>NC_092340.1:293790000-294415000 GCF_046630445.1 Rutidosis leptorrhynchoides
GCAGATCATATCAATGATTTTAACAATTTCATTACAAGATTGACCTCGGTGGAGATTGTGTTTGATGATGAACTTCAGACACTGATTTTGCTTTCGTCTTTGCCTGAAGCACTAAGCTCAAGCTTGAGGGGATCAAGGATTTGATTCTAGGGGAAGAGACTCGTAGGAGGAATTCCGGGGAATCATCGTGGTCGCTCTTAAATACCGACAGGGGCAGGAAGAACGATAAGGGTACGAAGAAGGGTAAGAAATTCAAAAAGAGGTTTAACTCTAAGGACCGAGAATCTGCGGTTTGTTGGAATTGCAATCAAAAGGGTCACTTTAGCACTCAATGTAAGAATCGGGAGAAGGTGAGATTGGCGGATGACAAATGCTTAGACATAAGAGGCATTGGAGATGTGACATTAAAGACATCCAATGGTTCCAATTGGACTTTGAAAGATGTGAGATATATTCCGGATTTGAAAAGGAAGCTTATCTCTATAGGTCAATTGGATGAAGAAGGTAATCATACTACCTTCGGTGATCGCAAATGACGTGTTCAAAAGGATGGTCAAGTCGTGGCATCGGGACATAAAAGGGGAACTTTATACATGGTCGAGGTATTCGATGATGATGAGGTTAATGTGGCAAGTAATGTAGGGGTCGATTCTACTCTACGGCACCGAAGATTAGGGCATATGAGTGAGAAGGAGATGAAGTTGCTAGTTTCTAATGGGAAGATTCCGGGCTTGAAGAAGGTGGATATCGGGTTTTGTGAGCCATGTACTATGGGAAAACAAAAGAAGGTATCATTCGGGAAACGGGAATTGCGCCAAAGAAGGAGAAGCTTGAACTTGTTCATTCCGATGTCTATGGACCTACAACGGTTGAGTCGCATGGTGGTTCCCACTATTATGTCACCTTCATTGATGACTCCACAAGAAAGGTATGGGTTTACTATAACGACCCGTCCTAATCCATCTGGACGAATACATTACATTTGGTCACATCGTGAGGTACTTGACCTCTATATGATACATTTTACAAACATTGCATTCGTTTTTAAAAGACAAACTTCCATTACATCGAGAATTGACGGCATGCATACCATTTCATAATATATCCAACTATAAATGACTTAATAATATCCTTGATGAACTCAACAACTCGAATGCAACGTCTTTTGAAATATGTCATGAATGACTCCAAGTAATATCTCTAAAATGAGCAAATGCACAGCGGAAGATTTCTTTCATACCTGAGAATAAACATGCTTTAAAGTGTCAACCAAAAGGTTGGTGAGTTCATAAGTTTATCGTAAACAATAAAATTCATCATTTTGATAGACCACAAGATTCAAATACAGTACACCTATCTCGTGTACGAAACCAATTTTCATAATGCTTAGCAGAGTAGGTTCGTATCCCTTTCTCCACCGTAGGTTGCCTCGCGATTTTTAAATAATCATGCACATATCTTGTGCACAAAACTAATACACATAACCTGTGTATAAAAATCATTCTCTCGATACATAACATTCATTTCGATTTCATTGTTCAACATGGTAACCGACCTTAACATATAATTGATGTGTGCAGCGGTGTATACGAAATATTATTATTTTTATTACGAAATACGACGAAATATAATACAAGTTACACAAGTTTTAATTATTTATTTACAGATGGGATATACCTAAACCTTGCTACAACACAATAGGCAGTGTACCTAATCGTAGAGTAGTATAGTTTTTAGTAAATCTGATTCGTTCCACATGGAGACGGCTTATTTTACACTATATTTTTATATAACTATATTTGTACAAAATATAAATATATATATATATATATATTACAATTATTATTATTATAAAAAGGAGGTTTTAACGTTTAATGACCGGTTTGTCGATTTTAAAACTTAAGTAACAATTAAAACCTAATGCAAAATATTAAAAATAAATATAACTTAATTTAAAGCGTAAAGTAAATGACGATAATTAAAGTGCGATAATTTAAAGTGCGATAAATAAAATAAAGGAATTATGCTTATTTAAACTTCCGTAATCATGATGTTCGACGTGTTGATTTTAATTTATTACCATGGGTTAATTATCCTTTTGTCCTGAATTATTCGATATGTCCATCTGGTTTTGTCCATAATAGTCCATCGGTCATAATTATAAAGTGCGAGAGTCTTCATCAAATTAACCTTATACCCGAAGTCAAATATTCCAACTAATTGGGGATTCGAACTGTAACAAGGTCTTAATACTTTGTTTAATGAATACACCAGGTTATCGAGTGCGTGTAATCTAAGGTTTCAATACTTTGTTAACAATTACACCAATTACCCTTGAATGTAATCCACCCCTGTTTCAACGAGTCCATTGACTATTAATCAATTCCCGTGTCCGGTCAAATGAACAATTATTGGTATTTATAGATATTCCGCTCACCGTACCCGATTAAGCGTGTGTGGTTATTTATAGATACGTCAAATTATAACCTTTATATTAAATTAACAAGATATCATGTAGTTAATTAAATATAAAGCCCATTAATAGCCCATAGTCCAATTTCCACAAGTGTCGTTCTTTTGTTCAAACCCCAATTATGGTCCAAAGCCCAATAACTCCGTCTTAATATTTAGCCCAACATCACGATTACTTCGGCTCAAATAAGCATAATAATAACTTAAGTACGATACATAATTGAAAAAGGAGAATTTAACTTACAATGATTATTAATCGCGTAGCGTTACACGGACAGAGTTCCAACTTTAAAACCCGTAAAATAACTTTTACATTACCCAAACTAACTAATATAAAACTAAACGAATATATATTATAAATATATATTATAAATATATAATATATATTATAGAAATAGAGAGATTGAATTGATATCGGGTGCAATGGATTCGGCAGACTTCGTGCCTTTTATAGGAGATTTCTGACTTTGGCTACTCCGCAAGTGCGGTACTTTTGTGCCTTACAACTCCGCGAGTGTGGAGCTTCGGATTCCAGCTCACAACTTTTTGGCCATTTGCTTGTCGACATAATTAATAACTATATATAATTTATATATAATTTATATAATTATTTATACATTATATTATATTCTTGTGCATAGTTGACTTGTACTTTTAGCTCCGTTGACTCGCGCGTTGATGCTCAGTTCATGTCTCGGTTCCGGATTTTTGTACGCTTAGATATCTTGTACTTTGCGTTTCACGACTTGTACTCTTTGTAATTTTTAGACGTTTCTCATCAATAAATTGAACCACTTGAATTGTAACTTGTACGTTTTAGCTTTTTGGTCATTTGCGTCTTCTAATCGTCGTTTTCTTCTTTTGTCTTCGCACTTATTTAATATAAACGATTATTACATGAAAATAGAACAATTGCAACTGAAAACTTTACATATTGGAAGGATATTGTGCCTAAATATATGTTCATTTGGAGCACTATCAATAATGCGCATCAATAATATCCCCAAAACAGAACATCTCGTCTGTATAATATATAAACTTCGAAGTACTAAACACCACCCCCACTAGCTCTTCCGTCTAGTGAACATTCTGGGTGGGGGTGTTAAACCCGATAGCTACCTTTAGGATTCGCGTGAATTAGGGCCATACCCATTTCTAATTCTTAGGTTACCAAGCAATAATAATCAGGGGAAAATATTCACAACAATTAGTGGCAATTATCACGTCCAACTAATTCAATAATAATCCACAGAACTTCTGTCTGCATAATAATTCATTCGAGGAATGTTTTGCTTGTGTCATATCGCGTCAAACATTTATAAAAGCATTTCATGTATTCTCAGTTCAAAAATATATTTCAAAAGCATTTAATAAAGCAGTTATAAAAACAGCGCATGTATTCTCAGTCCCAAAAATGTAAAGAGTAAAAGAGAATCAAATGAACTCACTATACTGTATTTTGTAGTAAAAATACATATGACGAAACTGAACAATGTAAGGTTGGCCTCGGATTCATGAACCTATATCATTTGTGTATTTATTAATACATGTAATCGTAATCGAACAATTTCATATATTATAACTTTATATATTGTTTATTTAATTTGTATATATATTTGAAAATGATTATTATCTATATAGTTATATATATATATATATATATATATATATATATATATATATATATATATATATATATATATATATATATATATATATATATATATATATATATATATATATATATATATATATATATATATATATATTAAAAATACCTAATTTGTTTTATATGAATATTTATATAAAAATTGTTAATATAATATATTCATACTTATATGTAATATTACTTATGAGTATATTTTTATATACTTAATAATATAGTAATTAAAAGTTGTATTTGATTATAATAATAATATTAATAATAACATTACTTATAATAATAATTATAATAAGAATCATAGTAATAATAATAGTGACATTAATAATAATACTTGTAACAATATTGATTTTACTGTTAATGATAGTCATGATATTGATTTTAGTATTTACATAATAATAATAATATTCATGATAATAATATTACTTATGTCAATATTAACACTCCTATTATTTATAAAAAGATATTAATACTAATATTAATGATAATAATAATAGTTTGTGTTATTTTCGTAATAACAATAATAGTAATAATAATCATATTCATAATAATCATACTTATATCAATGATAATAATAATAATAATAATACTATTAATACTTAGTGATATTACATAATAATAACTAAAATGATAATAATCATAATATTAATATTAACATAACAACAACAATAATTAATAATACTCATAATATCAGTAATAATACTAATAATGGTTATGATGCTTATGATTAAGATGATAATAATAATAATTATTATAATACTAGTAATAATGATATTAATATTAATTTTAGTAGTGATAATAATATTCATAACATTAATGATAGTAATAATAATGATTAATATAATAATAATAACAATTAAATTAATAATAATGATAATAATAAAAGTTACAACCTTTGAAGAGAAGCTTAAAAAAATGCCACGGCTGAAACTCGAACCCGAGACCTCATGCTCACAGACAAACACCCAGAGCACTGATCCATTCACGTTTTTCTGATTAAAACCAACCCCAAAATAATATAACCCGTTTATATGTGATCATCTTCCTCATCTTAATCTAATCGACCAGAGTAATTACCATTCCAACAGAGCTTATCTATGAATTGATTCTTAGTTTGATAAACGACACATGAATGATTTATAAGAGGTGTTTAAAATTAACAGCAAAGAGGAAAGCTTTAAAATAAAAATAGCAATAGCTGTGAGTTTCGTAAAAAAAAAAAATATGAACTCATACATCGAATTCAATCTTCCAAACGTTTTTAGATCACGAATTCTACATGAAATAGTTTTAAAATCTCTCCTAGAAACTTTAGAAATCGACACTTCCAATAGGAATAGAAAATAAATAAATAAAAATATGCTGCAGCAGCCCACGAAGAACAATTCAAAATTCCAGCATTAATTTTGATTTTTGGACAGTTTTAGATTATGATTACAACATAAAATGTGTTGTAAATCATTCTTTTAAACTTTTGGAATCGTCAATTGATCCAGAAACACTAAAACAAACTCAAATTTCATGAAGAACACAATTTTTGACTTTTCGAATTAAAACTTTGACTCCAAAATTAGGCTTCGTTACTAGGATTTGGGATATGAAACTTTGCAAATAGTTTCACTAGAGGATTTCTAACAGAACTACATTATTACATTTTGAAGATTTTTTCGAATTCGAAGGATTGTTTAAAAGGTATAAGAACAGGGGAACGGGCCTGGGTTTTCCTTAAATTTCTGTTTTTATTTTCGAATTTCAAGAAATAGAGAAATGGTGTGATTAATTGAATTATTTATGTAGCTTTTATAATCTAATCAAGGTTGTTTCGTAGTGTAAGCTAGTCGACAGATTAAACAGGAGCAGAGAATAAAATCAAAAAAAATATAAAGTTGATAAAGACCCTAAACTGATTTTGGATGTTATGGTGATAAAATTCGTGATTTGTATTGGAATTCGATATTGGAATCTAATTAGATACAGTATGAAAGTAACATGTAACTCATTCGTACAAGTTGTTATGAATTTACAGATTTATTCTTGATTTTTATATATAAAAATTTTTTTAATAAAATAATTCTATTAATAATAAATAATAATAATACTGATTATTATTAATAATACTAACATAATAATAATACTATTAATAATAATTATAATACAAACTTATAATAATATAATAGTAATAATAATTTTACTAATGATAATGATAATAATTTACTATAAAATGTATACCATAATATGGTTAATAATGATAATTCTAATGATACCAATATTATTAATAATAACAATGATATTAATAATAATAATAATACTATATCAATCTATATATGTCATGTTCGTATCTTAAGATTATTAATAACACTAATGTTGGTATTAATATTAGAAGTAGTACAATAAAAATTATATTTATACTTGTTTTATATTTATATATATATATATATATATATATATATATATATATATATATATATATATATATATATATATGTATCATTACTTATGGAATATAATATATATTATATATTAACTTTTTATTGATTAATTATTATCTATACATTCAAAATATATTACAAAATATATATAGTTTCATTTTTTTTAATAACAACTTTTTATCTTGTGTAATATTTTACATAATTAACTCAATTGATTAAGTTGTATTTTATTATTTCAATTTATTATATAAACTTATATTTGTGTATGTATATCTGGTTACAACACTCGTTCGTGAATCGTCGGGAATGGTCAAAGGTCAAATAATTTCATGTAAATAGTTCAAAAATTTTGAGACTCAACTTTACAGACTTTGATTATCGTGTCGAAATCAAATAAAGATTAAGTTTAAATTTGGTCGGAAATTTTCGGGTCGTCACAGTACCTACCCGTTAAAGAAATTTTGTCCCCGAAATTTGATAGAGATCGTCATGGTTGACAATAAATATGTTTTCATGTCGAATATGAGTTGATTAATAGAGTTTTATCATCCTTGAGTAATATGAATGAAACAATTCGCTTACTCGAAACGTACGAGTGAAGCTATCACAAAAAAATGAAATGAGGAAAATAAGATTCGTCTTGACTTTAAGTAAAGTGATTAAGACGTCTCGGATTCGTAGGTTAAATCTTTGAATTTTGAATGATCATGAGTAACGTTCCAAGAAAGGAATGGTAATAACACGATCTGATTTGTTAAATTATCAGAAATCTCAGAAAGATAGAAATATCAAGAAAATATTTTCTTGATATGTTTAGAGGTTAAGTAGAATGAAAAAGTTTATGTAACATGGCACATGATGACGTTATGGTCTGTGAATCATCATGTTTCATTAGAAACTCAGCATGACTTACTGTAATATAATCACGTTGATCAAGTGTCATTATATTATACTAACTCATGCTTCAGTTCTCAACACTACTTCAAAAACATTCATATTTTCAATTTGAATTTTTCAGAATTTAGAAACTAAAACAGTTTCCTTTCTGATGTAATACTGATATCGTGAAAAGATAAATGATTTCAGATAAGAATAGTTATGAAAATATCTTCAGAAATATCGAGGATATTTATAATGAAAGATACGATGATATCTTAGAATTTCTAATATCGATGGATGATGATAAAGATTTGTTCGTAAAAGTGTAGAGTCGGGAGCAAGGTATTCGTTAATGTCTCCAGCAGATACTGAATCATTTGGATTCTTTGAAGGCAGGTTTAGTCTTTGTGATTTGTCTAGAGTCTCCTTCATGGTTTGCTCAATTCTTTATTATCAAACTTTTGGCTGTTAAGGTCGTTTACAGTTATTACTGTTTCATTCAGCTTTTTCAACATTCCGAGTATTGATTCGCATACTGGGTACTTTTCAGAGTTTCAGAATGGAAGATCATAATTCTAAGAGATAAATGTTATATATATACATATAACTATTGATGTAGAAACGCGACGAGAATTAAAATATTGATTGCTGCTTACCAGAAATTGATATGGCAATTCTCGTTACAAGATGTGGATGAGTATATGACAGGGTTCCGATGAACGTAATGATTTTTCGGAAAGTAAAAGATTAATGGTGTTGCTGGTAAGTTTACTGTTAATGTGGTGGAATATAAACGGTTCCCCGATAACAATGACGAAAGGCAACTTATATATCACGGTTATAATAAGGCTAATCCGAATGAAAGTCGAAGTTGATTTGCTGGAGCTGTGACAAAATTGGCTAATTTAGAAAGGGATTACAAAGTTATTTTCGGTAATACAATGCCAAAGGAGCTAGTACATATACATGTTAAACGTTTACTCAGGTTCCGAGTGTTTTCAGGTGCATAACTATATGCATCAATCTTTTCTTCCGTATATGAAATGTGGTTGGTTCATCATCTCGATTGAGGTGTTTTCAAGAATCATGAAAGGTTTGAACGTGGATTGTAATCGTCAAGATACAAATGAGGTTTAAGATGAAATCAAGTGGCAAAATTGAAGAAATGTTTAGTTTCATATGTTAAAATCAATATTTTAATGGTCAAAAAAAAATCATTACCCGTTCGTAAAAAAAAACCCTCTCTCTCTCTCTAAGAAAAACCCTAGCTTATTTACAGTCGCCTCCATCCCTTTTCTTCTCCTCCGGTCGTCGGTCTTCTCCGGCGGTCCGGAGGACCCTCTTCCTCACCCTTTATCCTTTGTATTTCCTTCCTTTTTCCCCCTTATGTCTTTTTCGCTCCTGTTTTTTCGTTGTAGGTTCGGTTTTAATTTCGAGTGTGCCGTTTTTCGTCGTTGATTTTCAGATCGTGTTTAGATCAACTGTTAAGGTCGCTTTGGTGGGTTATCGTTACCGATCGGGTTCTAATCAAAGTTCCATGTGTTATGATCAACAAGTCCAAATTCAGGTTCTAATCGGGTCGGGGTTTAGATCCATTGGTAGTGATATAGATCTATAGGTCGTGGTTCCGTTCGGGTTCTCAGGTAATCGGGTTATTCGAGGTATTATGCTAGGTCGTTGCAAACATTTTTTCGAGGTATAATGGTGGGTCGTTGCTAGCAGATCGTGATTCTTGATGAGGTATAATGGTCGTGTAATGATGTTTCAAGATGCAAATCGAGTGCTTGATAATTTTTCTAGGTTGGTCTGTTGGATTAGAACACACAGAGTCCAACAGAATGAAGATTAGTGGAAGCATACTTTACTCCCACTGTAATGTTCGTGGCCTTTGTTGATTCGTGGTTTCCGTCTCGTGTTGTTATGGTTGTAGGTTCGTGGCCTTTGTGTATGTTGAAGGTTCGTGTCTCATGGGTGAAAAATACTACAGTCAATGGAAAGAGTCGAGGTTTTAGCTCCGCATCTATTTTAGGTTCGTGTCAAAGGATCCTTTCTTGGTTTTTCTTGATTTACCATCTTGACATATTGCATAATCACCACTCGATTTGACAAGTGTGGTCGGATTGTTTGATTTTTGTGGGCTTCGTGATTGGTGTTCGTGTGCTCCGATTCCTTGCTCTCTATCGGGTGATTGCCCTATGTGATTTATGTATTGTGTTTTGACTTGGCTAACGAGGGATTTACTTGATGGGTTGATCTTTCATATTTTTCGAGTTTTTAGGATTTGTGTTTTAGGATCGTGGTTGTCGATGTATTGTCATTCGGGTTGTGTTGTTTGTGTGTCGAATGTGGTCGTGATTTAATCGTTGTAATTCCTAGCATTTTGCTAGTTATTATCTATTAATAATATAACTTTTATTGCCTTTTAAAAAAAAATCAATATTTTAATTCATTTTAATTGTCCAATATTAGTAGTCCACAGTTATTAGTGCACAGTTAGTAATTATAATATTCGAATTAATTAATACGTATCGTGACCCATTGTATACATGCCTCAGACTCGATCACAACTCAAAGTATATATATTATTTAAGAATCAACCTCAGCCCTGTATAGCGAACTCGAGCATTACAGCATATAGAGTGTCTATGGTTATTCCAAATAATATATATAGATGACGTCAATATGATATGTCAAAACATTGTATATGTGTCCCGATTTATACAACTATATTTAAAGTGCGTAAAATAAATAACAGAAATTAAATGACGATAAATAAAATTGCGAGAATTAAAATTGTGATAATTAAATTGCGATAAATAAATGTATTAAGGAATTAACAGTTAGCTAGGATTTTGTTAGCGTAGATTCTTAACAAAATTTCTCATAGTTAATTTGTTTGTTTCTAACAATTTTTATTTTTGTCCAATGTTTTCTTCATTATGCCACTTGTTGGATTCTGGTAAGTCAAAATCCAGATATGAAATTGAATGAAAGTGGTTATTCTGTGGTGAATGGATTCGTATATCTGTGGATGTAAGTAGGATAGTAAATGATTGTTGAATCAGATTGGAAAAATGTACAGTGTAACTTATTAATGTGAAATTCAAATATTTCTAGGGTATTACCTACCCGTTAAAATATTTTCACCATTAATAGTTTGTACAAAAGAATTTTTAATTACAATCTTTATGAAAATATACTTACATATATATATTTCTTCAGATGTAATCATGAATTTAATGAGTTAATATGATATTAATCTCATTTGATTTACCGTTAGAACAAGAATATATAATCTTTAAAACATTAGAGATTACATAATCGCCATGTAGAACGAAGATAATTGATGTAGAACAGATATGTAGAATACATAATCTCTAAGACTTTAGAGATTACATAATCGCCGCCTAATAGTTCTCCAATGAAGTTATGAATCAATACTTCATCGTTGATTTTTATTAGTACTCCCTGGTATCTATGGTGCGTATGATGTTGATGCTCGAGGTACAGATTGTGAGGTTGAGGTGTGGGGTGCAGATGTTGTTGTTGGTGGTACTGCTGATGCCGGTGATGCTGCTGGTGTTTGTAATCATTGCACCATATTCTCTAAAGCCACTACCCGAGCGCGAAGCTCATTGACTTCTTCTATTACACCGGGATGATTGTCGGTTCGGACGAGCGGATGAATAAAATCTAGAATCTGAGATAGTATATAATCGTGACGAGATACTCTGGAAATGAGAGAGAAAATAGTGTCTCGAACAGGTTCGCCGGTAAGTGCTTCGGGTTCTTCGCAAAGAGGGAAATGTGGGGGATGGAAAGGATCACCTTCTTCCTGTCTCTAACGACTAAGTAGACTGGGAACCCATCCCCAATTCATCCAGAATAGGTGATGGCTGATTGGTTGATCCATTCCTGTTACACTGCTTTCGGAGCTTGAGTGGAAATCCATATCGGAATCTTAGGAACTTGAACTAGTGGTGAGTTCCATTTCGTATGATTGAATAAAGAATTTTTCAATATGAAATGATTTCTGGCTATCGGGTCGTATTCCAATTATATAGAATATCTATATATATATAGAACAAAAGATTTCATAGATTACTGAGGAATTTACGGAATATGCCAGGCAAAGTTTACAGTAATAGATACGCTAAGATATAAATTTTTGCCTATACACTATTCATGCAGTCAATGCAGTAAGGTGTGTCTAGACTAAGAATGATAAACAGGTAATTTTTGACACGAAATGATAAGCAAAACTTTTGACATGCAGACACGGTCGAAGTCCAGACTCACTAATGCATCCTAACAACTATCAGTTAGACACACTAATGCAAGACCTGGTTCGCTAAGACCACTGCTCTTATACCACCTATAACGACCCGTCCTAATCCATCTGGACGAATACATTACATTTGGTTACATCGTGTAGCCACCCGACAAAATCGTCATTGACGGCACCGCTAACTTAGGTCCCGTTACGTGGTCGTAGTCCCTATATGAGACTCGTTTAACCAAAATTATGTCGCATTCATTTGAAAGTACAAGATTTGCAAAGTTTAGTTTACCAAACGGATCGACAACAAGTTTAAGTTTACAAAAGTAGTAATGTAAAAATGAAATAACTTGCGACATAATTAGTTGAAAATCACAGTTGCTATAAATAGCGTAAGTATGTAAACAATATGTTTGAATCCAAAGGTGCTATCACTAGCGTATGTATGTATGCTTGACTCCAAGCAAGAAATCAAAGTGTATGCATGTATGCTTGACCCCAAGCAAGTACGAGTGTACGCGGAAGCATGTATCAAATAGCCATGTATGAACCTGAGAAACATATAGAAAACTGTCAACGAAAACGTTGGTGAAATCATAGGTGTTTTAGTAAACGTTGTATTTGAACCACAAGATTTAATATAAGATGATTATTAAAATCATTTGCATTTCAAAGTTGTTATTTGTTTCGCGGGCACCCAATTATCAAACTTAACTGTTTTGTACCCTGTTACGTACTGTTAGGACATACACTATACTCGAAAATATATTTCATCCGCTAACGGTAGCGAACCGTCCGAATGAGGCTCGTCAAGCCCATGTGATCACATAATATAAGTTCTCATTTACACCCTGCAAGTGTAACTAATGATAATTGAATTGAGGCTTTTTGTTCAAACCCGTACGTGGAATGTTCGTTTTTGTACTTGTGTTCAAAGTGTAAAAGTATGATACGTATATGTTTCTCATCCCATAGTTTAAAGCATAAAAGTTGTTTGAAAGATGGGACTATGATCTCACCTCGAGTGCACGAGTATAAAAGTACTTCACAAAGTAAACGTGTGCATGCAAGTTGCTTAGTCTTGACCTAAATAAGGAAATTGTATCAATTAACCGGTTACGACACAAGGTCGGGTGAAATGTGTTCAATTAGTCCTATGGCTCGTTACGACTCGATTAGTATAGCATGTGAATCACGTTGTCAAGTTCCATGCAAGAATCAAGTATAAAATACGATTAAAACGATTGCATAAGTGTTTGGTTAAGTTTGACTAAAAGTCAAACTTGGTCAAAGTCAAAGTCAAGGTCAACTGGGTCGGGTCGGGTATCCGATAATTTTCCCATGATGAGAAAGTATATATAAACATGTTTGCCAAGTTTCATGTTAATCGGAGTTACGAGTAAGCGGGGGTGAAAACGTGAAAAACAAAAAGTAGTTGGGACAGACCCAAATGGCGCGCCGCTCCATATTTGGCGGGCCGCTCCATTTAACTGATCAGCAAGTCTGGCAGTTTTCACACTCAAGCACGAATCCAACTTCAAATACACATAAATCATAAACCGTAAACATCTAAAACAAGTATCTTATATCGTTGGAAATGTATTTTGATAAGGAATACAACTAACCACTTTTCAAGCAAAAACATCATTTACAATAGTCGAAAACTCGTCAAGTGATCATTAAATGTTCAAAATCAACGTTTCAAGTTTACAAAATGCATTTTAAGATTCGGGAATCCAATTTTCACATATGATATGCCATTTTGAAGGTAATGAAACATACATTACAGCTAAACACTTACTAATAACATTTCATGGCATTCGAAACATCAAAAGTTCGTTTTAAGTCTATCAAACCCTAACCAAAATTCACAAAAATCAATAATCATGTGTTTGAAGTTTTCTTACTCAACCTACGCATCAAAACGAAGCTAGTGATACTAGTAACACAATTAAAACATGAACTTTAACATTTAAACAACATTTAATCATCCAAAATCAAAGATTAAGTACACCCATTTCAAATGTTCAAACTAGTTACTCAAGACAACAAATCGAGCAAACAAAACATATATTCATGTTATACACGAGCCATAGACACTAACTAACACCATTTCAAGTATATAAAATGAATTTAGAGAAATCTAGTGTTTTTAGAAACCTTACCCCAAGCTATGAAATTTGTACCAAATCGAAGAGGATGAAGAGGGGATTCCAAATATGTAATTTGTTTTTATGTTTGCTTCTCCAATCAGATTTAGATTGTGATTGAATGGATTGAGAGAAAAAGAGTGCTCTTGAGCTAGAGAGAAAAAAAAGGGAGAAGAGAGGTGAAGTGAATGAGTGGTGATGGTGGGGTTTGAATAGTTGACCTAGTCAACTAGTTAGGCCCCTTTGCAACTTTGGTCCCTCAAGTTTCAAAACGGGTGCGGGAATTAACCAACGAATATTTTAAAAACGCTCGAGTAAATGAGTGATGTTATAATTAAATGACGGGGATATTATGAACGTTAGTCAACGGAAACTACGAATTTAAATAACGAAAGATATTATTTTAAAAAAACGGTGTTAAAAATAAATTAACGGAAAAACGCGGGATTTGCAAAGTTTAGTTTACCAAACGGATCGACAACAAGTTTAAGTTTACAAAAGTAGTAATGTAAAAATGAAATAACTTGCGACATAATTAGTTGAAAATCACAGTTGCTATAAATAGCGTAAGTATGTAAACAATATGTTTGAATCCAAAGGTGTTATCACTAGCGTATGTATGTATGCTTGACTCCAACCAAGAAATCAAAGTGTATGCATGTATGCTTGACCCCAAGCAAGTACGAGTGTACGCGGAAGCATGTATATCAAATAGCCATGTATGAACCTGAGAAACATATAGAAAACTGTCAACGAAAACGTTGGTGAAATCATAGGTGTTTTAGTAAACGTTGTATTTGAACCACAAGATTTAATATAAGATGATTATCAAAATCATTTGCATTCCAAAGTTGTTATTTGTTTCGCGGGCACCCAATTATCAAACTTAACTATTTTGTACCCTGTTACGTAGTGTTAAAACATACACTATACATGAAAATATATTTCATCCGCTAACGGTAGCGAACCATCCGAATGAGGCTCGTCAAGCCCATGTGATCACATAATATAAGTTCTCGTTTACACCCTGCAAGTGTAACTAATGATAATTGAATTGAGGCTTTTTGTTCAAACCCGTACGTGGAATGTTCATTTTTATACTTGTGTTCAAAGTGTAAAAGTATGATACGTATATGTTTCTCATCCCATAGTTTAAAGCATAAAAGTTGTTTGAAAGATGGGACTATGATCTCACCTCGAGTGCACGAGTATAAAAGTACTTCACAAAGTAAACGTGTGCATGCAAGTTGCTTAGTCTTGACCTAAACAAGGAAATTGTATCAATTAACCGGTTACGACACATGGTCGGGTGAAATGTGTTCAATTAGTCCTATGACTCGTTACGACTCGATTAGTATAGCATGTGAATCACGTTGTCAAGTTCCATGCAAGAATCAAGTATAAAATACGATTAAAACGATTGCATAAGTATTTGGTTAAGTTTAACTAAAAGTCAAACTTGGTCAAAGTCAAAGTCAACGGGTCGGGTATCCGATAATTTTTCCATGATGAGAAAATATATATAAACATGTTTGCCAAGTTTCATGTTAATCGGAGTTACGAGTAAGCGGGGGTGAAAACGTGAAAAACAAAAAGTAGTTGGGACAGACCCAAATAGCGCGCCGCTCTATATTTGGCGCGCCGCTCCATTTAACTGATCAGCAAGTCTGGCAATTTTCACACTCAAGTACGAATCCAACTTCAAATACACATAAATCATAAACCGTAAACATCCAAAACAAGTATCTTATATCGTTGGAAAGGTATTTTGATAAGGAATACAACTAACCACTTTTCATCAAGCAAAAACATCATTTACAATAGCCGAAAACTCGTCAAGTGATCATTAAATGTTCAAAATCAACGTTTCAAGTTTACAAAATGCATTTTAATATTCGGGAATCCAATTTTCACATATGATATGCCGTTTTGAAGGTAATGAAACATAAATTACAACTAAACACTTACTAATAACATTTCATGGTATTCGAAACATCAAAATTTCGTTTTAAGTCTATCAAACCCTAACCAAAATTCACAAAAATCAATAATCATGTGTTTGAAGTTTTCTTACTTAACCTACGCATCAAAATGAAGCTAGTGATACTAGTAACACAATTAAAATATGAACTTTAACATTTAAACAACATTTAATCATCCAAAATCAAAGATTAAGTATACGCATTTCAAATGTTCAAACTAGTTACTCAAGACAATAAATCGAGCAAACAAAACATATATTCATGTTATACACGAGCCATAGACACTAACTAACACCATTTCAAGTATATAAAACGAATTTAGAGAAATCTAGTGTTTTTAGAAACCTTACCCCAAGCTATGAAATTTGTACCAAATCGAAGAGGATGAAGAGAGGATTCCAAATATGTAATTTGTTTTGATGTTTGCTTCTCCAATCGGATTTAGATGATGATTGAATGGATTGAGAGAAAAAGAGTGCTCTTGAGCTAGAGAGAAAAAAAGGGAGAAGAGAGGTGAAGTGAATGAGTGGTGATGGTGGGGTTTGACTAGTTGACCTAGTCAACTAGTTAGGCCCCTTTGCAACTTTGGCCCCTCGAGTTTCAAAGCGGGTGCGGGAATTAACCAACGAATATTTTAAAAACGCTCGAGTAAACGAGTGATGTTATAATTAAATGACGGGGATATTATGAACGTTAGTCAACGGAAACTACGAATTTAAATAACGAAAGATATTATTTAAAAAAAACGGTGTTAAAAATAAATTTAACGGAAAAACACGGGATGTTACACATCGCGAGGTACTTGACCTCTATATGATACATTTTACAAACATTGCATTCGTTTTTAAAATACAAACTTCCATTACATCAAAAATTGACGGCATGCATACCATTTAATAATATATCCAACTATAAATGACTTAATAATATCCTTGATGAACTCAACAACTCGAATACAACGTATTTTAAAATATGTCATGAATGACTCCAAGTAATATCTCTAAAATGAGCAAATGCACAGCGGAAGATTTCTTTCATACCTAATAATAAACATGCTTTAAAGTGTCAACAAAAAGGTTAGTGAGTTCATAAGTTTATCGTAAACAATAAAATTCATCATTTTGATAGACCACAAGATTCAAATATAGTACACCTATCTCATATACGAAACCATTTTCATAATGCTTGGCAGAGTAGGTTCGTATCCTTTTCTCCCCCGTAGGTTGCCTCGCGATTTTTAAATAATTGTGGACATATCTCGTGCACAAAACTAATACACATAACCTGTGTATAAAAATCATTCTCTCGATACATAACATTCATTTTGATTTCATTGCTCAACATGGTAACGACCTTAGCATATAATGCGCATCAATAATATCCCCAAAACAGAACATCTCGTCTGTATAATATATAAACTTCGAAGTACTAAACACCACGCCCACTAGCTCGTCCGTCTAGTGAACATTCTGGGTGGGGGTGTTAAACCCGGTAGCTACCTTTAGATTCGCGTGAATTAGGGCCATACCCGTTTCTAATTCTTAGGTTACCAAGCAATAATAATCAGGGGAAAATATTCACAACAATTAGTGGCAATTATCGCGTCCAACTAATTCAATAATAATCTACAGAACTTCTGTCTGCATAATAATTCATTCGAGGAATGTTTTGCTTGTGTCATATTGCGTCAAACATTTATAAAAGCATTTCATGTATTCTCAGTTCAAAAATATATTTCAAAAGCATTTAATAAAGCAGTTATAAAAACAGCGCATGTATTCTCAGTTCCAAAAATGTAAAGAGTAAAAGGGAATCAAATGAACTCACTGTAAAGAGTAAAAGGGAATCAAATGAACTCACTATACAGTATTTTGTAGTAAAAATACATATGACGAAACTGAACAATGCAAGGTTGGCCTCGGATTCACGAACATGTATCATTTGTGTATTTATTAATACATGTAATCGTAATCGAACAATTTCATATATTATAACTTTATATATTGTTTATTTAATTTGTATATATATTTGAAAATGATTATTATCTATATAGTTATATATACATATACATATATATACATACATACATATATATATATATATATATATATATATATATATATATATATATATATATATATATATATATATATATATATATATTAAAAATACCTAATTTGTTTTATATGAATATTTATATAAAAATTGTTAATATAATATATTCATACTTATATGTAATATTACTTATGAGTATATTTTTATATACTTAATAATATAGTAATTAAAATTTGTATTTGATAATAATAATAATATTAATAATAACATTACTTATAATAATAATTATAATAAGAATAATAGTAATAATAATAGTGACATTAATAATAATACTTGTAACAATATTGATTTTACTGTTAATGATAGTCATGATATTGATTTTAGTATTTACATAATAATAATAATATTCATGATAATAATATTACTTATGTCAATATTAACACTCCTATTATTTATAAAAAGATATTATTACTAATATTAATGATAATAATAATAGTTTGTGTTATTTTCGTAATAACAATAATAGTAATAATAATCATATTCATAATAATCATACTTATATCAATGATAAGAATAATAATAATAATACTATTAATACTTAGTGATATTACATAATAATAACTAAAATGATAATAATCATAATATCAATATTAACATAACAATAACAATAATTAATAATACTCATAATATCAGTAATAATACTAATAATGGTTATGATACTTATGATTAAGATGATAATAATAATTATCATAATACTAGTAATAATGATATTAATATTAATTTTAGTAGTGATAATAATATACATAACATTAATGATAGTAATAATAATGATTAATATAATAATAATAATAGCAATAAAATTAATAATAATGATAATAATAAAAGTTACAACCTTTGAAGAGAAGCTTAAAAAAAATGCCACGGCTTAAACTCGAACCCGAGACCTCACGCTCACATACAAATACCCAAAGCACTGATCCATTCACGTTTTTCTGACTAAAACCAACCCCAAAATAATATAACCCGTTTATCTGTGATCATCTTCCTCATCTTAATCTAATCGACCAGAGTAATTACCATTCCAACAGAGCTTATCTATGAATTGATTCTTAGTTTGATAAACGACACAGGAATGATTTATATGAGGTGTTTAAAATTAACAGCAAAGAGGAAAGCTTTAAAATAAAAATAGCAATAGCTGTGAGTTTTGTAAAAAAAAAAAAAATATGAACTCATACATCGAATTCAATCTTCCAAACGTTTTTAGATCACGAATTCTACATGAAATAGTTTTAAAATCTCTCCTAGAAACTTTAGAAATCGACACTTCCAACAGGAATAGAAAATAAATAAAAAAAATATGCTGCAGCAGCCCACGAAGAACAATTCAAAACTCCAGCATTGATTTTGATTTTTGGACAGTTTTAGATTATGATTACAACATAAAATGTGTTGTAAATCATTATTATAAACTTTTGGAATCGTTAATTGATCCAGAGACACTAAAACAAACTCAAATTTCATGAAGAACACATTCTTTGACTTTTTGAATTTAAACTTTGACTCCAAAATTAGGCTTCGTTACTAGGATTTGGGATATGAAACTTTGCAGATAGTTTCACTAGAGGATTTCTAACAGAACTACATTATTACATTTTGAAGATTTTTTTGAATTTGAAGGATTGTTTAAAAGGTATAAGAATAGGGGAATGGGCCTAGGTTTTCTTTAAATTTCTGTTTTTATTTTCGAATTGCAAGAAATAGAGAAATGGTGTGATTAATTGAATGATTTATGTAGCTTTTATAATCTAATCAAGGTTGTTTCATAGTGTAAGCTAGTCGACAGATTAAACAGGAGCAGAGAATAAAATCAAAAAAAAATATAAAGTTGATAAAGACCCTAAACTGATTTTGGATGTTATGGTGATAAAATTCGTGATTTGTACTGGAATTAGATATTGGAATCCAATTAGATACAGTATGAAAGTAACATGTAACTCATTCGTATAAGTTGTTATGAATTTACAGATTTATTCTTGATTTTTATATATAAAACAAATTTTAATAAAATAATTTTATTAATAATAAATAATAATACTGATTATTATTAATAACACTAACATAATAATAATACTATTAATAATAATTATAATACAAATTTATAATAATATAATAGTAATAATAATTTTACTAATGATAATGATAATAATTTACTATAAAATGTATACCATAATATGGTTAATAATGATAATTCTAATGATACCAATATTATTAATAATAACAATGATATTAATAATAATAATACTATATCAATCTATATATGTCATGTTCGTATCTTAAGATTATTAATAACACTAATGTTGGTATTAATATTAGAAGTAGTACAATAAAAATTATATTTATACTTGTTTTATATATATATGTATCATTACTTATGAAATATAATATATATATTATATATTAACTTTTTATTGATTAATTATTATCTATACATTCAAAATATATTACAAAATATATATAGTTTCATTTTTTTTAATAACAACTTTTTTATCTTGTGTAATATTTTACATAATTAACTCAATTGATTAAGTTGTATTTTATTGTTTCAATTTATTATATAAACTTATATTTGTATAAGTATATCTGGTTACAACACTCGTTCGTGAATCGTCGGGAATGGTCAAAGGTCAAATAATTTCATGTAAATAGTTCAAAAATTTTGAGACTCAACTTTACAGACTTTTCTCATCGTGTCAAAATCAAATAAAGATTAAGTTTAAATTTGGTCGGAAATTTTTGGGTCGTCACATTTACTTTTTCAAAGTTAAATCTGATGTGTATTCTACTTTTAAAGTGTGGAGAGCTGCTGTTGAAAACGAGACTAACTTGAAAGTTAAGTGCTTTAAATCTGACAATGGAGGAGAATACAGCAGTAAAGAATTTAAAGACTATTGTGCGAAACATGGTATTCGTATGTTGAAAACTGTTCCAGAAACACCACATCACAATGGGGTTGCCGAACGCATGAACCGTATGCTCAATGAGCGGGCTAGGAGTATGCAGTTACATGCGGGTCTACCAAAGATGTTTTGAACAGATGCCGTGAACACGGCAGCTTATTTGATTAATAAGGGACCCTCAACACCGTTAGAGTTTTGAATTTCAGAAGAAGAGTGGATCGGTAAAAAAGTGAGTTTGGCTCACTAAAGGGTTTTTGGTTGTAATGTGTATGTGAATGATGTCGTAGGGGGTGTATACAAAATAGTATTATTTTTAGTGCGAAAATACTATTAAATACGATGCAATTTTACACAAGATATTTATTTATTTATAGAATGGATATACTTAAACCTTGCTACAACACTTATAGGCAGTGTACCTAATCGTACAGTAGTGTAGTTTTTAGTAAGTCCGGTTCGTTTCACAGGGAATCTTTTTTAAACAAAGCTCAACGCTATATTAGTTTACTTTTATAAAAATACAAATATATATATAAGTAATATTATTATTATAAAGGGGGGTTTTTACCGTTTAATGACCGGTTTGTCGATTTTAAAACTTTAGTCGCAGTTAAAACCAAATGTAAAATATTAAAAATAAATACAAGACTTAAATTAAAGCATGAAGTAAATAACGATAAATGAAATTGCGAATAATAAAAGTGCGATAAAATAAACTTGCGATAATTAAAAAGTACGATAATTAAAAGTGCGATTAAATACAATAACAATAAAAATGCGATAATTAGAAGTGCAATTAAATATAAAATAAAGGAAATTAAATATGAAATAAAAGAATTATGCTTATTTAAACTTCCGTAATCATGATGTTTGACGTGTTGATTTTAGTTTTATGCCCATGGGTTAATTGTCCTTTGTCCTGGATTATTTAATATGTCCGTCTGGTTTTTGTCCATAACAGTCCATCAGTCATAAATATAAAGTGCGAGTGTCCTCGTCAAATTATCCTTATACCCGAAGTTAAATATTCCAACTAATTGGGGACTTAAACTGTAACAAGATTTTAATACTTGGTTTAATAATTACACCAGGATGTCGACTGAGTGTAACCCAAGGTTTTAATATTTTGTTATCAATTATACCAAGTGTCCTTTGTACATAATTTCACCCCTGTTTTAATTATTCTAGTGGCTATTATTCCATTCCCGTGTCCGGTTAAATGAACAATTATTCGTACATATAAATACCCCGCCCATCGTGTCCGATTGAGTGTATATGGTAATTTATAGGGACGCCCAATTGTAAATCTTTATATTAACATTAACAAACTATCATTTAGTTAAACAAATATAAAGCCCATTAATAGCTCATAGTCTAATTTCCACAAGTGTCGTTCTTTTGTCCAAACCCCAATTATGGTACAAAGCCCAATTACCCAATTTTAGTAATTAGCCCAACATCATGATTACTTCGTTTTAAATAAGCATAATAATAACTTAGCTACGAGACATTAATATAAAAAGGTTGAACATAACTTACAATGATTAAAAATAGCGTAGCGTTACACGGACAGAATTTCGACTTACACCCTTACAACATTCGCTAACATACCCTTATTATTAGAATTATAATTAAAATTAAAATATAAATTATATATATATATATATATATATATTTTACGTATGAGGAGAAGAAGAAAAAAGATGATATTTTACGATCAGAATGCGCGAGCTTTATAGGGGGTTTCTGAATTTGGGGCTCCGCGACTCGCGGTGAAATACCCTTCAAACTCCGCGAGTCGCGGAGAATGAAATTACAGCTCAGTCCCTTTGGAGTCTTTCTTGCCGACGGTTTTTATTATTTATTATAATATATAAATAATTATAAGAATTATTTAAATATTATATTATATTTATGTGCATAGTCGACTTGTAATTTTTAGTCCGTTGCGTCGAGCGTTGAGAGTTGACTCTGGTCCCGGTTCCGAATTTTCGAACGTCCTTGCGTACAATTTAATATCTTGTACTTTGCGTTTTGAATCTTGTACTCTTGTAATTTTGAGACGTTTCTTATCAATAATTGCAACCTTTTTGATTGTCTTTTGTACTTTTGAGCTTTTTGGTCGTTTGCGTCTTCAATTCGTCGAATCTGTCTTTTGTCTTCACCTTTTATTATTTAAACGAATATCACTTGTAAATAGAACAATTGCAACTAAAAGCTTGTCTTTCTTGAGGAATAATGCTATGAAATATATGTTCGTTTTTAGCATTATCAAATATTCCCACACTTGAGCGTTGCTTGTCCTCAAGCAATATCGTCTTGATATACTAGAATCACTTCTTTTATTCTTCACACTTTGTATATCAGTGATTTCTATATGGCGGTATAAACAATGGTAGTAACGATATGGTTTAAAGTCCCACATGACTATAAAAATTTAGATCCATTAAGGAAATTGGATTTTTATGAAAACATTTGATCTTTTGAAAATTAAATCTAGTTTTTACCCTAGATAAGTTTTTCGGGATAACCCTTTACCGGTGTTTGCAAAATATTTTTGTGGGTTTGGTGGGTTTCAGATTTGAAAATTTTAGCTCAAAACTTGCGGTTTTGTGTCACCCACTTGCTAACCTTGTATTTGGAAAGCAACACGTCCAGTTTACTTGTCCCGTATATTACCTTTCGGTAAACTACCGTCCGGTTGTAAAGGAAAGCGTTGAACAAGCAACTGTTAAGGCAATGTCCCCTGACATGCTTTTAATTATGGTCTATAACGTGTCGGACGCAATTACAATCCTTGGTAGGAGCAATAGTAAAGTTCACCCTTATGATTTTTCGGTATGGCACAAGGTCCTGTCTTTGACCACTATGCAACCACCGTTCTTACGGTTGACACCCGATTTAGTTCAGGTGACCTAATGAATTCCAGGTGAATTCCTAGGATTTTACGTTCAATGGTAATGAACGCATTGAAAATGGGTTTTCAGAAAACAAATCGGTTTATAATTTTGATCAAAATATTTTCTCGTTCAAGCTCGAGTTTAGATATCATTGAATTCCATGAGTTTGAATTCTCAATCTTTAAGGTCAATCTCTAGGATTGAGTAATATCAGTCTTAAAAGCTGATTTTTAATCTTTAAGGAGATTATCCTTTCTGGGGATCTGATTCATTAGTCTTATCAAGCTAATTTGCACGGTGCCCCCCCCCCATTGTACGAGATAAATCCTTCTCATGGTTAGGATAAATCTGACCACTTGGCTACCCTGTTTGATGCTGAGGTCCGTGGATTTCCAGCCGATTTTAGTGATGACTTTTCTAGATTTTTCGTCAACCTACAGCTGGTCTGGACGACAACTTCTTGACCTAAATCAAGAAGCGCGTGTCTTTTTCGGAAGACTTTACTTCCTTTTAATGATGGAATTGATTCATCGTGTAGATCCATCTATTCTTTTAAATATATTACAGTAAATTGGGTAAAACTGATTAGTATTGTCCAAAGCAAAAGTACCTGCAATAATCTTGTACAAAAATATGTGATATATGTTTTAAAGAACTTGGTAAATTCTTCCCACACTTGGCTTTTATTTTTTTCTTTGCCTTTTTATTTTCTTCTATTCCATTCTAAATGAATTCAAGCATTTTGGGTTGTTTCTCAATTTATGTCCTTTTCGAGGTAACGATAATTTCGGTATTAACACCTAGTTTTCATCGTTCATAAATATGTATAAACATGATTTTGAGTTCATTTAGTTGAAAATTTTTCAAATTTTCACAAAATTTGGCAAATAAACCAAGTATAAACCCGAGAGAATTTATAACCCTTCCCCACACTTAAGATCATGCAATGCCCTCATTTGCAAGAAATCAGTAACAATTTAAATTATTGAGGGTGATTAGCGTAGTAAAGTGATTAAATTTTACCAAAACTTCCAAACATATTGGCGTTTGTTTTGAATGATAAATGGTGCACGTCATTTGTTCATTCCGTTTGTTGTTACATCACATATAATTTTGCATCTTATTGTTAAAATTAGTTACTTTTGCTGAACTTAATGCCAGTCTTTGAAAATGCGTTGTTTTACCCTGTTTATAAGATAAACTACAAACAAATATATACATACTTTTTTTTTTTTTTTTTAAAAACCTTTAACTTATAAAACAAATATTAATTAATTTTAAAATTTTGTTTCTTTTAAGAATGAGGGCGTTTTGGAACGATGCCCTAGTCCGTCCCTCGACAAAATTTTAAAATTTGTCTTTTTGTAGCGATTGTTTTAAAAGCTAAGATTTTTGGGTTTTTTCAATGTTTTTGGCATACTTTAATCCAATAAGATTAAAAATAATGATAATAAAAGTTCTCGTCCCTCCCTCGGGTAAAGCAATTTCGGTTCAAAGACCTAGTCTTCAACTTACGACGAATTTTAAAAATCATATTTTTAACTTAATGAGATAAAGTAAATTTTTGTTTTTAAATTCACACAACTTAAATATAAAATTCAAAATTAATATTAAAAATTCACACCAAACTTAAAATTTGAAATGCATAAAATTAAAAATTCATATTTTAAAAATTAAAAATTCACACCAAACTTAATTTTAAAAATTCACATTATAAATTCACACCAAACTTATATTAATTTTTCAAATATTTACAATTTTAAATATATTGTTTTTACAAAGTTTACAATATTAATTTAAGATTTAAATATTGATTTTAAAAACATGGTAAAAATAAAATTAAAAATCTTTTTGGCTTTTTATCCCACTTTAATCAATCAAATATTATCAAAAATATGCGCCCCTCTTTTCGGTAAAGTAATTTCGGTTCCAAGACCTAATTTAACTCATGACGAATTTTTGAAATATTTTGGGTTGATTGATTAAAGATATTTATACCTTAAGAATAAACGTTAAATTTCGCAGTGATGTAATAAATTTTTGAATGATATCAATAATTTCGGTCGCCAAACCTAATTTTATTCAATATCAATTTAATACTTTTTAGCGAACAAATTAGCATTTATTATCAAAAGGTTAAAAATAAAAATAAAAATAAAAACTGTACAGACATACCTGTGAAATAGATTTCTTAGTTATATGATCTATCCCATTCATAAGATAGTCGGTTTAATTGGTTTTCCATGGCTACATAGGCGTAACCTCGAGCATTCAGTGTCTTTTCTTCTAAACATATGAACGGTCCGTCTCTGCATAAAGTAACAAATTCGGTATTTGAATAGGTTTGATTATTTGAACATTTACCTCCATGTGACCATTTTCCGCATTTGTGACATCTTTCTAGGTGTCGTGCTCTTCTTTTCGCTGCGGATTTTGATTTTCCTTTACCAAATTGTAACTTATTATCTTCGCATCTGGATTCTTTTCTAACTCCGTCCATTCTTTCTCTGATTACTGATACTAATTCACTCGGTAGTATGTCATTATTACGTTTAGTGATCAAAGCGTGTAGCATTAGACCATGGTTTAGTTCACAGGCAGTCTTCATTTCGTAAAAACCTAAAAAAAATAAAAATTCAGAATGGGGGGAGAAGACTTGTTCTTTAGGGTCTGCTAGGGAAAGACCATTTGGGTTCCATTTTCGAGAACTACACGAAAACAGACAATCTAACTCTAACAGAAATACATATTATCCTTTAAAGACTTGATTCTCCCCACACTTATTTAGCTGTGGTGTCGAAATTGTGATTAACTTCGTTGTCGACTTCCATCGGACCATGTATGTAATGTTTAACTCTGTGACCATTAACTTTAAATTCAATCCCATTTGAATTTATTAATTCTATCGTTCTGTATGGGAAAACTCTTTTAACTATGAATGGTCCAGACCATCTTGATTTCAATTTTCCAGGAAATAGCTTGAATCGTGAATTAAAAAGAAGAACTCTGTCTCCTTCTTTAAATTCTTTTGAACTTCTGATTCTTTTATCATGCCATTTCTTCGTTCTTTCTTTATAGATTAACGAATTTTCGTATGCTTCATGTCTTAATTCTTCTAATTCGTTTAGTTGACTTAATCGTAGACGTCCGGCTTCATGTAAATCAAGATTACATGTCTTCAAAGCCCAAAATGCTTTGTGTTCAATTTCTACTGGAAGATGACATGCTTTTCCATAAACAAGTCTAAAAGGTGTGGTTCCAATTGGAGTTTTGTAGGCTGTTCTAAAAGCCCAGAGTGCATCCTCCAATTTAATGGACCATTCCTTCGGATTTGATCCTACGGTTTTCTCTAGAATACGTTTTAAAGCTCGGTTGGTATTTTCAACTTGTCCACTTGTTTGTGGATGATATGCGGTGGAGATTTTATGAGTTACTCCATAACTTTTAAGAACTTTCTCAAGTTGATTATTACAGAAATGAGTACCCTGATCACTTATTAAAGCTTTCGGTGTTCCAAACCTTGCAAAAAGACGTTTTAAAAAGTTGACTACAACTCGTGCATCGTTAGTTGGGAGAGCTTGTGCTTCCGCCCATTTAGATACATAATCAATGGCTACGAGTATATATAGATTATTATGAGATTTTGGAAATGGACCCATAAAGTCAATACCCCAAATGTCAAATACTTCACATACTTGGATGACATTTTGTGGCATTTCATCACGTTGACTTATTTTTCCGGTCCTTTGACATGCATCACAGGATTTGCAAAGAAGGTGTGCGTCTTTGTAAATTGTAGGCCAATAGAATCCAGCTTCATAAACTTTTCTTGCTGTTAGTTGAGGCCCATAATGCCCTCCTGTTGGTCCTGTGTGACAATGGTTTAATATTTTACTAGCTTCATCTCCAAATACACATCGGCGTATTATTCCATCGGGACAACTTTTAAATAGATGTGGATCTTCCCAGAAATAGTGTTTTATATCACTGAAGAATTTCTTTCGTCTTTGGTACGATAATCCTTTTTCAAGGAATCCACAAACCAAGTAATTTGCATAGTCTGCAAACCATGGGATTTCTTTATAATCTATCTCCAATAGATATTCATCAGGAAAATTGTCTTGTATGGCTAATTCATTTAGAACTTCTAATTCGGGATTTTCAAGACGAGAAAGATGATCAACGGCGAGATTTTCTGCTCCTCTTTTATCTCGGATTTCAATATCAAACTCTTGTAAGAGTAAGATCCAACGGATTAATCTTGGTTTAGCATCTTGTTTTGAAAATAAGTATCTAAGAGCAGAATGGTCGGTATAGACCACCGTTTTTGCTAAAACGAGATATGATCGAAATTTGTCAAAAGCAAAGACAATAGCAAGGAGTTCTTTTTCAGTAGTTGTATAGTTCGTTTGTGCTCCTTGTAACGTCTTACTAGCATAATATATAGGTTGAAATCGTTTTTCAATCCTTTGTCCTAAAACGGCTCCCATTGCAAAATCACTTGCATAGCACATTAGTTCAAATGGTAGATTCCAATTTGGTGTTATCATGATCGGTGCATTAGTGAGTTTCTCTTTAAGAATATTAAAAGATTTGATACACTCATCTGAAAAGATGAATGGCGCATCCTTTTCTAGGAGTTTATTCATAGGAGTGGCAATCTTAGAAAAATCTTTTATGAAACGTCGGTAAAAACCGGCATGCCCTAAAAAACTCCTAACTCCTCTAACATTGGTGGGATGTGGAAGTTTAGCAATTACATCTACTTTAGCTCTATCCACTTCAATTCCTTCTTTTGAAATTTTATGTCCAAGAACGATGCCTTCTTTAACCATGAAATGGCATTTCTCCCAATTAAGTACTAGATTGGATTGTTCGCATCTAAGAAGCATTCGTTCCAGATTAACTAGACATGATTCAAATGTATCACCGAAGACTGAAAAGTCATCCATGAAAACTTCCATGCATTCTTCTATCATGTCGTGAAAAATCGCCATCATGCACCTTTGAAAGGTTGCAGGGGCGTTGCAAAGTCCAAATGGCATGCGTTTGTAAGCAAAAGTACCATAGGGGCACGTGAATGTGGTTTTCTCTTGATCCTCGGGTGCTATTGGAATTTGAAAATATCCGGAAAATCCATCTAGAAAACAATAGTAACTATTTCCGGCTAATCTTTCCAACATTTGATCTATGAAAGGTAAGGGAAAGTGATCTTTTCTGGTGGCGTCATTTAATTTTCTACAATCAATACACACACGCCATCCTGTTACAGTTCTAGTAGGAATAAGCTCATTTTTCTCATTTGTAATGACAGTCATGCCACCCTTCTTAGGCACGCATTGAACTGGGCTTACCCATGGACTATCAGAGATTGGATAAATTAAACCTGCATCTAGCAGTTTAATAATCTCTTTCTTAACTACATCTTGCATATTAGGATTTAGTCTTCGTTGGCGTTGCACATACGTTTTATGACCCTCTTCCATAAGGATTTTATGTGTGCAATACGAAGGACTTATTCCTTTAATATCATGAATCTTCCATGCAATGGCTGGTTTATGAGCTTTCAACACAGAAATGAGTTGTGATTTCTCATTTTCAGTAAGAGAAGACGATATTATTACAGGTAATTCAGATTCACCATGTAAATAAGCGTATTCCAAATGGTTTGGAAGTGGCTTTAACTCTAATTTCGGAGGTTCTTCTATCGATGATTTGTATCGATATCTGTCTTCTTCTTTTAGCATTTGAATTTCTTCTGTTGTTGGTTCATATCCATTAGCTATAAGTGTAGCTAACATTTCAGCTTCATCAATTGGTTCATTACCTTCTCCTAAAGAACATTCTCCTATTCCTTGTAATTCTGGAAATTCTTCTAATAATTCTGCATGTGCATCTATAGTTTGAATATAATAACATGTATCATCTGCAGATTGTGGTTGTTGCATTGCTCTATCAACTGAAAAGGTAACACTCTCATCCTCTATACTTAGGGTCAGTTTCTTACCGAACACGTCTATCATTGCTTTAGCCGTGTTTAAGAATGGTCTTCCTAATATGAGAGGAACTTGAGAATCTTCTTCCATGTCCAGAACAACAAAATCTACTGGAAATACTAAAGTACCAACTTTAACTAGCATGTTCTCCACTATCCCTCTAGGATATTTTATTGATCTATCGGCTAGTTGTATGCTTATTCTGGTTGGTTTCAATTCTCCAAGGTCTAGTTTAGCGTATAGTGAATACGGCATTAGATTTATACTAGCACCTAAGTCTGCCAATGCTTCTATTGAACTAAGACTACCCAGAAAACATGGAATTGTGAAACTTCCTGGATCAGATAGTTTTTCTGGTATCTTATTCAACAGCACTGCTGAACAATTAGCATTCATAGTAACAGCCGAGAGTTCTTCCATTTTCTTTCTATTTGAGATTAGATCTTTCAAGAATTTAGCATATCTAGGCATTCCTGAAATCACATCAATGAAAGGAAGATTTACATTTATCTGTTTAAACATATCCAAGAATTTGGATTGCTCGGCTTCAAGTTTTTCTTTCTTCATTTTACTCGGATAAGGAAGTGGTGGTTGATATGGTTTAACATAAGGTTTAGCCTTAGCTGTGTTATCTTCATTAATCTTTTCAACTACCGGTTCTTTTTCCTTATCTTGATCAGGTTGTGGTTCTTGTGGAGTAGGAATGGCTTCATCAGAAGTTACAGGTATTTCAGGTGGTTTAAGTGTTGTACCACTTCTTGTGGTAATGGCTTTAGCTGTTTCATTCCGGGGGTTAGCATTTGTATCACTAGGTAGACTTCCCGGTTTTCTTTCACCTATTAACCTTGCTTGGTTACTTACTTCTTGTTCCAGATTTTGAATAGAAGCTTGTTGATTTCTAAATGCTTGAGCATTTTGTTCATTGGTTTGTTTCTGAGATGTGAAAAACTGTGTTTGAGTTTCAACTAGCTTTGTCATCATATCTTCTAAATTCGGCTTTTTATCATCGGTTTGTTGTGGTGGTTTGTTTTGAAAATTCGGTCTTTGCTGATTGTAAGTATTATTGGATACTTGTTGATTGCTAGGACCTTGTTGGTTGTTGTATGGAATATTTCGGTTATAATTCTGGTTTTGATTGTAAATCGGTCTTGGCGGTTGATAATTATTCTGATAATTATTTCCAGGCCTTTGGTTTATGTATGAAATATTCTCTCTTTGTTCCATTGTTAATTCAATACTGAGACAATCTTTTGTCAAATGTGGTCCTCCACACTGCTCACAACTAATTCGTATTGAGTGAATATCCTTAGTCATCTTTTCCATTCGTCTCTCCACAGCATCTATCTTTGCGGAAATAGAATCTAAGTCATGGCTAGAATCGGCTCTAGCTGCTTTAGATGATCTAATGATATCTTTTTCTTGGTGCCACTCATGTGAGTGGGAAGCAGTGTTATCAATAATTTTGTAAGCATCAGTTTCGGTTTTCTTCATAATAGAACCACCAGCTGCTATATCTATGTCTTTCCTTGTAGTGATGTCGCATCCTTGGTAGAATATTTGTACTATTTGACAGGTGTCTAAACCATGTTGCGGACATCCTCTTAACAACTTTCCATATCTTGTCCATGCCTCATATAGAGTTTCATTTGGCTTCTGTGTAAACGTAACAATTTCTGCTTGAAGTCTTACGGCTTTAGATGCAGGAAAGAATTGTTTAAGAAATTTGTCAACTAAAACATCCCATGTATCAATCGCCCCTTCAGGTAACGATTCCAACCAATCTTTGGCTTCTCCCTTTAAAGTCCAGGGAAATAACATGAGATATATCTGTTCATCCTCCACTTCTCGGATTTTAAATAGTGTGCAGATCCTATTAAAGGTACGTAGATGTTCATTTGGATCTTCCTTCGGCGCACCACTAAATTGGCATTGATTAGTCACCATGTGTAGAATTTGTCCTTTGATTTCATAATCTGGCGCATTAATGTCTGGATGAGTAATTGCGTGACCTTGGCCAGTGCGTTTAGCTCTCATTCGGTCTTCCATACTTAAAGGTTCCAGATTCTCCATAATTGAATTTGTTGAATCGGTATCACTAGATGATTCTGATTTAATGGTTCGTTCCTCAACAATCTCTGTTTGAATGATTGGTGGCTCCGGAGGAAAGTTTAGTGGTTCAGGATCTACGAACCGTTCCTGAATATTCTCCGGATTCTCAATTGTGAGGTCGGGTTCAAAAAATGGATTATCGGAAATTTGAACTGAAGTACTTGGTCGACTGGATGACGATTCTAAAGAAAAATCAACGGCGGTTATATTTGCTAAATGTCTTGATCTAGTTACAGGTGGTGAACGTACAAAAGGTGGTGAACGTCTTGCTCGGTGCATTCACTGAATATCCTATTAGTTTTTAAAAGGAAAGAAAAATTATAATAAGTTATCCAATTAATAGACTTTTCTGATTTTGCCCACGTTTTGAATAGCCAAAAGATGCAGCAGAGGGGCAGGATTCGTTTGGTCTCAATATAATTGAGGACTGTTTGGCTCCAATAACCCGGTCCACGTACAAATCCAACTATTACTACGAACCAGAAAATTTTGATGTCTATTAATTTAACCACTTAAAATAAATTTTCGTAATTTTAAGAAATTTAGATAAGAAGTAGAATAAAAATCTATGTCCTAAAACTAGAATAGCGAGAAATAAGAAAGAAAAAGAGTTCGTCGAAAAAGGTCGAAAAAGAAAAATGGTTGAAAAATAAAAGGTGACGGAAAAATAAAAGAAACTTATAAAACTTAAAAATACTTGACTAACCTAACCTTATTACTACAACTAACTTAAAATTATAATCGCAAATTGAAATTACTAATTGGAATGATAATTGATACATAGGTAAAAAGTCGTCTAAAAATATTAAAGCTTACAAGAAAAACTAAATCCCAAATGGAAATAACTTAAAAAGAAACTAAAACTTAAAAAGGCGTCGCAAAATTCTAAAGCACCTAAATCTTAGTCTAAAGAAAAAGCACTTAAGGAATTCTACGGCAAAGCCTAAAAATCTAGGAGTAAAAACAACTATGGCAAAAACTAAGTTTAAAACTAAATATGAGCTAAAAATACAAAAGTTACGCTAAAGCGATTAAAAAGGGACAAAATATAAAAATATACAAAAAGTTGTAAAAATTACAATTTTTATAAAAATATTATTTTTATATTATTTATTTAATAAAACTACTAATTTTACAAATTAATTAAACTAATTTAAACAAAATATACAAAATAATAATAAAAACTAAAAACTAATTAAAAACTAAAAACATAATTAGGGTTTTAATTAATAAATAATAATAATAATAACTCCGTAATTAATGCCTGATTAGGGCTTCTGTCGCGTGTCAGAATACCTCCGCGAGTTGCGGTATTTAATGCATCAAACCCCGCGAGTCGCGGGGTTCAGAATTTCAACTGACAGGTTTAATTTCAACGCGTTTTTCTTTATTTATTTATTTATTTATTTATTTATTTTATTTTCTGTTTTTAAATATGTGTATTAATAAAACTTATATTTAAAACTTAAATAAAAATAGAATCACTTTATAATTTTATAAATAAAAATCTTAAAACTAGATTTATATATATATATATATATATTTTTTTATTTATATGTTTTTAAATAAAAACAAAATACTTAAATAAAACTTATGTTTTTATAAAATAAAAACAAAGAAACTTTATAAAACTTAAATATTTATCAAACTCCTAAAAATATTTATATTTTTGTTTTTCTTTTTATATTTTCGAATATTTAAAACGTTTTTTTTTTACAAAAACGAATTTTAATAAAAGTAAACTAAAAATCTTTTTTTTTTTTTTTATATTAGCGTTGCGCTTCCGGCTTTTAAGAGAGTTCCCCGGCAGCGGCGCCAAAAATACTTGATGTCGTAGGGGGTGTATACAAAATAGTATTATTTTTAGTGCGAAAATACTATTAAATACGATACAATTTTACACAAGATATTTATTTATTTATAGAATGGATATACTTAAACCTTGCTACAACACTTATAGGCAGTGTACCTAATCGTACAGTAGTGTAGTTTTTAGTAAGTCCGGTTCGTTCCACAGGGAATCTTTTTTAAACAAAGCTCAACGCTATATTAGTTTACTTTTATAAAAATACAAATATATATATAAGTAATATTATTATTATAAAGGGGGGTTTTTACCGTTTAATGACCGGTTTGTCGATTTTAAAACTTTAGTCGCAGTTAAAACCAAATGTAAAATATTAAAAATAAATACAAGACTTAAATTAAAGCATGAAGTAAATAACGATAAATGAAATTGCGAATAATAAAAGTGCGATAAAATAAACTTGCGATAATTAAAAAGTACGATAATTAAAAGTGCGATTAAATACAATAACAATAAAAATGCGATAATTAGAAGTGCAATTAAATATAAAATAAAGGAAATTAAATATGAAATAAAAGAATTATGCTTATTTAAACTTCCGTAATCATGATGTTTGACGTGTTGATTTTAGTTTTATGCCCATGGGTTAATTGTCCTTTGTCCTGGATTATTTAATATGTCCGTCTGGTTTTTGTCCATAACAGTCCATCAGTCATAAATATAAAGTGCGAGTGTCCTCGTCAAATTATCCTTATACCCGAAGTTAAATATTCCAACTAATTGGGGACTTAAACTGTAACAAGATTTTAATACTTGGTTTAATAATTACACCAGGATGTCGACTGAGTGTAACCCAAGGTTTTAATATTTTGTTATCAATTATACCAAGTGTCCTTTGTACATAATTTCACCCCTGTTTTAATTATTCTAGTGGCTATTATTCCATTCCCGTGTCCGGTTAAATGAACAATTATTCGTACATATAAATACCCCGCCCATCGTGTCCGATTGAGTGTATATGGTAATTTATAGGGACGCCCAATTGTAAATCTTTATATTAACATTAACAAACTATCATTTAGTTAAACAAATATAAAGCCCATTAATAGCTCATAGTCTAATTTCCACAAGTGTCGTTCTTTTGTCCAAACCCCAATTATGGTACAAAGCCCAATTACCCAATTTTAGTAATTAGCCCAACATCATGATTACTTCGTTTTAAATAAGCATAATAATAACTTAGCTACGAGACATTAATATAAAAAGGTTGAACATAACTTACAATGATTAAAAATAGCGTAGCGTTACACGGACAGAATTTCGACTTACACCCTTACAACATTCGCTAACATACCCTTATTATTAGAATTATAATTAAAATTAAAATATAAATTATATATATATATATATATATATATATATATATATATATATATATATATATATTTTACGTATGAGGAGAAGAAGAAAAAAGATGATATTTTACGATCAGAATGCGCGAGCTTTATAGGGGGTTTCTGAATTTGGGGCTCCGCGACTCGCGGTGAAATACCCTTCAAACTCCGCGAGTCGCGGAGAATGAAATTACAGCTCAGTCCCTTTGGAGTCTTTCTTGCCGACGGTTTTTATTATTTATTATAATATATAAATAATTATAAGAATTATTTAAATATTATATTATATTTATGTGCATAGTCGACTTGTAATTTTTAGTCCGTTGCGTCGAGCGTTGAGAGTTGACTCTGGTCCCGGTTCCGAATTTTCGAACGTCCTTGCGTACAATTTAATATCTTGTACTTTGCGTTTTGAATCTTGTACTCTTGTAATTTCGAGACGTTTCTTATCAATAATTGCAACCTTTTTTATTGTCTTTTGTACTTTTGAGCTTTTTGGTCGTTTGCGTCTTCAATTCGTCGAATCTGTCTTTTGTCTTCACCTTTTATTATTTAAACGAATATCACTTGTAAATAGAACAATTGCAACTAAAAGTTTGTCTTTCTTGAGGAATAATGCTATGAAATATATGTTCGTTTTTAGCATTATCAGTGAAAACCAAAGACATTGACAAAGACAAGCTTGAAGCTAAATCAAGAAAGTGTACTTTTATCGGGTATAGGTTGGATGACATGGGTTATAGGTGTTGGGACAATGAGGCGAGGAAGGTGATTCGTAGTAGAGATGTTGCTTTTGATGAAAGCTCGTTGTATGGCACCAAGGTAACAGTTAATTCTAATCATAGTCCGGTTATGCTTGATAAGTTTGTTGATGTGAATACAGGTTCTAGTGGAAGTTCAGGAAATATTGCCAATTGACGGTGAGGATCAAAGTGATGGAGATGATTCGGAGAGTGGTGCTAGCTCCGAAAATGATGAGATCTCTATTGGTAGGGATGGCGGTGACTTAACTCGATCACCGTCACCCGTTGCTCCACCATTGAGACGCTCTAGTAGAATAACCTACTGTTAGGTTTTCTCCATCAGCAAACTATTTTCTCTATACCGAAAATGGTGAACCCGAGAGTTATTTTGAAGCAAGACAATCTAAAGAATCCATACAGTGAGAGCTTGCTATGAAAGAAGAGATGGGGTTACTTATCAAGAATAAGACATGGTCTTTAGTGAAATTACCTCCAACGAAAAAGGCGTTGCACAGTAAATGGGTCTTTCGGGTCAAAGATGAGTTGAACGAGAAAAATTGGTACAAAGCTCGGTTGATAGTTAAGGGGTTTCAACAAAGGGAAGGAGTTGATTATAATGAGATCTTTTCTCCGGTTGTGAAGATGACTACTATTCGCTTGGTTTTGAGTATTGTTGCTGCTAATGACTTACATCTAGAACAGTTAGATGTAAAGACCGCATTTTTACATGGGGTTCTTAAAGAGGAGATTTATATGGTGCAACCAAAGGGCTTCAAGGTAGTTGGTAATAGGAGATGGGTTTGCAAATTGAAGAAAAGTCTGTATGGGTTAAAACAAGCACCACGGCAATGGTACTTGAAGTTTGATGAATTTATGACAAGGAGTGGCATTACAAGAAGCAAGTCGGATCATTGTTGTTACTTGAAGAAATTCAAGTCCTCCTATGTTATATTGTTACTTTATGTTGATGACATGTTAATTGCAGGTTCGGACATGTCAGAGATCAACAGGTTGAAGAGAAAGTTGTCTCACGCGTTCGAGATGAAAGACTTAGGTGCTGCTAAACGGATACTCGGAATGAGTATTGAAAGGAATCGGGTTGAAGGTACTTTAACTTTGTCTCAAACTAAGTATATCGAGAAAGTGTGTGACGACCCGGAAATTTCTGATCAAATTTAAACTTAATCTTTATATGTTTCCGACACGATAAGCAAAGTCTGTAATATTGATTCTCAAAATTTTTGAACTAATGTTATATATTCAGTTAACCTTTGACTATTGACCGACGATTCACGAACATCTATTTGTGTGTATATATATATATATATATATATATATATATATATATATATATATATATATATACAATAAGTTAGAATATTAAGTATTCATAAATAACTTGCAATGCGTATTTAAAAACTGATTTATGTATATTAAATAAAGATATATACATATATATAATTTCAAGTTATTTAGTAAATGATGGTAACATTCGTTTATTGATTCGATTGATATTTAGATAAGTTAACTAAAACATTTAAGATGAACAAGTAAAACACTATTTGTTACAGTAAAACACTATTTTGCTACAGTAAAAACGACTTTGCTACAGTAAAACACTATTTTCTACAGTAAAAAACGACTTTGCTGCAGTAAAACACTATTTGCTACAGTAAACGACTTTGCTACAGTAAATACTATTTGCTACAGTAAACCACTATTTACTACAGTACACACTATTTGCTACAGTAACACACTATTTGCTACAGTGAATAATATGTCGACAAACAAGAAAACACAACATATTGGGTGCGTACCAGCTGGCCATGCGATCGCATGGCAAATGGGCATGAAACCCATGCGATCGCATGGGGATCAATCTCAGCAAACATCTATAAAGCTCGCACATTTCTGCTTCGACACACACACACATAAATTACTTTGTATTATATTTATATTTATATTTTTATTATTTTTATTATTTTTATTATTATTATTATTATTATTATATTATTATTATTATTATTAAGATTAATATTATTATTAATCTTATTATTATTATCAGTAGTATTAATATTATTATTATTATTAGTATTATACATAAAATACTACGATGAAGTACTGCTCAAATGATTTCAAACCGAGTTTTCAAATGAGTCAAAGCTAAGGAAACTATGGGTTATAGCTATGGAGGTTATGGGTAATATTCATGGGTATTGTTCGCAAGTCAAACCTAGTGTTTATCATCTCCGTTGCGTCTACGTACTTTCATACAATATTGAATCACAATATTGATACGTGAGCATTCATATCTTATCTTTTATACATTAATAGTGTATCTAGGTCTAGTGCTCGAGTATATATGTTTATACATGCTTGTATGCTTTAATTTTATCATTAGATAGTTTATGATGAATCACGAATTTGATACATATGCTACTGATATAAAGTATATGATATGAATGTCGTTGGAAAGCTATCGAAAAATTAATAACTTTTCATTTAGAAATCGCGTGATTTCGATGAACGGATTAAAATATATGGTCAACTGAATTATGTTTGATGTTAATTGAAATTGTGTTTGAAACTGTAAACTAATATTTAAACAATTTGTCTATGAGATTGATAAATTGGATTTTTAGATATTACTAATCGAATAAATGAATTTCTATATAAGGCACGTCTCGTTTTGTTGAACAATTGTTAAAGTTGACCGTTTTATCATGTTTTAAAGCTTTATAAACACTATAATCTGATTCTACAAGTATTGGAAAAACTATGTGAAATAATAAAATATTTTCGATTGCCATGTTAATTCAAATATAATATAACTCCTGAAATAAGTAATATTTTGAGTTTGATAAACTATAAATTCGTTCAATTATCAAGACTTATACTATGTTAATAAACATGTATAGATTTAAAGATCATATTGGGTCATGTTGACTTTTGAGATGACTTTTGTTAACTTTTGCATGTCGGTCTCGAGCATTAGGATTGTGATACACTATGACCTGACCTAGCTTGTTAGACATGTATTGACTAACATATGTTCTCTAGGTTGAGATCTACGGTTATTTTGCATTCCAAGTTTCGGTCACATTTCGGTGAATGACCTTATGTGCTGCTAAGGTGAGTTTCATTTGCTCCCTTTTTAATTGCTTTTGCAATCTATATTTTTGGACTGAGAATACATGCACTTTATTTTAAACGCAATGGATATAAGTACATACTAAATTCTACACCGAGTTTGAACCAAAAATCCCTTAGCTTTGGTAACTAGTAACTGCCGGTTATAAGAACTGGTGGGCGCGAGTAGTTATATATGGATCCATAGGGCTTGACATCCCCGTCTGTTCCAGGTATAGAAACCCTAGCCTGAACTATAAAACAGACGTATGCTATTTGAGTTTAGTACACGTTGGATTGCGTGTATTGTACATGTTGGTTGCATGTATGTTAAAACAGGGGTACTTATTATAACATTAAAGTTTAGTTACCAGGGTGCTCAATTTCGTAGAATCTTTTGATAAACGTTTCGGATGAAACAACTGAAATCTTGTGATTCACCTTTATATACAGATTATGCGCAACATTAAAACTATGAACTCACCAACCTTTGTGTTGGCACTTTTAAGCATGTTTATTCTCAGGTTCCTAGAAGTCTTCCACTGTTTGCTTATACGTTATACAAGCTATGTGCATGGAGTCATACACGCTTTATTCGAGAAAACTTTGCATTCACAAAATCATCACCATGTATCTTATTTTGACAGCAATGTCAACAGATGTAGTATTGTAAACTATTATTTACTGTGATTGTCTATATGTGAAAATCATCAGATGTCAAAGACCTTGGAATTAGATATTCATTTATGGTGTGCCTTTTCAAAAGAATGCAATGTTTATAAAACATATCATATAGAGGTCAAAACCTCACTATGAAATCAATAATGATGTATTCGTCCAAATGAATTTGGACGGGTCATCACAAAGTGTTAGAGCGGTTCAACATGGGTGATTTAAAGGCAAGATCCGTGCCTTTATGCGGTACTTTAAAGTTAACGAAAAGTCAAGTACCTACAACGAAAGTAGACAAAGAGGAGATGGCTCAAATTCCGTATGCGTCGGCAGTGGGTTGTATTATGTATGCAATGATTTGTTCAAGACCTGACATAGCTTAAGCAGTGGGAGTTGTGAGTCGGTTTATGTCGAATCCGGGTAAAGAGCTTTGGGAAGGTATAAAGTGGCTTTTGCGCTACTTGAAAGGTACTTCTAAAATGGGGTTGCAATTCACTAAAGGTGTTTCCATTTTGAGAGGGTACGTTGATGCTGATTTGGGTGGTTGTGACGATTCGGGTAGAAGCACTACGGGTTATGTTTTCACGGTTGGTAAGACGGCTGTTAGTTGGATGTCCAAACTTCAAAGTTGTGTTGCGCTGTTAACAACGGAGGCTGAGTATATGGCAGCAGCAGAAGCATGCAAAGAACTTGTATGGCTGAAGAATTTTATGTTTGAGTTGGGACGAGTTCAACAAGATTATATCTTGCACTGTGATAATCAAAGTGCTATTCATTTGGTGAAGAACCCGGTGTTTCATGGTCGTACGAAACACATAAAGCTAAGGTATCATAAAATTCGCGAACTTATTGAAGATGGTACTTTAGTTGTTAAGAAAATTCCTGGTACGGAGAATCCTGCTGATATGTGTACTAAGGTGGTTACGATCGAAAAGTTGAAGCTTTGCATAGCTTCAACTGGTCTTCTTGTTACTTGATGAAAGAAGACGGCAACTAGAGAACTCTAAGGGTTATTGGTTTTGATTTTGACAAGTAGTGTTGAAGACCTTGTATCGAAATTCTGCTCTTCCAGCGATGTTGAGTTTGAGTGTCCCATGTTTGATTGGCGGTATGAAAGGTGGTTCGACGTTCTTGGTTGAAATGGTTGGTTTTGAGGTTGACGAGATTTCTGGGTTTTGCTCTCCTTTGAGTGGGAGATTGTTGGATGTGCAAAGAAGATCAAAACGAAGAAACAAGTAACAGGTTGCGTTCGGATATGGTTTGTCGCGATACGCGACACATTGGAACGCGACATATGTGTCTGGAACGCGACAAATATGGCAGTGATTGGGGCTCGATGTTCATCGCATTTTGGTCTTAGTTGCCGCGTTTGAGTTGGGTTTATCGCGAAACGCGATGGGTTGTCGCGAAACGCGACAATGTTCGTGGCCAGCAAGTTATTAGATTTGTTTCCTAATTTTGATTAGCACTATAAATATACCCATTGTATTCTGTAACCCTATGTACGAAAAATCAATAAAAAAGCTCTCTAGTTGCCCGTGGACTAAAGCAATCATACCGATTGCTTATAACCACGTAAATTCTTGTGTCTTTTACTTTTCTTGCATTTATTTTGTTCCTTTGTCGTTTGTGGGATAACAATCTTTCGATTGGTGGTCGTTGTTGGGTCCATAAATTCCTAACAGTTCTATGTCTTTTTTTTGGCAAATTTTTGGAACTACTTGTATCGAGAAGTCTTTGGATCAACCGGGATTTTAAATGATTTAACAAGTGTCGCTCAATCAAGCTAAAATCCATCTGTCAAATAATATTTCTTATTGAATTATGCCCCGTTAACAGTAAAGCTTCATTGTAGAGCTTTATCTTGAAGTAAATCTTTAAACAAATAATATTGATTGAGCACATTAATGTCATTGTTTGAACCGGAAGGTCCACACAAAGCATTCCAAATTCTAAAGTCGTACGATGCCACCGCTTATAGCATGATTACATAGTTGCGCATCCCTGATCACCTCATGTGTAATGACCTTTCCCAATGCATACAATTGAGGCTTCCGAGCATACACGGAAACTAAGTATATATTTTATGATGTTTGTTAATCAAATGTTGCACATCGAATGCATTTAGTTTTGGCAAATACTCGATCAAGTATAAATGAAATATACACTTATTAAAATTGTTCAAACATTCATATTGGGTTTGTTGACCCATGTGTAAATACTCATTAGAAAAAATTGATTGAAAGTACGCTAATTATCATATAAGCGATGTACATTTTTGAAATACATTAAAGCGAAACGAACCGATAGCATCCCACTTTTGGTGAAAATGACTAAAATAATCGGAATGGTGCTTCATAATAGCTAATTACACCTTGGCATATACAGATAAACAATGGACTGATCATCCGATAGCGTCTTCGAGAATAATCTTCTGGAAAAATTGGTGTCGCCGAAGTAATCATCAAACAAACATACTGCAGCAGTATGACGATCCATGGGTATGAACGTACGTGGTGCTTTTGGTATGGAATTTCCAACCTTCTCATCTTCCAAGGTATCTATCATGTTGTGTCGAGTGCTTGAATTTGATTGAACGCATACGATTTAGCGAATTTCTTCCATATGGGGATCATTAATTTTCATTTTAAGGTAATGAGTGATTGTTACAAAAAATTAAAAAGAAATATTGAAAGAATGTGTGAAACTAGCATAGATTGGCCTGCGCGTTGCCGCGGAAAAAAAATTCGCTCTACACTTTAAAAAATGTAAGTATTAGAGATGACTTGTGCATTGCGGATGCAAATTGTATGCATCAATATATATATATATATATATATATATATATATATATATATATATATATATATATATATATATATATATATATATATATATATATATATATATATTATGCTACATAATTTTTTATTCTACAAAGAATACGAGACAATGTTAACCGTCAGATGAAGATTATCTAAAACTAAATATAGAGATTTTCTAGGATAAATTTATATAGAATAAATACACTCAAAGGGTATAACCGTCTCAAACATTTCCTTCCATTGGCCGTTCACAAACTAAAATATTATAATGGCTATAATATCGCCGACAATATTTATTAGTATACTTCCCATATATTGGTTTCACCAAGTATCATCATCAGTTTATATATGTTTGAAGTGTAATACAAATTGATACATATCAGTTTATTTTTTCTAACAAAAATTGATACACATAACTTCTAATGGTGCTCAAATCAATTCTTTGATCCACAACCCATAAAAAACAGTAGCTAACAAAAATTGATACACAAACTACATATTATTGATGCATGAATACAATAAATATACACGGACCTTTAAATATTGATACATTTGTATTCATGAAATTTATAAAAAAGATACCCAATTGGACAAATATCAAATTACTAATACTTGAAAGAAACTTTGATTCAGGAATTTGATACATGAAACTTGATGATAAATTGATACAAAAAAACATGAAAAACTGATACATCATGATAGGCCTTTTTCTTGCTAGAGATCCACATTCCAAAACATGATTATGGAATATGCTCACTAATTGAATGCTGGAAACAACGGTAGGTTGAAAATTTTGAGGATGTCTAAATTGATGTCTTGAGCAGGTGTTGCTGCTACAAAATATCAAACAAAGTATACTTAAGAAATCGCATAAAATAGAAAACTGAACACCAATACCGTACTAAGAAAATAGTACCGGTTCAGTATCGATATCGGTACCGGTATTTTCGGTATAGTAGCGAATGCAACCGAATTCGAGTATGAATTATAAGTTTAAACTGTAAGGTGAGAAAACCTTTCTGCAATTTTTTTCATGCATGAAGCCACGATGTGATGGACTGTAGGTTTAAACTCTAATGTTCACTTGCATTAAAACTATTGTAAAGAGTTGGCATCATGTTCTTTTGGTCAAAGTGTTAAGATTCGTTTGCCACATTTTCTTGTCCGGCACAATGACATGTGACGTGAAAAACGTCGGTCCGTGGTGCTATATGAAGGGGCGGCATCGACGGTCCTTTTCCGGTATCACAATGAATACAACCTTAAGTACAAGGAGAACAAAAGGACCTAGGGCGTGTAGTTGATAATCGTTGTTCATCATCTATCTAAATCTTTGTTTGTTGGTTGTCATCAACGTTCCTTTAATCTCTGTTTACCCTACTTGTCTTCGGGTGATGTTACAAAGGACAGTCGATATGCACTCTGTGCAACTAGGTTCATTTTGCTCAGCTTCATTGCATAGTTCATGATTGTCATTTGCCTATCTAATTTCCTTTTCTAAATGCATACTAATGCTACTGTGTAATTGTGAGTTATGTGTGTTACAAGTTTCATGGCCTCAATTAAAAATTCTTATACGAGTAAATATAATATTCTTGTTTTTCAAAAATAAATAATGGAGAGAGTTAATTGGGTAAATAAATTTATTGAATTAAAATTAAATCAATTAATTAATAAAACAGAACGAAACTTTTCTGCATTTACTAAATTATCCTCACTAATATTTAAAATTATACTAAATATTATTGACAAGTGTCATCTTCTTATTGCTTCCTATCTTATGTATTTTAACACACTTTGTAGATGAACATACACACACACACACATATATATATATATATATATATATATATATATATATATATATATATATATATATATATATATATATATATTGTTTCAGTATTTACAATTATAATAAACATGATTGTTACAAATCTTTTAACTAATAAAAGTAAGAAAAAATAAAATTAATATAGTTTATAACAGTTTTTAAAAAATTGAAAGATAAAAAAAAAGTATCTTATGTTGTAAATTTAGTAGTTAAATATGGATGGTAATTAGTCAAATATGGATAGTAAAATTTGTACTATATATATGTGCATAATGTAAGTTACAAAAACACACATATACATTAAATACATCACACCTCTTTTCAACCTCTTTCTCTCCTATATCTTCTACAACACATCTCTCTTTTATTGGTTCTTTCAATTTGAATATATTGAACCAGGCCACTAAAGGTAGTTATAAGTCTACTGAAATATAACACGTTATCAGCACGAAGTGCTCCGTATAATCAAGGTTTATCTAAGCACGCACACGTCACTAATCAAGGTAAGAAATTATCTAATTTTTATTAACTTCATTAACATTTATATTTATGTTATATATGGTCGGTTATACCGCCTGAATTATATTTCTGTAATCTAACTTTTATTAACTTCACTAACATTTATATTTATGTTATTTAAGTTATATATGGTCGGTTATACCGCCTGAATTATATTTCTGTAATCTAACTTTTATTAACTTCACTAACATTTATATTTATGTTATTTAAGTTATATATGGTCGGTTATACCGCCTGAATTATATTTCTGTACTCTAACTTTTATTAACTTCACTAACATTTATATTTATGTTATTTAAGTTATATATGGTCGGTTATACCGCCTGAATTATATTTTCTGTAATCTAACTCTTATTAACTTCACTAACATTTATATTTATGTTAATAAGACCTCATGATTGTACGCAACACGTCATTTGACAACACGGTACTTTATGTACGCAACACGTCATTTGACAACACGGTACCATGGGTCGAGATTAATTCAGATCAATACGAATACGATGGGGTCTTTATATGTTATCTAACATTTATGATTACTTATGCAATTAATCATTATTTATTTCATGCATGCTAATGTTTATTCTTAAAAGTAAATCTTAAAAGTTAAAATAAGAAAAAGTAGTTTGTATTTTTATTAAAAGTAAATCTTAAAAGTTAAAATAAGAAAAAATAGTTTGTATTTTTATTAAAAGTAAATCTTAAAAGTTAAAATAAGAAAAAGTAGTTTGTATTTTTATTAAAAGTAAATTTTAAAAGTTAAAATAAGAAAAAGTAGTTTGTATTTTTATTAAAAGTAAATCTTAAAAGTTAAAATAAGAAAAGTAGTTTGTATTTTTATTAAAAGTAAATCTTAAAAGTTAAAATAAGAAAAAGTAGTTTGTATTTTTATTAAAAGTAAATCTTAAAAGTTAAAATAAGAAAAAGTAGTTTGTATTTTTATTAAAAGTAAATCTTAAAAGTTAAAATAAGAAAAGTAGTTTGTATTTTTATTAAAAGTAAATCTTAAAAGTTAAAATAAGAAAAAGTAGTTTGTATTTTTATTAAAAGTAAATCTTAAAAGTTAAAATAAGAAAAAATAAGAAAAAGTAAATCTTAAAAGTTAAAATAAGAAGAAAAAAAAATCTTGTCCTTTATATTACTCATACGCGTTTTGATATAATGACTTTATTCGTTAACGTCAACTAACGACGTTACAACAGTCATATATACATAACGGTTGTTAACGTCAACTGACGACGTTACAACAACTATATTTTTTAAATATAAAATAAACATCTCCGTTTTCACATTTTCACAAATCAATCTTCATTTTTCAGATTACTACTCTCAAAAAGTTTTTGTAAAAATGATTCACACAAGGATGATTTTTCCTATTGTATTGGTCATATTAACTATCATCATTGTTGCTAATATACCACCGGGTGAACCTATATTCTATCCTGCCCTTGTGGTTTTATTATTTATAATCATACCATTATTCTGTTGTTTGCTACTTATGAATTTAAAATGATTCTAATTTCATTTTATTATTTGTCTATGAATAGAAGTTGATTATGATTATAATTTATGTTATTCATCTTTTTGATAATAGAAAATGTCGAATTTAAAAAGGCTTATATTTGCTCATTTAGAACAAGTGGGAACAACTATTTAACATGGATTATAAATGTAGAAAAACATCTCGAATCAAACGGTATTTTAGAAACCCTGAATGAAAATAACAATTATTCCGAACAAGAGAAAGCAATAGTAAGTATTTTTCTTAGCAAACATATTGACGAGTCCTTAGAATCTACATATTATATGATCGAAAATCCAAGTGTATTATGGAAAATACTCAAAGATAGATACGATATTAATTATCAAAAAAAAAATAAAAAAAATAATAATAACGGTGATCCATGAAAGAATAAAATTAAAGATATTATTAGACGCTCTTATAAGAATTCCGGATATTCTTATTAATGATCTGGTAACGTGGATCATCAGTCTAGTATTTCTTGAATACATGAACATCTTGTTTAGCTCTACAAATAAGTCCCAAAAGAAAAGAAAACGAGAGTGAATCTGTTGACAAATCTTGATTAAATTAACCCTGAGCTACCTTGAAACTTGAATGGTTTGAATTTTCTAAGATGCCTAGTTTTTTTTATGTATCACTCATAAATAAATGGTTTTAGACCATAACGCATATGTTTTATTAAGTGTTATCTTTTATGTACTTCAGATTATAACTTGTTTGCAGGTAATATAATTTGATTATCTTGCTGAAATATAACTCATTATTTGCTTATCTTATTTGAAGTTTTAGTATGAATCCTGCTGAAATACAACATCAATTAAATGGTAAAGACCTATGTATTGCAGATAGTAGTAACATACACACTATGATCAAATCTAAGAAATATTTCATTGATTTAAATCAAATGAAGGAATTATAAATACTATATCAGCTCTTGCAAACTTGATATAATGAACGAAAAAGGCAAAATTTCATATTACCAAATGGTACGAATTTTTTGGTAAACAATGTCTTGTTTTCTCCCAAATCAAAGAGAAATTTGTTAAGTTTCTCTGATATATATCATAATGGATATGATTATCAGTCAATGATAATCGAAAATGAGAAATATCTATGTAGCACCGAAAAGCGCATAGGATTAAAAGCGCATATGATAAAAAGCGCATATAATGAAAAGCGCAGCGCATATGATAAAAAGCGCATATGATGAAAAGCGCATCGCATATAATTAAAAGCGCATATAATGAAAAGTGCATATGACGAAAAACGCAGCACATATGATTAAAAGCGCATATGGTGAAAATGATATATGATGAAAAACACATATGATGATTAACGAAAAACACGTATAGTGATTAATGAAAAGCACATATGACGATTAATGAAAAGCACATTGAGAAATAATCACCAATGTTTCTTGAAAGAATTCAAGGGTATATATATGGACCAATTCATCCATCATGTGGACCATTTTTCTAATAGACGCATCTAACGCATGGTCTCATGTTTGTGTGTTATCAAGCCGTAATATGGCATTTGCAAAGTTTCTTGCACAAATTATTAAATTAAGAACACATTATTCTGATTACACCATTAAAAGGATGAGACTTGATAATGCTGGTGAGTTAACATCTCAAGCTTTTAATGATTATTATATGTCTACAAGGATTGTTGTTGAACATCCAGTTGCTCATGTGCATACACAAAATTGGTTTAGCTGAATCAATAGATAAACGCTTACAGCTAATAACTAGACAATTAGAAATGAGTACAAAACTCTCAATATTTATATGGGGACATGTAAATTTACATGATGTGACATTAATTCGCATTAAATCAAGTGCAAGTTATAAATATTCTCCATTACCAACTTAATTTTGGTGGAGACCAAATATTTTCCATCTTAGAACATTTGGTTGTGCAGTGTATTTTTAATTGAACAACCACAACAAATGGTTCCTCAAAGAAGGATTGAAATATATGTTAGATATGAAACATCTTCAATCATAAGATATATTAAACCCATGACGGGTGATGTTTTTACAGCAAGTTTTGTCGATTATCACTTTAATGAAACATTGTTCCCTATATTAGGGGGAGAAATGAAATATAAATAAAATGATGTTTCATGGTGTGAACATCAATTAAGGAATATTGATCATCGCACAAAAGAATGCGAAAAGAAAGTTCAAATATAATGCATATGCAAGAACTTGCAAATTAATTACTTTATGCATTTAAAGATACAAAAAATAAGTGACTAAATCATATATACCAGCAGTAAATGCTTCAGCTAGAATTGAAATTACAAAAGCTGGCAATAATGTCACTCATGAGTCTTTGCTACGGCAGAAACGTGGGAGACCAATTGGTTCCAAAGATAAAAATCCTCGAAAAAGAAAATCAGCTGATAATGAGGTAAAAGAAAGTGTTCAAGAAGAACCACAAATCAATACTCCTTCTGCAGAGGATATTGATAAATGTAAATACATAAATTGCAATAAATTATGCAATATTATGAAACTGAAATGAAATGAAAAATCTTGATGAGATATTTTCATATAATGTTACAATGACATCATGAATAAAGATGATGATCTGGAACCAAAATCTGTCATTGAATATCAAAATAGACGTGATTGAACTCAACGGAAAGGAGCAATACGAGCTGAATTAGAATCGCTCAATAAAAGAAAAGTTTTTGGATCAATCGTTATCACTTTTAAAGATGTGAAACAATGGGATACAAATGAATTTTTATCCGAAAAGAAATGTGCAAATGAAGTTGCAAGGCAAAACTAGACTTGTAACTCAAGATTTCCCACAAAGACCAGAAATGAATTAGGAGAAAAACTTATCCTCCTATAATGAATACAATTACTTATTAGATACTTAATCAACCTGGTAGTTATTTAAATGCATCTCATGGATGTTGTTACTACTTATCTGTATGGATCACTTAATAGTGATATATATATGAATATACCTGAAGGGTTAAGGTATCATAAGCATCTAATGCAAAACCCAAGGGAATATATTCCATTAAATCACAAAGATTTCTAAATGGGTTTATACAATCGGGACGTATGTGGTATAATCGATTAAATTACTACTTGATAAGAAAAGGGTATACATATAAACTTATTTGCACTTGTGTTTTATAAAAACAATGTTCGAATATGTGATCATAGCTGTTTATATCAATTATCTTAAATAAAGAAATCTATGAAGCCATTCAACTTCTAAAGAAAGATTTTAAAATAAAAAAAAAATCAAGTATTACGTTGATTTACATATTGAGCATATAACTAATGACTTACTTATATATCAAACAACTTATACCGAAAAGATTTTAAAATATTTTAATATGGACAAGACAAAAACCATTAAGTACTCATATGGTTGTTGATGTGGTAGCGGAGGGGTACGTGATAGTACTATATTTTACTACGAAATACGTTACAAATTACACAAGTTTTAATTATTTATTTAGAGAATGGATATACCTAAACCTTGCTACAACACTATAGGCAGTGTACCTAATCGTAGAGTAGTATAGTTTTTAGTAAGTCCGGTTCGTTCCACAGGGAGCGGGCTTATTGCACACTATATTTTTAAACAAAAATATATATAATTATATATAATAATATATAAAAGGGGGTTTACCGTTTAATGACCGGTTTGTCGATTTATATTTTAAGCGAAGCGTATAGTAAATGATGGTATTTAAATAACAATAAAATAAATAACAATAATTAAAATGACAATAAATAAAAGTACGAGAAAAAATGAAATAAAATATATTATGCTTAATTAAACTTCCGTAACCATGATGGTTGACGTGTTGATTTTAGTTTTATGCCCATGGGTTAATTGTCCTTTGTCCTGGATTATTTAATATGTCCGTCTGGTTTTTGTCCATAACAGTCCATCGGTCATAAATATAAAATGCGAGTGTCCTCATCAAATTATTCTTATACCCGAAATTAAATATTCCAACTAATTGGGGATTCGAATTGTAACAAGGTTTTAATACTTTGTTTAATGAATACACCAGGTTATCGACTGCGTGTAAACCAAGGTTTTACTACTTTGTTAACAATTACACCAATTACCCTTGAATGTAATTTCACCCCTGTTTTAATTATTCTAGTGGCTATTAATCCATTCCCGTGTCCGGTTAAATGAACGATTATTCGTACATATAAATACCCCGCCCATCGTGTCCGATTGAGTGTATATGGTAATTTATAGGGACGCCCAATTGTAAATCTTTATATTAACATTAACAAACTTTCATTTAGTTAAACAAATATAAAGCCCATTAATAGCCCATAGTCTAATTTCCACAAGTGTCGTTCTTTTGTCCAAACCCCAATTATGGTACAAAGCCCAATTACCCAATTTTAGTAATTAGCCCAACATCATGATTACTTCGTTTTAAATAAGCATAATAATAACTTAGCTACGAGACATTAATTTAAAAAGGAGAACATAACTTACATTGAGTATTTATCGCGTAGTGTTACACGGACAGAATTTCGACTTCAAAAACCCGTAAAATAACCTTTACATAACCCGAACTAATCTAATATAACACTAATCTATACTATATATATATATTTATTTATTTATTATCTTATGGAGTATTATTATTATTATTATTATATATTTTACATGCAGAACTCGAGAGCTTTTATAGCCAGAACTGAAATTCACTGCTCCGCGAGTCGCGGTCATTTTGGCCTTCCAGCTCCGCAAGTCGCGGAGGTTCCTAAACCAGCCCACAAGTTCAAGATCCAAGGCTGCCGACGGTTTTTATTTAAATATATATAATATATAAATAATTTTTATAATTATTTATATACATAGTAGACTCGTAATTTTTTTTTTCCGTTACGTCGAGCGTTGAGAGTTGGTTCATGTCCCGGTTCCGGATTTTCGAACGTCCTTGCGTACGCTGAGATATTTTGTACTTTGCGTTTCGTAACTTGTACTCTTGTCATTTTTAGACATTCCTTATCAATAAATTGAACCTTTTTAATTGTATCTTGTACTTTTGAGCTTTTTGGACCTTTGCGTCTTCAATTCGTTGTTTTCGCCTTTTGTCTTCGCACTTATTTAATATAAACGAATATTACATGAAAATGGAACAATTGCAACTGAAATCTTTACATATCGGAGGGATATTGATACTAAATATATGTTCATTTGGAGCACTATCAAATATCCCCACACTTGAACGTTGCTTGTCCTCAAGCAATACAGTCTTGAAATAAAACACACTAGAATCACTTCTTTATTCTTCACACTTTATACATCAGTGATTTTGATACGGCGGTATAAACAATGATAGTAATGATAGAACCATGGTTAAAGGTGGGTGTGTCATCCACAGTTGCCTTGGGTTTAGGTCAACGACACTTGCAATCAAATAGCCGATTTACTTTCGGTTTTCAAAGCAAAGTGCACATTTGAAAGGTGGTTTACAGTCCCACATGACTATAAAAATGTAGATCTTTAAGGAAATTGGATCTTTATGAAAACATTTGATCTTTTAAAAATTCAAGCTAGATTTTACCCTAGACAAGTTTTCTGATTTGATCCATCATCGGTGTTGCAAAATATATTTGTGGATCAATATTTTGGCTTAAAACTTTTAGGTTCGTGTAATCCACTGCTATCCCGGTATCGGAAGCACACATCCAGTTTACTTGTTCCGTATATTACCTTTCGGTAAACTACCGTCCGGTTGTAAAGGAAAGCGATGAACAAGAAACTGTTAAGGCAATGTCTAATGACATGCATTTGTTCATGGTCTAAAAACGTGTCGGATGCTAGAACTATCCTTGGTAGGAGCAATAGTAAAGATCATCCTATGATTTTTCGGTCTGGTACAAGGTCCTGTCTCTGACCATGCTATGCAACCACCGTTCTTACGGTTGACACCCGATTTGGTTCAGGTGACCTAATGAATTCAAGGTGAATTTCTTAGGATTTTACGTTCAATGGTAATGAACGCATTGAAAATGGTTTTTCAGAAAACAAATCGGTTTGTATTTTTGATCAAAATATTTTCTCGTTCAAGCTCGAGTTTAGATATCATCGAATTCCATGAGTTTGTAATTCTCAATCTTTAAGGTCAATCTCAAGGATTGAGTAATATCAGGCTTAAAAGCTGATTTTTAATCTTTTAAGGAGATTATCCTTTCTGGGGATCTGATTCATTAGTCTTATCAAGCTAATTTGCACGGTGCCTCCCCATTGTACGAGATAAATCCTTCTCATGGTTAGGATAAATCTGACCACTTGGCGACCCTGTTTGATGCTGAGGTCCGTGGATTTCCTGCTGATTTTAGAAATGACTTTTCTACATTTTTCGTCAACCTACAGCTGATCTGGACGACAACTTCTTGACCTAAATCAAGAAGCGCGTGTCTTTTTCGGAAGACTTTACTTCCTTTTAATGATGGAATTGATTCATCGTGTAGATCCATCTCTCATTACAGTAAATCGGGTAAAACAGTTAATTTAGTCCAAAACAAAACACCTGCAATAACTTTACAGAAACATGTGATAGATAGTTCTTAATTGAATGACTTGGTATATTCTCCCCACACTTAGTTTCTTTCTTTGCCTTTTTATTCTCCTTTATTCCATTCTTAAATGAATTCAAGCATTTTGGGTTGTTTCTCAATTTATGTCCTTTTCGAGGTAACGATAATTTCGGTATTAACACCTAGTTTTCATCGTTCATAAATATATATAAACATGATTTTGACTTCATTTAATTGAAAATTTTTCAAATTTTCACAAAATTTGGCAAATAAACTAAGTGTAAACCCGAGAGAATTTATAACCCTTCCCCACACTTGAGATCATGCAATGCCCTCATTTGCATGAAATCAGACTATAATTATAAATTCATGAGGGTGATTAGTGTAGAAAAGTGATTAAGAATACCTAATTTGTACTTACAAAGCTCGTCGAATGATAGATGGCGCGCCTCATCGTTCATTCCTTTTGTTGTTTTATCACACATGTTTTTTTTTCAAAAACGGTTGGTTTTCTGAACTGTTTACTAATATTTGGAAAAGCGTCTTTTACCCTAACTCATCGTGTATTTTTATTAACGAGTTATGTATTAACCCGAACCCCGAATTTAACATTAAGTGGGGTTAGACTTCCCCACACTTAGCTGACGACATGTGAAGTCGGTGGAATAAGTTCCACGAATTAAAATAGTGAGCCAGTTATTTGCATCTCGGGTGGTATATATTATATCAATAGGTTTAGAGTTTAGACTCACCAGATCGTCACTACTTAATTCTTTTTTAAGTGTAGCTTTTAGTAAATGGATATGTCTCTTTTCTAGTTCTTGGTCAAATGGATCGATATATACCGACATACATATTTCTATAGGGTGGACAATTCCTAATATTTCCTTCCGTTTATTCTCGGGATCAAAGTTTTCACCTCTATTACCCAATTGGGTGAAATCTGAGGTGTCATTATCTATTACAGCTCGTAGTTCATCTTCGGTAGATGACTCTTCTATAGAGAATATTGGGTTTGAAGGTTGTGGAATGGTGAAGTTCGGTTTGGTCTCGGGGTTAAAATTTTCAACGTTATCGTTTTCCCAAGAGTACCAATTTGTCACCCTTATTTCTTCTTCATCATTCATTGATGGATTGATGATTTTGTCGGTAGAGGCTAATGTGTCGATATGTTGTGAATTTGGTAAGACTGAATAAAAAGTATCATCGGGGTAGTTGGTGATTTCGGAGCTCTCGAATTCATCAAAATTCGATGATATGGGATTTTTTTGAACATGTCTCCTCAGATCAACAGGTGTGTAATTTGATAGAGTTTCAGCTTGCCGGTTTACAAACTCTCTCATTTGTTCATTTTGAGCATCGAGTTCTTCGAGTTTGATTTTTATAATGTTTAAAGAATTTTCGGACACGTAATTTTCCTCGTCTTCTGGTTGTTGAGTTTGGATATATTCTTGGGAATAATCCCAATTTGAATTGTGTTCTTCGTAATTGTTCCATTCAGGTTCCGTGGGTGCGTAATTTTCCATAGGAACGTAATAGTAACATTCCCATGTTGAGTGATAATCTCCACAGATTTCACAACCAGTTATTGTTTCGTCGTTCGCGATCCAAGATTGACCGAATGAATTGTTATCAACACTCGTTTGAGGGTATTGATTTAATTGATTTTGGAGTTCAAAAAGAGTTTCCAAGGCCCTGTTTTCAAAATTTTCCATTTTATTGCGATGGCCAAATTTTTAGCTACAATGTGGTGCGTTCACTAATTATCCTATTAGTTATAAAAATAGAAAAACTTATATAAGTTGTCCAATTAATAGACTTTTCTGCTTTTGCCCACGTTTCGAATAGCCAAAAGATGTAGCAGGGAGCCAGGCACCTTTAAATCGGAAAAGCCACAACTCAGCCACTAACAAATCCAACTATTACTACGAAGCAGAAAAATGTCAACGTCCATTAATTTAACCGCTTAAATAATTTTTCTTTCCGTTTGAGATATTAGATAAGAAATAGAGAAAATTCTAAGTCCTAAAAACTAGAGCGTCGAGAAATAAGAAAGAAATAGATTGCATGTCGAAAAACGTCAAAAAAATAAAAAGGTAGAAAAATAGGCGTCGAAAAATAAAAATAAAAAAGTAGCACAAAAAACGGCGTCGCAAAATTCTAAAGCACCTAAATCTTAGTCTAAGGAATAAGCACTTAAGGGATTTTACGGCAAGACCTAAAAATCTAGAATTAAAAATAAACTACGGCAAATACTAAACTTAAAACTAATTACGAGCGAAAAAAATATACAAATTACGCTAAAACAAATAAAAAAAATACGACAATATAAAAAGATATAAAAAGTTGTAAAAAATACAATTTTTATAAAAATATTTTTTTTATAATAGTATTAATTTTTATATATAAATAAAACTAATTAAAACTTAATATTACAAATTAATTAAAAACTTAAACTAAATAATATTATATATAAAACCTAATTAGGTTTAATAATAATAATAATAATAAATAATTAAAACCTAAATCGTATTAATTGCTGGACCAGGTTCGTGTCAGACGGCTCCGCGAGTCGCGGTTCCCGAAGCTGCAAACCCCGCGAGTCGCGGGGTTCCAGAATTCAACTCTGGTACAGTTTGAAATTCGAAGTTTTTTTTTTTTTTTTAGTTTTTTTTTTTTTTTTTTTTAGGATTTTATATTGTTTTTCTAAAAATAATATATATTTATACAAAAATGAATTAAAAATATAGAGTTTTGCCAATTCTCCGGCAGCGGCGCCAAAAACTTGATGTGGTAGCGGAGGGGTACGTGATAGTACTATATTTTACTACAAAATACGTTACAAATTACACAAGTTTTAATTATTTATTTAGAGAATGGATATACCTAAACCTTGCTACAACACTATAGGCAGTGTATCTAATCGTAGAGTAGTATAGTTTTTAGTAAGTCCGGTTCGTTCCACAGGGAGCGGGCTTATTGCACACTATATTTTTAAACAAAAATATATATAATTATATATAATAATATATAAAAGGGGGTTTACCGTTTAATGACCGGTTTGTCGATTTATATTTTAAGCGAAGCGTATAGTAAATGATGGTATTTAAATAACAATAAAATAAATAACAATAATTAAAATGACAATAAATAAAAGTACGAGAAAAAATGAAATAAAATATATTATGCTTAATTAAACTTCCGTAACCATGATGGTTGACGTGTTGATTTTAGTTTTATGCCCATGGGTTAATTGTCCTTTGTCCTGGATTATTTAATATGTCCGTCTGGTTTTTGTCCATAACAGTCCATCGGTCATAAATATAAAATGCGAGTGTCCTCATCAAATTATTCTTATACCCGAAATTAAATATTCCAACTAATTGGGGATTCGAATTGTAACAAGGTTTTAATACTTTGTTTAATGAATACACCAGGTTATCGACTGCGTGTAAACCAAGGTTTTACTACTTTGTTAACAATTACACCAATTACCCTTGAATGTAATTTCACCCCTGTTTTAATTATTCTAGTGGCTATTAATCCATTCCCGTGTCCGGTTAAATGAACGATTATTCGTACATATAAATACCCCGCCCATCGTGTCCGATTGAGTGTATATGGTAATTTATAGGGACGCCCAATTGTAAATCTTTATATTAACATTAACAAACTTTCATTTAGTTAAACAAATATAAAGCCCATTAATAGCCCATATTCTAATTTCCACAAGTGTCGTTCTTTTGTCCAAACCCCAATTATGGTACAAAGCCCAATTACCCAATTTTAGTAATTAGCCCAACATCATGATTACTTCGTTTTAAATAAGCATAATAATAACTTAGCTACGAGACATTAATTTAAAAAGGAGAACATAACTTACATTGAGTATTTATCGCGTAGTGTTACACGGACAGAATTTCGACTTCAAAAACCCGTAAAATAACCTTTACATAACCCGAACTAATCTAATATAACACTAATCTATACTATATATATATATTTATTTATTTATTATCTTATGGAGCATTATTATTATTATTATTATATATTTTACATGCAGAACTCGAGAGCTTTTATAGCCAGAACTGAAATTCACTGCTCCGCGAGTCGCGGCCATTTTGGCCTTCCAGCTCCGCAAGTCGCGGAGGTTCCTAAACCAGCCCACAAGTTCAAGATCCAAGGCTGCCGACGGTTTTTATTTAAATATATATAATATATAAATAATTTTTATAATTATTTATATATTATATTATATTTATATACATAGTAGACTCGTAATTTTTTTTTTCCGTTGCGTCGAGCGTTGAGAGTTGGTTCATGTCCCGGTTCCGGATTTTCGAACGTCCTTGCGTACGCTGAGATATTTTGTACTTTGCGTTTCGTAACTTGTACTCTTGTCATTTTTAGACGTTCCTTATCAATAAATTGAACCTTTTTAATTGTATCTTGTACTTTTGAGCTTTTTGGACCTTTGCGTCTTCAATTCGTTGTTTTCGCCTTTTGTCTTCGCACTTATTTAATATAAACGAATATTACATGAAAATGGAACAATTGCAACTGAAATCTTTACATATCGGAGGGATATTGATACTAAATATATGTTCATTTGGAGCACTATCAGTTGTTAGATCTTAATATTGATACTAATCCATTTCATCCTCTAGAAGATCATGAAGATCTTCTTGGTTCAGAAGTTCCATATTTTAGTGTAATTGGGGCTCTTATGTATCTTACAAATTATACAAGATCTGACATTTTTTTTGCAGTTAATTTGTTGACAAGGTTCAGCACAGCCCCTAACAAAAGACATTGGAATGGGATCAAACAAATAGTTTGATACCTTCGGGGAACTACTGATTTATAATTATTTTATTCTAACAACTCGAAACAAGATTTGTTTGGTTATACAGATGCAGATTATTTATCTGATCTACATAAAGCTAAATCTCAAACTGGATATGTATTCCTAAATGGAGGCACCGCAATATCATGACGTTCTCAAAATAAACACTTGTTGCAACATCATCAAATCATGCCGAAGTGATTGCATTACATGAAGCTACTCGGGAATGATTTTAGTTAAGATCAATGATACAAATCATTATCGATTCTTGTGGACTAGAACGCTATAAAAGCCCAACAACTATCTATAAAGATAATACAGCTTACATAGTACAAATGAAAAAAGAGTATAAAAAATGACAGAACAAAACATAAATGCTGACGAGGCGCTAAAGCTATAAACGGTCTTAACGGTCATAAGTTTGATGGAAAAGAATGGTATATTGGTAAGGCTCAGAAAAAGACTGAAAGGGAATAGGAATTGAAACAACAGTTTGAGCAAACCATGAAGGAGACTGTAGACAAATCACAAGGGTCAAACTTGTACATAAAAGATTTAGATGATACAGTTTCAGATGAAAACCTCAGATTCTTCTCATATACTCAAGATCTCATAAAAGACAACCAGATTAAAATGAGATACGTTCAATCAACAACTCTGCTGATCTTTATACCAAAGCACTGTCAATCGTTGTTTTCAAAACATACGTTCACAATATTGGCATGAGGCAAGTTCAAAAGATGTGACGACTCAGCGTTGTCTACTTGAGGGGGAGTCAACTCTATGCTGCACTCTTTTTCCCTTAGCTAAAGTTTTATCCCACTGGGTTTTCTTTAGCAAGGTTTTTAACGAGGCAGTATTAATTGCTCTTTAAAAAAAAAAATTACCATCCAAGGGGGAGTGTTGTAAATTTAGTAGTTAAATATGGATGGTAATTAGTCAAATATGGATAGTAAAATTTGTACTATATATATGTGCATAATGTAAGTTACAAAAACACACATATACATTAAATACATCACACCTCTCTTCAACCTCTTTCTCTCCTATATCTTCTACAACACATCTCTCTTTTATTGGTTCTTTCAATTTGAATATATTGAACCAGGCCACTAAAGGTAGTTATAAGTCTACTGAAATATAACATCTTAGATTTTTTTAATAACTCACCAACTAAGCTGTTTTCATTACGAAATGCAAAACTTAATACATACATTAATATTAATACTTTATATACTAAAAATGGTGGTGGTTTCCGTCGTTTCAGTTTTAATACTTTATATACTAAAAGTGGTGGTGGTTTCCTTCGTTTCAGTTATATCGGATAGTCGTTTTGAGTTTGCATTCACATTACAAACGGTCCTTCAACTTCGGCTATATTTACACAACGGCCCCTGAAGTTTACACTTTTTCAGGGATAAAAAGTGTAAATATATAATTTTATTAAAATAAAAGAAACTAATTCCACCCGAATTGTTAACGGGCCTTATCTTCTCGCTCACTGCGAGTTAAATTTTTCCGAGACCACCGTTCAACTCGGAAAAATCTTACGAACCCAACTGGACTAACTATACGCGAAACGGACACTTTTCAAAAAACGCTAAACACAACGACAACCCGTATCTTTCTGTTCGCCGCGAGTTAAATTTTTCCGACAGCACCGTTACACTTAAAAAAATTTATTGAACAAAACAAAACTAACTACGTTCGAAACGCATACTTTTTAAAAAACGATTAATACAACGACATCTAAAACGGCGCTTAACACATTGGTCGTGTTCCCCTCTGTAAATAGACAACGCTACGTTAAATATGAATATGCAGGCTGAAAGCCCCAGCCGCAACGCGCGGGCCGGTCCGGGCTAGTTATGTATAAAAACACAAACAACAAAAGGAATGACGAAGACGTCAAGAAATCGCATTTCTAATAGTATATATGAAGAATTATACTCCGTATAAAAGAATGAGTGATAGTTTGTGAAAGAATTTGTAAATGGTTGTGTATGTATAGAGAAATAATAAATAAACTGAATTATACGGAGTATTTGTTATACTCCTCCAAGCGGTATTATTATTATTATTATTATTATTATTATTAAGAAGTATTTTTTTTTTTTTTTTAAGAAGTATTTGATATATTTTATTTATTTTTGTTAAAATTAGTACGGAGTAACATGTAAGAAATATTCTGAAAAACATAACCTATCACGCTCGCCATTCAATATGCTTTGGAACGAAACATACAATCAACCATTATCGATTGCGAACCAATGGTGCTCATGAATGCCATCAGTGTGATAGACGGAAGATGAAAACGGTGAATGTATAATGCAACGTTGGGAACCCTCTTAATCGAATTCTTTAAGGTCATCATCGTGGTTTTTGTAAAAAAAAAAAAAAAAAAAAAAAAAAAAAAATGTACGGCTTATGTGTCGTTGATCAATATTACTCGTTTTTGTAATCGTACATGTGTCTCATCATAAAACCTATAAATATCGAAAGAAGCTCAGGTTTATGTACCATTGAAATTTCATTGTGTTGGTCCCTATTGACACAAACAATTGTGATTACATCAAAACATGTCGATAGATGAACAAGCAATACAACTCCCTCTTCCATAATTAGTCGTATCATGAAAAGGATATGATATATCATATATGGACCACCACTAGTAATATCTTATTACGCGTTATATGTTAATTATTTTGGAAATGATGTTTGGCATTAGTCTTAATCGCCATAACATGCATTTGTTCAAAAGAAGCTCTTGAGCGATATATCTGACCTATCAAATTGAGAACAAGGCAAAAAGTAGGTATGCTAATATAGGCTTAATTCTAACACTCTTGAAGCATTAAAATCTAAATGCGATGAGGAGTTGAATGTTTTAGTTAGCATATATACTCTTTTATACTATCTATATTTATTTATTTATATTTATTTATTTATTAATCATTTATATTCATTATTTAATAAATTAATATTCACTTAATTTACTTATCATTTAACAATTAGTTATATGAAAAAATTTAGTGGACACAATAATTTTATAAAATATTTACAAAATGATACATTGTTGTAAGCATTGTTGTAAAAAACTTAATGACTCTCCGTTTAAGAATAGTGTGTTCTGAATTTTCAAAATTTAATTGGTCAATGTTGCTTAATGGGTCAAATCGGATTTGTTGATCAAAGTCAAAATTAGTAAACATTTTAAAATGAATTACTATTAATATTACTATTACTATTACTATTACTATTACTAATAGACAAAATTTGTCTCATTAGTTATGAATAGTACTATTTACTATTTCATTTTTCACACACCCAATCCCCTAACTTTCATTAAAATACAAATCGAACTCCCCATTTTATAGTACTATTTAATATTTCATTTTTCACACACTCAACCCCCTAACTTTCATTAAAATACAAATCGAACCCCCCATTTTATACCTATAATCTAAAAAAATTATTTATCTCATCACTAACACTCTCACCACGCTACTACTGTGTTACTTTTTTTTTGTCTCAAACGATAAAAAAACAACTTTCATAAAAGGAACAACCCTTCAATGCTACCAAAAGATGACGAAAAATATTCTTTTTTACAAAATAGATCAACTAACTTTTTTTAAAAAAACCCGAACGCTAAAAGAAGCAACTTTCACAAAGGAACAACCCTTCAATGTTAGATGTCGAAATTTTTTATTTTTTTTTTACAAAATAGATCAACACTTTTTTTTAACTCGCATTCAAAATGGAGCCCCCGGCGCGAAGCGAGGGCTCCACAACTAGTTTAAACTAAAGTTTTAGAATTTTTTGAATAAAGTGAACAATTTTAGAGTATTACGTTAAAGTTTATGTTTAAACATATAATTTTGAAATTTATTATTTAAATGTATAAAAAATATAATTCGAATAATCTTCGATTTGACCCTGACTGATTACTCTTTCTAAAGTCCCGACCGATTAGGTCTAGAATAACGAATGTTGCAACCTTGGTTGTAAGTATGTAAAAAATTACAATGGTAGGGTAAAATGTAAAATGGTTAGATAGAATCCTTTTGTTATTGGTTTAGTGGTAATGCATCATATCTCTTTGTTAGAGATTGGGAGTTCGATTTTCTAGGATGGCAACATTGCACACAAAGATATTCTCTTTATCTTGAAATCCACATAAGGTTGTCTTTCTATAACAACCCTCATTTTTTTCCATTTTGAAATTTCCAAATTTGCCCTTAAGGTTTCATTGTTTAATTCAGTATATTATTAGGGTTGTTATTCGAGTAATTAATACTAAAACCCTAGTATTATTTAAAACCCTAAACTAAATCCTATGCATTAAATGCTAAACCCTAATACCATTTAACATTAAACCCTAACCCTAAAATATAAACTATATGTATTAATATAATTGTGACAATATTTATATATATAAACTAATTAGAACCAAATCAACAACTAATAAAAGTTAGGGTCTAATATTTAAATAAAATGTAACCCTAATATTAAGTAATATTAATAATAATAATAATAATAGTAATAATAATAATAATAATAATAATAATAATAATAATAATAATAATAATAATAATAATAATAATAATAATAATAATAATAATAATAATAAAAATATATAAAATACCTAATAAATAAAACAATGCCGTAAAAAATATATATATAAATGTGTTGCATATAACTCGGCTAAAAAAAAAAAAGGAGAAGTAAACTTGATCCTTAAGCATTCATAAATCCTAGTCTAATACAAATTAAGATCTTGATCACCGGTATTTGAGTGGGATTAGGAAACCAACAACCCTATATAAACCCTCAAGTCTTTCATAATCTTTCAACACCAAACCTGCTGCAAAATAAGTCAACTATTATCCAGCTTTTTCCCTCCATCTGTCGACTAATAAACCCTTTAACCATCTGCTTTTTGTTGACTCACAACCACCATCAAACAGCCCTTCCAGTCGCTAATCATCATCATCAAAACCCCTCATGCAATTGACCCTTGTTGCTGCTGTATTCGGGTTCTGTCTTCGCCAGACAAACCACCACGAAAACAGCCCATATCCTTCTGTTTTGTTGATGTAAATCGTGACTCAAACAGCTCCATAAACAACCCGTTGTTGCTGCGTTTCTTTTCTGGTTTTCCTGCAAGTTTTCGTGATCAAAAAGACAGCCCAAGATCGATTGTGTTGCTGTGATTTTTCTGCACTTGTTGCTATTTTTCTGTCGTGACCAGTAGACACAAAAGCCAATCAAATAAGCCATCTTTTGATCTTAAATTTGCTACTGCGTTTTCTGCTGTTTTTGTCGAGCAATCTGACCCAAGAAACCCTTTCAATTGGGTCGAAAGTACCTGCTGAAATCTGCTCCTGTTTCAGTTTCATTCATCACTTTTTCTTGATCTCTAACTTCCTAAGGTATACCTAAAACCCTAGTTAATTATACTCCTAATTTGTTTAAGTTAATATAATTATGATGTTGAATATAGTATGAGTAATAAGAATAAGCATGTTATGTTATAAGTATTATGTAAATTAAAAAGAACTTATATTTATATAAAGATGATAATGAATGATTAATGAATAAGAATATGATTATAATTAAGTAGTATGATTATAAACTTGAAAGTGTTAGTAAATAAAAGTTGATGATTTTTGATATGAAGTTAATTAATATAGATGAAGATGATAATGTTAAAAGATGATAAACATGAATAAATATTATGGTTAATGATTTTGACATAGGTTATGGGTAAGATAAATAATTATGTATGAAGTCTTATGAATAAGATAATGATGATGTTAAAAGAATGATTATAAGATGTAAGTATGAATATAGTTATGATCATGATTAGGGTTAATGAATATGATTAAGTATTACGATTCATGGACATGAATATGATAAAATGTTATGATTTTTATGTGTTAAAAGATTGATAATGAATATGAATGTGTATGAATAATGATAATGAATATGACATAGGATTATTAATAAGGATAAAAGATTATAGATGAATGATTATGATTTCATTTAGGTGAAAAAGTTAAAAGTAGATTATGAATGTAAAGTATTGATTATGTTTATGATTAAAAAAGTTAATAAGCTAGTTGATTAAAATAGATAAAGATTATGTATACGAATTGATTATGGCTAAAAAGATTACTAGTTATTATGTTAAAAACTTATGATTTTATGTTAAAGCTATTAGTTTAAGGTTATGATAATTAGGTCATGATTTCATGTGCATGAGTTAAATTAATAAGTTATAATGAAGATGATATACGTGCATACATGCATGCATACGTATGTATGTACATATGTATAGGTAGGTATATGCTTGTGTATATATTTATATATATACATACGTGTATATGTATGTGTATATATGTATGTATATGTACGTGTGTATGTATGTATGTATGAATGTGCATTATGTAAGTTATATAAGTTAGTAAACATAGTAATAAAAAGTAATAAGTGTATATATATATATATATATGTATCATCTTACACTTATGTATATGTAACACCTACACCTAATATATATATATATATCCCATATAGTTATGAATACATACATGTATAATAATAATAAAGAATGTATATATATGTATATATCACATAGGTATAATTATATATGTAACATTGATATTACTCAAAATAGACATATCATTAGTCACAATATCAAGTCCTATCGTCGGTTATTTCATACGAATTTGTAATATTTCCATTATTATTCCGTTGTATTGTAATTAAGCATAGAATCATTGAATACTTGAAGAAATGTTGAAGATAATGAATGAAACAACTCAAAGATCAAAACCAGAACAAGAAACGAAGAAACAGAAAAATGAAAGCTACAGTGCGCGCCGCGCACTATCCGCGCACACCACCGCGCACTCAAGACTTTGATCAGAACATTTGATTAAAATGGAAACCAGAGAGCGCCCCGCGCAAGTTCAACAGAGCGCGCCGCGCACAACAGAGAGCGCCGCGCACTTCGCCGCGCACAAGTACCTGAAACGTCCAAATTGAAGTGCGATCGTGAACTGGAAAGTAAAAGTGTGGTAGGTGAGTAGTGCGCTCCGCGCACCCCTTATGTGCGCGCCGCGCACAGTGCTTTCCAGCTACTTTTCAGCCTTTTTAAACCTCTTTCCAGCTTCATTCCAAGTGTGCCAGTTTTCTTTCTATTCAGAGATGAAAACATATCATTCAAAACAGTTCTTGAGCTTATCAAAGTGCATCAAAAACACTAAAATCATTGAAGATTCAAGGATCATTCAAGGGCTTCATCCAAGATTACTCTAAAAAGGTCAATCTTGTATTTACAATGAATTCTATCTTTGTTACTGTTATGTTTAAGTTTTCTAGCATGATTGTTGGCTAGTTCCTTTTATGTTCATCTAGATAAATAACTGAGATGTTGAATGTTTACTTTTGATTGATAGTTACCATGCACGATAGTTTGATGTTTGAATACAAGAACCATTCTTGTTAAGTTTAATCTTTTCGATTCAACTAGTTAGTATACTTGTTCAACTAAGAAACACCATCTTGCTGATTTAGTATATTGATTTACACCTAGTGACAAGTGTTTGCCCGTCTTTTACTAAAAAGGGGTAAGTTACGTTCAAACGGTTAGTCTATATAGGAATGTAAGAACGACTCTTGTAGATACTTTCAGATAGCTTAATTGATATGTGTAGTTGTCTAGGTGAACAATCAATTCCCTAGAATCTGTCATGCATATTTTCACTACTCAATTCCATATAACTAATAGGTGTTAGTAATTTGCCTTATCTAGTGACGTTTATAGGGATCTTATTACCACACTTAATTGATTACTTGGGTTGGGCGAATTGAACAATTAACCAGACCAAGGGAATGAACTAAGCTAAACCATTAGTTGACATAGGAGTGGATCATGATCAACACACCATTGGCTTGATCATTCTTCAAGTCTTTAGACTAGTTGAATTAGTTGATTACAAATAGGAGGTCTTAGATGACAAGAACATCACTTGCATCTTGTAATCCCGTTTGAGTGTTTATTCAAGACTACTCTTGGTAAACCGATCAATTAGTTCTCGTGCATAACCAATCGATCCGATCTTAATCCTAAATAAACATTCACATCGAGGGTAAAAAGTCTAGATGAGCATATTTCATCTCTTTGATATCAAAACTATCTTAATTGCTTTCCTTGCACTTATAAACTTAAAAGACCAAAAATATTGTTTTTACTTTTACTCTTCTCTGATTTGGCTAATCGTTAAATAAGCCACAAAACATAAATCTTGTACCTTTAAATTTCATTTACTTAGTTAATCATAATATAGTTTATAATTCTAGTTTGACTAATACAACTGTCCTTGGAACGATACACGGAACTAAACCAGTTACTATACTACTACACGATCGGGTACACTGCCCGTTAGTGTGTAGCAATCTTTAATCGGTATTTTTCCATATTATTTTATACGACAATTCATATACCACTTTACGACACATCAAGTTTTTGGCGCCGCTGCCGGGGACAGTTTTGTGTCAAAATAGAATTATTAACTGATTTGTGATTAAGTAGTTTCTTAATTATTTTAAATTATTAATAGTCTTTGATTTTTAAACTTATAGAATCGGTATGTTTAATAGTTTTTGTTAATTGTGTGATTGACAGTTTATAGGTCGCATATGCCACATACCCGAAGTTCAGAATCTCCATTACTTACACCGTTTACAGAACCTGATAGAAAGCTTGGTAGGATTCCAAAAGAAGTACTTGAAATTTTTGAATCTTCATCAAAGCAAGAAACCTTTGATTCAGAATCAAGTACGACCAAGCCTCGATATTCAGACTTTGGTAAACCCGTTCAACCCCCAAATTTTGAAATGGAAGGAGAAAGACCGTTGGTACCACGACAATCAATGGCAGCAAAGATGAAAGCAACCCGGACCGGACAAGGTAGTGCTATTACTCCACCTACTGGTGAGGTAACTTTTGAAATAAAAGGACCTATTCTTCAAATGATTAATAACAGGTGTCAATTTGGTGGTGGTCCGAATAAAGATGCAAACGAACATATTCGTCTCTTTCAAGAGATATGTCTTCTTTTTAAACTTAAACCAAAAACTGACCAGGCCATATTATTAAGACTTTTCCCTTGGACACTCCAAGGGGAAGCACGAAGTTGGTTAGATTCATTGGCCGAGGCTACGATAGAAACGTGGGATGGTATGTTGGAAAAATTTCTTAAGAAATATTTTCCAGCATCCAAGTCCGCGAGACTCCAACACGAAATTACCCAATTCTGTCAAAAGCCAATGGAAACCCTGTACGAAGCATGGAATCGATTTTCCAAAATGCTAAGAGGTTGTCCAAACCATGGTTTCGATACCTTTCAAAAGGTCCAAATCTTTTACAAAGGTAGTGATGTAGCAACCCGAATTTCAATTGACCAAGCGGTCGGTGGTTCTCTTATGGACAAAACTGAGCAAGAGGCTTATGAAATAATCGAGAAGCTAGCCGATTATTCTCATGAGTGGCATCAAGAATGCCCAATTACTCGTAATGCTCAAGTCCAAAGCGCCGGCGCCTATGATGACCTTAGTTCCCTAAGTGTTAAAATAGACGGTGTTGCTCGAACCATGGATAAAATCACCAAGGAAATTCATAGTATGAAAGTAGGTTGTGAATACTGTGGTGGTCTTCATTTAGGAAAAGATTGTGATGCCGGTTTAACAATGGCTCAAAAAGAAGAAGTGGCTTTCATAAGCCAAAGAAATAACAATCCATTTCAAGGAAGAGCCCAATTTAACCGGAACTTTAACAACCCCTACAACCCCTACAACCCTCAAGGGTCAAGTAGTGGGTTCCAACAACAAACTCCGGGTTTTTATCAAAAACCCCAACAGGAAGAAAAAAAGTCAAATTTGGAGAGTATGTTGAAAAAGTTGATTTCATCACAAACTCAGCTTGTCACAAATATAAACCAAACCAACGAGAAAAACGAACACCAGTTTCGAAATCAACAAGCCTCAATTCATAATTTGGAGAAACAAATGAGTGGTTTAGCTAATTTACTTAGTGAGAGAAAACCAGGTAGTTTACCGGGCGATACAAATAAGAACCCTCGAAATGAGCACGCCAATGTTATCACCACACGGAGTGGTTTAGCATACGATGCTCCAAAAATGCCCGAAAATTCTGTTTTTAGTGTTCCGTTGAACCGAAATGACGAACCGGTTAAGGAGCCGGAAAAAGTGGTTGAAAAGGAAGAACGGGAAAAACCCGTAGTGAAACCATATCAACCACCGCTCCCATACCCAAGAAAACAACAACAAGAAAGGCTAGAGGCCGAAAGGTCAAAATTCCTAGATATGTTTAAACAAATTAACATAAATATGCCTTTCATTGATGTAATCTCAGGTATGCCCAAGTATGCTAAGTTCTTAAAAGACTTACTTACTAATCGGAAGAAAATGGAGGAACTTTCATCCGTCACCATGAATGCTAATTGTTCAGCAATTTTGATGAACAAAATACCAAAGAAATTAGTAGATCCTGGAAGTTTTACCATACCATGTCTCCTGGGAGATTTGGAATGCATTAAAGCATTAGCGGATTTAGGGGCTAGCATAAATTTAATGCCTTATTCATTATATGTTAAGCTAAACCCCGGGGTACTAAAACCAACCCGAATGGCAATTCAACTAGCGGACCGCTCTGTTAAATTCCCTCGTAGAATTTTAGAGAATATGTTGGTAAAAGTAGGTACCCTAGTATTTCCGGCTGACTTTGTAATTTTGGACATGGAGGAGGACACACGTGTGCCTCTTATATTAGGTCGACCTTTCCTCAATACCGCTAGAGCTATGATAGATGTTCATGGGCAGAAATTGACCCTTAGTATTGAGGATATGAAGGTTACCTTTTCCGTTGACCATGCCCTACAATACCCCGAGTCTACTGATGATCAATGTTATTATGTGCAAACCATAGACACATATTCAGAGTTGTTGCAGGAATTTCCAGAATTGCAAGGTACGGGAGAATGCATTTTTGCGGAAGGTGATGAAGAGAATATGGTGGAAGAAGTGGAGATGTTGACCACCTTGATAGCTAACGGTTATGAGCCAAATGATGAAGAATACAGAAAGTTGGATTTAGGAAATGAGTACCGATGTAAAACATAGATTGAAGAACCTCCCGTTTTAGAACTCAAGCCACTTCCAAAACACTTGGAATATGCTTACCTACAAGAAGGTTCTACTCTCCCGGTTATCATTTCATCCGAACTCTCTGTAAGTGAGAAGTCTAAACTTGTTTCCATGTTAAAAGCCCATAAAACAGCTCTAGCATGGAAAATTCATGACATCAAGGGTATAAGTCCCTCTTATTGTACGCATAAGATATTAATGGAAGATAACTGTAAGTCATGTGTACAAAAACAAAGGTGACTTAACCTTAATATGTAAGAAGTTGTTAAAAAGGAGATTGTCAAACTCCTAGATGCAGGTCTCATTTATCCAATTTCGGATAGCCCTTGGGTAAGTCCGGTCCAATGCGTGCCCAAAAAGGGTGGCATGACCGTTGTCACAAATGAAGACGACCAATTAATTTCTACCAGGACTATCACGGGTTGGAGGGTATGTATTGATTACAGAAAATTAAATGATGCTACCCGAAAAGACCATTTTCCTCTTCCTTACATTGATCAAATGTTGGAAAGGTTGGCAGGAAAGAACTTTTATTGTTTTCTTGACGGTTTCTCGGGATATTTCCAAATCCCTATAGCACCCGAGGACCAAGAGAAAACGACCTTTACATGCCCTTATGGTACTTTCTCCTATCGACGTATGCCCTTTGGCTTATGCAATGCTCCTGCTACCTTTCAAAGGTGTATGGTAGCTATTTTTCATGATATGATTGAAGACTTTATGAAAGTATTCATGGATGACTTTTCAGTCTTCGGTGATTCTTTTGACTCATGTCTTCATAATCTTGAGCGTATGTTGATTAGGTGTGAAGAATCAAATCTTGTGCTAAACTGGGAAAAATGCCATTTTATGGTAAAAGAGGGCATTGTATTGGGTCATAAAATTTCTTGTGCAGGTCTGGAGGTGGATAGAGCTAAAGTGGAAGTCATAGCCAAATTACCACTGAAAGGATCCGAAACTAATCATCCGGACGTTGTCCATATTGATTACAAACGAATTACAATAGTTGATAACATTGCGAGGTACTTGCCCTCAATATGATACATCTTACAAACGTTGCATTTATTCTTAAAAGGCAATCTATAGTTACATCCATAATTGACATATTCGCCTGACATTTCAAAATATTCAAATGACCTAAACCGCCATTTACTTAATAATAGTCTCTATGAACTTCAATGACTCGAATGCAACGCCTTATGATATAAGTCCTTAATGGCCTCAAGTAGTATCCTTAGTACGAGATAATGCACAGCGGAAGACTTAATTCATACCTGAGAATAACATGCTTTAAAATGTCAACATAAAGTTGGTGAGATATAGGTTTAATGTCGACAGCGATATAAATATAGACCACAAGATTTCATATATAAACATTTTAATAAAAATATTCTAAGTGGTTGAGCACTTGGTAACCATACTTAACAATTAATCACGTCGCATATTCCCTTTAATATGAAATCTTACTACACTGTACCAAGTGTAGTCACGAAACGAATTACTGTGCAACCGTTGAATACTGGTCGTCCAGTCCGGTTGGGGTTGTCAGGCCCGATAGATCTATCAACAGGATTCGCGTTTACAATACCGCTGTAAATATTAGTTACCAAGCTACAGGGAAGTATGCCAGTGGTACAACTCAACGTAGAATATATTTTTCAGTTACTTGTGTCCATAACGTAAAACATAAAATACATGTATTCTCATCCCGAAATATTTAGAGTTTAAAAGTGGGACTATATACTCACTTTCGTCTTGAAGATATATATAATTTGACTTGGTCTCCGGTTGATATCACGAACCTATCCATATATAATATATCAATACCTTTTCTTTTTAAACAAACGTCACATATATATACTTGTTATACTTTTAATACTTTGAATAATTCCTTAGTCCGTAGTTAGCAGCTCGTTGTTAGTAATTCAATTTTAATGGTTCATTTTTAGATGTTTAATATACCCGCAATGAAATAAATAAAACCCCCAACGAAATAAATAAAACTCCATCGTATATGTATTGGTCGAGATTAATCTTGACCCACGGTACCAGTGTTGTCAAATGACGTGTTGCGTACATAAAGTACCGGTGTTGTCAAATGACGTGTTGCGTACAAATATGGGATCTTATGATTAATCTTCTCGTGTTGTTTACGGGTGATCCTGAACCATATAAAATTGAATTATAAGTACATATATATGAAATATCATGTTATCTTAGAAATATGTGATTTATTTAATTTTTCCCAATTAATCCCGAAGTTAAACAAGTCTAGGATAACCAATTTTGTTTCGGTCATAGTTTCTTCGTTACAAATCCGTTTTCGTTGATTCAACTTGCCATCTCCTTGGATCGAGTCCCTCTTTAAGACTATGAACTGAAAATACCTTGGTTTGTATTCAAAATCACACGGCATAGGTGAAACTTTAGTGAAACTTATGAAGTTAAACATTTTTGTTACAAAAAAAATAACACTTAATGACCATTTTTCTAAAAATACTTATACTTTGAATTAAATCATGAAATTTTTATGTGTTAACATATTTATAGTAAAAATCATTTTTCCAGAACATAAACCTCCAATTCAAAGTTTAAGATAGTTTTTAATTATCCAACCCAAAACAGTCCCCGGTTACACTCCGACGTCGTAAAAACAGTTTTTAAGATATTCTTTGAAAAACCAAGTTATACCTTGTTAAGTTAGCATATATTTAAGTTATATTACAGGTCTTGAAGTATTTTAAAAGTTAAGTTAGAAGGATCTATTTAGTTTGCAAACAAGTTTGAAAACTTTCAGACTATGTTCTTGTTGTTAAAATTGTATACCACAAAATATGATAGCTATATATATATGAATCGAATAAGGTTATGAACATAGATACTACCTCAAGTTCCTTGGACAAGGTTTCTGTAAAAGAGGAGTAAAAAGCTAGAACCAAAAGGGTGATGGAATTGGATGAAAGATTGGAAGTAAGTTTGTGTTCTTGGAAGGATTTCTTGAAGTGTTTTTGTATGGTTTTCTTATGGTGTTTAAGTAAGGTTTTTGAAGCTAAATGATGGGGAAAATACTTGGAGATGATCAAGTATGAAGTTAAGAGTATTTTGAGAGAGAAATGAAAGTGTAAGTATAAGAAAATGGGGTGAAGAAATGGTGTGCATGCATAAAAACGTTTTTAGGTTATAAAGGAAAAAAAAGATACCTAACTTTGTTTTCTTGCTAAATAATTCATGCTACTTGACAAATGGTTGGTTCCACATGTTTCTTAATCATTTAAGGCTGCTAAGGAGCAGATTTTTATTGGTATATACCAATAGTAAATACATCTAGAAGCTGCGTATGATACGGGTACATATACCCTAGGTATACGTATAGAAATCTTTGAGAAAACGGAACGAGGATTCAAATATAGCTATCTTTTGTAAATATACTTATATTGTTTTATGTATTTAAGTCTTTAAAAGTGATTAAATACATTACTTATACGATATATGTATAAACATTATAGGTCATAAGTATTTAAGTCAAATAACGTTACGTATGGTTATCGTTTTGAAAACTTAAGTTAGTAGTTTCAAAATATACTTATAACTTATTGTTATTAATACAAAATGAGATATTAAAACATTCTTAGATCATGTTAAATATGTATATATACATATATATACACAAACGTATAATTATCATATATTGTATAGTTCGTGATATCATCGGTCAAACTAGACGGTCAAACGTTGTGTAAAACTCTTTTCGAAAACATAAGTCTCAACAATTTGGATTGCTTATCATGTTGGTAAGGTTTAATTTATGTAAATATTAATCTTATAAGTATAGAACGATCAAAAAAGTGCGGGTCAACTTTAGGGTTTTTGCTTATCGTGTCGGAACCATATAGAGATTAGAGTTTAAATTTGGTCGGAAATTTCCGGGTCGTTACAGTACCCACCCGTTAAAGAAATTTCGTCCTCGAAATTTGGTAGAGGTTGTCATAAATAACAATAGGAATGTTTTCATGACGAATATGAGGTAATAATGAAATTTTATCATTATTGAAAGATTTAGATAAAACGATTCGGTTATGTGAGACGCACGAGCGAAGCTATCACAAAAGAGTGAAATGAGTAAATATAGAATTGTTGTAACCGATGACGTGATTATGATCGATTTCCGGGATTTAAGGGTTTTAAAGAAAATCTTATGTAATAAGATTTAGTTTTGCGGCGATCAGGATCTTCTTTGATTTAACGCGGCAATCTGTTTTGATTTCTTTGTCGAATATTTCACTATAAATTTACCTCCTTCCCTTTCTTTCTTCCCACATCTTCTATTCTTTCTCTTTAGTTCCTACTTTAAGACATTCGCTAATATGCTCCATCCCATTCTAATCCTTGTTATATTTCTAACTTTCATATCTTTCATTCTTCTTTTTCATCTATCACCAGAAGAATCTATTCTCTTTTATCCTTTCCTTGGAATTATAATGTTTTTAATTCTCCCGTGCCTTTACGTTGCAATACGTATTGATATGCACGGTTTGTAGTTTCGGGGTTGTTGTTAGGTTTTATACCTTCCCTTATATTTCGATGTTCCTACTCCCGTCCCTTAAAATCATTGTCATCCACAGTTAATGCTCTCTCTTATTTGCTGTGGTTTATGTTCCTATTTCTATTCTGAGGTTTTGTCCCTTCGTTTCTTCTTCCTGTCCTCGAGCCAAGCGAACAATGGTCCGAAATTCGTAGGTAGGAAATTTGGAATGAACCTAGCTATTGGTTTTAGAATGAAATTGTAATGGCACGATCTTGATTCGTTAAATTACTCGAATATTTCAGAAAAATTGAACTATCAAGGTGATACGTTCTAATATGTTTGGAGACTTGATAGAATGTAAGAGCCGTGTAACATGGCACATGATGACGGTACTGTGAATCATCACATTCCATTAGAAACTTAACATGACTTACTGTAATATAATGAAGTTGATCAAGTTTCATTATATTATACTAATTCATGCATCAGTTCCCAACACTACTTCAAATCATTTATATTTTAATCTCGGAGGTTTCAGAATTTAGAAATTAACACAGTTTCTTTTATATTGTAACGCAGATGTTACGGAGAGATAAATGATCGCAGATAGGAATAGTTGTAAAAATATCTCCAGAAATATGAAAAATATGTATAACGAATGATATGAAGATATCTTATAATATCTAAGATAAGATGATGATGAAAAATATCATCCGGGTAAGGTTTTGAATAAAGAGTAGGGTTCTTACTGACGGTTTCAGCAGGTACGGAATCGTTTGTATTCTTTGAGAGCAGGTTCAGTCCCTGTGATTTATCCACAGCCTCTTTCATACTTTGCTTCATCCGTTTTCTAGTTCCAAACTTTTTTTTTTTCAGCTTTACCACCTTACTATTCTTTGTCATCAAACTTTTGACCGTTAAAGTCGTTTACAGTTTTTGCTGCTTCGTTAGCATTTCAAGAACTATTTCATAGTCCCGGGTGTTTTTCAGAAACTTCACATTCAGATTATGAAATTCTTAGGGATAGACATTATAGATATGATGGAAGAAGTTCCGCGAGATTTTCAAAATACTGATTGTTGATTTCGCCAAAAGGATAACGATCTGCTGGTGCACCTGTTGATGTTGTCGAGGGATATAAAAGGTTTTCCGGTAATGACGGCGAAAGGACAAGGTATAAATATCATGATTATAATAGAAATAATCTCACTGAAAAGTCGAAGTGGAGCTGTGACAAAATTAGCTTCTTGAAAAGGAATTGTAGGGTTGTTCTTGCTAATAAATGGCAAAGGATTCAATACGTTATGTGTTAAATTATGAATTTGGGTTCGAGAGTTCTTCAGGTGTATAACTGTATGTATAAATCTTCATTCCATAGGCGAGGTGCGGCGGGTTCAACTTCTCGGTCGAGGTGTTTTCAGGAATCATGAAAGGATTTGAATGCGAATTGTAATCGTCAAGTTACGAATGAGGTTTAAGATAAAATCAAGTGGCAAGCTTGAAGAATTGTTTAGCTTCATATGTTACAATCAACATTTTAATTCATTTTAATTGTCCAGAGTTAGCCGGAACAGTTAGCGTGGAATCCTTAATAGATTTTTAATTAGTTAAATCGTGTGTTTCTAACAATTTTTTTTTTATTTTGTCCAATGTTTTCTTCTTTATGCCACTTGTTGGATTCTGGTAGGTCAAAATCCGAATATGAAATTTGATTGAAAATGGTTATTCTGGGGTGAGCGGATACGAATATCGGTGGTTGTAAGTAAGATAATAGATAACCGTTGAATCAGATTCAAGAATGTACAATATAACTTATTAGTGTGAATTCTAAATATTCCTCGGGTACTACCCACCTTTTAAAATATTTTCATCATTAATAGTTTGTACGAAGGAATTTTTAATTACTATCTTTATGAAAATATACTTGCATATATATTTTCTTCAGAGATAATCATAGATTTAATGAGTCAATAAGATATTAAACTCATTTGATTTATCGTTAATTCTAGATTACATAATCTCTAAGACTTTAGAAATTACATAATCGTCATACGATACGTAAAGCGAAGATAATCGATGTAGAACGATATATAGAACGAAGATCATACTCGAAGTATAGATATTGAGTCGTGTGATGTTGATATTCGAGATACAGATTGTGATGTTGAGATTTAAGGCGCGGTTGTGATTGGGGTGATAAAGGTACTGTCGACGTTGACGATGGTAGTACGGATTATGCTGCTGGTGCTGCTGTTGGTGTTTGTAACCTTCGCACCATATTCTCCAAAACCACTACCCAAGCACGGAGTTCGTTGACTTCTTCTATTATACCGGGATGATTGACGGTTGGAACGAGCGAATGAACAAGATTTGAAATATGGGATAGTATGTAATCATGACGAGATACTCTAGAAATGAGCGAGAAAATGGTGTTTCGAATAGGTTCGCCTGTAAGTGCTTCAGGTTCATCGTTAAGAGGACAATCTGGTGGATGGAATGGATCACCTTCTTCTTGCCTCCAGAAATTTAGTATATTACGAACCCATCCCCAATTCATCCAGAATAGATGATGGGAAATTGGTTGATCCATTCCGGTAACGCTGTTCTCGGAGCTCGAATGGAAATCCATATCGGCGAAGCTATCGAAGTCGGAGGAATTTGAGCTGGATGAAGAATCCATCTTGTATGGTCGAAGAAATGAATTTTTGGTTTGGAATAGATTATAGGAGTTGGGTTTGGTACTCTTCAATACATAATTTACATATGTATATATAATATCAAAATCCCATGAATTACGGAGAATCTTTGAAATACGTCAGGCAATGTCTATAGTAACAGATACGCTAGGATGTGAATTTTGTCTATACACTATCGATGCACTAAATGCAGTAAGACGTGTCTAGACTTAAGAATGATAAGCAGGCAGTTCCCTAAGAATGATAAGCAGATGATTTCCGACTAGGATTGATAAGCAAAACTTTTGACAGGCAGACACGGTCAAAGTCCAGACTCACTTAATGTATCCTAACAACTACTAGTTAGACACACTAATGCAAGGCCTGGTTCGCTAAGACCAACGCTCTGATACCAACTGAAAGGATCCGAAACTAATCATCCGGACGTTGTCCATATTGATTACAAACGAATTACAATAGTTGATAACATTGCGAGGTACTTGCCCTCAATATGATACATCTTACAAACGTTGCATTTATTCTTAAAAGGCAATCTATAGTTACATCCATAATTGACATATTCGCCTGACATTTTATAATATTCAAATGACCTAAACCGCCATTTACTTAATAATAGTCTCTATGAACTTCAATGACTCGAATGCAACGCCTTATGATATAAGTCCTTAATGGCCTCAAGTAGTATCCTTAGTACGAGATAATGCACAGCGGAAGACTTAATTCATACCTGAGAATAACATGCTTTAAAATGTCAACATAAAGTTGGTGAGATATAGGTTTAATGTCGACAGCGATATAAATATAGACCACAAGATTTCATATATAAACATTTTAATAAAAATATTCTAAGTGGTTGAGCACTTGGTAACCATACTTAACAATTAATCACGTCGCATATTCCCTTTAATATGAAATCTTACTACACTGTACCAAGTGTAGTCACGAAACGAATTACTGTGCAACCGTTGAATACTGGTCGTCCAGTCCGGTTGGGGTTGTCAGGCCCGATAGATCTATCAACAGGATTCGCGTTTACAATACCGTTGTAAATATTAGTTACCAAGCTACAGGGAAGTATGCCAGTGGTACAACTCAACGTAGAATATATTTTTCAGTTACTTGTGTCCATAACGTAAAACATAAAATACATGTATTCTCATCCCGAAATATTTAGAGTTTAAAAGTGGGACTATATACTCACTTTCGTCTTGAAGATATATATAATTTGACTTGGTCTCCGGTTGATATCACGAACCTATCCATATATAATATATCAATACCTTTTCTTTTTAAACAAACGTCACATATATATACTTGTTATACTTTTAATACTTTGAATAATTCCTTAGTCCGTAGTTAGCAGCTCGTTGTTAGTAATTCAATTTTAATGGTTCATTTTTAGATGTTTAATATACCCGCAATGAAATAAATAAAACCCCCAACGAAATAAATAAAACCCCATCGTATATGTATTGGTCGAGATTAATCTTGACCCACGGTACCGGTGTTGTCAAATGACGTGTTGCGTACATAAAGTACCGGTGTTGTCAAATGACGTGTTGCGTACAAATATGGGATCTTATGATTAATCTTCTCGTGTTGTTTACGGGTGATCCTGAACCATATAAAATTGAATTATAAGTACATATATATAAAATATCATGTTATCTTAGAAATATGTGATTTATTTAATTTTTCCCAATTAATCCCGAAGTTAAACAAGTCTAGGATAACCAATTTTGTTTCGGTCATAGTTTCTTCGTTACAAATCCGTTTTCGTTGATTCAACTTGCCATCTCCTTGGATCGAGTCCCTCTTTAAGACTATGAACTGAAAATACCTTGGTTTGTATTCAAAATCACACAGCATAGGTGAAACTTTAGTGAAACTTATGAAGTTAAACATTTTTGTTACAAAAAAAATAACACTTAATGACCATTTTTCTAAAAATACTTATACTTTGAATTAAATCATGAAATTTTTATGTGTTAACATATTTATAGTAAAAATCATTTTTCCAGAACATAAACCTCCAATTCAAAGTTTAAGATAGTTTTTAATTATCCAACCCAAAACAGTCCCCGGTTACACTCCGACGTCGTAAAAACAGTTTTTAAGATATTCTTTGAAAAACCAAGTTATACCTTGTTAAGTTAGCATATATTTAAGTTATATTACAGGTCTTGAAGTATTTTAAAAGTTAAGTTAGAAGGATCTATTTAGTTTGCAAACAAGTTTGAAAACTTTCAGACTATGTTCTTGTTGTTAAAATTGTATACCACAAAATATGATAGCTATATATATATGAATCGAATAAGGTTATGAACATAGATACTACCTCAAGTTCCTTGGACAAGGTTTCTGTAAAAGAGGAGTAAAAAGCTAGAACCAAAAGGGTGATGGAATTGGATGAAAGATTGGAAGTAAGTTTGTGTTCTTGGAAGGATTTCTTGAAGTGTTTTTGTATGGTTTTCTTATGGTGTTTAAGTAAGGTTTTTGAAGCTAAATGATGGGCAAAATGCTTGGAGATGATCAAGTATGAAGTTAAGAGTATTTTGAGAGAGAAATGGAAGTGTAAGTATAAGAAAATGGGGTGAAGAAATGGTGTGCATGCATAAAAACGTTTTTAGGTTATAAAGGAAAAAAAAGATACCTAACTTTGTTTTCTTGCTAAATAATTCATGCTACTTGACAAATGGTTGGTTCCACATGTTTCTTAATCATTTAAGGCTGCTAAGGAGCAGATTTTTATTGGTATATACCAATAGTAAATACATCTAGAAGCTGCGTATGATACGGGTACATATACCCTAGGTATACGTATAGAAATCTTTGAGAAAACGGAACGAGGATTCAAATATAGCTATCTTTTGTAAATATACTTATATTTTTTTATGTATTTAAGTCTTTAAAAGTGATTAAATACATTACTTATACGATATATGTATAAACATTATAGGTCATAAGTATTTAAGTCAAATAACGTTACGTATGGTTATCGTTTTGAAAACTTAAGTTAGTAGTTTCAAAATATACTTATAACTTATTGTTATTAATACAAAATGAGATATTAAAACATTCTTAGATCATGTTAAATATGTATATATACATATATATACACAAACGTATAATTATCATATATTGTATAGTTCGTGATATCATCGGTCAAACTAGAGGGTCAAACGTTGTGTAAAACTCTTTTCGAAAACATAAGTCTCAACAATTTGGATTGCTTATCATGTTGGTAAGGTTTAATTTATGTAAATATTAATCTTATAAGTATAGAACGATCAAAAAAGTGCGGGTCAACTTTAGGGTTTTTGCTTATCGTGTCGGAACCATATAGAGATTAGAGTTTAAATTTGGTCGGAAATTTCCGGGTCGTTACAACCACCACCGTCAAATGTAAAAGGCGTAAGAAGTTTTCTGGGACACGCCGGTTTTTACCGGCGGTTCATTAAAGATTTTTCCAAAATTGCAACCCCCATGAACAAACTTCTTGAGAAAGACGCTCCATTTGTCTTTACGGACGAGTGTATTACTGCCTTTAACCTACTTAAAGCAAAGCTCACACAATCACCCATTCTCATATCGCCGAATTGGTCAATACCATTCGAACTTATGTGTGACGCTAGTGACTTTGCTATTGGTGCCGTCTTGGGGCAAAGAATTGAAAAACATTTCAAGCCCATTTATTATGCTAGCAAGACATTGCAAGGAGCCCAACTTAATTACACTACCACCGAGAAGGAACTCCTGGCAATCGTCTTTTCGTTTGATAAATTCCGATCCTATTTGGTACTAGCAAAGACGGTTGTCTATACAGACCACTCGGCATTGAAGTACTTGCTTGCTAAGCAAGATGCTAAACCCCGGTTAATACGTTGGGTCTTGCTTTTGCAAGAATTCGACATCGATATTAAAGACAAAAAGGGGGACGAAAACCTAGCTGCCGATCACCTTTCTCGACTTGAGAACCCAAATCTTGGGGTTCTCCATGAGACTGTTATCCAAGATAACTTTCCAGACGAAAATCTCATGAAGATTGAGAAAATTGATGATCCATGGTTTGTAGACATAGCCAACTATCTTGCGGGTGGATTCCTAGAAACCGGTATGTCACATCAGAAACGAAAAAAAAATTTCAGTGACATAAAATACTATTTTTGGGAAAACCCGTATCTCTTCAAACGGTGTCCCGATGGGATAATCCGTCGATGTGTCTCCGGGAAAGAATGCAATCAGATTCTTCTCCAATGTCATCTTGGTCCCACTGGTGGACATTTCGGACCCCAAGTCACGGGGAGAAAAGTCTATGAGGCCGGTTTTTATTGGCCTACCATCTTCAAGGATGCCCACCAAGTATGTAAATCATGCGATTCTTGCCAAAGGGCAGGAAAAATTAGTCAGAAAGACGAAATGCCTCAAAACATAATCCAAGTTTGTGAGGTTTTCGACATTTGGGGCATTGATTTCATGGGACCATTCCCAAAATTTAATTCCAACCAATACATACTCGTTGCAGTTGACTACGTGTCAAAATGGGCGGAGGCAAAGGCTCTCCCCACAAACGATGCACGAGTTGTTATAATTTTTCTTAAAGAGCTTTTTGCCCGATTTGGTACCCCGAAATCATTAATTAGTGACCGTGGTACCCATTTTTGCAACACCCAATTGGAAAAGGTGTTGAAACGATATGGGGTAACCCATAAAATTTCTACATCTTATCACCCACAAACAAGTGGGCAAGTTGAAAACACGAATCGGGCATTGAAAAGGATCCTTGAGAAAACAGTTGGATCAAATCCTAAGGTGTGGTCAACAAAGCTTGACGATGCTTTGTGGGCGTTTAGAACCGCCTACAAAACTCCTATTGGAACCACACCTTACCGCCTAGTCTATGGGAAGGCATGTCATCTCCCTTTGGAGATAGAGCACAAATCACATTGGACTCTTAAGACATGTAATCTCGATCTTACAGAAGCGGGAAACCTTCGTCTAAACCAACTTAATGAGTTAGATGAGTTGATACAAAATGCCTATGAAAACTCACTCATTTACAAGGAAAAGACCAAAGTTTGGCACGATAACCGTCTCAAGAATCCAAAAGATTTTAAAGAGGGTGATCGTGTTTTGTTATTTAACTCACGATTTAATCTTTTCCCTGGAAAACTCAAGTCCCGATGGATGGGACCATTTGTGGTTAATAAGGTTTTTCCATATGGAACGGTGGAATTAAGGAACGCAAAAGGTGACACGTTTAAGGTAAACGGGCACAGGGTCAAACTATATGTTGATGGACCCATGAACATTGAAGATGAGGTCAACCTCGTCTTCGACCCCAAAGCTACCTAAGTTTGGGGGAAGAGTCGAGTGAAGCGACTCAATTTTTAAACCTTCACGAATGTTAGAATTAGGATTGCGTGATTTTGAGTGATTCTGTGTGATTTTTTTTTACTTCTGTGATTACCTTAAAGTTACCAACTAAAGCTAAACTGATCAAAAGCGAAAAACAGTGAAGAACACATGGTGCGCGTCGCGCACCTTTGTTTGTGCGCCCCGCGCACACCACTGAATTCATTAAATCGAGAAAAATTTTGATCAGCAAGCTTCCTGAGTTAGTCTCTGGTACACTCCGTGCAAAACCAAAAAGAAAAACACCGTGCAAGCTTGTGCGCGCCGCGCACACTTCAGTGTGCGCTCCGCGCACCCCTACGTTCAGCGACTTTTTGGTTCAATTATTGTGGGGCCCACTTTTAATTCTCAACCACAAAAACCCCAACCCCGATTTCTGCCATTTTTCATCCCCAAATTCTGCATCTATCTCTTCCAAACTCAAAAACCTACCAAACCCTAACCAATTTTCATCCAATCTTCACCAAATCTCTTCCATTTTCAAGCAAATTCAAGATGAGGAGAGTATGTTCATGTTCTTCTACTTTTTATTCTTTTTAATACATCGATTTTAATCTCTTAATTTCAAATTTGTTGAAGAATTTAAGTGGGTTTTCTTTAAATTCATGATTTTTGTGAACATTAACATGCTCTAATTATTATGTACACCTTGTATGCCTTAAAATTGAGATTCCATTGTATTTTTATGATATTCTTATGAATCTAGGGTTTACATGCCAATAGAATTGCTAGCTTGATAATGTGTTAAGGATAGTTTGTAATTGGTAATTGTGGGTTGATTGAAGATGATTTTGGATGTTTTATGAGTCTTGTTATCTTGAATAAAAGTCTCAAAGTTGGAATGCTAACATGAATTGAATGAAAAATTGATAATGTAAGCATGAAAAGCTTTAGTGTTCCACTTAATTATGCTTGTTGTGATATGATTAATAGATTTTTGGGTAACAATAACATGATGAATTAAATTGTGCTTAAGGATTATGTTCAAATTTGGTTTCTATAATGCTATACTAGTCATGATAATCTTTGCTCTTAAAATGATTTATTTGCTTGAAGGATTAACATAACTATTGCTATATGTATCTTTGAACATGTATTTTGATTTAACCTAACACTAACAAGGTATTATTTCTATATGCCTTTTTGTTTTGGTGTTGTTTCTTATGTGTAGACAAGGTCATCTAGTCAAGCGGCCCAACAATGACAAGGTTCAAACCAAGGAAGACAACAAGCACCCGTACCGGATCAAAATGATCCTGCTGTTTGGTTAGCTTATGTCCGGGATCTTGAGGACTACGCGGAAGAATATGAATGGGTGGTAAGAAAAAAATGTGAGGCCACTTGGTATTTTGACCCGGAACCATTGGTTCAAGCAAGAGAGTACAATAGAGTCGCACGAATGTTAGAGGTGAAACACTAATTGTCATCCGGACAAGAAATCACAATTCGAGCATGGGAACGGGTTATGCGGATAAATGAAACCATTTACCCCGAGTTGTGTAAGGAATTCATCGCAACTCTGAACTTTCAATGCATTTTAAATCCGAGAGGGCAGGATTTTATGAGGTTTAGATTGGGAGGTTTGGATCGATCAATGAGCCAAATCGATTTAGCTCGTGCTTTGGACATATATAACGAGCTAGATGACGATCAATTGGATGCATATCTCCGACAGACAGAGTATTACGATTCCAGCTACGATTCCAGCTACAATCCCAGAATTTTTTGGAGCGACATAAGTAATTACCAATTCGCTGCTAGTCGAAGCACATTCACGAAAATACATCATCAAGAGGCGAAGTTAATTCAGAGGTTGGTTTCTTGCACATTCAATGCAAGAAGGGAAGGAAACAACAAGGTAACGAGGCTAGACGTTTTTCTGATGGACAAAATCTACAATAAAAGTCCAGTTGATATTCCAACCACCGTGGCAAAATATCTAAACGAAACAGGGACAAGAAATATAAACCCTATTGTAGGTGGTCACTATATCACTCGAATAACGAGCTCGTTTGGAATTAACTTTGACCGGCTAGTAGCAAATCCGGACATGATGGAACCTTTGGGAAGTATATACTATATCAATGCCCAATTTTTGCAGCTCGACCAACACAATCGGCTCATTCCCTTTGTTCCTAGGATGGAACCACCTCAAAACCCACCCCGTGCCCACGATCATGAAGCAGGTGGTAGCGGTGTCGGACGAGAAAATGTGCAGGAGGAGGTTCACATGGAGGAACCTGAAAGTGAAGAAGAATTACCTCAGTTTCAAAGGAGAAGGCGTAGGCAGACGCAAAGGACACGGGAAGAAGAGTTGGAGGAAGTGATTTCCGGTTTTCATGATTTTCGGGTTGGTTATCAACACAGAGATGACCAATATGAAGAACAAAGGCGACAATTTAACAAATTTCAGGAAGAACAACGGGAGCATAATAGGGCTTCAAGGTATGATCAAAGGTGGGGGAATTACAGGGGCGATTGGCTTCGCCATAATGTTAGTTTGTATATGCAACACCCACAGGATTATTATGCCACTTCCTACCAAAACCCGACCTATTATAACACACCGAACAGAATTCCGAGTCCTCCCTTATACGATGAGCAAGCGGCTATGCAGGATGCACAGACGCGCTTTGAGGCCCAATACCCGCGCAGGAGACCTCGAAATGATGGTTCGGGAACCTACTCCGGATGGCCTTTTGGTAATTTCTCTAGTGATGATTAGAGGGCAAATGTACCTTATTTGATGATTGATAACAATTTAGTGATTTTTCAGAAACTTTGGTTTGTAATAATTTGAATATTTGTATTGTAGACTAATGTTTGTGGTGGTTGTGTTAAAAACACCATTTTTTTCTATTTAATTTTTGTGTGCTTGTTTATTTCTTATTGTTAAGGTTTAGTGATGCTGGCATTAAGTTCAGCGACGTACAAACATTTTGGAATTTGTGATAGAGATCAAGGAATGAACGATGTTCTTATGCTGGCATTAAGTTCAGCGCCATCGCTCACCTAAGTTTCACGATCTCAGGCTTATTATCAAGATTTTTCGAACTCTTTTCACACAAATGCCCTCGTGAATTTTTTAAATTTTTTTTTTGATTTTAAGTAATGAGGGCCTTACTTAATCTTAAGTGTGGGGGAGGTAATTCTCTCGGGTACATCTTGGCTTACTTTCGAATTCTTAATGGAATGGTGAAATTTTTTTTTTGAAATTTTATCTTCATAAATTCAAATTTTGTTTAAAATTTGTAGATTTTAAAACTAGGTGTATAAACCGAAATTATTATCACAAAACAAATTTAGAAACAACCAAATGATTGAATTTATTTCGGTTAAAAGTCATAAAACTAGTAATCATATAAAAGGGATAATCAACATGTTTTACCACATTCTTAATGGAAATAATTATTAAAGCCTTAACGAAAAAGCCAAGTGTGGGGGATTTTACCAATCTTTTCGAATTACTATCACAAATTTTGCAAAATTAAAACGATTAAAGTACGTTTGGCTTGAAAAAGGAATAAAAGTCACTAAACGAAAGGATGCATCTAGTTCATCCTTGAAGGAAGTAAAGTCTTCCGAATTTCGCCTTACTTGATATAGCAAACTTCCTGAACTATGTCATTTCATACTAATATCATTTCACGATATAAGGTACAGTGGGAAGGGAAAGTCTTGAACTTTCAAACCCTAAAATAAACTTGGTAGGGTAAATCCAAGTCGCTATCCAGTGCAAGACCGATTACGGTGTATAAGCTGGAGCAGGATCTGTCCCGCTTGATAGCTTAGTCTTCGCAGTTTTAACCCTTGATCTTAATTGTACAAAATTGTCATGAAAGACCGATATTTATATCGCGTCAGGGGGCGCCCGGTTAAGAGTTCCATGATACTACAATCATGGGGGCGAATAGCTTGCTAATCGCCGACTGAGACTTCGGTTTTCAGTTACCCTCAACCGGAATTTGAGGTTAAAACCGGAAAACGTGTCTAGTTAAAAAACTAGCAATGACATTTTCAAAATCTTAAAACGTTTTCTCAAAGATCCAATTTTCCCTAAGGATCCAAATTTTTAAAGAACTTTCATCAAAGTTCACCTCTCCCAAGCAATCCAAATGTGTGCGTGTGTTTCATAAATTGTGTGTGTACCCTCACGAGTGTGTATTCCAATTGTGTAAACATGTGTTCATATAGCGTGGGTTGTGTTACAAAATAATGTGTGTGTTTTGTATACTTCGTGTGAATCGTGTGATAATTGTGTACCATATAGCGTGAGTCTTTGTGTGTGTTTTGCGTGATTCGTGTGATTTGTGTATAATGTACTTCAAACAATGTTTTTGATTAATATATATTTGTGTTTTGTATACGCATGATTAGAACAAGACTTGCTTGAGGACAAGCAAGAGTTAAGTGTGGGGGATTTTGATATTACTCAAAATAGACATATCATTAGTCACAATATCAAGTCCTATCGTCGGTTATTTCATACGAATTTGTAATATTTCCGTTATTATTCCGTTGTATTGTAATTAAGCATAGAATCATTGAATACTTGAAGAAATGTTGAAGATAATGAATGAAACAACTCAAAGATCAAAACCAGAACAAGAAACGAAGAAACAGAAAAATGAAAGCTACAGTGCACGCCACGCACTATCCGCGCACACCACCGCGCACTCAAGACTTTGATCAGAACATTTGATTAAAATGGAAACCAGAGAGCGCCCCGCGCAAGTTCAACAGAGCGCGCCGCGCACAACAGAGAGCGCCGCGCACAAGTACCTGAAACGTCCAAATTGAAGTGCGATCGTGAACTGGAAAGTAAAAGTGTGGTAGGTGAGTAGTGCGCTCCGCGCACAGTGCTTTCCAGCTACTTTTCAGCCTTTTTAAACCTCTTTCCAGCTTCATTCCAAGTGTGCCAGTTTTCTTTCTGTTCAGAGACGAAAACATATCATTCAAAACAGTTCTTGGGCTTATCAAAGTGCATCAAAAACACTAAAATCATTGAAGATTCAAGGATCATTCAAGGGCTTCATCCAAGATTACTCTAAAAAGGTCAATCTTGTATTTACAATGAATTCTATCTTTGTTACTGTTATGTTTAAGTTTTCTAGCATGATTGTTGGCTAGTTCCTTTTATGTTCATCTAGATAAATAACCGAGATGTTGAATGTTTACTTTTGATTGATAGTTACCATGCACGATAGTTTGATGTTTGAATACAAGAACCATTCTTGTTAAGTTTAATCTTTTCGATTCAACTAGTTAGTATACTTGTTCAACTAAGAAACACCATCTTGCTGATTTAGTATATTGATTTACACCTAGTGACAAGTGTTTGCCCGTCTTTTACCAAAAAGGGGTAAGTTGCGTTCAAACGGTTAGTCTATATAGGAATGTAAAAACGACTCTTGTAGATACTTTCAGATAGCTTAATTGATATGTGTAGTTGTCTATGTGAACAATCAATTCCCTAGAATCTGTCATGCATATTTTCACTACTCAATTCCATATAACTAATAGGTGTTAGTAATTTGCCTTATCTAGTGACGTTTATAGAGATCTTATTACCACACTTAATTGATTACTTGGGTTGGGTGAATTGAACAATTAACCAGACCAAGGGAATGAACTAAGCTAAACATTAGTTGACATAGGAGTGGATCATGATCAACACACCATTGACTTGATCATTCTTCAAGTCTTTAGACTAGTTGAATTAGTTGATTACAAATAGGAGGTCTTATATGACAAGAACATCACTTGCGTCGTGTAATCCCGTTTGAGTGTTTATTCAAGACTACTCTTGGTAAACCGATCAATTAGTTCTCGTGCATAACCAATCGATCCGATCTTAATCCTAAATAAACATTCACATCGAGGGTAAAAAGTCTAGATGAGCATATTTCATCTCTTTGATATCAAAACTATCTTAATTGCTTTCCTTGCACAAATAAACTTAAAAGACCAAAAATATTGTTTTTACTTTTACTCTTCTCTGATTTGGCTAATCGTTAAATAAGCCACAAAACATAAATCTCGTACCTTTAAATTTCATTTACTTAGTTAATCATAATATAGTTTATAATTCTAGTTTGACTAATACAACTATCCTTGGAACGATACACGGAACTAAACTAGTTACTATACTACTACACGATCGGGTACACTGCCCGTTAGTGTGTAGCAATCTTTAATCGGTATTTTTCCATATTATTTTATACGACAATTCATATACCACTTTACGACACATCAAACATATAATGATAAGTATACATAACAGTTGAATAATTAAAGACTAATAATACTATTATTAGTATAACCCATACACTTATCTATATAGTAACACTTAAGTACACTAAGTATATTATCACTTATATAAATATAACTTTTCTCGAAAACGGTCACTGTTAATATAATATGCTATATTAATAAACAAACTTTATGTCTATTAGACATTAACTAATCGAACATAATATCTCTAGGTTGAGATCTCCGTGTTCAACACTCCGATCATATAACTTGCGTGGAATATCTATCTGCTATTAAGGTGAACTTCATAGCCCCTCTTTTTACTATTTCTAAACTATTTTATAACTTTGGGGTGAGCCACATGCTTGCTTTTAAACTGTTTTACGCTTAGACACGAGTACTCAAACTTTATTTTGATTAGTTCAAACTGTGCTAACATGCTTTGATTCATCCTAAATCCCTACCATGATATCGTAAGTTGCTACGTATAAAGGCAAGCTTAGTTATTGTGAATAGTGCTATGGAGAGTGACGTCTCTATCCGGATGACCGTTGGTCAATGGATACATAATAATGATACACGACACGAAAGTGATGTGTTTAGGGTAACTTATGGTTAGTATCGATATCATATACACCAGCACTACTACCGAACTGATTAAACTTTATAATTAAATCTTGTGGTCTAAAAACTTGGTTATTATTGATAAACCTATGTTGTTCACTCAACCATTTTTGGTTGACACTTTAAGCATGTTTTGTCTCAGGTGAAGATTGCTAAAGATTATTTGCTATTTGGATTTTGCTGCTTTTGGAGTCCGCATTTATACATTCATATTATTGCATTAAAACATTTATTGTAATGACATAATACTTTCCGCTGCTTTAATACATTGGTTATCAATTAAAACTTCTCATATAGAGTCGTTCTCGTTTATACATACTTGTGTTGTGATATTGTGAAGTCATATGTCCCCGGCCCTATTTGGGGGTATGACAGAGTGGTATCAGAGCCAGGTTGTTATAGAGAACCAGGATTGCATTTTATGTGTGCCTTATATGTTAGTTAGGTGCCTTAGCAATCTATAGGACTATAACCTTTCCTGTTTTAGTTTCTAGTGCATTTTCCCCTTACATTCTATTCGTGCTTTTGTGTCATCCTTAGAACCTACCTAATTATCTTTCTTTCTTTTCATTTAGGATGTCTCGCCTTAACCCGATCGTCATTTCTGACCTCGAGGGATCCTACTACGAAAGATCTGTCCGCACACCGGCTTATGGACCCGTTTCCCCTCCATTTTCACCAACTCACCCAAATTATATCCCTGCTAGTCCACCACACTCCCCTCATTTGGAAGAATCCCACACTAATGCTAACTATGATGGGGATGACGAGGAGGAAGAGTTTGTGGAAGAGATGATTGAAGAAGAAGTGGAGGAGGAGCATTCCGAGAAAGAACCCGAGGAAGAATCCAAGTCCGAGCCTTCTGTTGCCTTACCTCCTTCTTTAAAAAGAAAGGAACCCGAAACATCAAAAACCGAGAGTTCAAGTTCATCCAAGGAACCCCGTCTTACCACTGTACCCGTGCTTTGCATGAACTCTGTTGAACATGCTAAGGTAAAGAGTGATTTACAAGAAGTGAAGACAGAATTTGGTAAGATAAAGGAACTTCTTGATGGACAATTTAGTACGATTGAAGATCAACAAGAGGAATTGTCAAAATACTCGTATGATGTGTATAACATCTTTATAAAGACTGCTAGGAGACATGATAGAGAGATTGAGCTTCAAGATCAAAGGATTGAGGAACTAGAGAAGGAGGTGCAGTTTCTCAAGGATCTTCTGTGGGAACATTTTCAGGACCCAACCCCCATCACCTAAGAATTTGATCTTAGGATTTCTTTTCTATTTCCGTATTAGTTTTCGTTCATTGTAAAGGCTTTACCTAAACCTACTATCTTAGTTTCGTTTCATGTGTAATAAAATATGTTAGTTATCTTTGTGATTTTTAATGAAATTCAAGTGTTTTTAAAACATCTCGTTATTTCTCCTATCTATTTTCCTAATATATGTTGTGTGAAATTTATGCATCACTAAACAAACTTATAACTTACTGGCACCATAACTCTTCGACTAATACTGTAGTATGTGTTGAAGGTCAATGGCTCAACCAACTCGTAGCGCTAACGCTCTTCCAAATGTCACTTTGACTCCCGCGCAATTTCAACAACTGTTGGCTGCCGCGCAAGGCAATGGCAACAATGGCGCACCGCGAAACCTTTCGACTATTTGTTCTCATCAAAGTTTTATAAGCTACCCGCCCCCAACATACAAGAGTACTGAAAGACCTGGACTCAGTAATATAGAAATGGTGAATGCTGATCTCATAAGCTACACCAACCGATTTCAAGAGTTTGCTCTCATGGCTACTCCCGAGTATCTAGGGATCCAATGCTACATCAACGGATTACCTGATGAAGTCCGGAGAGATGTTATCTTGGAAAAACCGGGCACCATACGAGAAGCTGCTTGCATGGCAAGCTATTTCATCGACAAACATAAGGAGAAAGAAGATGCAAAAAGGAAGAGAGAAGGGATGGAGCAAGAAAATTCTAAAAGCAAATTCAACAAGCTTTATAAGGGAAAATTCAACAAGTTGTATAAGGGAAAACGTCCTTATTGCAAAAGATGTGAGAGACATCATGAAGGATGGTGTAAGGCCAAATGCGCCAAGTGTAAGAAGGTGGGTCACGTAGCCAAGAATTGTAGAGTTGTTATTCCATCAACCAAAACTCCAGCTACAAAGGAAAATGCAACCGTTCCTACTTGCTATAACTGCGGAGGAGTAGGGCATTTCAAAAATCAATGTTCGGATAAGAAGAAGAATGAAGAGGCACAATGAAGAGTTTTTGGAAACCACTAGACATTTAAATTTTTCATTTTCATAGTGCTCTTTATGTTACCATTTAGTACTTTTACATTTTGGAAGATTTCGTTAAGTTTCTGTAATACTCTGGATATTTTCTTTTAATGAATAATGTTATTTTCTTTCCTTTCATTTTCCATTGAATCAATTCACCTTGAAGAAGAGGAATATTGACTAGATGACATAGTAGTAACCTTATGGAGTGATAAAAGTATGATTTAGAATAATATAATGACACTTGATCAACGTAATTATATTATGATAAGTCATACAGAAATCCTAATGGATCATGATGGGAATATGATTTGATCAACCTTAGAACCATTGTGTACCATTACATACTCCTTATCACTATATTGTTAACTAAAAATATCAACCCTAGATATTATATATCCTTCACTTGTCAATTATCCACGCTCGGTGCTGTACCTATTGTATAGGTATCATACCGATTAGCTCCATCCGAAATGAGGGAATTACCCAGCCAATCCCAAAGAACTTTTGGAGAAAGGTTTCATTCGTCTTAGCTTGCCTTCGTGAGGAGCACCTGTTCTTTCCATTAAGAAGAAAGGTGGCACGTTGAGAATGTGTATTATTTACTGAGAATTCACCAAGCTAACCCCCAAGAATCATTATCCATTCCCGCTTATTGATGACCTACTGCAAGGATCAAGTATCTATTCAAAGCTTGATCTTAGGTCAGGTTATCATCAATTGAGAGTCAAGGAAACTGACGTTTCTAAGACTACTATCCGAACTCGTTGTAGACACTATGAGTTTCTTGTCATGCCTTTTGGTTTAACCAATACTCCTGCTGTATTCATGGATCTTATGAACCGTGTATGCAAACCTTATCTTGATAAATTCGTAACCGTTTTCATTGATGACATCTTAATCTATTCTAAGAACGAGAAAAAGCATGAGCAACATCTGCACTTGATTCTAGAGCTCTTAAAGAAGGAACAACTGTATGCCAAGTTTTTCCAAGTGTGAACTTTAGCTACGAATCGTACAATTCCTTGGACATGTAGTTAATAGTGAAGGAATACATGTCGATCTTATAAAAATCACCATTAATCAGAAATTTTCAAGAACTAGTCATGGAGGAAGTCCATAAGACTAGATATTCTAATCACCTAGGCTCTTTTAGCTAAAATTTTATGCAACATCAGCTCTCACTCAAATAGATCCCCACTGTAATTAAGTGTAGAGTTTGCTCTAACGAAACATTGACCGAATGGTAATTTTTAGTCAATACTTCCTGTTAATTAAAGTTCATATATTTCACATTTCGATCCTTAAAAAGTGTCTTGTTGATGACACACTCGTTATTCCCTTGAATGATCTTCGCAATGATGATAAATTGCACTTCACCGAAAAACCTATAGAAGTTATGGATCGTGAGGTTAAACGTTTGAGACAAAGCCCTATTTCTGTTGTTAGGATTCGTTGGAATTCATGAAGAGGCCCCGAGTATACTTGGGAACGTGAAGACCAGATGAAGCGAAAATATCCATCTATTCTCAACCTTTGATGCATCCGAGAAGTCTTCCTGAAACTTCGGGACGAAGTTTAAATTAACGGGGAGGTACTATAACAACCCTCATTTTTTTCCATTTTGAAATTTCCAAATTTGCCCTTAAGTTTTTATTGTTTGATTCAGTATATTATTAGGGTTGTTATTCGAGTAATTAATACTAAAACCCTAGTATTATTTAAAACCCTAAACCAAATCCTATGCATTAAATGTTAAACCCTAATACCATTTAACATTAAACCCTAACCCTAAAATATAAACTATATGTATTAATATAATTGTGACAATATTTATATATATAAACTAATTAGAACCAAATCAACAACTAATAAAAGTTAGGGTCTAATATTTAAATAAAATGTAACCCTAATATAAAGTAATATTAATAATAATAATAATAATAATAATAATAATAATAATAATAATAATAATAATAATAATAATAATAATAATAATAATAATAATAATAATAATAATAATAATAATAATAATAATAATAATAAATATAATAATAATAATAATAATAAAATATATAAAATACCTAATAAATAAAACAATGCCGTAAAAAATATATATAAATGTGTTGCATATAACTCAGCTGAAAAAAAAATAAAAAATAAAAATAAAAGGAGAAGTAAACTTGATCCTTAAGCATTCATAAATCCTAGCCTAATACAAATTAAGATCTTGATCACCAAGTATTTAAGTGGGATTAGAAAACCAACAACCCTATATAAACCCTCAAGTCTTTCATAATCTTTCAACACCAAACCTGCTGCAAAATAAGTCGACTATTATCCAGCTTTTTCCCTCCATCCGTCAACTAATAAACCCTTTAACCATCTGCTTTTTGTCGACTCACAACCACCATCAAACAGCCCTTCCAGTCGCTAATCATCATCATCAAAACTCCTCATGCAATCGACCCTTGTTGCTGCTGTATTCGGGTTCTGTCTTCGCCACACAAACCACCACGAAAATAGCCCATATCCTTCTGTTTTGTTGCTGTAAATCGTGACTCAAACAGCTCCATAAACAACCCGTTGTTTCTGCGTTTCTTTTCTGGTTTTCCTGCAAGTTTTCGTGATCAAAAAGACAGCCCAAGATCGATTGTGTTGCTGTGATTTTTCTACACTTGTTGCTGTTTTTCTGTCGTGACCAGTAGACCCAAAAGCCAATAAAATACGCCATCTTTTGATCTTAAATTTGCTGCTGCGTTTTCTGCTGTTTCTGTCGAGCAATCTGACCCAAGAAACCCTTTCAATTGGGTCGAAAGTACCTGCTGAAATCTGCTCCTGTTTCAGTTTCATTCATCACTTTTTCTTGATCTCTAACTTCCTAAGGTATACCTAAAACCCTAGTTAATTATACTCCTAATTTGTTTAAGTTAATATAATTATGATGTTGAATATAGTATGAGTAATAAGAATAAGCATGTTATGTTATAAGTATTATGTAAATTAAAAGCAACTTATATTTATATAAAGATGATAATGAATGATTAGTGAATAAGAATATGATTATAATTAAGTAGTATGATTATAAACTTGAAAGTGTTAGTAAATAAAAGTTGATGATTTTTGATATCAAGTTAATTAATATAGATGAAGATGATAATGTAAAAGATGATAAACATGAATAAATATTATGGTTAATGATTTTGACATAGGTTATGGGTAAGATAAATAATTATGTATGAAGTCTTATGAATAAGATAATGATGATGTTAAAAGAATGATTATAAGATGTAAGTATGAATATAGTTATGATCATGATTGTTGTTAATTACAATAAATAAAGGTTTATAGATATGATGAACATGTTCCTAATAAAATATAATGAATAAGGTTACAATTATGTTACATAGATTATGATTATGATCAAAAAGATTAGGGTTAATGAATATGATTAAGTATTACGATTCATGGACATGAATATGATAAAAAGTTATGATTTTTATGTGTTAAAAGATTGATAATGAATATGAATGTGTATGAATAATGATAATGAATATGACATAGGATTATTAATAAGGATAAAAGATTATAGATGAATGATTATGATTTCATTTAGGTGAAAAAGTTAAAAGTAGATTATGAATGTAAAGTATTGATTATGTTTATGATTAAAAAAGTTAATAAGCTAGTTGATTAAAATAGATAAAGATTATGTATACGAATTGATTATGGCTAAAAATATTACTAGTTATTATGTTAAAAACTTATGATTTTATGTTAAAGCTATTAGTTTAAGGTTATGATAATTAGGTCATGATTTCATGTGCATGAGTTAAATTAATAAGTTATAATGAAGATGATATACGTGCATGCATGCATGCATACGTATGTATGTACATATGTATAGGTAGGTATATGCTTGTGTATATATTTATATATATGCATACGTGTATATGTATATGTATATATGTATGTATATGTACGTGTGTATGTATGTATGAATGTGCATTATGTAAGTTATATAAGTTAGTAAACATAGTAATAAAAAGTAATAAGTGTATATATATATGTATCATCCTACACTTATGTATATGTAACACCTACACCTAATATATATATCCCATATAGTTATGAATACATACATGTATAATAATAATAAAGAATGTATATATATGTATATATCACATAGGTATAATTATATATGTAACATATAATGATAAGTATACATAACAGTTGAATAATTAAAGACTAATAATACTATTATTAGTATAACCTATACACTTATCTATATAGTAACACTTAAGTACACTAAGTATATTATCACTTATATAAATATAACTTTTCTCGAAATCGGTCACTGTTAATATAGTATGCTATATTAATAAACAAACTTTATGTCTATTAGACATTAACTAATCGAACATAATATCTCTAGGTTGAGATCTCCGTGTTCAACACTCCGATCATATAACTTGCGTGGAATATCTATCTGCTATTAAGGTGAACTTCATAGCCCCTCTTTTTACTATTTCTAAACTGTTTTATAACTTTGGGGTGAGACACATGCTTGCTTTTAAACTGTTTTACGCTTAGACACGAGTACTCAAACTTTATTTTGATTAGTTCAAACTGTGCTAACATGCTTTGATTCATGCTAAATCCCTACCATGATATCGTTAGTTGCTACGTATAAAGGCAAGCTTAGTTATTGTGAATAGCGCTATGGAGAGTGACGTCTCTATCCGGATGACCGTTGGTCAATGGATACATAATAATGATACACGACATGAACGTGATGTGTTTAGGGTAACTTATGGTTAGTATCGATATCATATACACCAGGACTACTACCGAACTGATTAAACTTTATAATTAAATCTTGTGGTCTAAAAACTTGGTTATTATTGATAAATCTATGTTGTTCACTCAACCATTTTTGGTTGACACTTTAAGCATGTTTTGTCTCAGGTGAAGATTGTTAAAGATTATTTGCTATTTGGACTTTGCTGCTTTTGGAGTCCGCATTTATACATTCATATTATTGCATTAAAACATTTATTGTAATGACATAATACTTTCCGCTGCTTTAATACGTTGGTTATCAATTAAAACGTCTCATATAGAGTCGTTCTCGTTTATACATACTTGTGTTGTGATATTGTGAAGTCATATGTCCCCGGCCCTATTTGGGGGTATGACAGTTTCGCACATCGCGTTGTGGGGCTGCGGGGATTGGTGTTTTATTGGTCATGTCCTTGATTGGTTCGGGATGACCTTGTTGAAAGCCGCAAAGTGTCTGATCTCAACATCATCGCTAGAAACCGAGGCGATGGGCATTTTACCAATAGACTTACTGAATTTAGAGACCACGACGTCAAAACATATTGGGCTGTAAGAAATCGGCTCAGGACCCACACCAGAACAGGGCAACGACCCACTTGGGATTGAAGTGGACGCAGTGATAGAGCTAGGCCCAGAAACATTTAAAACCCCATTTTGACGACTAACATTAGACGCGGGCAAAATTAGACAAGAACTCGATGCCAAACCAGAATCAACCTCCACGTCCACTTCCACAAGTTCATTAACTGAGTCGAAAAACTGGTAGATTATCTTCAATAGTTGCACCCAAACAACGATTAGTAACCAACGGGCCTGACCGGACATCGATCGGAGTAGAAATAGGAACACTACCTACAAACAATCCTTTGATCGGAGATGAATTAGAAGCCGGTAACGATGCAGGTGGATCAAACGAATTGACATAATTAACATTTTTGTGATAAACATTCAAATGCCACATTAGGATTATTGACTTTTGAATTAATTTGTAATTTAAGAAGGGTATATATGAGTATTCACGTCTTTAATTTGTTGGCTTGCAACTTGCAAGCCAAAAGAAGAAAAATGCATTATTATTATTTTATTTCATTTAAAAAATATTAGATTAAAACTAAAGCGGTTCAATCAAACATTGCATTATTAAAAAAAAATTATGCGATCAACAAATCAAAAAAACACCACAATTGAATTAACGTAAACAACTTGAATTAATTCAACATTCTACAAAGCCAAGTACACTTGAAGTAACCTAAATAACATAAAAAAATATACACAAGTCACAACTAATTATCGAAGATTATTGAAACCTCTAAATCTCTCCGTCAAAGAAACACATTATATGGTTTAGATAGAAGATTAGATTTACTTTATTATAAGAATCTTGACTAGGACAAAGGTGACTCACAATCGACATCAGATATTTAAAAAATTATAAAAGTTGTTACAGGTATTGTCATATCATGTGCCTACCACTACCACCTAAGCCTTTTTGTTTTCATTCCAACCGAAAGTATGATCGCTAGATTTCTTGCAAATAATTATTCCATCTCCCCTCATATTTGTCCCCCATCGACTCGTCTGTAATACATAGTTTATTAGTTGGGTTATAATATTCTTAAAAAATATTTCATATTCAAACTTCACTAGCTTAATAATGCACATATTTGTGAATGCAATAACTACACTTATATTTATACAAAACCGTGCGTCAAGTAATTTGGCATGCTTGTATTGCATGGTTGAATGTTATTTGGGGTTATGTTTAACGTGCGTATTGTACATGCGACTATATAAATATTGTGCATGTCCGAGGCCGGTTTTAGGCCCAAAATTATCTCATCTATAAAAGGCCGAAATTCTTTACTATAATAGGCGTGTATCGTGAGAATTAGTTATTAGATTTGACTTATAAATATAAATAAATCTCAGGCATACGAAATATGCACAAAATTATTTCAGAATTATACTGTGTTAAATCTCAGGTATACGAAATATGCACAAAATTATTTCAGAGTTATACTGTGTGGGATTATTTTTTGAAAGGCAACAAACTAATTTATTAATTAGAGAAAAAATGTACAATAGGCAGATTAATTACAGAATATATGACAGTTACTATGGCTATGCTACACTGATGTATATATTCTATGATGTATGTACTTCAAGATATAACGACGGACCTAATAGCCATTGATTCCATTCGAATTTTTTCTTACGGACACGATTGGAAATCCATTCGAAACTTTTAACTTGTATTTCATTAAGGATACCCGAAGCACACGACCCGATTCCTTTGAATGACTTTTTGTTGTGATTATTCCAAATACAATACCCACATACTCATTCGATTGCTTGCCAAAGTTTGATTCCCCAATTCGATTTAATCTAGAATTTTTTTCCATAAAAATATCTTCGGTACTAAAGAACGTTACCGGATCCAATTTCCACCATTTGTGAACTCGATCCCACACTTCCTTAGCAAGACTACAATAAATGAGAGCATGCTCTATCGATTCGATCCCGCCATCACAAGTAGGACACCGAACCGACCCTAGATCAATCCCCCTCTTATCAAGCTCGAGTAATGTAGGAAGTCTCTTTAGCTTAGATCTCCACGCAGAAATCTCTAATTTTTTTGGTACAAGGAAATTACGCAATTCGATTTCGTTCATTCCCACAGGCCCCAAGGTTGAATCGTCAATGATGCCTGCCAAGGTTCCTACCGAAAACACCCCTTTTCGATCCAATACACATGCCCAGCTATCAAGTTCATTGTTAGGTTTAGTAAAATTTTGAACCTCATTCAACAAATCCTCCAACTCGATTCTTGTTCTACCACGCGGTTCCCGAAGCCAATTCCCATTCAGTTCGCAAACAGTCCCATTCCATGATAATCTTTCGCTAACTGTGCAGTCCTTTTCTGATTTGAGAAGGAATAATCTTTGGTACCTGCATTTTAAACTCGAACCCCCAAGCCAAATATCATTCCAAAATTTGGTACCCTCCTTGTTACCAATCACCCGATTAAAGTTACCTTTGAAATTGATACCAATGTCGCTAAGATCCACCCCGTTTTTAATAATTGAATACCAAGTCGAGCCTTGGGAGATACGATTCACACGTGCCGAGGCAGAATGTTCCTCTAGTCCACCATGCTCGCCATAGATACTCTTAACCGTAATGTTTGATTTTCATTTTTGAAACGTCAACATCATTTTCCCAAGAGAGCCCGATTTTTCCCGTTTAAAGACCCTATACCCAACCACCACCCCCCCCCCCCCCCCCCCCCGGCTCGTAGGAGCTAACAACAAGGTCCCACTTAACCCAAGAAAGTTTAGTCTTATCACCTGTCCCGCCCCAAAAGAAAATACGACGAAGTTTTTCAAGAGAGTTCAACACACCTTGGGGAGCACGGTACATAGAGAAATAATTCAACGGGAGGCTATTAAGGACTGACTTAACGAGGGTTAAATGACCACCAAGAGATAACGTTTTTTATCTCCACTCGGATAATCTGGTCTGAAACTTTTCTATAGCTGGAGTCCAATCACTGGCTTTGTTCATTTTCGACCCAATAGGTAACCCTAAATATTTAAAAGGGAAAGTACCAGCACTACAGTCGACTCTTTTGGCCATGATTTCAACACTCTGATCATCGACACCAATGCCATATATGGAACTTTTATGAAAATTAATCCTCAAACCCGAGACTGATTCAAAGGTTTTCAACACCATCTTAATGTTATCAACATTTGAACGGCTCTAATTCCCGAAGAAGATAGTGTCGTCTGCATATTGCAAATGCGACACGATGACCTTGTTACTTCCAACTTCGACCCCAAGCAATACACCTCTGTCTACGGCTTTTTTAGTCAACAAATTAAGCGCTTCGCCTGCAATATTAAAAAGAAAGGGAGAAAGAGGATCTCATTGTCGAACTCCTCGTTTGAGTGCAAACTCATTGGTTGGCGAACTGTTTACCAAAATGGAAATGGAAGTCGAAGATAAACAAGAGTGAATCCATTTCAGCCATTTTTCAGTGAATCCCATATTTTTCATTGTGTCAAAAAGAAAATCCCAGCGCAAACTATCAAAAGCCTTTTCAAAATCTACTTTAAAGATGAAGCTTTTCTGTTTCCTTTTCTTCAGATTGAAAATCGTTTCGTTAGCAATTAAAACTCCGTCTAGAATGAAACGACCTTTCTTGAAAGCACTTTGTTCTTTTCCTATAAGATTAGGAATGACCATGCTTAAACGGTTGGCGAGCAGTTTAGCTATAATCTTATAATAGCACCCTATGAGACTAATAGGCCTAAAGTCAGAAATGGAGATAACATTAGGCTTCTTGGGAATTAGCGTTAAGAAGGACGCGTTGCATCCTCGTGAAATCTCCCCGTGTTCCCAGAACCACCGGATGGTTGTCATAAGATCCTGCTTAATTAATTCCCAAAACTTTTTGAAGAACTTGAAATTGAAGCCGTCTAGTCCTGAGAATTTTGAACCATCACAACTCTTAATAACTTCCCAAACTTCATTCTCGGTGAATGGTTTGACTAAGTCAGCAGCCTTATCATCGTTGAGTTTTTGAAATGGAAGCTCACTAAAATATGGGATCTGACTATGATTTTCGTAAGGATCCTTGAAAAGATTTTTGTAGAAATGAAACGCCACTTTCTTCACTTCTATCGGATCCTCTTCCCACCTTCCGTTAATATTCAACCCCCGGATGTTGTTCGAATTGTGTCTTCTACGAATATAGGAATGAAAAAATCTCGAGTTCTCGTCAGCTCGTCGCCTTCCCGGACCCATCTCATTTTGGCTTTCTGCTTTAACATACTCGTTTTTTGTAGTTCTTTCTCATTTAAACGTTTCCTCTCTTGAATCCATCTGGTACGATCAGTTTCATTGAGTGCTTGTTGTTCACCTTTTTGCTCCAAATTAGCCACGGATTGTCTCAGCACCGGTATCTCTGTGTCCAAATTACCATTATGAGCTTTGAACCAATTATTTAATTCATACTTGACCGCTTTGAGTTTGTTTCTGAGACCACAATCGGGTCGGGTTCCAAGAGATTTTGTAACATCCTATTACCGGGCCTAGTTGAAATGACCCTTTTGACCTTGGGTGTGTTTGTATGTTAATATAATAATTATATATTTATAATTATTTGGTTGTTTAGTTGAGATCAGTTTGTGACAAGGGTCACAGAACAAGTTCGTTTGTTTAATTTGGACTCTGTTACGATAGTCAAATTAACTACAAAAGATATCAGATAACTGGTAAATACCCGTGTGTTATGGGGTATGGGTTTATAACCCAATATAAATAGCTTGAATCTAGATTATTCCATCATTTTCCCCAAATTAAAAATAATACTCCGTACCTAACTCTCACTCCCTTGAAACCCTAATATCTTGAATCTTGATTTAGAGTCTAAATTGTGTTTAGTAAATAGTTGCTACTGATTTTGTGGTCATAACAAGGTAAGAATAATTCATTTTAGTGTTGTAATCTTAGTTTAAATGGAGTTTTTGGTTAGGTTGTGATAAAAGTGCATTGTTGGTCAAAATCAAGTGATTTGGGTGTTGTTTTGATGAAATTGGTTGGGGTTTATGTTTCTATAAGTGTTTCCTAAAATGATTTTGGTGTTAAAACGTTTAGAAATCGAGATTTGGTGTGATTTTAGCTCGAAACCCGTCAGTTTCTGCTGCTGCTACTCGATGAACACAACCGTATGGTTGCAGCCTGCAACCGCACGGGTACATTGTGCAACCGTACGGGTGCATGTGCAACCGTACAGATGCAGTGGTGTTGGTGCAACCGGGCAGTAAGTGTGCAACCGTACAGATGCATGTAGGGGTGTTCATCGGTTCAGTTTTCAGTTTGTTCGGTTTATTCGGTTCGGTGTATTCGGTTTTGAAATTGTTTTAGGCAAAACCGAAAACCGAACTAAAAACCGAATTCAAAGTTAAAACCGAACCAAACCGAAAACCGAATTCAAATTCGGATTCGGTTCGGTTTTCGGTTAAAATCGAATATTATGAAAAAACTGAGAACGTTGGTAGTTTAATTGTGGCGTTGCTGATGTCTTAGTTATTTATATCCTAAAACAATGATGTATTATTAAATTATCAAGAATTCGATGATTTATTAATATTTATAGCTTAATTATGACTTTTACTGCTTCTGTTATTGAGAAGAAGAACATAATAATTTAAGTAACATAATTAAAATGTGAGCTACCAAATCTTCATATAGGTGAGAATATATTTTATTGATTGGATCCCAAATTATAATGACACTAAAACATAAATATACAAATTAAATATATAAAAATTTTGAATTCGGTTTTGAAATCGGTTTTCGGTTAAACCGAATTCAGAATTTTCAAAACCGAAAACCGAATTCAAATTCGGTTTCGGTTTGACGCGATCCGAAAACCATTTATATAATTCGGTTTGGTTTTTTTCCGGTTTGGTTTCGGTTTGGTTTTCGGGTTCCACAGTTTCAAACCAAATACTGACCACCCCTAGATGCATGTGCAACCGTACGGATGGACTTGCAGCCGTACAGATGCATGTGCAACCGTACGGTTACAGATCAGTGTAGACTTGTGTTGTTTAATTGGATGTTTTCTAGTCGTTATGATATCCGTGTGACTTATGATAATCAAGATGTAAATTCTGAAAATGTATAAGTGTTAGGTGTACTTTTAGTGACATTTTTGTTACTAATTTGCTGTATTGTGTTGTTTTGTGCTAACGGACAGAAACTAACTTGATTTGCCTTATGTTCGGGTGATAAGAATAAGGAAGAAGCTCAGTGATAGATTATCTGAGCTAGTTGCTGGTATTCAGTGAGTGGGATTATCTCTTGGTGTAGTATAGAGTAGCAAGTTGCGCTACTATGTTTATATTGTTGATAATTTCCATGATTAGTAGTTATGTTGTACAGTTGATCGCAGTTAAGGTTACCATGCTTTTAGTAGTATTAGTTGCCTGTAGTAGTAGTAGTTGACTGGTTGTATGTGCACAAGTTGTTGTTGTTGGAACCTTGATCTGTTAGGTTCAGCTCAGAGAGGTCAACCTAGTTGTGGTTGGGTCCAGTTGGCTACTGTTTGTTGAGTATAGTGCTGAATGATATATCACCTGCGTGTGGATGACTATACTGGGATTCAGTAGTAAGGACTATCGGTAGATTCTAGCCTGATCAACTAAGGTTGTGTGCCCATACAAGCTGCCGGTCCTCTAGTTGGAGCATAGTTTCCAGTTGCTAGTTGTTACAAATGTGGTATCAGAGCATAGGTTTGGCCGCATGTACATTGTGTTGAATGTCATGTTCCCAAACCTTGTGTTGTGTCAAACATATCTGAGGGGACGGGATAAGTGAATGTAGGGAATACATGCATTAGTTGATAGGTACTAACATGTTTTCCACTAAGAGTTATGTGAGTTGTTGTGGTAGTGCAGATATGGCAGATAATACAGGAAACGCAACTGGTCTGTCAGCCCCCGGAACATTCAGAGCCCCAGATGAAGACGGGTATGTGTCAAAAGAGGATCCGCATAAGTAAATTCTAGATTTAGAAAGTAAGTTAAAGGAAGCACGTGATCGAATAAGGGAATTAGAACAATGTCAGGTAACAGTGAATCCAAGTGGTAGTGTACCGAATCAGATATTTAGTAGGTTTCCAGTGCAGTTGAATATTTATCAGCAAACTGGAAGTGCTTTCCAACAACAGCAATGGATACCACCTCAGTATCAGTTTCCTGAGAAGTATCAGGTACCACCTCAGTTTAATCAATAGTTTCCAAATCAGATGTGGGGTCCGTATCAGATGCCGATGTTTCAACAATCGAAGAAATCTACCTTCAAACAGTTTCTGAATTGTAATCCGCCAGAGTATTCAGGAAGTTCTAACCCAACAGTAACCCTTAACTGGTTAAGGGAGATAGAAAAGGTTTTTGAGGCCTGTCAGTGCGAACCAAAATTACAGGTTATTTATGCTAGTCGTATGCTGAAAAATATGGCAATGGTGTGGTGGGATACATTTATTTCTAGTATACCAAAAGAGCAAGTGAGCATGATTACTTGGGAACAATTTTATAGTAAAGTTTGTGAGCAGTATTGTTCATTCTATGACCTCAATCGAATTAAGACAAAATTTCTGGCAATGAAAATGACACCTCAGATGACGATAGATGAGGTAATTGAGCAGTATATGGATAATTAAGGTTCGTGCAACAGTGGGTTCCAGATGATAAGTACAAAATTCAACATTTTGTTAATATAATTTTACCAGAGTACAGAACAATGGTTAGGATGGCGACTACGTTATCTCAAGCGTTTGTTATGGCTAATATGGTAGAAGATGATGTCAGAGCATCAGGAAACAGAATGGAAGGTTATGTGATGCCACAACAAGATCAGGTGATGAGTCAGTCGGACTCTAGGTCAAAGAAGTCTATTAAGTTGAAACAAAAAAGTGGGTCAGAACAGAGTGGGTTAGTATCAAGTCAGAATTCTTAGTGTTATAGTTGTAGATCATCTCATAGTGATCCTTGTTCGGATTCAGCCAAAAGATGTTTGAGATGTGGTATTATGGGACACGAGATTCAGATATGTTCATTCCAAGAGGATGTATGTTGGAAATGTCATCAAGTGGGGCATAGGTGTCATACCCCGTCCTAATCCATCTGGACGAAGTCACCAATATCTGGTCCCATTGCGATGATCGACTCCAAATAATGTCTTTAAAATGAGCAAATGCACTTTGGAAGATTTCTTTCATACCTGAGAATAAACATGCTTTCAAGTGTCAACCAAAAAGTTGGTGAGTTCATAGGTTTATCATAAAACAATAAAATTCATCATTTTGATAGACCACAAGATTTAAATCCTGCATGGTACAAATGGGCTCGAATCCTATACCCACCTGTAATGTACATGCGATATCTTTTAAATACAGTACACCTTTCTCGTGTACGAAATCATCTTTCATAAAATCTTAGTAACCGTACACATATCTCGTGCACAAAAATAACATACACATAACCTGTGTATAAAATCATTCTCTCGATACATAACATTCACTTTTCATTTCTTTCATAGCTTGGCTTGGTAACCGACCTTAACATATAATGCGCATAATAATATCCCTAAAACAGAACATCTCGTCTGTATAATAATCATATAAACTTCGAAGTACTAAACACCACGCCCACTAGCCCTTCCGTCTAGTGAACATTCTGGGTGGGGGTGTTAAACCCGGTAGCTACCTTTAGGATTTGCGTCAATTAGGCGTGCACTAATTCTCAAAATTAGTGATGTTCCCTAATTCTTAGGTTACCAAGCAATAATAATCAAGGGAAAAATATTCATATCAATTGTGGCAATTATCACGTCCACATAATTCAATGGTGGCAATTATCACGTCCACATAATTCATTTGAGGAATGTTTTGCTTGTGTCTATCTCGTCAAACATTTATAAAAGCATTTCATGTATTCGCAGTTCAAAATGTATTTCAAAAGCATTTAATAAAGCAGTTGTAAAAGTAGCGCATGTATTCTCAGTCCCAAAAATGTAAAGAGTAAAAGGGAATCAAATGAACTCACCATAATGTATTTTGTAGTAAAAATACATATGACGATATTGAACAATGCATGGTTGACCTCGGATTCACGAACCTATATCATTTGTATATTTATTAATATACATAATTGAAATCGAATGAGTTTATATATATAACTTATTAATGATGTTATTTTTATATTAATAATATACTTATATTTCATATATTCCTTTTATATAATAAAAAAATATTTTGTTATGTTAAATGTGTTAAATATATATATTTATGTATTTTATTCGTTTATCCAAACAGTAGTTCTAATTATACTAAATTAATATTAGTAGTGATAAAAACAACGATAATAACATTATTAATATACTTATGTTAATAATAATAGTTATACTATTTTTTTTTAAAAAATGATAATAATACTAATTTTTATGAAAGTACTCATAAATTGTACTCGTATCATTTTTATAATAATATTGATAATACCAATCATATTCATAATATGGATAATAATATTAAAATGGTAAGATTAATAATATTAGTATTTACTTTTAGTAATATTAATGAAAATATTAATACTAATATAATAATACTAGTAACAATAATACTATTAGTATTAATAATAATAACAGTAGTTATATTTGTAATTTTTAATTGTTAATAATAATAAATGGTAATTTTTATTATTTTTATCATAATACTAATAATAGTCCTAATAATGATAATAATAATAATAATAATAATAATAATAATAATAATAATAATAATAATAATAATAATAATAATAATAATAATAATAATAATAATAATAATAATAATAATAATACATATATTAGTAATAATAATAGTCTTGTAATACTTGTAATAACACTAATTAATGATAACAATAACAATAATAATAATAACAATAATAAAAATAATAATAATAATAATAATAATAATAATAATAATAATATTGAAAAGTGAAGCTACCTTCAACAAAAATTGGCTTAAAAAGGAAAAACTGCCACATTAGGGACTCGAACCCGCGACCCCTCGAAACCCAACACCATTCCTTAACCATTCTTCCAGTCGCACTTATCTAATTTTAATTGAAATTTAATTTATTTAACCAGACTATCTATCTGCTTCCTCTCCTTCTTCAATCCCTCGACCAATAACTTCCCAAATATCAAAATCAAATTTATTTATGGATTTATACAAAACAGAGACATTTTATAATCGTGTTTCTTAATTTAACAGGCACGAAATAATTAAAAAGGAAATAAAATAAAAACAGAAGTTGCTGAAGAACACAACTCATGAACTCAACATACGATTTTAAATTCCCGAACGTTTTAGCTCAATATTACAATATAAAATACCTTTCAAATCATTCAGGGAAACTTTAGAAATTATCAATTTTACAAGAAAACATCTCCAGATTATGAATTCGAATTTGTAGAGAAACGTTTGACTTTTTTTTCTTCTTAAACTTTGACTTCCAAATTCTAAATAAATAGAATGAATTGAGAGATGAAAACTTACAGATAGATTTCTTAGAAGATTCTTAACGTGACAACATCATTACATTTTGAGTTTAAATAACAAAATTGAGTTAGGAAAAAAAAATGGAAGTAAAAACAGGGTCGACGGCTTCAGCTTATATGTTTCTGGTTTAAATGAACAATTTGAATTTAATTATTATTGATATTAGATATTGATAGGGAGAAGAAAGTGGGATCCCTGAATTACCTTGAGTTTAATCGATTATATACAGAAGATTTTAACAGAAAGTTTCTTTTCAGTAATTTAATAAAACAGAAATATGTATATATGATAAAGACCTGAAACTGATTTTGTTCTTCTCGTGATTAGGTGCCTAATTGGTACGATCGACTATGACAGGAAATCAAATTTAGTTACAGTTGATTGTACTGGAATTGGATTCATCTGTTTTCCTTTATACGGTTTTTATTAATTAATAAATATAAATATATATTATTAATAATCAAGATAATAATAATATAATTTATAATAATAATTAATACTGATATTATATATAAAAATAATATTGTTAACTTTAAATATAATCATCATACTAATAATTTAAGAATGATGATAACAATAATTGTCAATAATAATGTTAATAATAATGTTATTAATGATAATATTAATGAATTATATTACTTTTATAATAATAATAATGTTGTTAATCTATAACAATAATAAAAAAATGATAATATCTAATAATAATACTAATATTAATCATAATAACAAAAATTTAAATTTTACTACTAGTTATAATAAAAATGATATTAATAATGATAATAATAATAATAATAATAATAATAATAATAATAATAATAATAATAATAATAATAATAATAATAATAATAATAATAATAATAATAATAATAATAATAATAATAATAATAATAATATTACAATAAATCAAATGTATCAAATTTCACATATGTATATGTAATGATATTAACAATACTGATATAAATGTTAATATTTCTGAAAGTAATCATCTTAATAATACAACTATATTTTAACTTGTGTTATATTATTAATTATGTAACATTTATGTACTACATTATATAGTAACTTTTATTGAATATTTATTATTTATTTATAAACTCTATATGTATTATAATATACACATAATAATAATTATACGCAGAAACCATGTATACTTTTATATATATATATATATATATATATATATATATATATATATATATATATATATATATATATATATATATATATATATATATATATATATATATATATATATATATATATATATATATATATATAGATTCATTTTAAATTACACTTAATTAGTTTATATCTTATTTTACATATTTAATTCTAATGTTTATATTTTATAGTTTCACTTATTATATATATATATATATATATATATATATATATATATATATATATATATATATATATATATATATATATATATATATATATATATTCTTACATTTATATATGTATACATATTTATTTACAAATAATTATTCGTGAATCGTCGGGGATAGTCATAGGTCAAATGAATACATGAACATATTTACAAAAAAATTTGAGACTCAACATTACAGACTTTTCTTATCGTGTCGAAACCATATAAAGATCAAGTTTAAGTTTGGTCGAAAATTCCCGGGTCGTCACAGTACCTACCCGTTAGAGAAATTTCGTCCCGAAATTTGAGTGAGGTGGTCATGACTAATAATAAAAAGGTTTTCATGATGAATATGAGTCGATAAATAGAGTTTTATCATCATTGAGTAATACAGATAAAATAATTCGATTACTCGAATAGTACGAATGAAGCTATCACAAAAGAGTGAAATAAGATAATAAAGGTTCGTCTTAACTTTTGACGTAATCATGATTGAATTTCGGAGTTTGATATTGCTTAATATATGCATATTTTTAGTCGCAATATCAGTCCCAAATGTTATGATTTTATTGTATTCGAGTAGTTTTCATGTTTGTAATTAGTTAAAATGTCCAAAGCGTCGAATGAAATATTATTATGGATTTTTAATGATATAAAGATCAAAATGAAGATAAATTGAAGATTTCTAATGAGCAATAAAAGAGTACAACATCGCGCCTCAAGACTACAAGTTAAAATGATCGAAATCACGAAATCTGCGCGCCTGCACGAAAAAAAATCATAACTAAATCATACGGACTCGAAAAAAGGCGAATCAGGTGTCCAGACGTCCGTAACTAAAAAATCTACAACTTTAAAGAAGAGACCTTACGCGAAACGCGTACACATCTACGCGAAACGCGTAATGTTTGGACGAGAATCAGATTCCAACTTCACATGGGACGGCTAGCTTTTGTGTTATTATATGAAGCACGCCTCAATTTTATTATATATTCTTTATCAAACTTTACAGAGAGGAGAATAATGCGGATTAAATAATTGGTTCACTTTTTAATTCTCAAAGGATATATACAAGTACTATTATCAGAAGGAGAAACGGAATATACACAGAAATATAGAGAACAGAGAGATGAGAGATTTTGGAGGAATACACAAATTATTATTTTAGCTACTGGCTCGTTTATTTCATTTTTTACTCCGCACCAATTACTTCAAGTTTCATCCCGTATTAATTTTAAGTTGTAGAATTAGGATAGTTTTATTATTAAGGGTGTATGATACGTGATTAAGGGTATTATTGTGCGAGTGCAAGGGTGCTTTCATTTCCATTTTCTACCATTTGTAATCATTAAATTGAAGACCTTTTGTAAGTTTGTTACTTTCATTTTTTTTTATTGTCATTGTTACTTATTATTATGTTTATGTTTATGTATTTTTATTTTTACTCCCGTATCATTATCATGATTAGTTAGTAAATTCCAATAGTGTTCGCTTAGATGTAGATTCCATTAAAATTATCGTTATCAATTTATTATTATTATGTTTATATTTTTATGTTTACCCTAGTATAATGAGTAGCTAATTTCCCTAGTGTTCACTTAGATGTAGAGCCCCTAGTGAAATGGATTGTTACCTTTTGTAAAAGTAAAAATGTAACTCTAGTATTTTTAACATTGAGCCTAATTAAAAGAACCATTATTATGTACTTGGATATTTAACCCCTGTCACTTAATTTATTAGATTAAAATAACGAAAGTTATTTTTATTTATGTAAATTAAGCTTCAACATTTAAAAGAGATTTAGACGAACTCATGAATAATTTACTAACACTAAATTAGGAATAAGGTTCGGTGGTTTGGGTAATATCATTAGCTACATAAAAGTGAAATTGTAAAAAGGGAAACCGTTATGATTTGGGTTTTGGTGTAGGTCAAAACTGGGTTGGGTCTCAATTTAAATACTTAGGAACTAGTAACTATCTAAATAAAATCAAATGAAAATTAGATTTAATTTAGTTAGTCGAAACTTTATATTTATTCGAAAGGAAAATATAAGTTTTATACTAAACATTTTAATACGAGCTTAAAACTTAAAACAATCCATGGATCTAGAGGTGACACATTTAAGTAAACACTCCCATTTATATATATTGTAAAATTATTATTATTATTAATTACGTATTATTATTATTATATACTAAAAATATAAAAATATAAATCAATGAACTTCGGTTGAACCAGACTGTTTTGTCACATCGAATAAACCATACGCGGATCGCGTATAGTTTCACACGAACCGCGTAAATTTAAAAGTATACACGAAACGCGTATATACGTACACGAAACGCGTAAGTGTAGATTCAGTACTGTTACGATTTTAATTTAAATTCCATGTTTTAATTAAATCTTTTTATTATTACTTCCCTTTTCTACTAGATTAACTATCGGTAATTTAATCTCTTGAACACCATTCTCCCTGTGGAACGAACCGGATTTACCAACAAACTAAACTACATGGATAGGACTAGTTGCCTATATATGTTTGAAACCAACCTAAATTCATTAAAATACCATATATACAATAAATCAATTCGTGTAACAAAATAACTCAAATCCGTTCATAAATAAAGGTACTGTTTCAGACCATCAACTTTTTGGTGCCGCTGCCGGGGAGAAATTGTTCATTCAGGAATTTAATTACATTTAGTTATTTGATCCTTTCGTCGGGATTTATTTTCCTACGAAAGTTCTGTTTTATTTTTTCTCTTTGTTCTTTTTAAATTTTAACTAGGCTCCAGTCATACTGTAATATGGATGATTTTGAGAATATGACCATGGAAAATCTTTTTAATGCCCAACAATTTAATCAATACTCTTAAACAAGTTTTGATGATAATTGGTGCGATTTATCTACGTTTAATATGGTTGAAACTACATATATTTGTGAAAATTGTGGAGGTTACCATTTAACTTGGGAATGTGATTATCATATTTCCATGGATCAAATGGAGAGTTATGAACCCATGAACTATATATGGAATGAATATCAAGAGAATAACTCGCATCCAGATTTTTATTACCTAAACCAACCTTATTACGACTCTTCACAAAATTATCAACAATACCAATCTTCTGACCAAATACCACAAAATTTTCAACAAACTCAAAATGAAGAAAATTTCTCGTATAAATTTCAAAATATTATGATGAGTTTTATTGAAAGTCAAATCGAAACTAGCGAATTACTAAATCAACAATGCCAACAAAATCAAGCATCTATTCAAAATCTAAAAAGAGAAATGGATCGTTTGTTTACTATTCTTTCGGAAAGACAATAGGATGATTCATCAGTTGAGTCTCCATTTTATTATCCTAACCTTATTTTACAGGTTTCAAATGACCAAACAATTAATGAGGAGGACGAGGTGCAAATTAAAATTGTAAAAATTAATTCACATAACCCTCCTGAATTAAAAGAATATGAAATCTCTATGAAAAACATAAATGAACGTGGGGTAAATGGAAATAAAAATGATGAGCATTATGATTCCGAGGTCGAAGTGGTAGAACCAGTTAATCATACGCCAGAGATCTTTTCCTGTTATAGTAATCCGCTTTGGTATAATGATGAGGAAAATGAGGGTGTTACACCCGAGATCTTTACAGTTTATAATAATCCACTCGCGTATAATTGTGATAATGAGGAGGTTAAATTGATGAAGTCATTAGAAAACATTGAGGATGAAAAGTTTAATATATTAGAACCACTTGAGAAGTCACCTTCTCATGTGGAATTCGTATATCCTCAAGAGGTTAACATTTGGAATATCTTAAAAAATGGTCCATTTGGGCAGGATCCACCTAGGAGAATAAAATTTTTATTGCAAGCCGCACTTAGAGAAGAGTTGTGCGTTGACTCTCGGGTTGAGTCATCTTTTTTCGGTCAACTGAAAAAAGGATTTATCTGATATATTATATACCACCCGAGGTGTAAATGAATGGCTCACTCTTCTAATTCGTGGAACTTTCTCCACTGATTTTACATGTCGTTCGATAAATATAGAAATTTGACCCCGCTAGGCAATAAAGTGTGGGGTCGAGTCGAGAAAACGACTTGTTGAAAAAAAAAATCATGTTTTGTGTGCCTTTAATTCATTATGTGATTTATAACATTAAAAGTAAAAAAAAATAGAGTGCATTTAATTCTTATTAAATTTGTGTGATTTTTAAAAAATCTAAAAAATATTTAATTCTTTTATACATTAATTTTTAAAAAAATTGAATTTTAAAATTTATAAACGGATAAAGACTAGGTTTTACAACCGAACTTTTCGTTATGAGAAATATAAATATTATAAATGATATTTTAAAATTTAAATAGTTACTAAGTAAAAAAAAATAATAAAATAATTATATTTTTAGTTTATTGTATTTTTGTTTATTTATATATATACAAAAAATTTTAAGTGTGGGGTAAAATTTTTGTACTATTAATGTACAACCCCATCTTATGTGTGATTAACATGGTTGTTTGACAGGTACTTACGATGATGATGCATTCAACATAACGAAACACCAAATTTATATTGTGATATAAGGATTGGATATGTTCATACGATAAGCATTTTACGATCTCCAATTTTTAACTAAGGAAGTTCTAACTAACTTTACACTTTTTGTCCTCTCAAATTTATACATTATTATCTGATTTTATGTAATGAGGGCATTACATAATCTTAAGTGTGGGGTAGGGAATATATAAATTTTCGAGAACTTATAACTTGGTGGTTTTTATGAAAAATTTGGAAAATTTTTAAACAAATATATTTAGTCAAATTTTAAGGTAATTATAAGCAATTAAAAATTAGGTGTCAAAAACCGAAATTATTGTCTCCATATATTAAAAATACATAAGTTTATTTGATTAAAACATATAAAAAAAACCAAGTATAACAAAATTTATAAACTCATATGTTTAAAACCATTTATCACGTGTTTCTATGAAGTTTATTGCAGATATCATTGCTTTGGAATGTATAAACCTGAATATCTTATTAAGGAAGTAAAGTCTTCCAAAATGACACACTTGCTAACCTATGTTAGAAGATGTAGTCCAAAACAGCTGTAGGTTGACGAAAAATCTTGAAAAGTCATCTCTATCATCGGCTGGAAATCCACCTCACCTCAGCATCAAACAGGGTTTTTGGTGGTCAGACTTATTCTAACCATGAGATGGATCTGTCTCGTACAATGGGGGGCACATTGCAAATTAGCTTTTAAGACTAATGAATCTAATCCCCAGATGGATGATCTCCGTAAAGATCAACCGCATCTATGTTTGACCGCGGTCAACATACATATGCCATAACAAATTGAGGTGTGCAAACTCATGGTTCACCGATGATATTTGGACACGATATAATTTTACTCTAAAACTTGTGCTATTTTATGAATTATATTGTGTAAAACCATTTTTAGGACATTCGGTTTCAAGTTCCATGATACTTCAATTATGGGGGCGAGTAGCTTGCTAATCGCCGACTGAGACTACGATTTTTAGTTACCCTCGACCGGAATTTGAGGTTAAAACCGGAAAACGTGTCTAGTGTAAAAACTAGCATGCTATTTTATAAAATCATAAAACGTTTTCACAAGGTCCAATTTTCCCTAAGGATCTAAATTTTTAAACCTTAATCACGAGTTTCAACTTTGTTTCTGTTGTCAGAATTTCATTTCGTGTGGTGTGCGTATGATCCAATAAATATTGTGTAGTGTTTTCAATTTATTTCATAAAGCGTGTGTTTTCATTTCGCGTGACGTGTGTGTGTGATGAATGATTGATATGGAAAAATATGTAGTATCCCGAGTCTATTAAAAAGATATTATTGCTTGAGGACAAGTAATGTTCAAGTGTGGGGTAATTTGATATTGCTTAATATATGCATATTTTTAGTCGCAATATCAGTCCCAAATGTTATGATTTTATTGTATTCGAGTAGTTTTCAGGTTTGTAATTAGTTAAAATGTCCAAAGCGTCGAATGAAATATTATTATGGATTTTTAATGATATAAAGATCAAAATGAAGATAAATTGAAGATTTCAAATGAGCAACAAAAGAGTACAACATCGCGCCTCAAGACTACAAGTTAAAATGATCGAAATCACGAAATCTGCGCGCCTGCACGAAAAAAAATCATAACTAAATCATACGGACTCGAAAAAAGGCGAATCAGGTGTCCAGACGTCCGTAATTAAAAAATCTACAACTTTCAATAAGAGACCTTACGCGAAATGCTACACATCTACGCGAAATGCGTAATGCTTGGACGAGAATCAGATTCCAACTTCACATGGGACGACTAGCTTTTGTGTTATTATATGAAGCATGCCTCAATTTTATTATATATTCTTTATCAAACTTTACAGAGAGGAGAATAATGCGGATTAAATAATTGGTTCACTTTTTAATTCTCAAAGGATATATACAAGTACTATTATCAGAAGGAGAAACGGAATATACACAGAAATATAGAGAACAGAGAGATGAGAGATTTTGGAGGAATACACAAATTATTATTTTAGCTACTGGCTCGTTTATTTCATTTTTTACTCCGCACCAATTACTTCAAGTTTCATCCCGTATTAATTTTAAGTTGTAGAATTAGGATAGTTTTATTATTAAGGGTGTATGATACGTGATTAAGGGTATTATTGTGCGAGTGCAAGGGTGCTTTCATTTCCATTTTCTACCATTTGTAATCATTAAATTGAAGACCTTTTGTAAGTTTGTTACTTTCATTTTTTTTATTGTCATTGTTACTTATTATTATGTTTATGTTTATGTATTTTTATTTTTACTCCCGTATCATTATCATGATTAGTTAGTAAATTCCAATAGTGTTCGCTTAGATGTAGATTCCATTAAAATTATCGTTATCAATTTATTATTATTATGTTTATATTTTTATGTTTACCCTAGTATAATGAGTAGCTAATTTCCCTAGTGTTCACTTAGATGTAGAGCCCCTAGTAAAATGGATTGTTACCTTTTGTAAAAGTAAAAATGTAACTCTAGTATTTTTAACATTGAGCCTAATTAAAAGAACCATTATTATGTACTTAGATATTTAACCCCTGTCACTTAATTTATTAGATTAAAATAACGAAATTTATTTTTATTTATGCAAATTAAGCTTCAACATTTAAAAGTGATTTAGACGAACTCATGAATAATTTACTAACACTAAATTAGGAATAAGGTTCGGTGGTTTGGGTAATATCATTAGCTACATAAAAGTGAAATTGTAAAAAGGGAAACCGTTATGATTTGGGTTTTGGTGAAGGTCAAAACTGGGTTGGGTCTCAATTTAAATACTTAGGAACTAGTAACTATCTAAATAAAATCAAATGAAAATTAGATTTAATTTAGTTAGTCGAAACTTTATATTTATTCGAAAGGAAAATATAAGTTTTATACTAAATATTTTAATACGAGCTTAAAACTTAAAACAATCCATGGATCTAGAGGTGACACATTTAAGTAAACACTCCCATTTATATATATTGTAAAATTATTATTATTATTAATTACGTATTATTATTATATACTAAAAATATAAAAATATAAATCAATGAACTTCGGTTGAACCAGACTGTTTTGTCACATCGAATAAACCATACGCGGATCGCGTATAGTTTCACACGAACCGCGTATATTTAAAAGTATACACGAAACGCGTATATATGTACACGAAACGCGTAAGTGTAGATACAGTACTGTTACGATTTTAATTTAAATTCCATGTTTTAATTAAATCTTTTTATTATTACTTCCCTTTTCTACTAGATTAACTATCGGTAATTTAATCTCTTGAACACCATTCTCCCTGTGGAACGAACCGGATTTACCAACAAACTAAACTACATGGATAGGACTAGTTGCCTATATATGTTTGAAACCAACCTAAATTCATTAAAATACCATATATACAATAAATCAATTCGTGTAACAAAATAACTCAAATCCGTTCATAAATAAAGGTACTGTTTCAGACCATCAGAGTTCAAGGGATATAAAGAAAATCTTCGAAATCTTAAAAGATTTGATTCTTCGGCGAGTAAGAAAATTAAGATCTCTATAATTAAATACGGTGATCTGCCTCGATTGCTCTGTCTGATATTCCCATTATAAATAAAACTTTTTCCGTTTCATTAGTTTCACCATTCCTATACTTTCTTTCTTAGTTCATATATCCCAAAAGATTGTGAAAATACTTAATCTAGTTCTGATCCTTGTCCATATCCTTACTTTTGCAACAATAATTCTCCTTTTCCAACTTCCACCGAAGGAATCTGCTTTCTTCTACTTCGCACTTGGGGTTATAGTGTTTTTAATTCTCCCGTGTCTTTATGTTGCGATAAACATTTATATACACGATTTGTAATTTCTACGTTGTTGTTGGGTTTTATATCTTTCCTTATATTTCGATGTCCCTGCTTCTGTCTCCTATAATCATTGTCATCCACAGTTAATGCTCTCTCTTATTTGCTGCGATTTATACTCCCTTTGTACTTCGGAGCTTCATGTTTTTGTTTTCTTTTCGCAAGTAATGTTCCAGACTTCATAGGTATGGAGTTTCGAATTATCATAATATACAAGGTAGAAAGGAAAAGGTAGTAGCACGATTTGATTTGTCAAATTACCAGAATTACTGAGGATAGAGCTATCAAGAATATAGTTTCTTGATTTGTTCAGAGGTTAAGTAGAATGAATGGGTCATGTAACATGGCACGTGATGACGTTATGATTCTGTGAATCATCACGTCCCATTAGAAACTCAACATGACTTACTGTAATATAATCACGTTGATCAAGTGTCATTATATTATACTAACTCATGCTTCAGTTTTCAATACTACTTCATAATTCATTCATAGTTTATACTTAGCTTTTACAGAAATTGCCAATATAATGTATTACATATAGTACGAAGAGGTATATAATTTGGGACGAGAATATTTATGAAAATATCCTCCGAAATATCGAAGATATTTATGATGATATTTTGAAATTTCTAAGTTCGATGGTTGATGAAGAAAGATTTTCCGCAAGATTTTAACATGACCTCAGAGCAAGATATTCTCTAAGGATTTTATCGGATTCAGAATTACCTGGATTCTTTGAATATAGGGTTTGGTCCTTGTATTAGTCCTTGGTCTCTTTCATGGCTAGCTCAATCTGTTTTTCAGTACTAAATTTTCTATCGAGCATTCCTAACACTCCTTTCTTTATCATCAAACTTTTGGCCGTTTAGACCATCTACCATTTTTCTGTTTCCTCTGCATTTAATGCTACGATATCTGAATCATCGGTTATCAATTTGAGGTGGTTTCAGGATAATTGTGTTTTTAGATGATTAAACGCTGATGGTAATATGATGTAATATGAAAGGTTCCCCGGTAACAATAAAAGAGCACAAGTATATATCAAGGTGATTATAAGGTTGTTTCAAATGAAAAGTCGAAGTTGTCTTGCTGGAGCTGTGACAAAATTTGCTACTTTGAAAGGATTTATCAAGTTATTTTGGGTAATAATAACACTAAGGAATTAGCACAACTACGTGTTAAACGTTTACTCAGTTTCCGAGTGTTTTCAGGTGCATAACTATATGCATCAATCTTTTCTGCCGTAGATGAAGTGCGGTTGGTTCATCCTCTTGATTGAGGTGTTTTCAAGAATCATGAAAGGTTTGAACGCAGATTGTAATCGTCAGGATACAAATGAGGTTTGAGATAAAATTAAGTGGAAAACTTGAAGAATTGTTTAGTTTCATAAGTTATAAGCAATATTTTAATTCATTTTAATTGTCCAATGTTGGTAGTCCACAGTTAGCAGTCCGTAGTTACTAACTCAATAATTCATATATAGTTTATAATATTCGAATTAATTAATACGTATCGTGACCCGTGTACATGTCTCAGACTCGATCACAACTCAAAGTATATATATTATTTAAGAATCAACCTCAACCCTGTATAGTGAACTCTAGCATTACAGCATATAGAGTGTCTATGGTTATTCCAATTAATATATATACATGCGTCGATATGATATGTCAAAACTTTGTATACGTGTCCCGATATTTAAAGTGCGTAAAATAAATAACAGAAATTTGAAAGGACCCGTTCATATACATTATAAACGATTCACAATAGTTGATTACATCGCGAGGTATTTGACCTCTATATGATACATTTTACAAACATTGCATTCGTTTTTAAAAGACAAACTTTCTTTACAACGAAAGTTGACGGCATGCACACCATTTCATAATACATCCAACTATAATTGGCTTAATAATAATCTTGATGAACTCAATGACTCGAATATAACGTCTTTCAAAATATGCCATAAATGACTCCAAGTAATATCCTTAAAATGAGCTAATGCACAGCGGAAGATTTCTTTAATACCTGAGAATAAACATGCTTTAAAGTGTCAACCAAAAGGTTGGTGAGTTCATAGGTTTATCATAACAATCATTTCAATATATTAATAGACCACAAGATTTCCGTTTATAAATATATGTACACTCGTAAGTGTATAAAAGTATTCTATAAGTTGTAGGCACCCGGTAACAAGCCTTAACGTTCATGTTTTACCCTCTGAAGTACACCAGATCAGGTGTGTTTAAAATAACCTCGAAGTACTAAAGCATCCCATAGTCAGGATGGGGTTTGTCAGGCCCAATAGATCTATCTTTAGGATTCGCGCCTATCGTACATAGACAAGTAGTTTAATATTACCAAGCTAAGGGTATATTTCTGGTTTAAACCCACGTAGAATTAGTTTTAGTACTTGTGCCTATTTCGTAAAACATTTATAAAAATAGTGCATGTATTCTCAGTCCCAAAAATATATATATAAGGGAGCAAATGAAACTCACAATACTGTATTTCGTAGTAAACATACATATAACGTCATTTAATAAGTGCAAGGTTGGCCTCGGATTCACGAACGTATCAATTTGAGATTCAATATTGCAGGAAAGTATGTAGGTGCAACGGAGATGATAAACACTAGATTGACCTCACGAGCATACCCATGAACCATACCCATCACCTCCATAAATATAACCCATAATTTCCTTAGCTTCGACTCATTCAAAAAAACTATTTTGAAATCACTCGGACAGCACTCCGTCGTAATATTTTATGTATACTAATAATATCTTGAAATAATACAGAGCAATATATATATATATATATATATATATATATATATATATATATATATATATATATATATATATATATATATAAATCAATTGAGAGAGTTTAGAGAAATATATTTTCAAGTTTCTATGAAATAATGAAACCTATTGAATTCTATTTATAATAGATTTTTGAATTAAAAAAAATGAATTATTAAAATATGAATTATTAAAGTGAATTATTAAAGTATGAATTATTAAAGTGAATTATTAAAGTATGAATTATTAAAGTGAATTATTAAAGTATGAATTATTAAAGTGAATTATTAAAGTTAAAGTAAAGTAAAAATAAAGTAAAGGTAAAGTTAAAGTATAGTAAAAGTATAAAAAACTATGTATGTATAATACGCGTATAAATATATATAATATTAATTTAAATCGTTATATATATTTAATGAAATAAAATATAAATATCGTTATATTTATTATACTGGTTAAGTAATGAGTTGTCAAAAGTGATTCTAGATATCTATAAAAGTTATATACGTTTTAATAATAAAGTTCTTTTTAAACTGAAAACGTCTTTGTACCTTTGAAAATAGATTAATAGAATATTATGGAAACCAATTCTCCACTAAATTTTGTCTAACTTTCATAAATGACATTTTTTGTTTTTATTTATAAATAGCTTTACAAATTATTCTGAATATCGTTAAGAGGAATAGATTTTCTCAAATCATAGTGGACCTCTCAACAGAGACTTGTAATCATAATTCAATGTTTCTGATAATTCAATCATTTAATATATTTTTTTTCGTCGAAAATTATATTGAAACAAATACGTTTGTGTAAAGTATTATACGTTTAATACTTTATTAATATTCTCAAGTTATAATATATATATACATACATATACATATCTATTTATAAATAGCGGTTCGTGAATCGTCAGAATTTGGTCGAGGTTATAATGAATGTATGAACACAGTTTAAAATTCTTGAGATTTAACTTAACAAACTTTGCTTATCGTGTCGGAATAATATAAAGATTAAAGTTTAAATTTGGTCAAAAATTTTCGGGTCGTCACAGTACCTACCCGTTAAAGAAATTTCGTCCCCGAAATTTGATAGAGGTCGTCATGACTAACAATGAGAATGTTATTATAACGATTATAGAGTTTTATCATGTTCAAGAAGAATGGATAAAATAATTCGATTACTCGAAGCGTGTGAGTGAAGTTATCGTAAATGAATGAAATAAGATAATAGTGATTCGTCGTATCTTTTGACGTCATCACGATTGATCTCCGAAAAGAAAATCTTTGTAATCTATATTGGATTTGATTATTCGGCGATTAAGGAAATTATGATCCTCTTCGAATTAATGCGATAATCCATTTTGATTTCTCTGTCGGATATTTCACTATAAATCCACCTCATTTGTTTTCTTACAACTCACACCTTCTCAACTCATATTTTAAAGTATTTGTCAATATGTTTCATCTAGTGCTGATTCTTGATATACTCCTCACTTTCAAATCTGTCGCTCTTCTTTTTCATCTGCCTCCGGAAGAATTTATTTACTTCTACTATACTCTTGGTTTTATAGTGTTTTTAGTTCTCCCGTGTCTTTATATTGCTATATGCATTGATATATACGGTTTGTGATTTCTGGGTTGTTGTTGGGTTTTATATCTTCCCTTATATTTCAAAGTCCTTGCTTCTTCTATAATCATTGTCATCCACAGTTAATGCTCTCTTCTATTTGCTATGATTTATACTCCTATTTCTAGTTCGGAGCTTTGTCCTTTCGTTTCTTCTTCTTGCGATTAAGCACCGCTTGTAATGGTCCAGAATTCGCAGATATAAATTTCGGAATGAACATTGTTAATGTTCTAGGAAGGAAATTGTAATGACACGATCTTGACTTGTCAAATTACCAGAATACCTCGGAAAAGGCCGAATCATCAAGAAATATTTTCTTGATATTTAGAGATCAAAGAGAATACAAGAGTCGTGTAACATAGCACATGATGACGTTATGATCTGTGAATCATCATGTTCCATTTAGAAACTCATCATGAATTACTGTAATATAATCACGTTGATCAAGTGTCATTATATTATACTAACTCATGCTTCAGCTCCCAACACTTCTTCAAGAATATTCCTATTTTAAACTCGAATGTTTCTGAATTTAGAAACTAAAATAGTTTCTTTTATGATATAATACAGATAGCGCGAAGAGGTAAATGATTTCAGATAAGAATAATTATAAAAATATCTTCAGAAGTATGGATGATATTTATAATGAAAGATACGATGATATCTTAGAATGTCTAATATCAGAGGATGATGAAGGATATTGTCCGCAGGGGTTTAGAGTCAGGAGCAAGGTATTCGTTAATGACTTCAGCAAGTACTGAATCATTTGGATTCTTTGAAGGCAGGTTCAGCCTTTGTGATTTTTCCACAGCCTCCTTCATACTTTGCTCAATCCGTTTTCCAGTTCCAAAGTTTCTCTTTTTCTGAGCTTTGCCAATATACTATCCTTTATCATCCAACTTTTTACTGTTAAGGTCGTTTACAGTTTTTGCTGCTTCATCAGCATTTTTCAAAATTTCGAGAACTGGTTCGCAGTTTAGGGTGTTTTTCAGAAATTTCTCATTCAAAGAATGTAAGTCTTGGAGGTAGACGTTGTGTGTATATGTAATTGTTGATGTAGACATGCTGCGAGGTTTCAAAATACTGATTGCTGATTCTCAATAATTGGTATGGCAATTCTTGTTATAAGGTACGAATGAGTATATGATAGAGTTTCGATAATTATAATGATTTTTTTTTTTGGAAAGTCAAAGATCAATGAAGTTGTTGGTAAGTTTATTGCTAATGTGGTGAATATAAACGATTCCCCGGTAACGTTGGCGAAAGGGCAACGTATCTATCGAGGTTATAATAAGACTGTTTTGATTGAGAAGTCGAAGATGACTTGCTGGAGCTGTGACAAAACTGTCTATTTTGAAACGGAATTGAAAAGTTATTTTAGCTAGTAAATGCCAAAGGGTCTAACACGGATACGTGTTGAACTATGACTTGGGTTTTGAGAGTTTTTCAGGTGTATAACTGTGGGTAACATGTGGTTGGATCATCATCTCGATTGTTCCTTAGTTGAAGTGTCTTCAGGAATTTCGAAGGGTTTGAGCACATATTGTAATAGTTAATACATATGATGTTCTAACACAGTTTTGAAGTCAAAGTATAGCTTTGAAAGATATAGGAATCTAAGAGTGATGATTTCGAATTGAATTATGCGATTTCAAAATCAGAATATGTAATTGAATTTGAATGAGTATGATTGTTTTGATTTATATGAAAGAATGGATATTGTTGTGAAAGTAGGGAGTATAGTTGATGATTGCTGAATCAGTTTCGAAAAATGTAATATATTAATTGTGAATTTATATATCTCTCGGGTATTACCTACCCGTTAAAAAAAATTTCACAATTAATATTTTGTACAAAAGAAGTTTATTACAGTCTTTATGAAAATATATGTGTATATTTTCTTTAGATGTAATATAGATTTAATGAGTTAATATTAAATTAAACTCATTTATTTTATGGTTGGAACTAGAATTGAGTAATCCCTAAAACTTTATAAATTGCATAAGTATTTCTTTAATAATATTGAAATTATGAATCATTACTTTGTTATTTGTTGGTTTTCATGAAATTCTTGTGAACTTCGCAAGGTACGAATGATGTTATTTGAAAAGTTTCGAGTACATCGATGATGAAAGTGTAAAATCAAACATATATTCGAATAATACACTTGATTTATTATGAATTGGATTTTTTATTGAATTGAGACAGAGATTGTAATTAACGATGGTTAAGTTGCGGACGAAGGACGCACATCATTGCATATTTGTAATATGAATTAACTGAGTAGTTAAGATTCACACATAATAGCTTAGTACGGGAAGATTTATTATGGTTTAAAAATTTATACATATAAAATATACATATAAATCTTTCGATTGGAAATGAGTTAATACTTCATAACTCGTTGATACAATATATTTGTTGTTGATTCGTAAGGATGTCCACAATGATTCTTGAACTGACAGAGTTTGTGATGTTACATGTGCTGTTGATTCTGACGATACTGACGGCACTGACTGTGTTGATGATGCTACGGTCCTGTTGATGCTGTTGGTAAAACAATTATAGCTTGTAAATCGTACACCATTTTCGATCAAAGTTTCTACTCTACCATCTCCGTTCACTCATCCGATTTACGGTCAGAATTAAATAATCTCTAAGATTTTGGAGATTACATAACTGCCGCAGAGATATCTCTTCAATGAAGTTTATGAATTAATACTTCATCGTTTGTTGTTGTTGATATTCCTGGATATTTACAGGGCGTATGACGTTGATGTTTGAGATACATATTGTGATGTTGCGGTGTGGGATGTGGATGTTGTTGTTGGTGGTGGTGATGGTACTGTTGGTGTTGCTAATGGTGGTACTGTTTATGCTGCTGCTGCTGGTGGTGTTTGTAACCTTTGCACCATATTCTCCAAAGCCACTACCCGAGCGTGAAGCTCGTTGACTTCTTCTATTACACCGGGGTGATTGTCGGTTCGGACGAGCGGATAAATAAAATCTAGAATTTGGTGTAGTATGTAATCGTGACGAGATACTCTAGAAATAAGAGAGAAAATGGTGTTTCGGATAGGTTCGCCGGTAAGTGCTTCAGGTTCTTCGCCAAGAGGGCAATGTGGTGGATGGAAGGGATCACCTTCTTCTTGTCTCCAATGATTAAGGAGACTACGAACCCATCCCCAATTCATCCAGAATAGATGATGACTAATTGGTTGATCCATTCCGGTCACACTGCTTTCGGAACTTGAGTGGGATTCCATTTCGGAATCCGAGGGACTTGAACTAATGACGAATTCCATTTCGTACAATTGAATAAAGAATTTTTCGATATGAAATGATTTTCCGGCTATCGGGTGGTATTCTAATTATATAGAGCAAAAGGTTTCGTAGATTAAGGAGGAATTTACGGAATATGTCAGGCAAAGTTTACAGTAACAGATGCGCTAAGATATAAATTAGCAGATACGCTAAGATATGAATTTTGTCTATACACTATTCATGCAATCAATGCAATAAGATGTGTCTAGACTAAGAATGATAAGCAGGTAATTTCCGACAAGAATGATGAGCAAAACTTTTGAAATGCAGACACGGTCGAAGTCCAGACTCACTAATGCATCCTAACGACTATCAGTTAGACACACTAATGCAGACCTGGTTCGCTAAGACCACCGCTCTGATACCAACTGAAAGGACCCGTTCATATACATTATAAACGATTCACAATAGTTGATTACATCGCGAGGTATTTGACCTCTATATGATACGTTTTACAAACATTGCATTCGTTTTTAAAAGACAAACTTTCTTTACAACGAAAGTTGACGGCATGCACACCATTTCATAATACATCCAACTATAATTGGCTTAATAATAATCTTGATGAACTCAATGACTCGAATGCAACGTCTTTCAAAATATGCTATAAATGACTCTAAATAATATCCTTAAAATGAGCTAATGCACAGCAGAAGATTTCTTTAATACCTGAGAATAAAAATGCTTTAAAGTGTCAATCAAAAGGTTGGTGAGTTCATAGGTTTATCATAACAATCATTTCAATATATTAATAGACTACAAGATTTCCGTTTATAAATATATGTACACTCGCAAGTGTATAGAAGTATTCTATAAGTTGTAGGCACCCGGTAACAAGCCTTAACGTTCATGTTTTACCCTCTGAAGTACAGCAGATCAGGTGTGTTTAAAATAACCTCGAAGTACTAAAGCATCCCATATTCAGGATGGGGTTTGTCAGGCCCAATAGATCTATCTTTTGGATTCGCGCCTACCTTACATAGACAAGTAGTTTAATGTTACCAAGCTAAGGGTATATTTCTGGTTTAAACCCACGTAGAATTAGTTTTAGTACTTGTGCCTATTTCGTAAAACATTTATAAAAACAGCGCATGTATTCTCAGTCCCAAAAATATATATAAAAGGGAGCAAATGAAACTCACAATACTGTATTTCGTAGTAAACATACATATAACGTCATTTAATAAGTGCAAGGTTGGCCTCGGATTCACGAACGTATCAATATTGAGATTCAATATTGCAGGAAAGTACGTAGACGCAACGGAGATGATAAACACTAGATTGACCTCACGAGCATACCCATGAACCATACCCATCACCTCCATAGCTATAACCCATAATTTCCTTAGCTTCGACTCATTCAAAAAAACTATTTTGAAATCACTCGGACAGCACTCCGTCGTATTATTTTATGTATACTAATAATATCTTGAAATAATACAGAGCAAATATATATATATATATATATATATATATATATATATATATATATATATATATATATATATATATATATAAATCATTTGAGAGAGTTTAGAGAAATATATTTTCAAGTTTCTATGAAATAATGAAACCTATTGAATTCTATTTATAATAGATTTTTGAATTAAAAAAAAAATGAATTATTAAAGTATGAATTATTAAAGTGAATTATTAAAGTGAATTATTAAAGTATGAATTATTAAAGTGAATTATTAAAGTATGAATTATTAAAGTGAATTATTAAATTATGAATTATTAAAGTGAATTATTAAAGTTAAAGTAAAGTAAAAGTAAAGTAAAGGTAAAGTTAAAGTATAGTAAAAGTATAAAAAACTATGTATGTATAATACGCGTATAAATATATATAATATTAATTTAAATCGTTATATATATTTAATGAAATAAAATATAAATATCATTATATTTATTATACTGGTTAAGTAATGAGTTGTCAAAAGTGATTCTAGATATCTATAAAAGTTATATACGTTTTAATAATAAAGTTCTTTTTAAACTGAAAACGTCTTTGTACGTTTGAAAATAGATTAATAAAATATTATGGAAACCAATTCTCCACTAACTTTTGTCTAACTTTCGTAAATGACACTTTTTATTTTTATTTATAAATAGCTTTACAAATTATTCTGAATATCGTTAAGAGGAATAGATTTTCTCAAATCATAGTGGACCTCTCAACAGAGACTTGTAATCATAATTCAATGTTTCTGATAATTCAATCATTTAATATATATTTTTTTCGTCGAAAATCATATTGAAACAAATACGTTCGTGTAAAGTATTATACGTTTAATACTTTATTAATATTCTCAAGTTATAATATATATATACATACATATACATATCTATTTATATATAACGGTTCGTGAATCGTCGGAATTTGGTCGAGGTTATAATGAATGTATGAACACAGTTTAAAATTCTTGAGATTTAACTTAACAAACTTTGCTTATCGTGTCGGAATAATATAAAGATTAAAGTTTAAATGTGGTCGGAAATTTCTGGGTCGTCACAGTACCTACCCGTTAAAGAAATTTCGTCCCCGAAATTTGATAGAGGTCGTCATGACTAATAATGAGAATGTTATTATAACGATTATAGAGTTTTATCATGTTCAAGAAGAATGGATAAAATAATTTGATTACTCGAAGCGTGTGAGTGAAGTTATCATAAATGAATGAAATAAGATAATAGTGATTCGTCGTATCTTTTGACGTCATCACGATTGATCTCCGAAAAGAAAATCTTTGTAATCTATATTGGATTTGATTATTCGGCGATTAAGTAAATTATGATCCTCTTCGAATTAATGCGATAATCCATTTTGATTTCTCTGTCGGATATTTCACTATAAATCCACCTCATTTGTTTTCTTACAACTCACACCTTCTCAACTCATATTTTAAAGTATTTGTCAATATGTTTCATCCAGTGCTGATTCTTGATATACTCCTCACTTTCATATCTGTCGCTCTTCTTTTTCATCTGCCTCTGGAAGAATTTATTTACTTCTACTATACTCTTGGTTTTATAGTGTTTTTAGTTCTCCCGTGTCTTTATATTGCTATATGCATTGATATATACGGTTTGTGATTCCTGGGTTGTTGTTGGGTTTTATATCTTCCCTTATATTTCAAAGTCCTTGCTTCTTCTATAATCATTGTCATTCACAGTTAATGCTCTCTTCTATTTGCTATGATTTATACTCCCATTTCTAGTTCGGAGCTTTGTCCTTTCTTTTCTTCTTCTTGCGATTAAGCACCGCTTGTAATGGTCCAGAATTCGCAGATATAAATTTCGGAATGAACATTGTTAATGTTCTAGGAAGAAAATTGTAATGACACGATCTTGACTTGTCAAATTACCAGAATACCTCGGAAAAGGCCGAATCATCAAGAAATATTTTCGTGATATTTAGAGATCAAAGAGAATACAAGAGTCGTGTAACATAGCACATGATGACGTTATGATCTGTGAATCATCATGTTCCATTTAGAAACTCAGCATGAATTACTGTAATATAATCACGTTGATCAAGTGTCATTATATTATACTAACTCATGCTTCAGCTCCCAACACTTCTTCAAGAATATTCCTATTTTAAACTTGAATATTTCAGAATTTAGAAACTAAAATAGTTTCTTTTATGATATAATACAGATAGCGCGAAGAGGTAAATGATTTCAGATAAGAATAATTATAAAAATATCTTCAGAAGTATGGATGATATTTATAATGAAAGATACGATGATATCTTAGAATGTCTAATATCAGAGGATGATGAAGGATATTGTCCGCAGGGGTTTAGAGTCAGGAGCAAGGTATTCGTTAATGACTTCAGCGAGTACTGAATCATTTGGATTCTTTGAAGGCAGGTTCAGCCTTTGTGATTTGTCCACAGCCTCCTTCATACTTTGCTCAATCCGTTTTCTAGTTTCAAAGCTTCTCTTTTTCTGAGCTTTGCCAATATACTATCCTTTATCATCCAACTTTTTACTGTTAAGGTCGTTTACAGTTTTTGCTGCTTCATCAGCATTTTTCAAAATTTCGAGAACTGGTTCGCAGTTTAGGGTGTTTTTCAGAAATTTCTCATTCAAAGAATGTAAGTCTTGGAGGTAGACGTTGTGTGTATATGTAATTGTTGATGTAGACATGCTGCGAGGTTTCAAAATACTGATTGCTGATTCTCAATAATTGGTATGGCAATTCTTGTTATAAGGTACGAATGAGTATATGATATAGTTTCGATAATTATAATGATTTTTTTTTTTGGAAGTCAAAGATCAATGAAGTTGTTGGTAAGTTTATTGCTAATGTGGTGAATATAAACGATTCCCCGGTAACATTGGCGAAAGGGCAACGTATCTATCGAGGTTATAATAAGACTGTTTTGATTGAGAAGTCGAAGATGACTTGCTGGAGCTGTGACAAAACTGTCTATTTTGAAACGGAATTGAAAAGTTATTTTAGCTAGTAAATGCCAAAGGGTCTAACACGGATACGTGTCGAACTATGACTTGGGTTTTGAGAGTTTTTCAGGTGTATAACAGTGGGTAACATGTGGTTGGATCATCATCTCGATTGTTCCTTAGTTGAAGTGTCTTCGGGAATTTTGAAGGGTTTGAGCACATATTGTAATCGTTAATACATATGATGTTCTAACACAGTTTTGAAGTCAAAGTATAGCTTTGAAAGATATAGGAATCTAAGAGTGATGATACTGGTTATATTTCGAATTGAATTATGCGATTTCAAAATCAGAATATGTAATTGAATTTGAATGAGTATGATTGTTTTGATTTATATGAAAGAATGGATATTGTTGTGAAAGTAGGGAGTATAGTTGATGATTGCTGAATCAGTTTCGAAAAATGTAATATATTAATTGTGAATTTATATATCTCTCGGGTATTACCTACCCGTTAAAAAAAAATTCACAATTAATATTTTGTACAAAAGAAGTTTATTACAGTCTTTATGAAAATATATGTGTATATTTTCTTTAGATGTAATATAGATTTAATGAGTTAATATTAAATTAAACTCATTTGTTTTATGGTTGGAACTAGAATTGAGTAATCCCTAAAACTTTATAAATTGCATAAGTATTTCTTCAATAATATTGAAATTATGAATCATTACTTTGTTATTTGTTGGTTTTCATGAAATTCTTGTGAACTTCGCAAGGTACGAATGATATTATTTGAAAAGTTTCGAGTACATCGATGATGAAAGTGTAAAATCAAACATATATTCGAATAATACACTTGATTTATTATGAATTGGATTTTTTATTGAATTGAGACAGAGATTGTAATTAACGATGGTTAAGTTGCGGACGAAGGACGTACATCATTGCATATTTGTAATATGAATTAACTGAGTAGTTAAGATTCACACATAATAGCTTAGTACGGGAAGATTTATTATGGTTTAAAAATTTATACATATAAAATATACATATAAATCTTTCGATTGGAAATGAGTTAATACTTCATAACTCGTTGATACAATATATTTGTTGTTGATTCGTAATGATGTCCACAATGATTCTTGAACTGACAGAGTTTGTGATGTTACAGGTGCTGTTGATTCTGACGATACTGACGGCACTGACTGTGTTGATGATGCTACGGTCCTGTTGATGCTGTTGGTAAAACAATTCTAGCTTGTAAATCGTACACCATTTTCGATCAAAGTTTCTACTCTACCATCTCCATTCACTCATCCGATTTACGGTCAGAATTAAATAATCTCTAAGATTTTGGAGATTACATAACTGCCGCAGAGATATCTCTTCAATGAAGTTTATGAATTAATACTTCATCGTTTGTTGTTGTTGATATTCCTGGATATTTACAGGGCGTATGACGTTGATGTTTGAGATACATATTGTGATGTTGCGGTGTGGGATGTGGATGTTGATGTTGGTGGTGGTGATGGTACTGTTGGTGTTGCTGATGGTGGTACTGTTTATGCTGCTGCTGCTACTGCTGGTGTTTGTAACCTTTTCACCATATTCTCCAAAGCCACTACCCGAGCGTGAAGCTCGTTGACTTCTTCTATTACACCGGGGTGATTGTCGGTTCGGACGAGCGGATAAATAAAATCTAGAATTTGGTGCAGTATGTAATCGTGACGAGATACTCTAGAAATAAGAGAGAAAATGGTGTTTCGGATAGGTTCGCCGGTAAGTGCTTCGGTTCTTCGCCAAGAGGGCAATGTGGTGGATGGAAGGGATCACCTTCTTCTTGTCTCCAATGATTAAGGAGGCTACGAACCCATCCCCAATTCATCCAGAATAGATGATGACTAATTGGTTGATCCATTCCGGTCACACTGCTTTCGGAACTTGAGTGGGATTCCATTTCAGAATCCGAGGGACTTGAACTAATGACGAATTCCATTTCGTACAATTGAATAAAGAATTTTTCGATATGAAATGATTTTCCGGCTATCGGGTGGTATTCTAATTATATAGAGTAAAAGGTTTCGTAGATTACGGAGGAATTTATGGAATATGTCAGGCAAAGTTTACAGTAACAGATGCGCTAAGATATGAATTAGCAGATACGCTAAGATATGAATTTTGTCTATACACTATTCATGCAATCAATGCAATAAGATGTGTCTAGACTAAGAATGATAAGCAGGTAATTTCCGACAAGAATGATGAGCAAAACTTTTGAAATGCAGACACGGTCGAAGTCCAGACTCACTAATGCATCCTAACGACTATCAGTTAGACACACTAATGCAGACCTGGTTCGCTAAGACCACCGCTCTGATACCAACTGAAAGGACCCGTTCATATACATTATAAATGATTCACAATAGTTGATTACATCGCGAGGTATTTGACCTCTATATGATACATTTTACAAACATTGCATTCGTTTTTAAAAGACAAACTTTCTTTACAACGAAAGTTGACGGCATGCACACCATTTCATAATACATCCAACTATAATTGGCTTAATAATAATCTTGATGAACTCAATGACTCGAATGCAACGTCTTTCAAAATATGCCATAAATGACTCCAAGTAATATCCTTAAAATGAGCTAATGCACAGCGGAAGATTTCTTTAATACCTGAGAATAAACATGCTTTAAAGTGTCAACCAAAAGGTTGGTGAGTTCATAGGTTTATCATAACAATCATTTCAATATATTAATAGACCACAAGATTTCCGTTTATAAATATATGTACACTCGCAACTGTATAAAAGTATTCTATAAGTTGTAGGCACCCGGTAACAAGCCTTAACGTTCATGTTTTACCCTCTGAAGTACAGCAGATCAGGTGTGTTTAAAATAACCTCGAAGTACTAAAGCATCCCATAGTCAGGATGGGGTATGTCAGGCCCAATAGATCTATCTTTAGGATTCGCGCCTACCGTACATAGACAAGTAGTTTAATGTTACCAAGCTAATGATATATTTCTAGTTTAAACCCACGTAGAATTAGTTTTAGTACTTGTGCCTATTTCGTAAAGCATTTATAAAAACAGCGCATGTATTCTCAGTCCCAAAAATATATATAAAAGGGAGCAAATGAAACTCACAATACTGTATTTCGTAGTAAACATACATATAACGTCATTTAATAAGTGCAAGGTTGGCCTCAGATTTACGAACGTATCAATATTGAGATACAATATTGCAGGAAAGTACGTAGACGCAATGGAGATGATAAACACTAGATTGACCTCACGAGCATACCCATGAACCATACCCATCACCTCCATAGCTATAACCCATAATTTCCTTAGCTTCGACTCATTCAAAAAAACTATTTTGAAATCACTCGAACAGTACTCCGTCGTAATATTTTATGTATACTAATAATATCTTGAAATAATACAGAGCAAATATATATATATATATATATATATATATATATATATATATATATATATATATATATATATATATATATGTACATATATATATATATATAAATCAATTGAGAGAGTTTAGAAAAATATATTTTCAAGTTTCTATGAAATAATGAAACCTATTGAATTCTATTTATAATAGATTTTTGAATTAAAAAAAATGAATTATTAAAGTATGAATTATTAACGTGAATTATTAAAGTATGAATTATTAAAGTGAATTATTAAAGTATGAATTATTAAAGTGAATTATTAAAGTATGAATTATTAAAGTGAATTATTAAAGTTAAAGTAAAGTAAAAGTAAAGTAAAGGTAAAGTTAAAGTATAGTAAAAGTATAAAAAACTATGTATGTATAATACGCGTATAAATATATATAATATTAATTTAAATCGTTATATATATTTAATGAAATAAAATATAAATATCGTTATATTTATTATACTGGTTAAGTAATGAGTTATCAAAAGTGATTCTAGATATCTATAAAAGTTATATACGTTTTAATAATAAAGTTCTTTTTAAACTGAAAAAGTCTTTGTACGTTTGAAAATAGATTATTAGAATATTATGGAAACCAATTCTCCACTAACTTTTGTCTAACTTTCGTAAATGACACTTTTTGTTTTTATTTATAAATAGCTTTACAAATTATTCTGAATATCGTTAAGAGGAATAGATTTTCTCAAATCATAGTGGACCTCTCAACAGAGACTTGTAATCATAATTCAATGTTTCTGATAATTCAATCATTTAATATATTTTTTTTTTGTCGAAAATCATATTGAAACAAATACGTTCGTGTAAAGTATTATACGTTTAATACTTTATTAATATTCTCAAGTTATAATATATATATACATACATATACATATCTATTTATATATAACGGTTCGTGAATCGTCGGAATTTGGTCGAGGTTATAATGAATGTATGAACACAGTTTAAAATTCTTGAGATTTAACTTAACAAACTTTGCTTATCGTGTCGGAATAATATAAAGATTAAAGTTTAAATTTGGTCGAAAATTTCCGGGTCGTCACAAAATTAAATGACGATAATTAAAATTGCGAGAATGTAAATTGCGAGAATGTAAATTGCGATAAATAAATTGCGATAAATAAATTGCGATAAAAAAATGTAATCAGTTAGCTGGGAACAGTTAGCTGGGAACAGTTAGCGTGGATTCTTAACAAAAATTTTCTCATAGTTAATTCGGTTGTTTCTAACAAATTTTATTTTGTCAAATGTTTTCTTCATTATGCCACTTGTTGGATTCTGATAGGTCAAAATCCAAATATGAAATTGAATGAAAATGGTTATTCTGCGGTAAACGGATACGTATATCTGTGGATGTAAGTAGGATAGTAAATGACTGTTGAATCAGATTCGAAGAATGTACAGTGTAACTTATTAATGTGAAATCTAAATATTTCTCGGGTATTACCTACCCGTTAAAATATTTTCACCATTAACAGTTTGTACAAAAGAATTTTTAATTACAATCTTTATGAAAATATACTTACATATATATTTTCTTTAGATGCAATCATGGATTTAATGAGTCAATATGATATTAAACTCATTTGATTTACCATTAGAACAAGAATATATAATCTCTAAAACATTAAAGATTACATAATCGTCATGTCGAACGAAGATAAATGCTGTAGAACGTCATGTAGAACGATGATTATGCTCGAGGTACAGATTGAGATGTTGAGGCATGTGATGTTGAAACTTGGGTTGTTGGTGGTACTGGTGTTGCCGGTGCTGTTGTTGAAGCTGGTAAGTTTTGCACCATATTCTCTAAATTGATTACTCGAGCGCGAAATTCGTTGACTTCTTCTATTATTCCAGGATGATTATCGGTTGGAACGAGCGGATGAATAAGGTTTAGAATTTTAAATAGAATATAATCGTGGCAAGATATTCAGGAAATGAGAGTGAAAATGGTATTTCAGATTGGTTCGCCGGTGAATGCTTCAGATTCTTCGCCCAGAGGACAATATGGCGGATGAAAGGGATCGCTTCTTCTTGTCTCCAATGATTAAGTAGACTACGAACCCATCAAATGAATTGAAGATGACTAGTTAGTTGATCCATTTTGTTTACACTGCTTTCGGAGCTTAGGTGAATATCCATGTCGGAATAGCTGTCGGAATAACTATCGGAATAGCTATCGGAATCTGAGGGACTCGAACTAGTTGAGGGATTCACCTCGTACGATCAGATGAAGGATTTTCGATCAGAAATATATTATAGGATGTAGATTAGTACCCTGCAATACATAATTTACATATGCATATATAATTCTAAAATCCCATAAGTTACGGAGGAATCTACGGAAGCTGTCAAGCAAAGTCTACAGTAATAGATACGCTAAGATATGATTTTTTTTTTGTCTGTACACTATTCATGCAATCCAGATAGTAAGATATGTTTAGATTAAGAATGATAAGCAAGTGATTCCCTAAGAATGATAAGCAGGTAATTTTTGACACGAAATGATAAGCAAAACTTTTGACATGCAGGCACAGTCGAAGTCCAGACTCACTAATGCATCTAAACAACTATCTGTTAGACATACTAATGCAAGACCTGGTTCGCTAAGACCACCGCTCTGATACCACATGTCATACCCCGTCCTAATCCATCTGGACGAAGTCACCAACATCTGGTCCCATTGCGATGATCGACTCCAAATAATGTCTTTAAAATGAGCAAATGCACAGCGGAAGATTTCTTTCATACCTGAGAATAAACATGCTTTCAAGTGTCAACCAAAAAGTTGGTGAGTTCGTAGGTTTATCATAAAATCATAAAATTCATCATTTTGATAGACCATAAGATTTAAATCCTGCATGGTACAAATGGGCCCGAATCATATACCCACCTGTAATGTACATGCGATATCTTTTAAATACAGTACACCTTTCTCGTGTACGAAATCATCTTTCATAAAATCTTAGTAACCGTACACATATCTCGTGCACAAAAATAACATACACATAACCTGTGTATAAAATTATTCTCTCGATACATAACATTCACTTTTCATTTCTTTCATAGCTTGGCTTGGTAACCGACCTTAACATATAATGCGCATAATAATATCCCAAAAACAGAACATCTCGTCTGTATAATAATCATATAAACTTCGAAGTACTAAACACCACGCCCACTAGCCCTTCCGTCTAGTGAACATTCTGGGTGGGGGTGTTAAACCCGGTAGCTACCTTTAGGATTCGCGTCAATTAGGCGTGCACTAATTCTCAAAATTAGTGATGTTCCCTAATTCTTAGGTTACCAAGCAATAATAATCAGGGGAAAAATATTCATATCAATTGTGGCAATTATCACGTCCACATAATTCAATGGTGGCAATCATCACGTCCACATAATTCATTCGAGGAATGTTTTGCTTGTGTCTATCTCGTCAAACATTTATAAAAGCATTTCATGTATTCGCAGTTCAAAATGTATTTCAAAAGCATTTAATAAAGCAGTTGTAAAAGTAGCGCATGTATTCTCAGTCCCAAAAATGTAAAGAGTAAAAGGGAATCAAATGAACTCACCATAATGTATTTTGTAGTAAAAATACATATGACGATATTGAACAATGCATGGTTGACCTCGGATTCACGAACCTATATCATTTGTATATTTATTAATATACATAATTGAAATCGAATGAGTTTATATATATAACTTATTAATGATGTTATTTTTATATTAATAATATACTTATATTTCATATATTCCTTTTATATAATAAAAAAATATTTTGTTGTGTTAAATATATATATTTATGTATTTTATTCGTTTATCCAAACAGTAGTTCTAATTATACTAAATTAATATTAGTAGTGATAAAAACAATGATAATAACATTATTAATATACTTATGTTAATAATAATAGTTATACTATTTTTTTTTAAATGATAATAATACTAATTTTTATGAAAGTACTCATAAATTGTATCATTTTTATAATAATATTGATAATACCAATCATATTCATAATATGGATAATAATATTAAAATGGTAAGATTAATAATATTAGTATTTACTTTTAGTAATATTAATGAAAATATTAATACTAATATAATAATACTAGTAACAATAATACTATTAGTATTAATGATAATAACAGTAGTTATATTTGTAATTTTTAATTGTTAATAATAATAAATGGTAATTTTTATTATTTTTATCATAATACTAATAATAGTCCTAATAATGATGATAATAATAATAATACATATATTAGTAATAATAATAGTCTCGTAATACTTGTAATAACACTAATTAATGATAACAATAACAATAATAATAATAATAATAATAATAATAATAATAATAATAATAATAATAATAATAATAATAATAATAATAATAATAATAATAATAATAATAATAATAATAATAATATTGAAAAGTGAAGCTACCTTCAACAAAAATTGGCCTAAAAAGAAAAAACTGCCACATTAGGGACTCGAACCCGCGACCCCTCGAAACCCAACACCATTCCTTAACCATTCTTCCAGTCGCACTTATCTAATTTTAATTGAAATTTAATTTATTTAACCAGACTATCTATATGCTTCCTCTCCTTCTTCAATCCCTCGACCAGTAACTTCCCAACTATCAAAATCGAATTTATTTATGGATTTATACAAAGAAGAGACATTTTATAATTGTATTTCTTAATTTAACAGGCACGAAATAATTAAAAAGGAAATAAAATAAAAACAGAAGTTGCTGAAGAACACGACTCATGAACTCAACATATGATTTTGAATTCCTGAACGTTTTAGCTCAATATTACAATATAAAATACCTTTCAAATCGTTCAGGGAAACTTTAGAAATTATCAATTTTACAAGAAAACATCTCCAGATTATGAATTCGAATTTGTAGAGAAACATTTGACTTTTTTTTCCTTCTTAAACTTTGACTTCCAAATTCTAAATAAATAGAATGAATTGAGAGATGAAAACTTACAGATAGATTTCTTAGAAGATTCTTAATGTGACAGCATCATTACATTTTGAGTTTAAATACCAAAATCGAGTTAGGAAAAAAAATGGAAGTAAAAACAGGGTCGACGGCTTCAGCTTATATGTTTCTGGTTTAAATGAACAATTTGAATTTAATTATTATTGATATTAGATATTGATAGGGAGAAGAAAGTGGGATCCCTGAATTACCTTGAGTTTAATCGATTATATACAGAAGATTTTGACAGAAAGTTTCTTTTCAGTAATTTAATAAAACAGAAATATGTATATATGATAAAGACCTGAAACTGATTTTGTTCTTCTCGTGATTAGGTGCCTAATTGGTACGATCGACTATGACATGAAATCAAATTTAGTTACAGTTGATTGTACTGGAATTGGATTCATCTGTTTTCCTTTATACGGTTTTTATTAATTAATAAATATAAATATATATTATTAATAATCAAGATAATAATAATATAATTTATAATAATAATTAATACTGATATTATATATAAAAATAATACTGTTAACTTTAAATATAATCATCATACTAATAATTTAAGAATGATGATAACAATAATTGTCAATAATAATGTTAATAATAATGTTATTAATGATGATATTAATGAATTATATTACTTTTATAATAATAATAATAATAATGTTGTTAATCTATAACAATAATAAAAAAATGATAATATCTAATAATAATACTAATATTAATCATAATAACAAAAATTTAAATTTTACTACTAGTTATAATAAAAATGATATTAATAATGATAATAATAATGTTAATAATAATAATAATAATAATAATAATAATAATAATAATAATAATAATAATAATAATAATAATAATAATAATATTACAATAAATCAAATGTATTAAATTTAACATATGTATATGTAATGATATTAACAATACTGATATAAATGTTAATATTTCTGAAAGTAATAATCTTAATAATACAACTATATTTTAACTTGTGTTATATTATTAATTATGTAATATTTATGTACTACATTATATAGTAACTTTTATTGAATATTTATTATTTATTTATAAACTCTATATGTATTATAATATACACATAATAATAATTATACGCAGAAACCATGTATACTTTTATATATATATATATATATATATATATAAATATATATATATATATATATATATATATATATATATATATATATATATATATATATATATATATATATTCTTACATTTATATATGTATACATATTTATTTACAAACAATTATTCGTGAATCGTCGGGGATAGTCATAGGTCAAATGAATACATGAACATATTTACAAAAAAATTTGAGACTCAACATTACAGACTTTTCTTATCGTGTCAAAACCATATAAAGATCAAGTTTAAGTTTGGTCGAAAATTCCCGGGTCGTCAAAGTACCTACCCGTTAGAGAAATTTCGTCCCGAAATTTGAGTGAGGTGGTCATGACTAATAATAAAAAGGTTTTCATGATGAATATGAGTCGATAAATAGAGTTTTATCATCATTGAGTAATACAGATAAAATAATTCGATTACTCGAATTGTACGAATGAAGCTATCACAAAAGAGTGAAATAAGATAATAAAGGTTCGTCTTAACTTTTGACGTATTCATGATTGAATTTCGGAGTTCAAGGGATATAAAGAAAATCTTCGAAATCTTAAAAGATTTGATTCTTCGGCGAGTAAGGAAATTAAGATCTCTATAATTAAATACGGTGATCTGCCTCGATTGCTCTGTCTGATATTCCCATTATAAATAAAACTTTTTCCGTTCCATTAGTTTCACCATTCCTATACTTTCTTTCTTAGTTCATATATCCCAAAAGATTGTGAAAATACTTAATCCAGTTCTGATCCTTGTCCATATCCTTACTTTTGCAACAATAATTCTCCTTTTCCAACTTCCACCGAAGGAATCTGCTTTCTTCTACTTCGCACTTGGGGTTACAGTGTTTTTAATTCTCCCGTGTCTTTATGTTGCGATAAACATTTATATACACGATTTGTAATTTCTACGTTGTTGTTGGGTTTTATATCTTCCTTTATATTTCGATGTCCCTGCTTCTGTCTCCTATAATCATTGTCATCCATAGTTAATGCTCTCTCTTATTTGCTACGATTTATACTCCCTTTGTACTTCGGAGCTTCATGTTTTTGTTTTCTTTTCGCAAGTAATGGTCCAGACATCATAGGTATGGAGTTTCGAATTATCATAATATACAAGGTAGAAAGGAAAAGGTAGTAGCACGATTTGATTTGTCAAATTACCAGATATACTGAGGATAGAGCTATCAAGAATATAGTTTCTTGATTTGTTCAGAGGTTAAGTAGAATGAATGGGTCATGTAACATGGCACGTGATGACGTTATGATTCTCTGAATCATCACGTCCCATTAGAAACTCAGCATGACTTACTGTAATATAATCACGTTGATCAAGTGTCATTATATTATACTAACTCATGCTTCAGTTCCCAACACTACTTCAGAATTCATTCATAGTTTATACTTAGCTTTTACAGAAATTTCCAATATAATGTATTACAGATAGTACGAAGAGGTATATAATTTGGGACGAGAATATTTATGAAAATATCCTCAGAAATATCGAAGATATTTATGATGATATTTTGAAATTTCTAAGTTCGATGGTTGATGAAGAAAGATTTTTCGCAAGATTTTAACATGACCTCAGAGCAAGATATTCTCAGAGGATTTCATCGGATTCAGAATTACCTGGATTCTTTGAATATAGGGTTTGGTCCTTGTATTAGTCCTTGGTCTCTTTCATGGTTAGCTCAATCTGTTTTTCAGTACTAAATTTTCTATCGAGCATTCCTAACACTCCTTTCTTTATCATCAAACTTTTGGCCGTTTAGACCATCTACCATTTTTCTGTTTCCTCTGCATTTAATGCTACGATATCTGAATCATCGGTTATCAATTTGAGGTGGTTTCAGGATAATTGTGTTTTTAGATGATTAAACGCTGATGGTAATATGATGTAATATGAAAGGTTCCCCGGTAACAATAAAAGAGCACAAGTATATATCAAGGTGATTATAAGGTTGTTTCAAACGAAAATTCGAAGTTGTCTTGCTGGAGCTGTGACAAAATTTGCTACTTTGAAAGGATTTATCAAGTTATTTTGGGTAATAATAACACTAAGGAATTAGCACAACTACGTGTTAAACGTTTACTCAGTTTCCGAGTGTTTTCAGGTGCATAACTATATGCATCAATCTTTTCTCCCGTAGATGAAGTGCGGTTCGTTCATCCTCTCGATTGAGGTGTTTTCAAGAATCATGAAAGGTTTGAACGCAGATTGTAATCGTCAGGATACAAATGAGGTTTGAGATGAAATCAAGTGGAAAACTTGAAGAATTGTTTAGTTTCATAAGTTATAAGCAATATTTTAATTCATTTTAATTGTCCAATGTTGGTAGTCCACAGTTAGCAGTCCGTAGTTACTAACTCAATAATTCATATATAGTTTATAATATTCGAATTAATTAATACGTATCGTAACCCGTGTACATGTCTCAGACTCGATCACAACTCAAAGTATATATATTATTTAAGAATCAACATCAACCCTGTATAGCGAACTCTAGCATTACAGCATATAGAGTACCTATGGTTATTCCAATTAATATATATACATGCGTCGATATGATATGTCAAAACTTTGTATACGTGTCCCGATATTTAAAGTGCATAAAATAAATAACAGAAATTAAATGACGATAATTAAAATTGCGAGAATGTAAATTGCGAGAATGTAAATTGCGATAATTAAATTGCGATAAATAAATTGCGATAAAAAAATGTAATCAGTTAGCTGGGAACAGTTAGCTAGGAACAGTTAGCGTGGATTCTTAACAAAATTTTTCTCATAGTTAATTCGTTAGTTTCTAACAAATTTTATTTTGTCAAATGTTTTCTTCATTATGCCACTTGTTGGATTCTGATAGGTCAAAATCCAAATATGAAATTGAATGAAAATGGTTATTCTGCGGTAAACGGATACGTATATCTGTGGATGTAAGTAGGATAGTAAATGACTGTTGAATCAGATTCGAAGAATGTACAGTGTAACTTATTAATGTGAAATCTAAATATTTCTCGGGTATTACCTACCCGTTAAAATATTTTCACCATTAACAGTTTGTATAAAAGAATTTTTAATTACAATCTTTATGAAAATATACTTACATATATATTTTCTTCAGATGTAATCATGGATTTAATGAGTCAATATGATATTAAACTCATTTGATTTACCATTAGAACAAGAATATATAATCTCTAAAACATTAAAGATTACATAATCGTCATTTCTAACGAAAATAAATGCTGTAGAAGGTCATGTAGAACGATGATTATGCTCGAGGTACAGATTGAGATGTTGAGGCATGTGATGTTGAAACTTGGGTTGTTGGTGGTACTGGTGTTGCCGGTGCTGTTGTTGAAGCTGGTAAGTTTTGCACCATATTCTCCAAATTGATTACTCGAGCGCAAAATTCGTTGACTTCTTCTATTATTCCGGGATGATTGTCGGTTGGAACGAGCGGATGAATAAGGTTTAGAATTTTAAATAGAATATAATCATGGCAAGATATTCGGGAAATGAGAGTGAAAATGGTATTTCGGATTGGTTCGCCAGTGAATGCTTCAGATTCTTCGCCCAGAGGACAATATGGCGGATGAAAGGGATCGCTTCTTCTTATCTCCAATGATTAAGTAGGCTACGAACCCATCAAATGAATTGAAGATGACTAGTTGGTTGATCCATTTCGTTTACACTGCTTTCGGAGCTTAGGTGAATATCCATGGCGGAATAGCTGTCGGAATAACTATCGGAATAGCTATCAGAATCTGAGGGACTCAAACTAGTTGAGGGATTCACCTCGTACGATCAGATGAAGGATTTTCGATCAGAAATATATTATAGGATGTAGATTAGTACCCTGCAATACATAATTTACATATGCATATATAATTCTAAAATCCCATAAGTTACGGAGGAATCTACGGAAGCTGTCAAGCAAAGTCTACAGTAATAGATACGCTAAGATATGATTTTTTTTTGTATGTACACTATTCATGCAATCCAGACAGTAAGATATGTTTAGATTAAGAATGATAAGCAAGTGATTCCCTATGAATGATAAGCAGGTAATTTTTGACACGAAATGATAAGCAAAACTTTTGACATGCAGACACAGTCGAAGTCCAGACTCACTAATGCATCTAAACAACTATCTGTTAGATACACTAATGCAAGACCTGGTTCGCTAAGACCACCGCTCTGATACCACATGTCATACCCCGTCCTAATCCATCTGGACGAAGTCACCAACATCTGGTCCTATTGCGATGATCGACTCCAAATAATGTCTTTAAAATGAGCAAATGCACAGCGGAAGATTTCTTTCATACCTGAGAATAAACATGCTTTCAAGTGTCAACCAAAAAGTTGGTGAGTTCATAGGTTTATCATAAAACAATAAAATTCATCATTTTGATAGACCACAAGATTTAAATCCTGCATGGTACAAATGAGCCCGAATCATATACCCACCTGTAATGTACATGCGATATCTTTTAAATACAGTACACATTTCTCATGTACGAAATCATCTTTCATAAAATCTTAGTAACCGTACACATATCTCGTGCACAAAAATAACATACACATAACCTGTGTATAAAATCATTCTCTCGATACATAACATTCACTTTTCATTTCTTTCATGGCTTGGCTTGGTAACCGACCTTAACATATAATGCGCATAATAATATCCCCAAAACAGAACATCTCGTCTGTATAATAATCATATAAACTTCGAAGTACTAAACACCACGCCCACTAGCCCTTCCGTATAGTGAACATTCTGGGTGGGGGTGTTAAACCCGGTAGCTACCTTTAGGATTCGCGTCAATTAAGCGTGCACTAATTCTCAAAATTAGTGATGTTCCCTAATTCTTAGGTTACCAAGCAATAATAATCAGGGGAAAAATATTCATATCAATTGTGGCAATTATCACGTCCACATAATTCAATGGTGGCAATTATCACGTCCACATAATTCATTCGAGGAAAGTTTTGCTTGTGTCTATCTCGTCAAACATTTATAAAAGCATTTCATGTATTCGCAGTTCAAAATGTATTTCAAAAGCATTTAATAAAGCAGTTGTAAAAGTAGTGCATGTATTCTCAGTCCTAAAAATGTAAAGAGTAAAAGGGAATCAAATGAACTCAACATAATGTATTTTGTAGTAAAAATACATATGACGATATTGAACAATGCATGGTTGACCCCAGATTCACGAACCTATATCATTTATATATTTATTAATATACATAATTGAAATCGAATGAGTTTATATATATAACTTATTAATGATGTTATTTTTATATTAATAATATACTTATATTTCATATATTCCTTTTATATAAAAAAATATTTTGTTATGTTAAATGTGTTAAATATATATATATTTATGTATTTTATTCGTTTATCCAAACAGTAGTTCTAATTATGCTAAATTAATATTAGTAGTGATAAAAACAATGATAATAACATTATTAATATACTTATGTTAATAATAATAGTTATACTATTTTTTTAAAATGATAATAATACTAATTTTTATGAAAGTACTCATAAATTGTATCATTTTTATAATAATATTGATAATACCAATCATATTCATAATATGGATAATAATATTAAAATGGTAAGATTAATAATATTAGTATTTACTTTTAGTAATATTAATGAAAATATTAATACTAATATAATAATACTAGTAACAATAATACTATTAGTATTAATGATAATAAAGTAGTTATATTTGTAATTTTTAATTGTTAATAATAATAAATGGTAATTTTTATTATTTTTTTCATAATACTAATAATAGTCCTAATAATGATAATAATAATAATAATACATATATTAGTAATAATAATAGTCTTGTAATACTTGTAATAACACTAATTAATGATAACAATAACAATAATAATAATAACAATAATAATAATAATAATAATAATAATAATAATAATAATAATAATAATAATAATCTATATATATATAAAAATTGAGTTTAGAAAACTTAAATAGCCCTAATAAATATTCTTTACTCCATATACATTACCCTTTATTTATACTATTTACCTCATGAAAGTTACTTTTTCTTTATGCTATTTACCATTGAGTATTGAAATATTAAATAGGAAATATTGGTTTATATTTATTTTATTTAGGTATTGAATTGAAATTTAATTGTGAAGTGATGATTTACCTCCCTTTACCGTTACCACTCCCTAATTATAAAAACTCACCCTCATTTGATTATGATGTCACCATTCTTTTACCTCCCTACACTACTTTTTTTCTTACATTTAGATGACGTTTCTATGTTCTTAAACAAAGATCTAGACTACATGCAAGTGGTTTATAATAATGAAATGTATTCGTCGTATGATTCATGGATTAATTATGTTCAGGTTTGTTCTTTATTAAACAAGATTATTTTATTTATATGACATTATAGTTATAATTATTATTATTATGATGTTATAAATTATAATTGATTGATAAATTATGTACGTTTATATTATTTTATTTATAACCTTTTAAGTTGTGTGTTATCCTTATAGGTGATATGCTTAAGGAAGATTTTGATGAAGTCCAATGGTGATCTCTATTGATAATAATATTTTGAATATTCTAAAAGTATATCTTAACATTATGTATTTTGTTATCATTTTTTATTACTTTATGTCATTTGTTATAAGAATTTGATATGTTTTTATTGAAGTAGTTTCATAGATGGAATTTCTTGATTTAGTTCACTTCACTTCTTGATTTTTATTAGAAAAAGTAATAAACAAATAAATAAAATGATACATAAGTGGGCTTACAAAATTGGTATCGAGTTTTATTTTATGTTTTATGATTTTTAAATTTTAGGATTTTTTTTTTTTGTGTTGTGTTTGAATGGTGAACGAAGATACACATGTGTTTTGTGTTTTTTTTTTAATTTGATTGTTACTGATGATTCGGGAGGTTGAGTTTGGGTTTAGGTTTGGTATGTTTGGGTTCCATCATCTATTGACTTTAAACATGAATTTACATGACCACATTTATGAATTCACATGACCACAGTAGAAGATGAACAACCTACTTTCATTTCATTTGAGTTAACTTCATCATTAACTAATCTCATTTATAGGATAGGAATAGTAACATTTCTTGACCCTTCACTAACCATCTAAGTTTACTAATTTTAATTATGTATAATTATGTAACTAATAAATGTTACTCACACTTAATTAGACCCGAATGTCTAAGTTAGATAGTTTTTTATATATATAAAGCATTCTATCAACTACGGTAAACCAACAAATACAAACACACTTTCCTCCCAAAATGGGTCAATCCACCGAAACTTTAAGGGCAGCTCCTCACAAAAGTTCAATTGTCTATTTCGACCGGCTTCAAATTGGAGATAGTGATGCTCCAATACGTGTCCTGATATGCCAAAAATCGGAAAAGTAATACCATCCATGGAGCATCCTTCAGCTCAAAATTTATTGTCTCTGATCAACGGGTATATAACTAATTTATAAGCCCATGTTCTCATGATCCAATTATGTCAACATACCTCACCTCCGATGCATGTTACCCTTAACTACATGTTGAGTAGTTGATGACAGTGAACATTAGTATGTGTAATAACTATATATGAATTCGAATAATTACTAAAATGTTTATTCTAATAATGAGTCACTCTAACGCGTTCGCTACAATATATGTGATTAGTATGAAATTTGAACATCACAATTTTTAGCACTATCAGACCGTGTTTATGGTTCAGGTGCACCATCGGTTTCAAAAAGAACAAATAAAAATTAAGATATCTCTAGATATGTAGGCTCTTAATTCCATCAGTGGTGGAACAAAGCACGAGAATTACGTTATTGAAACGTGGGATGAATTGCCCACAACTACAATACATATTATAACCGTGTATGTTTATTTATTCTGTAAATATTACCTCACACGTCCAAATTCAAATGTGCTTTTTTCAGCCATTAACGGAGCAACAACAGTCCGAAGGAAGGTCATTTATATTCACACGGTCCACCTAACAAATAAATGGTTAGTTATTATTATCATCTAACTTTTCCTTATGGTATATGGTATCTAATAACAATTGTTTGATCCATAACCTAAGCTCCCTCATGTTCTCTTCAATATGTGTGCTCAATATCAAGTTTTGACACAATTTTTTGGTGTTTCACCGTTTCAGGCAATACCAAACTAACTTGATTGTTCCACATAGCACCATCAGTTTGTGAGACAACAAATACTTTGTATGTTGTTGAGTAAAATTATTTTATTATGTTAAACTTATATCTTAGTAATTCTTTGATTTGTTGAATTTTAACATAAAACAATATGATGGAAGGATATGTATATTTTGATCTATGTTCTGTTACTTTTGATTCATGTTTTAGATTTGATGTGATGATTTCATGTGTTGGTTATCAGTCATATTGATTGACCTTATTATGTGATCTCCTATTCAGATGCAAATATGGACAAGCATATTTACATTCCAACCTTCACACAAACATCACATTATTGAAACGTGGACCTAATCGTGCAACGCACGGGCCTTACCCCTAGTAGTAGTAGTAGTAATAATAATAATAATAATAATAATAATAATAATAATAATAATAATAATAATAATAATAATAATAATAATAATAATAATAATAATAATAATAATAATAATAATAATAATATTGAAAAGTGAAGCTAACTTCAACAAAAATCGGCCTAAAAAGAAAAAACTGCCACATTAGGGACTCGAACCCGCGACCCCTCGAAACCCAACACCATTCCTTAACCATTCTTCCAGTCGCACTTATCTAATTTTAATTGCAATTTAATTTATTTAACCAGACTATCTATCTGCTTCCTCTCCTTCTTCAATCCCTCGACCAGTAACTTCCCAAATATCAAAATCGAATTTATTTATGGATTTATACAAAACAGAGACATTTTATAATCGTGTTTCTTAATTTAACAGGCATGAAATAATTAAAAAGGAAATAAAATAAAAACAGAAGTTGCTGAAGAACACGACTCATGAACTCAACATATGATTTTGAATTCCTGAACGTTTTAGCTCAATATTACAATATAAAATACCTTTCAAATCGTTCAGGGAAACTTTAGAAATTATCAATTTACAAGAAAACATCTCCAGATTATGAATTCGAATTTGTAGGGAAACGTTTGACTTTTTTTTTTCTTAAACTTTGACTTCCAAATTCTAAATAAATAGAACGAATTGAGAGATGAAAACTTACAGATAGATTCCTTAGAAGATTCTTAACGTGACAGCATCATTACATTTTGAGTTTAAATACCAAAATCGAGTTAGGAAAAAAAATGGAAGTAAAAACAGGGTCGACGGCTTCAGCTTAGATGTTTCTGGTTTAAATGAACAATTTGAATTTAATTATTATTGATATTAGATATTGATAGGGAGAAGAAAGTGGGATCCCTGAATTACCTTGAGTTTAATCGATTATATACAGAAGATTTTGACAGAAAGTTTCTTTTCAGTAATTTAATAAAACAGAAATATGTATATATGATAAAGACCTGAAACTGATTTTGTTCTTCTCATGATTAGGTGCCTAATTGGTACGATCGACTATGACAGGAAATCAAATTTTGTTACAGTTGATTGTACTGGAATTGGATTCATCTGTTTTCCTTTATACGGTTTTTATTAATTAATAAATATAAATATATATTATTAATAATCAAGATAATAATAATATAATTTATAATAATAATTAATACTGATATTATATTTAAAAATAATACTGTTAACTTTAATTATAATCATCATACTAATAATTTAAGAATGATGATAACAATAATTGTCAATAATAATGTTAATAATAATGTTATTAATGATAATATTAATGAATTATATTACTTTTATAATAATAATAATGTTGTTAATCTATAACAATAATAAAAAAATGATAATATCTAATAATAATACTAATATTAATTATAATAACAAAAATTTAAATTTTACTACTAGTTATAATAAAAATGATATTAATAATGATAATAATAATGTTAATAATAATAATAATAATAATAATAATAATAATAATAATAATAATAATAATAATAATAATAATAATAATAATAATAATAATAATAATAATAATAATAATAATAATAATAATATTACAATAAATCAAATGTATCAAATTTCACATATGTATATGTAATGATATTAACAATACTGATATAAATGTTAATATTTCTGAAAGTAATAATCTTAATAATACAACTATATTTTAACTTGTGTTATATTATTAATTATGTAATATTTATGCACTACATTATATAGTAACTTTTATTGAATATTTATTATTTATTTATAAACTCTATATGTATTATAATATACACATAATAATAATTATACGCAGAAACCATGTATACTTTCATATATATATTGATTCATTTTAAATTACACTTAATTAGTTTATATCTTATTTACATATTTAATTCTAATGTTTATATTTTATAGTTTCATTTTAAACAATTGTTCATGAATCGTCGGGGATAGTCATAGGTCAAATGAATACATGAACATAGTTACAAAAATTTTTGAGACTCAACATTACAGACTTTGCTTATCGTGTCGAAACCATATAAAGATCAAGTTTAAGTTTGGTCAAAAATTCCCGGGTCGTCACAATAGGTTAGCTCAGTGTCCATATGAAAGAGGATCAGGTTCTGGGGCGGGGCCATGAGCGTAGTCGGGATCGGTAGGTGGATCTTCTGGTTCTCCAGTAGGGCAGAAAAGAAAGAATCCACCTACGACAACAGCAAGAGTTTATCAGATGGTTGCAGATGCGGATGTTGAATATGATGTGAATACAGGTATGTTTCAAAATCCTCGTACTGTTTAGTGGTGTATATATATATATATATATATATATATATATATATATATATATATATATATATATATATATATATATATATATATATATATATATATATATATATATATATATATATGTGTGTGTGTGTGTGTGTTTGTGATGACCCGAAAATTTTTGACCAAATTTAAACTTAATCTTATTATGATTTCGACACGATAAGCAAAGTCTGTTATCGTGAGTCTTAAAAATTTTGAACTGTTTCATATATTCATTTGACCTTCGACTGTTCTCGACGATTCACGAACAATTATTTGTAAATACATAAATATATATTTCAATATATATAGATATGTATATATTTGAAGACTAAATTTAAAATATTATATGCTTTAGTTAACTATGTAAAATAAAAATATAATATAATATTATTACTAAAATAAATATATATATATATATATATATATATATAAACATATATATATATATATATATATATATATATATATATATATATATAAAGTATATTAAAAATAAATATTAAATGATTGTAAATACACTGTTTAACTAGTTGATTATTATTAATATTATATTTATTACTCCATGTGTCTATATCTGTAACACCGGCCATTTTTTATTTTTATTTTAAAAAAAAAACACAGTATAGGTCATGCCATTACATTAATCTGAGTAATTAAGTTTAAGTTTACACAACGGTGTTACGTTATTACAAAACATTATTTATACAAAAGTCCACATCAGAGTTGGGTTGTCAAACATGTCTTCTGCATCAGCACCCATCCCGACTAGCAGTACCTAAACCTGCAAGGGAAGAATATGTGGGGGATTAGCGCACCGCTAAGTGAATGGAATCTATCTAACAGATATAGCTTAAGCCACACACAAGCTATATACATCCACAATACCTGCTAACTACCAACTAGCATACAATAAGACAATACGAGGATCGGCGGTTTGTACGAGCACACGACTCTCAGCTGATCGGGCCTGAGTCTACCGATAGTCCCTGCTACTCAATTCACAGTATAGTCATCCAGATGCAGGGGATGCATCATTCACACTATACTCCACAATCAGTAGCCTATGGACCCAACCTCCCCTAGGCACGGTTGACCTCATACGGACTCTAACCTCTCCTAGGCACGGTCTTGAGTCCCCAGTCTCCCTAGGCCCGACTGGTGCCATTCACACAGTGTACACATAATTCACATACAACATCAGGCAAACGATATTATTCTATCATGTCAATTCCTACACTATGCATGGTAAAAGAGTCAACCACAGTAGCATGATATGCTACTTAAACTCTATCCGTAGATAGACCCACTCACCAATTACCAGCAACTGCTCAGTTATTATTTCTGAGCTTCCTCCTTGTCCTTATCTCCTGAGAACAGTAAAAACCAAGTTAGAATAGTGTTCCCATCAAGATTAGACACACTGACAGCGAATTATAGCAATTTAGTAAAAAATTGCGTCCGCTAAAATTTTCATGCTTAATACTTATGCACTTTCAAAATTTACATCCTGAACACCAAAATACAAACGGGCAGCATAACGGCTAGAAAAAGGCACTTTGGTAAAACATTCTGCCCTGGACACACAGTCGGTCGACTGTCTCCTCAATCGGTCGACTGACACAGATAGTCGATCGACTGTAGACACAACCGGTCGACTGACTTTCCCAATCGGTCGACTTATTTGTCAAACTCAATCGGTCGGTTCACTCGCCAGTCGGTCGACTGTCGACCGACAGTCGGCCGACTGTGTTCATCATCTGCAGATTCTGAACACAACATACGGACTTCAAGCTAAATTCACCAAAACTCGATCTAGAGCTCGTTTTCAACACCAAAACTTACCACAACTCAATTACTACATGTTATAGACTATAAACCCACAAAGTTTTGACCATAACAACATCAAATCCATGGATTTTGACCCAAAATCAAGCTTTTGAACAAATATACTTAAAAACACTATTTTAACACTAAATTGATCATGAAAGCTCATGATTCATACCTTAAAAGAATCAGTAGAGTGTAAAGAACGTGATTTCAAGACCAATTCGAGCTCAAGATCAACAATGGGGAATTAGGGTTTGGTAGATGGGAGGGATGAAGGTACGGTGTATTAGAGAATTTTCTAGAAATGGGAAGAAAATACATTACACTAGTCACTTAATTGGGTTTAATTCTCACACTGTATAACACACGGGTATTTACCAGTTATCTGATATCTTTCGCACAGGATTAGGTAGCCCAAACGAGGTCCAACAAAAATAAACAAACATGTTCTGGGACCCTTGTCACAAACTGGTCACGACACAATTATAATAAAACACTATTCACATAATTAAAATAAAAGCATATAAAACACATAATAAAACCTTAAGGGAAAAATAGTCCACTTACAACTAGCCCGGGTTTCAGTCTGTTACAATATCTCTTTATATATTATATTTATGCATCATACATGTACTACATTCACAATCTCATTCATCATTTTCTAATTTACCATTTCATTCACAAAATAATGTTAGAGATTAGAAGATCAGAATTTTAAACGAACTCAAACACGATCATACATACTTCAGAGGTAATTCTTTAACCACAACAAAACCACCAAGAACCCATCACTCTTCGATCATCACATTCACCATCTCTTTCTCTATATAAATATATATGCACATGTACACCCACCATCTCGATCTCAACCTCCAAACAACCAAACATAACCCAAGAAGAACATGTGGGTTGTTGCTCGTCTCTTTATTTCTGTTGTCGTTAAGACGGCGCAACCAAACACCATACACCATCGTAAACCACCACCCAACACCCACAAAACTTCGGTCACTTTACAACCACCCTACACCACCAACGGTTACCATCACTGGAGTCACCATACGCCCACCACTTTATGTATATACATATATGCATACTATCATCGAAGCCATCATCACCTACTCAATACTTTGTTTCGTTTTTCTTTTTGCCTCTTCGATCAAACAAATATCATCCATCACCTCCACCACTTCCCACCAATCACCATCAACACACAACACCACCACCGCCACTACTAACAGATTATGTTTCAGTTTAATTCACGAACACCATCTACTCTCTCCCCCCTCTCTCTCTCTCTCCTGATATCCATCGTGAACCACGTTGTTTTTCTTCTTCTTCGTGCTCAAACCAACCAAGACCATCATCACCCATACCACTGCTATTTGTTCCTATTTCTAATTTGGTCGAAAACAGCCACAAGAACAACCATTGAACCACCATCTGTAACTAGCGTTCACTTCTGCAGCTGCTGTAAATATTTTTTCTGAAACAGTAAACGATGAACAAAACAATACGCGGGCAACGTATAAAGCTACACGATCCACTTAATTTGAATTACCATGATATAAATGAAGATGAAATATACGTGATTTGCGTAATTTTCCTTCAACTTTACACGATCCGCGTAATTCCTTTCTGCTACTATGTTTCCTTTTCTGTTTCTGTTTCTGTTTCGTTGCAACTATAATAATTAGTATAATGATTACGTGAAGTTGATTAATGATGAATGAAGATGAGGGTAAAGTAAAAGTGACAAGAAACAATGATATTAAATGATATGATGGTGAGCTGTAAAGAAGAACATGATATGTTTGTTGTGTCTGTTTTCAAACGAACCCCACATACACAAACAACTATTTCTGACTTTTTCAAATACAACTTGAACTAAATTAACTTGGGCTCTTCTTGGACTTTTAATGCAATAAACGAATTAGGAAGGGCTCTTTTCTTTGTAGCCTGCTGACATTAACGATGGGCTCTTTAATGGGCTTCTTAATCGAATCTATGTCAGATGATAATATTAGTGCTACCGATAGGAATGGTTTTGATCACGAACGAAACGATAAGATGATGATGATTATCATGATGAATAGATGATGACATGAGAATGATAATGATACGCGTGTATGATGAGGATGAGGGGCTGTAAAGTTCGTAGATGATCATTGTGAATTTGTGATGTTTTAAGAATGATGCAGAGGTGATTTCGTATAATGGTGATGAGGGTATAAGGAGTATGATGATGATGATGATGATGATGATGATGATGAATTATGTAGATGATGATTATTGAAATCGTAATGATGATCATGATGAGATGATGACGGTTAGATTATGATGATTTAATCATAATCATAAATGGCGAATACATGACGATGGCAAATTAGGGTATAAATCTTATTATTAGCATCATTATTATTATTATTGTTATCATTATTATTATTAATATCATCATTAGAATTAACATTAACATTAATATTAACATTATTATTAATATGAATATCATAATTATTATTACTAATATTATTATTATTATTATTATTATCATTATCATTATCATTAAAATGATTATTATTACTAATATTAATATTAATATTATTATCATTATTATAAATATTAGTATTATTATTATCATAATTATTATTAAAAATTGTCATTTTATTAGAATTATCATTTTTATTATCATTACAACTATTATTATTACTATTATTATTAGGATTATCATTATTTTATCATTATTTTTATCAATTATTATTATTATTATTAATATTATTATTATTACTATTATTATTAATATTATTCTTATTATCATAATTATTATATTTTTTATCATTAATATTAGTAGTATTATCATTAAGACTATTATTAGAATTATCATTATATTTAGAATTAGTATTTTCATTAAAATTATTATTATTTTTATCATTATTATTATTATTATTATTATTATTATTATTATCATTGTTAAATCTAATTATTAGTATTATTATCATTATTTTAGTATTATCATAATTATTATTTAACAAACAAAAGATATTTATATAAAAGATATAATTATTACATATATCACAATATATCTAATTTACTATTTTAATATAAAAATAACATATATATATATATATATATATATATATATATATATATATATATATATATATATATATATATATATATATATATATATATATATATATATATATATATATATATATATATAATGTTTAAAATAACAAATACATTGCTATAAGTAATATAGTATATAATTAATACATAGAAAATAGTTTGATTACTATTACATGCTCATTATATATTTTAATATATATAACTGATATAGGTTCATGAATCTGAGGCCAACCCTACACTTGTTCAATGATGTCATATGTATTTTTACTACGAAATACAGTATTGTGAGTTTCATTTGCTCCCTTTTTAAATGCTTTTGCAATATATATTTTTGGGACTGAGAATACATGCGCTTTTATAAATGTTTTACGAAATAGATACAAGTAATCGAAACTATATTATATGGTTGAATGACCGAAGCCGAATATGCCCCTTTTGTTTGGTAGCCTAAGAATTAGTAAACCGATCTACTAATTGACGAGAATCCTAAAGATAGATCTATTGGGCCTAACAAACCCCATCCAAAGTACCGAATGCTTTAGTACTTCGATGTTGTTTTATCATGTGCGATGGATGTCCCAGAATGATAGGGGATATTCTTATATGCATCTTGTTAATGTCGGTTACCAGGTGTTCAATCCATATGAATGATTTTTGTCTCTATGCATGGGACGTATATTTATGAGAAATAGAAATGAAAATCTTGCGGTCTATTAAAATGATGAAAATGATCGATTATGATAAACTAATGAACTCACCAACCTTTTGGTTGACACTTGAAAGCATGTTTATTCTCAGGTATGAAAGAAATCTTCCGCTGTGCATTTGTTCATCTTAGAGATATTACTTGGAGTCATTCATGACATATTTCAAAAGACGTTGCATTCAAGTCGTTGAGTTCATCTAGATTATTATTAAGTCAATTATAGTTGGGATATATTATGAAATGGTATGCATGTTGTCAACTTTTGATGTAATGAAAGTTTGTCTTTAAAAAACGAATGCAGTGTTTGTAAAATGTATCATATAGAGGTCAAGTACCTCGCGATGTAACCAAATATAATGTATTCGTACAGATGGATTAGGACGAGTCCTTTCAGTTGGTATCAGAGCGGTGGTCTTAGCGAACCAGGTCTTGCATTAGTGTGTCTAACTGATACTTGTTTAGATGCATTAGTGAGTCTGGACTTCGACCGTGTCTGCATGTCAAAAGTTTTGCTTATCATTTCTTGTCAGAAATTACCTGCTTATCATTCTTAGTCTAGACATGTTTTACTGCAATGACTGCATGAATAGTTTATAGACAAAATTCATATCTTAGCGTATCTGATAATTCATATCTTAGCGTATCTGCTACTGTAGACTTTGCCTGACAGCTTCCGTAGATTCCTCCGTAACTTATGGGATTTTAGTATTATATATGAATATGTAAATTATGTTTTGCAGGATACTAATCTACATCCTATAATCTAATTCATATCAAAAATCCTCCATATGATCGTACGATATGGATCCCTCAACCAGTTCGAATTCCTCGGATTCCGACAGCTATTCCGATATGGAGATCCAACTGAGCTCCGAAAGCAATGTAACCGGAATGGATCACTCGATTAGTCATCTTCAATTCTGGATGAATTAGGGATGGGTTCGTGATCTACTTAATCATTGAAGACAAGAAGAAGGTGATCCTTTCCGCCCACCGAATTTCCCGCTTGGCGAAGAACCTAAAGCACTTACTGGCGAACCTATCCGAAACACCATTTTCAGGGTAGCTCGTCACGATTATATTCTATCCACAATCCTAAACCTTATTCAATCTCTCATTCCTACCGACAATCATTCCGGAGTAATAAGTGAACGAGCTTCGCGCCCGAATTGTAGCCTTAGAAAATATGGTGCAAAACGTACCAGATTCAGCAACACCACCGGTGCCAACAGTACCATCGTAACAGCACTAGTACCATCAACAATCCATGTCTCAACAACTCATTATGTACCACGAGCATAATCATAGTTCTACATATCGTTCTATCTATATTATCTTCGTTCGACATGGCGACTATGTAATCTCTAATGTTTTAGAGATTATGTATTCTAGTTCTAACGGTAAATCAAATGAGATTAATATTATATTAACTCATTAAATCCATGATTACATCTGAAGAAAATATATATGAAAGTATATTTTCATAAAGATTGTAATTGAAAACTCTATTGTACAAACTGTTAATGATGAGAATATTTTAACGGGTAGGTAATACCCGAGAAATATTTAGATTTCACATTAATAAGTTACACTGTACACTCTTCAAATCTGATTCAACATTCATTTACTATCCTACTTACATCTACAGAGATACGAATCCGTTCACCGCAGAATAACCATTTTCATTCAATTTCATATTTGGATTTTGACCTATCAGAATCCAACAAGTAGCATAATGAAGAAAACATTGGACAAAAATAAAATTTGTTAGAAACAAACAAATTAACTATGAGAAATTTTGTTAAGAATCCACGCTAACTGTTCCTAGCTAACTGTTCCTAGCTAACTGTTCCTAGCTAACTGATTACATTTTATTTTAATTATCGCAATTTATATTCTCGCAATTTTATTTATCGTCATTTAATTTCTGTTATTTATTTTACGCACTTTAAATATCGGGACACGTATACAAGGTTTTGACATATCATATCGACGCATCTATATAAATTATTTGGAATAACCATAGACACTCTATATGCAGTAATGCTTGAGTTAGCTATACAGGGTTGAGGTTGATTCTACAATAATATATATACTTTGAGTTGTGATCAAGTATGAGACATGTACACGGATCACGATACGTATTAATTAATTCGAATATTATAAACTATATATGAATTATTGAGTTAGTAATTGTGGACTGCTAACTGTGGACTACCAAGATTGGACAATTAAAATGAATTAAAATATTGATTATAACATATGAAACTAAACAATTCTTCAAGTTTTCCATTTGATTTCCTCTTAAACCTCATTTTTATCTCGACGATTACAATCTACGTTCAAACCTTTCATGATTATTGAAAACACCTCAATCGAGATGATGATCCAACCACATGTTATCCACAGTCACGCACCTGGGAGAACTTCCGGAATCCAAGTAGAAGTTTAATACGAATCTATGATCCATCGGTGTTTTATTACCGAGAATCACTTTACAATCCCTCTCCAAATTAGCCAATTTTGTCACAGCTTCAGCAAATCAACTTCGACTTTCATTCGGATTAGCCTAATTACAACCTTGAGATATAAGTTTGTCTTTCATCATCGATACTGGGGAACCGTTTATATCCCACCTCATTAGTGAAACAACCCAACCCGTATTAAACCGGCCCATAAAATTTTTTCCTTTTAATATATGTTTAATAATACTTTAGGTCCCATTACACATTTACCAAAACATATTTGTTACCAAAGTAAGTTCAACGAACTTAAAGCATACATTAATAATTTAAACTTCTCAATACAATAATACGTAGTTAAATCATAAACCGGTTATAATCATTATGACCCGACTAGTTACGTTTACACAAAACCGAGCATGGTGATTTGGGACTACGCTACCCAAATCCTAATCGAGTACAAAAGCAAGATCTTCTAAGCAACCTAGCCAAGATCTCTAATCCCCAAGCTTACCCGAGCCGCCAAGCATGAGAACCTATAAAAATATCAACAACGAGAGGGTAAGCTAACGCTTAGTGAGTGAAAATATACTACATACATATATATGCATAAAATGGACACGCCACACAAATAATCAAATACCGCATACCGGAGCATCCAAGCATAAAGGCAAGCTAGTCTAAGCATACCGTACGATCACTAAGCAACAAGCTAACAATGTCAACAATAAGGTAAGTTCACCAACGACGATGTGAACAATGCCATTAAGCTACACCCAGGGGGTTAGCTACATCACAACAATACGACAAACATTGATGTTCACAACATCCAAAAGTATTCAAGATCTCAAGGCTAGCTCTACGAATGGTATCGTCAACATCGAACTTAAATCCCATTCGTCCCAATTAACGTGGTATCCTCAACATCGAACTTAAAACCCACGTATGAGGTATCGTCAACATCGAACTTAAAACCCTCATCGAATGAATTAATGTGGTATCATCAACATCGAACTTAAAACCCACATATGAGGTATCGTCAACAACGAATTTTAAACCCTCATCAACGTCACTACAATAGTCGTATGGCATCGTCAACATCGAACTTAAATTCCATACATGAGGTATCGTCAACATCGAACTTAAAGCCCTCATCAACACCACAATATACTCTAGGGTACGGTATCGTCAACAACGAACTTTAAACCCTTACCCCACAAATAAATAACTCATATACATACGTATATAATTATTCCACTCACAAGCCCATGTGATAATGTACACACGAAGTGTGCACCTCGCCAAAGGTGGTCAACCAAAACGCACAACCGTGCCAATTGGACGTGTATCCAAGTCCATCAAATCCACCTATATGTGAAGTGAGCTCTATAACCGAGAACCACTTCACCCGACCCGCACCCATCCTACACATACATATGCATATAGGATATTAACACTTACCTTGAAGTCTTGATGAATGCTTCCAAGTAATCCGCGACTCGTCAATGGAAAGTACCTATTCCATTATCACGAAATAAGTAACACAATTAGGGTTGACTTACAAACCAACCCAATTCGACACTTAGTGCCATTTTGACCCAAATGCACTTCCAAACACCGAACGCACCCAAACTAACCAATAATCACTAACACGAGTGAAAATGGTCCTAATATGCAAATTAAACCCGAACACAAGTGTTAAACACTTATCGTTCTCAAAATCGCCCATAAACCCTAATTTTGACCCATAAGGTCAAAATCTCACCATTTACAAGTTTTGACACCAAAACATGTTTAACTCGGTTTTATACTTCAACTTAATCCATTTTAAGTTTACAAACCTCAACGAATCGACATTCGGGTTATAATCCTCAACAAACCCTAATTTCGACTCTAGTCAAAGTTAGTCAACCACAAGAACCCTAAAGGTCTCCAAATCATCAATAATCACTAACACTAGTGATTATACACCATTCTTAAGTCTTAAACATGGTTAAATCATTAACCAACCCAAAACCCGCCTTTAACAACAATAAACCCAAATATTGGTGTTAATCTCCAATTAACAACTAAATGGGTTTCACCTATGAATCATACAATCAAAAGCCCCGAATTTGAATGATGAACACGAAAATGAAATTCGGAGTTAGAGCTTACCACTAGTATCACCGTGTAGCTAAAAACGAGGAGAACAAACTTATCAACTACGCCAAAGATCAAAACCCGCTTCTTCCTTTCCAAAATCCCACTTGAATCACTTGGGTGTTTGAGTTTTCTTGAGAGAAAATGAAAAGAAAAGATAAAAGAAAATAAGAAAAAGAATGAGTGGATGAGGTTAAAACCCCAAATCTGGCTCAAACGCGAAAAGACTAAAATGCCCTTGCTCCTCATTTAAAATTACACAAAATCGGTGCCAGTCTGCCCGTATTGCCCCCGACGATTGCCTCGAACTGGTGGCTTTGTTTACAAGTTTTCTGATCATGATTCTAGTGTAATGCCGCGCCGCGGCCTTCTTTGTCGCGCCGCGACCCAAGGCTCGACTTGAGCCCTTCTCCCGCGTACAAGACTTTAACACCCAAACACGTCTCAAATCCTTCAAACTCTAGTCGTACCTACACCATACACCTATATATCAATGTACGGAGAAAAACGGGGTGTTACAATTAGCAATAAACTTACCAGCAACTTCATTACTCACTGGCTTAAGTCTCTCCGAAAAACCATTATATTTGTTCATTAAAACCCTATCATATACTCATCCGCATCTTGTAACAAGAATTGCCATACCAACTACCGGGAATTAGCAATCAGTATTTTGAATCTCGCAGTGTTTTTACATCAACAGTTATATGTATACGTATAACATTTATCTCTTAGAATTATGATCTTCCATTCTAAAATTCCGAAAAGCACCCAGTCTACGAATCAATACTCTGAATTTTTTTGGAAAAAGCTGAATGAAGCAGCAGAAACTGTAGAAAACTATAAACGATTATAACATTCGAACGTTTGATGATAAAGAATTGTATGTTAGCAAAGCTCAAAAGTTTTGATACTGAAAAACGGATTGAGCAAATCATGAAGGAGACTCTGAACAAATCACAAGGACTAAACTTGTACATAAAGAATCCAGATGATTCTGTTTCTGATGAAATCTTTAGCGAATACCTTACTCCTAAATTGCTCTAAATCATTGTGAATGAATTTCTTCATCACACTATGATTCTAAAATTCTAAGATATTATCGTATCTTTCATTATGAATATCCTCAATATTTCTGAAGATATCTTCATAAATATTCTCGTCCGATATTAATTATCTCTCTGCTCTATCTGTGTTATATCATAAAAGAAACTGTTTTAGTTTCTAAAATTTTGAAAAATTCGAATTTGAATTATGAATGATTTTGAAGTAGTGTTGGGAACTGAAGCATGAGTTAGTATAATATAATGACACTTGATCAACGTGATTATATTACAGTAAGTCATGCTGAGTTTCTAAATGGAACGTGATGATTCACTGATTATAACGTCATCATGTGCCATGTTACACGACTCTTACATTCTATATAATCTATAACCATATCAAGAACATATTTTCTTGATAGTTCTATCTTTTCCGTGATGTTTGGTAATTTAACAAATCAGATCGTGCTAATACAATTTCTTTCTTAGAACATCAGCCATGTCCATTCGAAACACCATACCTACGAATTCTGGACCATTACTTGTTGTAATTAGAGTCGAGAAGAGAATAAAAAGGCAAAGAGCTCCGAAATATAAGGGAGAACATAAAGCCCGATAACAACACATAAATTACAAACCGTGTGTATCAATGTTTATTGCAACATAAAGACACGGGAGAATTAAAAACATTATAACCCTAAGGGCGAAGTAGAAGAAAATAGATTCCTCCGATGGTAGTTGGAAAAGGAGAATGATTGTTGAGATAGTATGGATAAGGACAAGAATCGGAAATGGATTAAGCATTTTCACAATCTTTTGAAGTTGGGAATTGAGTATAGGAGTGATAAAAGTAATGGAACGGAAAGGGTAAATTTATAGAGAAATAGCCGACAGAGAAATCAAAACAGATCATCGCATTTAATCAAAGAGGATCCTAATATCCTTAATTACCGAAGAATCGAATCTTATTACGAAGATTTTCTTCAAATCCCTTGAACTCCGGAAATCAACCATATCTACGTCAAAGGATATGACGAAATATTATTTTCTCATTTCACTCTTTTGTGATAGCTTCGCTTATACTCCTCGCGTAATCAAATTGTTTTATCCATATCACTCAATGATGATAAAACTCTAATTTTTAGCTCGTATGCGTCATGAAAACATACTTATTGTCAGCCATGACCATCCCAATCAAATTTCGGGCCGAAATTTCTTTAACGGGTAGGTACTGTGACGACCCGAAAATTTTTGACCAAATTTAAACTTAATCTTATTATGATTTCGACACGATAAGCAAACTCTGTTATCCTGAGTCTTAACAATTTTGAACTGTTTCATATATTCATTTGACCTTCGACTGTTCTCGACGATTCACGAACAATTATTTGTAAATAGATAAATATATATTTCAATATATATAGATATGTATATATTTGAAGACTAAATTTAAAATATTATATGCTTTAGTTAACTATGTAAAATAAAAATATAATATAATATTATTACTAAAATAAATACATATATATATATATATATATATATATATATATATATATATATATATATATATATATATATATATATATATATATATATATATAGTATATTAAAAATAAATATTAAATGATTGAAATACTCGTTTGATGATCCGATTGATATTAAGCAAACTAAATTCAAACTTATATGATTTTAAAATAAACAGTGATCCGAAAATGAGTTCTATAAATTATAGACTTATTAAAAATGTATTTGGGAGCTGTTTGTTAAATTTTAGAACTTTTTATATTTTACCCAGAATTGAGAGGGACAGTTGATGTAAATTTTATTTAATAAATTAATGAACAAATTTTATACCATAACGACCAAAATAAATAAAACTATTTAATTTAAAAATTTGGGATTTTTTCGAAGACTTTTATCCGCCACTGATTAACAACAAGAGCACGAGATATCCGTAAATTGAAATGGGTGTCGACTGAAAGCCTCCAAAGTGTAGGCTGCTACACTGTTTAACTAGTTGATTATTATTAATATTATATTTATTACTCCATGTGTCTATATCTCTTTCTGTGTCTCTTTATATATTATATTTATGCATCATACATGTACTACATTCACAATCTCGTTCATCATTTTCTAATTTACCATTTCATTCACAAAATAATGTTAGAGATTAGAAGATCAGAATTTTAAACGAACTCAAACACGATCATACATACTTCAGAGGTAATTCTTTAACCACAACAAAACCACCAAGAACCCATCACTCTTCGATCATCACATTCACCATCTCTTTCTCTATATAAATATATATGCACATGTACACCCACCATCTCGATCTCAACCTCCAAACAACCAAACATAACCCAAGAAGAACATGTGGGTTGTTGCTCGTCTCTTTATTTCTGTTGTCGTTAAGACGGCGCAACCAAACACCATACACCATCGTAAACCACCACCCAACACCCACAAAACTTCGGTCACTTTACAACCACCCTACACCACCAACGGTTACCATCACTGGAGTCACCATACGCCCATCACTTTATGTATATACATATATGCATACTATCACTGAAGCCATCATCACCTACTCAATACTTTGTTTCGTTTTTCTTTTTGCCTCTTCGATCAAACAAATATCATCCATCACCTCCACCACTTCCCACCAATAACCATCAACACACAACACCACCACCGCCACTGCTAACAGATTATGTTTCAGTTTAATTCACGAACACCATCTACTCTCTCTCTCCTCTCTCTCGCCTGATATCCATCATGAACCACGTTGTTTTTCTTCTTCTTCGTGCTCAAACCAACCAAGATCATCATCACCCATACCAATGCTATTTGTTCCTATTTCTAATTTGATCGAAAACAGCCACAAGAATAACCATTAAACCACCATCTGTAACTAGCGTTCACTTCTGCAGCTGCTGTACATATTTTTTCTGAAACAGTAAATGATGAACAAAACAATACGCGGGCACCGTATAAAGCTACACGATCTGCTTAATTTGAATGGCCATGATATAAATGAAGATGAAATATACGCGATTCGCGTAATTTTTCTTCAACTTTACACGATCCGCGTAATTCCTTTCTGCTACTATGTTTCCTTTTCTGTTTCTGTTTCTATTTCTGTTTCGCTGCAACTATAATAATTAGTATAATGATTACGTGAAGTTGATTAATGATGAATGAAGATGAGGGTAAAGTAAAAGTGACGAGAAACAATGATATTAAATGATATGATGGTGAGCTGTAAAGAAGAACATGATGTGTTTGTTGTGTCTGTTTTCAAACGAACCCCACATACACAAACAACTATTTCTGACTTCTTCAAATACAACTTGAACTAAATTAACTTGGGCTCTTCTTAGACTTTTAATGCAATAAACGAATTAAGAAGGGCTCTTTTCTTTGTAGCTTGCTGACATTAACGATGGGCTCTTTAATGGGCTTCTTAATTGAATCTATGTTAGATGATAATATTAATGCTACCGATAGGAATGGTTTTGATCACGAACGAAATGATAAGATGATGATGATTATCATGATGAATAGATGATGACATGAGAATGATAATGATACGCGTGTATGATGAGGATGAGGGGCTGTAAAGTTCGTAGATGATCATTGTGAATTTGTGATGTTTTAAGAATGATGCAGAGGTGATTTCGTATAATGGTGATGAGGGTATGAGGAGTATGATGATGATGATGAATTATGTAGATGATGATTATTGAAATCGTAATGATGATCATGATGAGATGATGATGGTTAGATTATGACGATTTAATCATAATCATAAATGGCGAATACATGATGATTGCAAATTAGGGTATAAATCTTATTATTAGCATCATTATTATTATTATTGTTATCATTATTATTATTAATATCAATATTAGAATTAACATTAACATTAATATTAACATTATTATTAATATGAATATCATAATTATTATTACTAATATTATTATTATTATCATTATCATTATCATTAAAATGATTATTATTACTAATATTAATATTATTGTCATTATTATAAATATTAGTATTATTATTATCATAATTATTATTAAAAATTATCATTTTATTATAATTATCATTTTTATTATCATACAACTATTATTATTACTATTATTATTAGGATTATCATTATTTTATCATTATTATTATTATTATTATTATTATTATTATTATTATTATTATTATTTTTATCAATTATTATTATTATTATTATTATTATTATTAGTATTAATATTATTCTTATTATCATAATTATTATATTTTTTATCATTAATATTAGTAGTATTATCATTAAGACTATTATTAGAATTATCATTATATTTAGAATTAGTATTTTTATTAAAATTATTATTATTTTTATCATTATTATTATTATTATTATTATCATTGTTAAATCTAATTATTAGTATTATTATCATTATTTTAGTATTATCATAATTATTATTTAACAAATAAAAGATATTTATATAAAAGATATAATTATTACATATATCACAATATATCTAATTTACTATTTTAATATAAAAATAACATATATATATATATATATATATATATATATATATATATATATATATATATATATATATATAATGTTTAAAATAACAAATACATTGCTATAAGTAATATAGTATATAATTAATACATAGAAAATAGTTTGATTACTATTACATGCTCATTATATATTTTAATATATATAACTGATATAGGTTCGTGAATCCGAGGCCAACCCTACACTTGTTCAATGACGTCATATGTATTTTTACTACGAAATACAGTATTGTGAGTTTCATTTGCTCCCTTTTTAAATGCTTTTGCCATATATATTTTTGGGACTGAGAATACATGCGCTTTTATAAATGTTTTACGAAATAGACACAAGTAATCGAAACTACATTATATGGTTGAATGATCGAAGTCGAATATGCCCCTTTTGCTTGGTAGCCTAAGAATTAGTAAACCGATCTACTAATTGACACAAATCCTAAAGATAGATCTATTGGGCCTAACAAACCCCATCCAAAGTACCGGATGCTTTAGTACTTCGATGATGTTTTATCATGTCCGATGGATGTCCCGGAATGATAGGGGATATTCTTATATGCATCTTGTTAATGTTGGTTACCATGTGTTCAATCCATATGAATGATTTTTGTCTCTATGCATGGGACGTATATTTATGAGAAATGGAAATGAAAATCTTGTGGTCTATTAAAATGATGAAAATGATCGATTATGATAAACTAATGAACTCACCAACATTTTGGTTGACACTTGAAAGCATGTTTATTCTCAGGTATGAAAGAAATCTTCCGCTGTGCATTTGTTCATATTAGAGATATTACTTGGAGTCATTCACGACATATTTCAAAAGACATTGCATTCGAGTCGTTGAGTTTATCAAGATTATTATTAAGTCAATTATAGTTGGGATATATTATGAAATGGTATACATGCTGTCAACTTTTGATGTAATGAAAGTTTGTCTTTAAAAAACGAATGCAGTGTTTGTAAAACGTATCATATAAAGGTCAAGTACCTCGCGATGTAACCAAATGTAATGTATTCAAGATGGATTAGGACGGGTCCTTTCAATGTTTGTGTGTAGATTGGTAGATCTTGATTGTAGCGTAAGATTTATTTTTTTGGGTTATGTTGTTGTATGTTTGTTTGCGACCCTTGTGTGTTTTGATGGGTAAGGGTGATCCTTAGGTTAACTTTCTGGGATTGAAAACTGTGACTTGGATAGAGATGTGTTGTGATTTATGTAGTGGACTCTTAGAAGACAGAAGACTATTAGATAATGATATTGTTGTTACTGTTGTGATGGAATGAGGGTTGTGTCGATTGGACAATTCTTTTGCTTAACGAGATGTATGATACTACTAGTTGAGTATTTTGACATTGAGGAACATATGTTGCGATTTTCTATGCTTGCTAGATGTGGGGTAATGTTAGTAGATTATATTTGAACATTTGATGGAAAATGTTTAAATAACTATGATTGGACATATGGTGTGATTGATTAATTATTAAGTAGCTTATTTATTTGCCGAGCCATTTGAAGAGACTCGTTGGACTTAAGTTAGTGGATGGAATAAGTAGTATTTTTCCATTTCGAGCGACTCAGAATGAAGGTGTGATTCAGGATAATATACTTGTGTAGTTGTGTCTGGCCAACATAAGTGGATTATGGTGAGTCATACAGAATCTCTGGGAAGCTGAAGGAAAAATTAGGTGGCCTGTGCTATAATGGATAGTAATATGATTGGACAAAAAATGAATAACTTGGAATATTGTCTTGAATTATGGACAATTTTGTGGACATAGACACATGACTTAGACTGATAACTAATTCTATAGCCTGAGCTTGGAATAATTGTGAAATGTTAACTGTGTTAGAAGTTAAATTTGATGACAGATTGTGAAAATTCGATACAGAATGACTTAGAAACGTGAAATTTGACTTGGATAATTGGATTGATAGTGGAGATTTGTGGATTCAAGTTGTTGACCAGTGGATATGGTGGTAATTTGTATTGTATCGGACGTGAGTAAAAGTTAGAAATTCCATATGCATACACTTGTTTGAAGATAGACGATGGGTATTGGAAGGAAGATTTTCTATTTTTGGGTTGATTATTGTGAAAGACTTAGTTGAGTTTACGGTTTTGTTGACCATAGTTGACCCGATTCCGAGGACAGAATCTCTTTAAGGGGGTAGATTTGTAACATCCTATTACCGGACCTAGTTGAAATGACCCTTTTGACCTTGGGTGTGTTTGTATGTTAATAATATAATTATATATTTATAATTATTTGGTTGTTTAGTTGAGACCAGTTTATGACAAGGGTCACATAACAGGTTCGTTTGTTTAATTTGAACTCCGTTAGGATAGTCAAATTAAGTACAAAAGATATCAGATAACTGGTAAATACCCGTGTGTTATGGGGTATGGGTTTATAACCCAATATAAATAGCTTGAATCTGGATTATTCCATTATTTTCCTCAAATTAAAAATAATACTCCGTACCTAACTCTCACTCCCTTGAAACCCTAATCTCTTGAATCTTGATTTAGAGTCTAACAAGGTAAGAATCATTTATTTTAGTGTTGTAATCTTAGTTTAAATGGAGTTTTTGGTTAGGTTGTGATAAAAGTGCATTGTTGGTTAAAATCAAGTGATTTGGGTGTTGTTTTGATGAAATTGGTTGGGGTTTATATTTCTATAAGTGTTATAAGTGTTTCCTAAACGGATTTTGGTGTCAAAACGTTTAAAAATCGAGATTTGGGTGATTTTGGCTCGAAACCCGTCAGTTTCTGCTGCTGCTGCTCGATGAACACAGCCGTACGGTTGCAGCCTGCAACCGCACGGGTACATTATGCAACCGTACGGGTGCATGTGCAACCGTACGGATGCAATGGTGTTGGTGCAACCGGGCAGTAAGTGTGCAACCGTACAGATGCATGTGCAACCGTACGGATGGACTTGCAACCGTACGGATGCATGTGCAACCGTACGGATACAAATCAGTGCAAACTTATGTTGTTTAATTGGCTGTTTTCTAGTCGTTATGCTGTCCGTGTGACTTATGATAATCAGGATGTAAATTCTGAAAATGCATAAGTGTTAGGTGTACTTTTAGTGACACTTTTGTTACTAATTTGCTGTATTGTGCTGTTTTGTGCTAACGGACAGAAACTAACTTGATTTGCCTTATGTTCAGGTGATAAAGATAAGGAAGAAGCTCAGTGATAGATTATCTAAGCTAGTTACTGGTATTCGGTGAGTGGGATTATCTCTTGGGGTGTAGTATAGAGTAGCAAGTTGCGCTACTATGTTTATATTGTTGATAATTGCCATGATTAATAGTTATGTTGTACAATTGATCGCAGTTAAGGTTACCATGCTTTTAGTAGTATTAGTTGCATGTAGTAGTAGTAGTTGATTGGTTGTATGTGCACAAGTTGTTGTTGTTGGAACCTTGATCTGTTAGGTTCAGCTCAGAGAGGTCAACCTAGTTGTGGTTGGGTCCAGTTGGCTACTGTTTGTTGAGTATAGTGCTGAATGACGAATCACCTGCGTGTGGATGACTATACTGGGGATTCAGTAGTAAGGACTATCGGTAGATTCTAGCCTGATCAGCTAGGGTCGTGTGCACGTACAAGCCGTCGGTCCTCTAGTTGGAGCATAGTTGCCAGTTGCCAGTTTCCAGTTGTTAGTTGCTAGTTGTTGTATGTTGTATATAGTTGTTGCTGTAGGAGTACAAGTTGGTAACCCCTCACCTCCTTCCTTGCAGGTTTTGGATCTTAGTGTTCGTAGGAACGGGAGTCGGGTCGACGATATGTTTGACAAGACGAACTCGGATGTCTTAGCTTTTGTAAATAAGTAACTAGTCGTTTAACATAACACCTGTGGTTTGTAATGAAATAATTAACTAATGATTTGTGGTAATCATGTTTATCTTTAACTAAGGGTATTTATGTAAATTTAGTCTTCCGCTGTGTATTAAAAAAAAATCAGGGTGTTACAGATTTATTGTTCCAGCAGGATGTAATAATGTTAATTGCTTTTTCTTCCTCATACCAAATGTCAAAAACTCTAATTGGTTTCGGCCCATCATCGATAATTTTATCCCTCAAAATCAGCGAACAATGATCAGAAAAATCCCTGTCGAGTGCAGCTACTGATAAATCCTTCCAACAATCACCAAAGTCTTTGGATACTAGAAAGCGATCGAGCTTACTAAACTTGGTTCCATTGTCACTAACTCTCACGAATTTTATATCTTCAAGTGGAACCTCAAGTAGTACCGAACGCTCAATGAAATCATTAAACATTTTAGCCCTTCCTGCCTTGTATTCACAATTTAACCGCTCATCTATCGACCTTACCTCGTTGAAATCCCTACCTAAGACCCACGCGACATCCTTGAAAAAAAGCAGCTCGTCTAACCCATTCCAAAATTTGGCTTTACCCCTGTCGTCGTGAGGCCCATAAACATTAACCACTGCAATCTCCTTATCAATTCCTTCCCATTTACCTTTCACGGCTAGATAATAATCTCTTGAAATGGCTTGGTCTACCCGAAACACACTATCATCTCATAAAATCATTTGACCCGCTGCACTTCCAATGGCAGCTTTTTGTACAAACCCAACCCTATTCGAACCCCATAGCCTATGTACCCACTATTCTTTCACCTCTTTCAATTTAGTTTCCTGAAAAAGTATCAAATTTGGTTTTTCTTGTCTACAAATTCTCTGTGCCCATTCAAATTTCCCCTCTCGATTAAAGCCACGAATATTAAGAGTCACTATCTTCATAATTAAAAACAGTAAAGCGACTCGAAGATTACCTGGGTTCAGGAGCGTGCCCTTCATTTCACCCCGATTTGTTCAGCAAAGCTATCGGGATTCTTATTGATGCTTGCTTCTGAATCAGATGATTGAGGGTTTTCTTCCAAACTTTTTGAAAGGGCCAAAATTGAGCTTGTAGAATCGGGGATTTTGACTTTTTGTATGAATCTTTCTAGCAACTCTTTTCATATTTAAGAATCTTGAAGAATTTTTCCAGTTACGAATGTTGCGCCATACCTTTTATTTTTTTGACCATGATTTGTTGAAGGAAGAATGCCCTGCACTGACCGATGGCTTGTTATTTAGTTCTTGAGAAGAGGGATTCATAGATTGATTGGGGTATGTATGAGTATTGGGCTCATCTGGACCAAGGTCGGTATTCATATAAGAAAGAAAGCCCAATAAACCCTCATTCGAATTATTATCTGGGTTGGGATTAACAGGCTTAGTAGGCTGAATGTGATCTTTCAAGGGGAGCTCGTTATTGTTGTCATTCTCAGACCCATATTCGTTGTCTAACCCCTCCTTGTTGGGCTCAAAGCCCAAACCTGTATCATTAAGCACTTCTAAAGTAGACACAATTTTGTTAGGTCTTTCATTTGCAGACATACAAGAAGGCACGCCTATGCTCACCCTATTGGTCTGTTCAGTTGACTCAATATGCTTGCCCTCAGTTGTATTGATCCCTTCGAAGTTTGTATTTCCAAGAGTGTCATTATTGTTTTGATTAAGGGACACGCCGTTTAGAGTCTTGGAAGTTGCAATATCGTTGGCCATGAAGAAATTGTCTGACGTTTGGAAACCCTTAGACCCTTCATCTTCTTCGTCTTCTTTGCGACTATTCGGTGAGATTATCTTTTGCCGGTAAATTCATCATCATCGGAATCTTCATTATGGGCCTCCCCTTTATTTGGAATCGACTCTCATGTTTTTGAAATCATCGTTCTCCATAACCACTATATTATCGTCCGCGCTCCAGTTGCTTCCATCTAGTTCATCTAGATCAAGCTCCAGGAAATCATTGAGTTCCTCCATCACTTTAACATAACATAATTTATTACCTTTTCTCACCAAAACCGTCTCATTAATAGGCTCACCCCAGATCTTCATCAAAACTTTCCCAGGTATGAGATTTTGATTACCCTCCAGTGAGCAATTACAGAATTCGAGTGGTTTTCCCCACCACTTAACAATGTTCCCAAAGGTTTTTTCATTCCACCATGGAACAGTTACACCCATGATATTGAGCCAAGTTAACATACCAAAAGGACCAAGATTATCATCCCACCATCGAAGGTTGTTTAACCATTGTCGTAAAAAAAATGATCTTTAGAGTTCAATATGTTTTGTGCCTCTTCTTTTGTCTCGGGAATAATTAGCATATCAAAACCACCGAGGTATTTGAACGTGACGTTATTTAGTCCTTCTGCTTGACATAAGGAAACAAACTGTTTGATAGAATTAGTATTTTTGACTTCTCCAATTATGGCCCTTGAAAGTAGATTTTTGTTATCATTATCGGTTTCATCCTCGAGAATCACCATTCTGTCTTTGCCCTTGTTATTATTCAGCCTAACCTCTACTGTATCTTTCTCCGAATATCTGATGTCATTTGCCTCCTAATGATATTGACTTGAGATGTTCTTCCTGCTACCCACTGGGTGCACCACTTCATTGAATCTTCTAAAATCACGATATGAGTGACTGAATTGATAAGTCTTAACCCCCATTTTGGAAGGAGGTTTGATGTTCTCCACCCTCGTTTTATCAGTATTGTGGTATTCCTTCTTCTGCTCGCTCATTTTTTCACTTTTTTCGTTTGCCATGTATGCCCTTATTTTGGTGCCTTGCATTTGAATGTCATTTAATTTGATGAGGAATGAATCCACATCTTTAATTCCATCGAATCTTACAAAACCAAACTTATGACTATTGGAGAGTAGTTTTCTTGGCCATGTACACATCGTGAATGTCACCGTGCCTCTTGAACTTCCACCATAAATCCGTTTCAGACTAGTTTTCAGGGAAATTGAAGAAGAAAAAAGAAATAATCCGGTTGTTGTTATCTCTCGCTATGTAGCCCTCCTTGTTCTCCCCGTTGAATTGAACTCTACGTGCCGACGCATTACCCAATTTTTTTGAAGATTTCCTATGTTGAACTCTGATCCATTCTACTATGTCGGATTATACGTTACAGCAAGATCTTATAAAAGGTTTCCAGCCTTCAAGGTCTCTCTTATAACGGTGTATCTACAAACCTTCTTGTGCTATTGAACGATGATTTGCTTTAAATGATAGATTCAACATTTAACCACCCATTATCTGAGTTATTCGTGATAATCAGACCTGGTTAGATCACATAAATCTTAACAAGAATACTTTCATTTGATAGATCTTAAAGCATTTTTGACGTCTTTTAGGCGGTCCATGAACATACAGTCACTACGAAAACCATTTATTTCCTTGTTTCATGCATTGATTATAATTGATTCAACCTCCTCATTTTTCAGCCAAACATCAAAAACTTTAAATGGCTTCATGCCGAAGTCAACATTGTTGTCTTTAAGAACAATACGACAGTGATCCGACATACCTCGATCCAGGGCTGTTGAAACAATATTAGTACAAAACCTTCTGAAACCAAAAACCGATCAATTTTGCTAAGCTTAACTCCATTGTCACTAAATCTCGTGAATTTTTCCCTATCAATGGAACTTCCATTAGCTGTGATTCATCGATAAAATTGTTGAAGAGGGATGCTCTTTTTTCAATGAAGATAAATTTTAGACGCTGACAAGGGTACCTCACTTCGTTGAAGTTACCACAAATCACCCATTCTTCATGTTTGTAGGACATCAATTTTCGTAGACTATCCCAAAGTTTCACCTCTCCGGCATCTCTGTGGGGTCCATACTAGTTGAGAATAATAGTCTCGTTATCTTTACCATACCATCTTCCTTTGATTGCTAGAAAATACCAATCTTCAATAGCTTGTGTCACGTTAAAATATGATCTATCCCATATCAAGACTATACTTCCCAACTTACTTATCTTAGGTTTTTTTATATAGCCAATATCAGAGGAACCCTAGGTCGATTCCATCCACTTATCAGTATCCTCTGCACATCTAGATTCTTAAACTGCAACTATATCCGGAAGCTCAGTTAGTCGCATTTTCCTGAACTAAGCAATCTTACACTCATTGATATCATCTTTTTCAAAGCCTCGAATGTTAAATGATAGTATCTTCATTAATAACCTTTAGGTATTGAGTTCAAAACTAGGATTATTGGGGTTTTTCCCCCTATTGTAAGCCCAGCTTCCCGCTAAAGTCCTTTACACCTGCACTGTTATTGGAGAATGAAGTCGGGCTTTATTTACGGCTCTTTAAATTGCCTTTAGGCAGAAAAGATCTGCTCTTTGTTGTCTTGTTTAGGTTGGAAGGGGTGATACATACGGCATTTTGCTTGTTTCTGGCTAAATTTTTGAGCTTGATCATTCTAGATGATGTTTTCCAACCAAGTGCAGAGTTCCAAAGGGAATCGTGGTGATTAAGGTTACAACCAGGTTTACGTTTGGGGGGATTTTGGGTTGAGTTAGAAGAATGGTGGCGTGTAGGGTTGGGAACATAAGAACTTGTAAGGTTTTGGTTGTTCTGTTTTAAAGCAGGTGGTTTTAGGTTAGGTTTTGAGGAGAAACGTGGGTCACATGCTAATGATGCACATAGCTGCACATCCATTGCGCAACATCAGAATGGCGCGTATTGCCTTATATCATCACGTATGACCCTGTCCATACAATCGCCAAACGCGTCATCCGGTTGTCCTTTAATAACTTACCCGCGACATTGGTTGTGCAGTTTAAACGGGGCACCACCTATGTAGCATGAACTAGGTTAAAAATGTAATGTAGCGACATTAAAGCAGAATGGACACCCTGTGGCAGGACGGTACTACCCTGGCATGGTATAATGGCCAAAAAAGGATAGCAGGGTATAAAGGAGACAACACTAAAACAATAGCAGTACTTTTACAGCCTTTTGAAATAAAAGGACAAAGACAATACAACGTGGCACCAACATATCCTTTTGTCCCCTTACGTGGCACTAAGGGACAAAAGCTCATGAGTATAAATAGAAGTAACTTGGGCAAGAAAAACACACAACTTTGGATTGCATTTCATTTAATCCATAAATCACTCTCGATCACAATAATCACCACAGCTAACCTGCGCGACTAGAATAGCTCTTCCATACACTTTGAGGTTTCAGGTAACATTTACACAACATAAATCCTAACACCGCCTTCGAGCCATCAATTCCGGCTAAATCAAATGATGGTGGGTTACGTTTAACCACCCTTTCTAAGATCATCATCTCGTATGAGGGTTATTCACGGTACTCTGGACCAGAGAGTTAAACTCAATAAACCTTTAAATCCCCCTAATTTGTTGATCTTGCATTAAGCGAACTCCTTGGAAAATTTTATGCTTGAATGCTTGATCAAATGGCGCCATCCGTGGGACTCTAAGTTAAAAGGTTTTGTTAAAATCTTTTCTCCTTATAGTTCTTCACATCCAAAAGTTTCTTTTTTGTATGTGTGGACCGTTCCCAGGAAATCTAAAGCGTAGCACGAAGAAATGACGAGTCAACTGGAGGCTTCAAAGACAATTCCAGCATGTTCGCAAGCACCGCGAGTATCCAAACCTTCGGGTACACATCCGAGCAGCGGTACGAGTGCACTGCTAACGAGAACCACTCTTCCTCCCTCACTAGAGACCCCCGTACAAGGTTTCAAAACCCAGAGACTACGCGACTAATACCATGGGCGATGAACACCATAAACGTGGGAACCATTCCCATCTACATTAGTGCGTCTGGGTCGTCTGCGCACGGTACAAATGCCGAGTTTCGAGTATTGAATCGCGCACGCCCACTACGCTAGCTAGCGCGATAGAAGCTTTGCAAAAATGGGTTTTGACACACAGGACTTGAACATCCAAAGCACTTAGCTGAGCTCAGGGTCAGATGGCACCGCCAATAGAATCGTGCCCAACCCCAACAGTTTATGTCTCTCCGCAGACGCCTCTCAACGCAGTGTCAAATTCTGCTCCAAGCACACAAACACTTGAAGAGTGCGCCCAAAACAAAGCTAACTTGATTTATTCGCTAATGAAGGCTGCACCAGATGATATGGTTAACGAATTTGAGCAACCAGGGAAGACGGAGCTGATAATCAAGAACCTATTCGCGGGCATGAAGGGAGTCAGTGTTAAGCCCAATTTTGAGACTGCGCCCACTTCTGAAAGTTTGTGTCTCACATTCTTAACTATGTAGCCCCCACCTTACCTGTAATCCTGCTCACGTTAGGATATTATGATGGACTTTCCGATCCTGATGATTTCCTGCAGAAATATGAAGGCATTGCTCGCAATCAAAGGTGGGCCGATGAAACCAGATGCACAGAATTTCCCCCTCTCCTCGAGGGAATAGCGCGCAATGGTTTAATAACCTACCAGCACCGTTCATCATCTCCTACCATTATCTGAGAGAACACTTCTTACTCAATTTTCATAACATGAGAGCATCCAGGAGAACTCATGTCGAATGTCATGACATCAAACAAGGACGCGGAGAATCTATGGGACAGTTTATCGATAGGTACAGTAAAGAAGTCGCGCGCATCCCAAATATGGCAGAATCACAGAAGGTTTCAGGATTCATTCACGGAATCTGTAGAGAGCGTCACTTACAGTTGTGTCAAAAGCTGCGAAAAAGGCCACCAGAGACACTGACTTGAAACTATCAGAGAAGCGAACGAACATTTATGCGCAGCTGAAGACATCATACGATATTCGGGGTATGGAAACGGTCATGGTCATCGCGATAACCATGATTAACCGAGGGGAGGATGCAACTCGCACAACTCTCATAGAGGATACCAAGATGACGAACTTTACCAGCACAATAATGATAACGGGCGTGGACACGCTCATGGCCACCACAGTAGCAACAACCAGCGAAACAGAAATTGGGAACATAATCAAACGCTCATCAAAAACCTGGAAAAAAGTCTCAAAGAAATTCTTGCGACAGAACCTATATCGCAGACCTTTAGCAGGCCCGCGCGCATGTCAGAATAAGCAAGGTGTGACAGGTCTAAATTCTGTGACTTTCATGATGATTATGGGCATGAGACTAACAGGTGCAAAGCGTTGACGGATAAGGTGGTGGCGTGCTTGAAGCGAGGCGAGCTTCATCATTTGAAGGAGCCTAAAGGGCGATCATGCAAGGAAGAGTATAATGAAGACAAGGAAAATGGACGAGATAAGGTGATCCACGTTGTCACAAAGAAATGCACTGCTACGAAGCCAAGACCTGCGCACTCCCGGGAATACCTGCAGGTCCCATTTTCGATCAATGAAGTTCAAGAAGCCAAGAGTGACCTCATCATGGTTGGCAGTTGTTTGCCTGATTTAAGACTCAGGGTCAGGTGCCTATGCGTAGACACTGGAAGTAGCTCCGATATCATGTTTGAGCCTTACTACAGGAAACTTCCGCGAAAGCTCAAACTTAACTTAAAGTCGTCGAAAGACAGGCTCCAAGGGTTCTTCGGCGATCCACTGCTTACCCTGGGAACCTTGAAAATTGAACTGCAACTCGAGGATGATGATAACTGGGTAAAAAGGCGAATTGAGAAAGTGAAGTTTAGCATTGTGCGTGCAACATCATATTATGATGCGCTACTGGGATGCCCGTCGTTGCAGAAGTTCAAGGCAGTGCTCTAGGTTTGCCACAAAAGCTGAAATTGCAACGATGATGTCAAAATCATCAGAAAGCAGTCGCAATCAGGTATTTTGTCAATTATTAACTTCGCAATTATAAGATGGTTACTTGATCTGAATAGATGCTGCTGCGCGCGAACAGTTCAGTGTGCTTACCGCATTTAAATGAGAACAATCTTGTATAATCTGAAACATAAGCCGCACGCTCTAATGCACCAAACGCATATTAACATGCATTCGTTGATTTACAAAAACATTGAACTGGTCTAAACACGTCCTGAGGAACCAAGCAATGACAGAAGGAAAGGAAGAGGAAGGAAATAGCTTACCTATTGGAGCAGAAGATGATGGAAACTGTGACATTTAGCTATGAAGTGGCGCGAATCCGATACAAAGACACGTTTATGGTCTTACAGTTTTAATTACGTTCTTATGTATTGTTTAAGAAGAATGTCGTCGCACTATTTATGTAACTGCGCTAGCAGATAAACTACTATAATTAACCTTGGAAATGCTCCTAATTTTCTTTATTTTCTAAGATATTGTCTGCGAAAATCTTTGTGTCATGCATAATGCAAAGTAGTTCTTTAACTTGGACTGGTGCGCACGGTCGTGAATACCCCACGCACTCCTGCCTTTGAAGGGGTGTTTTCTCCAACTCACGCACGGTAGAAGCTTGTTTGGCGACAAGCTAGACATTATTACCGGAAGGCAACGGACATTGGTTTGTCCTAGCCACACCCGCGCAGAATACGAGATCTGCAAGTCATGACTATAAGAGTACCAGGAGTGGACCTCGGTCACTTGCTCGTCGCCCCCTTCGTCGCAAGTCGCCCCACTCCCCCACCCTGTCACTTGTGTTCTTCACCACCTTGTCAGTCTCTCACGTGACGGAAGTCGCAACATTTAATTAAAAAAATATAAATAACGGCTAGTTTTATACCGTTGGGAATTTTATATTTTTTTTCTTTTTCTTTTTTACATTCTATATCTATACACAACACAACACAAACACAAATCTCATTCACAAACACAAATCTCATTCACAAACACAATTAAATGTCAAATAACCAATATTATCTCAATTCACAATGGATTCCACTCTCACCCTATTCACCCGGATCGGCTCAATGTTCGGCTAGTGGTGGTGAGGATAATCTCGGTTTTTCAAATTTTGCCAATTCACAACAATCATTTCCACAAATGTCTCCTGAGCAAATGCAAGCGTTTATGATGTGATAATAACAACAACAACAATCACAAGTTCGACATACACAACAAACACCACAAGCACAAAAATGCAAGTGGAGAGCAAAGGCTAAAGGAAAAGAAGTTGCGGTCGATTCGTCACAACCTAGAAGATGAACTGAGTACTTTTGGGAACCCAAAGATGAGCTACGTTTAGCTCAATCGTGGATTGCGCCTTTTGAAGATCCAAACCAAGGCATTGATCAAAAGTCGGCTTCGTTTTGGAACGTGGTTATGAATGAGTATCATTCTAGGGGTGCACCTTACAAACGAACAAAGGTCCTCCAAATGGACAAAAATGAATGAATGTTGCAGAAAGTATGGTGGAATCGTGAGTCGTCTCAAACGAGTTCCACGTAGTACGATGGTGATGTCAATTTCAAGGAACGTTGTGATGCATAATACAAGGTGGAGACGTTTAAGAGGTTTAACAATTACCTAGCTTGGGAATTCCTAAAAGATAAGCAGAAGTGGAACAACTTGACTCCACTTAAAACAACCAAACATGATTGTGTTAGTTTGGATGTTTGTGATCTTGATGGGGAATTGGAGGAACCGGAAGAGAATCCAAATGAGGAGCTATATGGAGAGGATGCAACACAACGACCTCCCGGAAAATCAAGAAAATCAAAATCACAAAAGACGTCTTCGAGCTCCACCGCTTCCGCAAGATCCTCGTTTGATGAAAGTGCAAGCGGCGATTCGGGCCAAGCTTCGAAGTGGAAATTGAATTGTTTCGTATTGGTTTTTAATAAAAAGGAATTGTAATGTTTTTATTTATTTAGGAATTGTAATCTTTTTTAGGAATTGTAATGTTTTTTTTTCTTTTTTAGGAATTGTAATGTTTTATTTTTATTTTAATGGAAGTTATTTCTTACTTATGTTAATTTTTATAATTATATTCATTTATGTTTTTTTAAAATCATAAATATAATAATAAAAATATAAACTGACATGCCAAGAGGTCACCACTCTCCACTTTTCCTGACTCAACAAGTCAGACCTGACATGCCAAGTGACCTCAGTCACCACTTCCAGTGCTCTAAGCGATAGGGTTGGTCGCCTTTGACCTCAATCCTAAGTGTTGGTGCACTTAGAAGGCTCTCGATGCGCAACTATTAGGGTGTGTAGTTTAAGTCTATGTTGTGTGCACAACAACATATATGATAAACAACGCACTGACATACCTTAAGTATGATATACGATTAACAAATTTAACTTGTTTAAGCCGCGCACATAACGTGCTTGAAACGATGAAGTCAATATACGCGGAATTGGTGTCACCACAATTTACAAATACAAATCTATACCCGGTATCATGCATATGCAACAACTGAATACAAGTAATAAAAGTAATAGCGAGATCTGCAAGAGACATTACTTAAAAAGAACGATATTTTCATTTCATAAGTGTTCATTACAATAAGCGCAGTGCGCGTACAATACATAAACATAAAAAACTACAAAACAACATTCAACAACTGCTCGGCAGTGGCCTCTACGCTCTACGTCATAGCGACAAGGTTGGGCACATCAACGTGCTCTAGTACAATCACACCAGCTTTATCATCCTTAGCAGCGCTAGAAGGCAGTTTCTTGGCCACAACAGGTGGCAGGTGTAACGACCCGGAAATTTCCGACCAAATTTAAACTCTAATCTCTATATGGTTCCGACACGATAAGCAAAAACCCTAAAGTTGACCCGCACTTTTTTGATCGTTTTATACTTATAAGATTAATATTTACATAAATTAAACCTTACCAACATGATAAGCAATCCAAATTGTTGAGACTTATGTTTTCGAAAAGAGTTTTACACAACGTTTGACCGTCTAGTTTGACCGATGATATCACGAACTATACAATATATGATAATTATACGTTTGTGTATATATATGTATATATACATATTTAACATGATCTAAGAATGTTTTAATATCTCATTTTGTATTAATAACAATAAGTTATAAGTATATTTTGAAACTACTAACTTAAGTTTTCAAAACGATAACCATACGTAACGTTATTTGACTTAAATACTTATGACCTATAATGTTTATACATATATCGTATAAGTAATGTATTTAATCACTTTTAAAGACTTAAATACATAAAAAAATATAAGTATATTTACAAAAGATAGCTATATTTGAATCCTCGTTCCGTTTTCTCAAAGATTTCTATACGTATACCTAGGGTATATGTACCCGTATCATACGCAGCTTCTAGATGTATTTACTATTGGTATATACCAATAAAAATCTGCTCCTTAGCAGCCTTAAATGATTAAGAAACATGTGGAACCAACCATTTGTCAAGTAGCATGAATTATTTAGCAAGAAAACAAAGTTAGGTATCTTTTTTTTCCTTTATAACCTAAAAACGTTTTTATGCATGCACACCATTTCTTCACCCCATTTTCTTATACTTACACTTCCATTTCTCTCTCAAAATACTCTTAACTTCATACTTGATCATCTTCAAGCATTTTCCCCATCATTTAGCTTCAAAAACCTTACTTAAACACCATAAGAAAACCATACAAAAACACTTCAAGAAATCCTTCCAAGAACACAAACTTACTTCCAATCTTTCATCCAATTCCATCACCCTTTTGGTTCTAGCTTTTTACTCCTCTTTTACAGAAACCTTGTCCAAGGAACTTGAGGTAGTATCTATGTTCATAACCTTATTCGATTCATATATATATAGCTATCATATTTTGTGGTATACAATTTTAACAACAAGAACATAGTCTGAAAGTTTTCAAACTTGTTTGCAAACTAAATAGATCCTTCTAACTTAACTTTTAAAATACTTCAAGACCTGTAATATAACTTAAATATATGCTAACTTAACAAGGTATAACTTGGTTTTTCAAAGAATATCTTAAAAACTGTTTTTACGACGTCGGAGTGTAACCGGGGACTGTTTTGGGTTGGATAATTAAAAACTATCTTAAACTTTGAATTGGAGGTTTATGTTCTGGAAAAATGATTTTTACTATAAATATGTTAACACATAAAAATTTCATGATTTAATTCAAAGTATAAGTATTTTTAGAAAAATGGTCATTAAGTGTTATTTTTTTTGTAACAAAAATGTTTAACTTCATAAGTTTCACTAAAGTTTCACCTATGCCGTGTGATTTTGAATACAAACCAAGGTATTTTCAGTTCATAGTCTTAAAGAGGGACTCGATCCAAGGAGATGGCAAGTTGAATCAACGAAAACGGATTTGTAACGAAGAAACTATGACCGAAACAAAATTGGTTATCCTAGACTTGTTTAACTTCGGGATTAATTGGGAAAAATTAAATAAATCACATATTTCTAAGATAACATGATATTTTATATATATGTACTTATAATTCAATTTTATATGGTTCAGGATCACCCGTAAACAACACGAGAAGATTAATCATAAGATCCCATATTTGTACGCAACACGTCATTTGACAACACCGGTACTTTATGTACGCAACACGTCATTTGACAACACCGGTACCGTGGGTCAAGATTAATCTCGACCAATACATATACGATGGGGTTTTATTTATTTCGTTGGGGGTTTTATTTATTTCATTGCGGGTATATTAAACATCTAAAAATGAACCATTAAAATTGAATTACTAACAACGAGCTGCTAACTACGGACTAAGGAATTATTCAAAGTATTAAAAGTATAACAAGTATATATATGTGACGTTTGTTTAAAAAGAAAAGGTATTGATATATTATATATGGATAGGTTCGTGATATCAACCGGAGACCAAGTCAAATTATATATATCTTCAAGACGAAAGTGAGTATATAGTCCCACTTTTAAACTCTAAATATTTCGGGATGAGAATACATGTATTTTATGTTTTACGTTATGGACACAAGTAACTGAAAAATATATTCTACGTTGAGTTGTACCACTGGCATACTTCCCTGTAGCTTGGTAACTAATATTTACAGCGGTATTGTAAACGCGAATCCTGTTGATAGATCTATCGGGCCTGACAACCCCAACCGGACTGGACGACCAGTATTCAACGGTTGCACAGTAATTCGTTTCGTGACTACACTTGGTACAGTGTAGTAAGATTTCATATTAAAGGGAATATGCGACGTGATTAATTGTTAAGTATGGTTACCAAGTGCTCAACCACTTAGAATATTTTTATTAAAATGTTTATATATGAAATCTTGTGGTCTATATTTATATCGCTGTCGACATTAAACCTATATCTCACCAACTTTATGTTGACATTTTAAAGCATGTTATTCTCAGGTATGAATTAAGTCTTCCGCTGTGCATTATCTCGTACTAAGGATACTACTTGAGGCCATTAAGGACTTATATCATAAGGCGTTGCATTCGAGTCATTGAAGTTCATAGAGACTATTATTAAGTAAATGGCGGTTTAGGTCATTTGAATATTATGAAATGTCAGGCGAATATGTCAATTATGGATGTAACTATAGATTGCCTTTTAAGAATAAATGCAACGTTTGTAAGATGTATCATATTGAGGGCAAGTACCTCGCAATGTTATCAACTATTGTAATTCGTTTGTAATCAATATGGACAACGTCCGGATGATTAGTTTCGGATCCTTTCAGTTGGTATCAGAGCGTTGGTCTTAGCGAACCAGGCCTTGCATTAGTGTGTCTAACTAGTAGTTGTTAGGATACATTAAGTGAGTCTGGACTTTGACCGTGTCTGCCTGTCAAAAGTTTTGCTTATCAATCCTAGTCGGAAATCATCTGCTTATCATTCTTAGGGAACTGCCTGCTTATCATTCTTAAGTCTAGACACGTCTTACTGCATTTAGTGCATCGATAGTGTATAGACAAAATTCACATCCTAGCGTATCTGTTACTATAGACATTGCCTGACGTATTTCAAAGATTCTCCGTAATTCATGGGATTTTGATATTATATATACATATGTAAATTATGTATTGAAGAGTACCAAACCCAACTCCTATAATCTATTCCAAACCAAAAATTCATTTCTTCGACCATACAAGATGGATTCTTCATCCAGCTCAAATTCCTCCGACTTCGATAGCTTCGCCGATATGGATTTCCATTCGAGCTCCGAGAACAGCGTTACCGGAATGGATCAACCAATTTCCCATCATCTATTCTGGATGAATTGGGGATGGGTTCGTAATATACTAAATTTCTGGAGGCAAGAAGAAGGTGATCCATTCCATCCACCAGATTGTCCTCTTAACGATGAACCTGAAGCACTTACCGGCGAACCTATTTGAAACACCATTTTCTCGCTCATTTCTAGAGTATCTCGTCATGATTACATACTATCCCATATTTCAAATCTTGTTCATTCGCTCGTTCCAACCGTCAATCATCCCGGTATAATAGAAGAAGTCAACGAACTCCGTGCTTGGGTAGTGGTTTTGGAGAATATGGTGCGAAGGTTACAAACACCAACAGCAGCACCAGCAGCATAATCCGTACTACCATCGTCAACGTCGACAGTACCTTTATCACCCCAATCACAACCGCGCCTTAAATCTCAACATCACAATCTGTATCTCGAATATCAACATCACACGACTCAATATCTATACTTCGAGTATGATCTTCGTTCTATATATCGTTCTACATCGATTATCTTCGCTTTACGTATCGTATGACGATTATGTAATTTCTAAAGTCTTAGAGATTATGTAATCTAGAATTAACGATAAATCAAATGAGTTTAATATCTTATTGACTCATTAAATCTATGATTATCTCTGAAGAAAATATATATGCAAGTATATTTTCATAAAGATAGTAATTAAAAATTCCTTCGTACAAACTATTAATGATGAAAATATTTTAAAAGGTGGGTAGTACCCGAGGAATATTTAGAATTCACATTAATAAGTTATATTGTACATTCTTGAATCTGATTCAACGGTTATCTATTATCTTACTTACAACCACCGATATTCGTATCCGCTCACCCCAGAATAACCATTTTCAATCAAATTTCATATTCGGATTTTGACCTACCAGAATCCAACAAGTGGCATAAAGAAGAAAACATTGGACAAAATAAAAAAAAAATTGTTAGAAACACACGATTTAACTAATTAAAAATCTATTAAGGATTCCACGCTAACTGTTCCGGCTAACTCTGGACAATTAAAATGAATTAAAATGTTGATTGTAACATATGAAGCTAAACAATTCTTCAAGCTTGCCACTTGATTTTATCTTAAACCTCATTCGTAACTTGACGATTACAATTCGCATTCAAATCCTTTCATGATTCCTGAAAACACCTCGACCGAGAAGTTGAACCCGCCGCACCTCGCCTACGGAATGAAGATTTATACATACAGTTATACACCTGAAGAACTCTCGAACCCAAATTCATAATTTAACACATAACGTATTGAATCCTTTGCCATTTATTAGCAAGAACAACCCTACAATTCCTTTTCAAGAAGCTAATTTTGTCACAGCTCCACTTCGACTTTTCAGTGAGATTATTTCTATTATAATCATGATATTTATACCTTGTCCTTTCGCCGTCATTACCGGAAAACCTTTTATATCCCTCGACAACATCAACAGGTGCACCAGCAGATCGTTATCCTTTTGGCGAAATCAACAATCAGTATTTTGAAAATCTCGCGGAACTTCTTCCATCATATCTATAATGTCTATCCCTAAGAATTTCATAATCTGAACGTGAAGTTTCTGAAAAACACCCGGGACTATGAAATAGTTCTTGAAATGCTAACGAAGCAGCAAAAACTGTAAACGACTTTAACGGTCAAAAGTTTGATGACAAAGAATAGTAAGGTGGTAAAGCTGAAAAAAAAAAAGTTTGGAACTAGAAAACGGATGAAGCAAAGTATGAAAGAGGCTGTGGATAAATCACAGGGACTGAACCTGCTCTCAAAGAATACAAACGATTCTGTACCTGCTGAAACCGTCAGTAAGAACCCTACTCTTTATTCAAAACCTTGCCCGGATGATATTTTTCATCATCATCTTATCTTAGATATTATAAGATATCTTCATATCATTCGTTATACATATTTTTCATATTTCTGGAGATATTTTTACAACTATTCCTATCTGCGATCATTTATCTCTCCGTAACATCTGCGTTACAATATAAAAGAAACTGTGTTAATTTCTAAATTCTGAAACCTCCGAGATTAAAATATAAATGATTTGAAGTAGTGTTGGGAACTGATGCATGAATTAGTATAATATAATGAAACTTGATCAACTTCATTATATTACAGTAAGTCATGTTAAGTTTCTAATGGAATGTGATGATTCACAGTACCGTCATCATGTGCCATGTTACACGGCTCTTACATTCTATCAAGTCTCCAAACATATTAGAACGTATCACCTTGATAGTTCAATTTTTCCGAAATATTCGAGTAATTTAACGAATCAAGATCGTGCCATTACAATTTCATTCTAAAACCAATAGCTAGGTTCATTCCAAATTTCCTACCTACGAATTTCGGACCATTGTTCGCTTGGCTCGAGGACAGGAAGAAGAAACGAAGGGACAAAACCTCAGAATAGAAATAGGAACATAAACCACAGCAAATAAGAGAGAGCATTAACTGTGGATGACAATGATTTTAAGGGACGGGAGTAGGAACATCGAAATATAAGGGAAGGTATAAAACCTAACAACAACCCCGAAACTACAAACCGTGCATATCAATACGTATTGCAACGTAAAGGCACGGGAGAATTAAAAACATTATAATTCCAAGGAAAGGATAAAAGAGAATAGATTCTTCTGGTGATAGATGAAAAAGAAGAATGAAAGATATGAAAGTTAGAAATATAACAAGGATTAGAATGGGATGGAGCATATTAGCGAATGTCTTAAAGTAGGAACTAAAGAGAAAGAATAGAAGATGTGGGAAGAAAGAAAGGGAAGGAGGTAAATTTATAGTGAAATATTCGACAAAGAAATCAAAACAGATTGCCGCGTTAAATCAAAGAAGATCCTGATCGCCGCAAAACTAAATCTTATTACATAAGATTTTCTTTAAAACCCTTAAATCCCGGAAATCGATCATAATCACGTCATCGGTTACAACAATTCTATATTTACTCATTTCACTCTTTTGTGATAGCTTCGCTCGTGCATCTCACATAACCGAATCGTTTTATCTAAATCTTTCAATAATGATAAAATTTCATTATTACCTCATATTCGTCATGAAAACATTCCTATTGTTATTTATGACAACCTCTACCAAATTTCGAGGACGAAATTTCTTTAACGGGTGGGTACTGTAACGACCCGGAAATTTCCGACCAAATTTAAACTCTAATCTCTATATGGTTCCGACACGATAAGCAAAAACCCTAAAGTTGACCCGCACTTTTTTGATCGTTCTATACTTATAAGATTAATATTTACATAAATTAAACCTTACCAACATGATAAGCAATCCAAATTGTTGAGACTTATGTTTTCGAAAAGAGTTTTACACAACGTTTGACCGCCTAGTTTGACCGATGATATCACGAACTATACAATATATGATAATTATACGTTTGTGTATATATATGTATATATACATATTTAACATGATCTAAGAATGTTTTAATATCTCATTTTGTATTAATAACAATAAGTTATAAGTATATTTTGAAACTACTAACTTAAGTTTTCAAAACGATAACCATACGTAACGTTATTTGACTTAAATACTTATGACCTATAATGTTTATACATATATCGTATAAGTAATGTATTTAATCACTTTTAAAGACTTAAATACATAAAACAATATAAGTATATTTACAAAAGATAGCTATATTTGAATCCTCGTTCCGTTTTCTCAAAGATTTCTATACGTATACCTAGGGTATATGTACCCGTATCATACGCAGCTTCTAGATGTATTTACTATTGGTATATACCAATAAAAATCTGCTCCTTAGCAGCCTTAAATGATTAAGAAACATGTGGAACCAACCATTTGTCAAGTAGCATGAATTATTTAGCAAGAAAACAAAGTTAGGTATCTTTTTTTTCCTTTATAACCTAAAAACATTTTTATGCATGCACACCATTTCTTCACCCCATTTTCTTATACTTACACTTCCATTTCTCTCTCAAAATACTCTTAACTTCATACTTGATCATCTTCAAGCATTTTCCCCATCATTTAGCTTCAAAAACCTTACTTAAACACCATAAGAAAACCATACAAAAACACTTCAAGAAATCCTTCCAAGAACACAAACTTACTTCCAATCTTTCATCCAATTCCATCACCCTTTTGGTTCTAGCTTTTTACTCCTCTTTTACAGAAACCTTGTCCAAGGAACTTGAGGTAGTATCTATGTTCATAACCTTATTCGATTCATATATATATAGCTATCATATTTTGTGGTATACAATTTTAACAACAAGAACATAGTCTGAAAGTTTTCAAACTTGTTTGCAAACTAAATAGATCCTTCTAACTTAACTTTTAAAATACTTCAAGACCTGTAATATAACTTAAATATATGCTAACTTAACAAGGTATAACTTGGTTTTTCAAAGAATATCTTAAAAACTGTTTTTACGACGTCGGAGTGTAACCGGGGACTGTTTTGGGTTGGATAATTAAAAACTATCTTAAACTTTGAATTGGAGGTTTATGTTCTGGAAAAATGATTTTTACTATAAATATGTTAACACATAAAAATTTCATGATTTAATTCAAAGTATAAGTATTTTTAGAAAAATGGTCATTAAGTGTTATTTTTTTTGTAACAAAAATGTTTAACTTCATAAGTTTCACTAAAGTTTCACCTATGCCGTGTGATTTTGAATACAAACCAAGGTATTTTCAGTTCATAGTCTTAAAGAGGGACTCGATCCAAGGAGATGGCAAGTTGAATCAACGAAAACGGATTTGTAACGAAGAAACTATGACCGAAACAAAATTGGTTATCCTAGACTTGTTTAACTTCGGGATTAATTGGGAAAAATTAAATAAATCACATATTTCTAAGATAACATGATATTTTATATATATGTACTTATAATTCAATTTTATATGGTTCAGGATCACCCGTAAACAACACGAGAAGATTAATCATAAGATCCCATATTTGTACGCAACACGTCATTTGACAACACCGGTACTTTATGTACGCAACACGTCATTTGACAACACCGGTACCGTGGGTCAAGATTAATCTCGACCAATACATATACGATGGGGTTTTATTTATTTCGTTGGGGGTTTTATTTATTTCATTGCGGGTATATTAAACATCTAAAAATGAACCATTAAAATTGAATTACTAACAACGAGCTGCTAACTACGGACTAAGGAATTATTCAAAGTATTAAAAGTATAACAAGTATATATATGTGACGTTTGTTTAAAAAGAAAAGGTATTGATATATTATATATGGATAGGTTCGTGATATCAACCGGAGACCAAGTCAAATTATATATATCTTCAAGATGAAAGTGAGTATATAGTCCCACTTTTAAACTCTAAATATTTCGGGATGAGAATACATGTATTTTATGTTTTACGTTATGGACACAAGTAACTGAAAAATATATTCTACGTTGAGTTGTACCACTGGCATACTTCCCTGTAGCTTGGTAACTAATATTTACAGCGGTATTGTAAACGCGAATCCTGTTGATAGATCTATCGGGCCTGACAACCCCAACCGGACTGGACGACCAGTATTCAACGGTTGCACAGTAATTCGTTTCGTGACTACACTTGGTACAGTGTAGTAAGATTTCATATTAAAGGGAATATGCGACGTGATTAATTGTTAAGTATGGTTACCAAGTGCTCAACCACTTAGAATATTTTTATTAAAATGTTTATATATGAAATCTTGTGGTCTATATTTATATCGCTGTCGACATTAAACCTATATCTCACCAACTTTATGTTGACATTTTAAAGCATGTTATTCTCAGGTATGAATTAAGTCTTCCGCTGTGCATTATCTCGTACTAAGGATACTACTTGAGGCCATTAAGGACTTATATCATAAGGCGTTGCATTCGAGTCATTGAAGTTCATAGAGACTATTATTAAGTAAATGGCGGTTTAGGTCATTTGAATATTATGAAATGTCAGGCGAATATGTCAATTATGGATGTAACTATAGATTGCCTTTTAAGAATAAATGCAACGTTTGTAAGATGTATCATATTGAGGGCAAGTACCTCGCAATGTTATCAACTATTGTAATTCGTTTGTAATCAATATGGACAACGTCCGGATGATTAGTTTCGGATCCTTTCAGCAGGTCAGTGGGGAGCTGAAGGTGTTTCTTTTGAAACTCCCAAAACCTGCACCTCTCGGCCGCATTCATGGCCCACGTAGCTCTGTTGTATGCGTCATTCATGGCAGGAGAATGGAAAGCACGCGTAACAAGCCCTGGGAGCCCAAGTTTTAGAGCTGTGAACTAGTCTCAGGCATACTTGCGCAACTCCTCCATATTATTGAGCTATGCGGAGTGTTGCTCTGCAGCTTTACGGAGGTCAGCATTGGTGGTCAAGAAGTCGTTTTCATTGATTTTCAGTTAGTCCCTCTCTGCCTTGACCAACTCAAGCTCATTGGCAAGCGCCTCCTTTTCAGAGGACGCCCGCACAACAGTAGCCTCAACGCTAGATCACGTATCTTGCACCGCCTTCACCTCATCGTGAAGTGCATTGAGGCATTCGCGTGCCTCCAGCACGCTCAGGGCCTCCTGTCCTGAGTTGGACTCCCCTTCAGCAGGTCATATTTATCTTTAATCCTGCACACGTCACGCAGAAAATTGGTGAGTGTGGTTAGCACGTCCATGTACAGGTCTGCCTCGGGGTTATCTTTCTTGAAGAACCTCAACACGCTTGCTAGGGTGTAGTCCATCAAAAATTCGAGTTGTGACATGGCGGTCCTAGATGGCACCTCCAGAAACTCAGTCAATTTGCCGAATTCCAAAAGCACGTCCGGAGGAGGGCCCTCGCCGTCGTCTGCGCAACAAAGGATAAGCAACTACGTTTTAGAAAAGGCAGTACAGAAAACTAAAAGAATAATTTAAGGTCATGAAAAGAAGTGCGCTTACCAATCTTCTTCTTCTTCTTCTTGTGGGACTTTTCCCCACACTTGTTAGAATGCTTGCGCTTCTTCTTCTTGTGGGAAGAAGCGCCCTAGTCAGCCGAGTTCCCCTGGCTTACAATAGGAGGAGTGGGAGCTCTGGTGTTATGGTAATTGGAGTCCATAGATTAATGTTCAAAATTGATTCAAACGGCTATACAACGGATAGGAGTTTTGGACTGGACCGCGTGTGGTCGACCCACGATCGACCGTGGTCCAAGCCGCAACAACAGCTACTTTTTTTATCTCTCCATATAAATAGCAAGGCTTGGAGAACTTTGAGGACCTGGACCTCTTGCATGATACAACTAATATCATCAGATAATCACAAGAACATAACACTTATACATATATTTGTGATTAGCAAGAGAAGTTCTATAATCTCATAGATTATAGAAGAGGTTGTAAACTTACTTTCAAATTACTATCTTTGTGAGTTTACATAGTATTGTAATAATCCTTAGAATTGTCTTAGGATTGTCATCACTAGAAAAGGGTGAGTCTTTGTACTTTGTAATTAGAAGCATATGTTAGCTTAGCTATCATCTTCCTTAAAGGGAACTAGGGAGTTGATTAATCTCATTCGGTATTAATACTTGTCCAAGGTGAAGACAAGTTGATCTAAGTTGGAGTAATATTTCAAAAGGATAGAAGGATTAGATTTGTTGTCTAAGGAGAAGTACATCGGATCTCCACCGAATTTGGAGAAAGGTGCTTAGTGAAGCAAAACTCCTGATTAGTGAATCGGGAAGTGGATCAAGGTGGATTAGTTAACATCCACCCGAACCACTATAATCCTTATGTTTATGTTCTTTACTTTACATTACACATTATAACAAACATAAACACATCACACATTGGTTTGAGTTGATTAAAGTGATCAAGGATTGTTCGAATCTTGTTGATCATCGAAAAATTTTTAAAAATCGTATTAAGTAGCTATTCACCCCCCTCTAGTTATTTACAAAGGGGTCCTTTTTTTCCTACAATGCAAAGCCCCGCACTGTAGTTTCATTGAACTTCCCCAAAGTAAATTCAGTGAGGATTGAACTTGTCTCTTATCAATGTTTACTTGTATATATTTTATTTAGTTGTAGGTTCTGTTAAACACTTCTGTTGATTATTATCAAACACTTTTGTATAAAAATGTTTTAAAAAACTAGCTCAATAGAAATTAGATTTTATAAAAATCAATTCCGATTCGATTTTACGGGATCAGTTTCTTCAGCTTTAAATGTTCGGAATCGGGCTTTATCAGTTTTGAACCGGTTTTAACCGATTCAAATTTTTTTTTTAAATTTGACGTTGGTAGAAAACATATAAATTATTCGATAACTATAAAATTTAAAATGCTATTAAAAACTTAACTTTTATTTAAAAATTACAACTATAAAATTAAAAATATAAATGCTCATCACAACTTAATATAATCGTGAGTATTACTCCGACAATACAATTATACAACTAAAAATATGAACATTTTCAGCGTCGACATCGCCATCACCCAAAACATATTTGTGTACTGAAGTATATCGAGATTCAGCACGACCTTCGCCCGTTATAGTAAGGTAACAAGTCATAAACTTCATCTAATCTACGACTTCAACATCAAATTCTTCAAATTCATTTTCATATAATTCAGTATCCAGAGGTAATATTCATAATTCATTTTCTTATCTTTATATTGTTTATTCAACGTCATATAATATTGGATATTCCAACATTGTTACATTTTGAATCCTATCTACTCTGTTAGAATAGTCTTTTAGACATAAACGTACTTTCTCAAATTCTGGAGTTATTGTTGACCTTATTTCCGATCTAATTTGTTTGCTAATAGAAAAGACCGATTCGAAAGCTACCGTTGAATCTTGGATTGATTATAAGTCACGAGCCATATCATATAAAATAGAAAATTGAGAATTCCTAACTTATCATCAAGCCCAAATGTCAAAGTGGGCGAACTACTCGAAAGTTAAAGTTGTTATAAAGTTTGTCGCCATATAATGACCCAACTCCACTTGGTGGGCCACATTCAATCAACAATTGGCTTTGATTATTGACCATATTTTGTTGCATAAATGCTACATAATTATTGAAAATAATTACTAATTTAAGCTTTTGTTAATTCAAATAGTCGAGGTCATCATCTATCCCATATGATATATTTAAATTATGTATTATTATTTTAAATAAATAATCTACCCCAACATTAAGCACAAATTAAGTGCGGCGGCACAACTAAAAATCAAAGGTAAAATACTTATAAATTTATTTTTTTTAGCTTTAACTATTTTTTTTTAATATTGTATAGGCGAGTCTTGAAATTCGATTAATGTTTCCATCATAACAATAAGTTAGTATAAAATTAATGGGCTAACTGCTTTATATTATGTTGAAGTTGAGACTTTATCAAAATTACCGGCATAACTGTTTAAACAATGTAATGTAGACTACCGAGCCTTTGGTTGAGTGATAATTAAGGAGTGAATCCGGATTCGATTCTCAACCAGGAGTTTTACTTCCCTCAAAATACGTGGTCCAGATTTGAGTTGAACAGGTTCCCCTAGACAGGTGTTATAGGATGAAATGGTGGTGGGTCTTTCACATAGTGTGGACCTCCGTTATTGACTCTAACAAAACAACGTAATGTAGAAGGTTACATTTGTAATTTTAGGTATTTGGTCTGCTTATTCAACACATAAAATAAATATTATTATTTATCTACAACTTATCTAAGAGTCATTGATATTTTCACCTACAAATTTGATAAATCAAGTACAACTTTTCATTGTTTACTTGTACATTACATGTATGCAATGTATATGTGTGGTGGATTTATCAATTTTTTGAGTGAAAATATAATTATTCATATCCAAGAGAGACATTATATATCTTTACAAACACATTATAGATTTAGAAATTAATACTTAATAAGAAAAACAAATTATTTTTTATATGAGTAAGGTAGAGTAAATATAAATATCACTTGTGTAGTGTATTTGAGTGAAACTAGCTGATAGCTTAAGTCGGAGTTTATAGTTGGAACTTATTTTGAAACTCTATAACTTATTTGTATAATATCTTTTTTTTATTTATAAATTCTTAAAATATTACTTTCTCTGTTCCAAAATAACTGTCACAGTTTAACGTTTGTAATATATTTTTTTATATTCGACTTTAAATATTTTTGTTAGTGTTATATAATATTAATGCTTAATATTTAAATTTAAATCAAAACTTATATCAATAAGAATACGTTTAAAATTCAATCCGTTCATTTAAATTTTACCGAATTTAAATAAAACAATTACAAATATTTAAAGTTAAAATTGTAAAAGAAATGCTCTTAATTTATATGAGATAATTATTTTGAAATGAATAAAGTATGTATCAAATAAAGCTAGAACTTGAAGATTATATAATAACTAGTTTAAAGACCCGTGAAATCACGGGTTTATTAAATAATTCATGTTTAAACATACTATTATTGAGAATACTTACCAAATCAATAAGAAACATAAGCATATCATTGAAGTTTACAAAATGCATATAACAAATAATTACAATCAAAATGTGCCACCGATATTTTGCCCGTAACATATGAATCTGAAATAATCAAAAATAAACTACAAACATATTAACAGAATAAATGAACTATCTTGGTTCTCCCACCACTCTCTTCTAATTTTCATGACATACTATTTTCTTTGTCATAGAAGCCAACATTACAACATTTTATTGAGACATGTATTTCGCATACATATGAAACATATTAATTCTGTAAATAAAACTAATGTTGAATAACAATAAATAAAAGTAATAATAATAATAATTATTATAATAATAAACAATAATAAAAAGTTTTTTCAAAATTAAATGTTTATATATTTAATAATTATTATTAGTAATAACAATTGACTCTAGAATATTTTAAAAAAAAATTAAAATATAATTATTATGTGAATGTTGTATAATATGCTTCAAAGTTTGTACATGTGTTCATGAGGTATTTTCTAAAATATTGTACAAATTGTTTTAAAGATTGTATATATATGATCATTGGAATTATAAAGTTGTACATAATACTTTAAATATTGTACATATAGTCATGTAGGTGTTTTATCATTAGGTTGTACATAATGCTTCAAAGATTGTACATATTATTATGAAGTGTTTTACCATTAGATTGTATATAATGCTTTAAAGATTGTACATATGGTCATTTGGTGTTTTACCATAAGTTTGTACATAATACTTTCCATAGTGTACAATTAACATTAATAAATAATTAATTATTTTAATTACATCATAATTGATAGCTTAAAACTTTTATTTATGAAATTTTTTTAAGCTTATAAATTACACATTATCATGATAGAGATTTATTAAAAAGTATAGATTTGAAATTTTTTTAAGCTTATAAATTACTCATTTATAACATCATTAAATTATGATAGAGATTTATTAGAAAATATAGATAGATAGATGAGTTTAAACTTTATAACTCACTAGTACCCTACATGTGTGAAATATTTTTAAAAAAATCCTAGCCAATAAAAGATAGAGGGACTGATATTGATATACCATTGAAGTTAAAGAATGAGTACTGAAACTGAATTTACATCTAAACAAAAAAACAAAATCAACGATATACGCCAAGGGTTTCATTTCCTTTGTTGTTTTACCTTTCATTCCCAATTCCATATTCAATTTGGGGAAAACATTTCAATTCGATACAACGATTTCATTGAAATCGAAACCCTATTTATATATATATATATTTATGCATAAACAATTATAAAAAAAATGAGTGTGGATCTAGCTGCAAACACCCATGGAAACCTAGATGAACAGATTTCACAACTCATGCAGTGCAAACCCTTGATTGAGCCCGAGGTTATCTATATTTCTCTCAAATTAACATTCTTTCAATCTTTTCAATGTTAGAGCTGCAATCTGTGTTATTGTTACATTTTTACCTGAATTTAAATCTTAAATAGTTACATTCACAGATTTGGTTAATATATGTGGATCTGATATTTGTTCTAATCTTCTGAAAATTGGATGTTGGTAACTGTCATGTAAATTGTTAATTTAGTTTTTTAGTTTGTTGTTGTAGGTAATTTTATGATGTGATTAGTGTATACTAGCTTAAATTATAATAAAGAGCTACAATGTAGCTTTTTGATGTTTGGTGAGGATTAATTGCTCTTTATTTGTGTTAATTTCTACTAGTTCATAAAAGAACAAGCACATTCTTGAATTTTTAATATGGCAAATGTCTATTCTACCTTAAAAAGTACTTCGTTTACACTCGTGTAAATGCTTTGTCATAGACGTGTTACTCAGGGTCGAATTGGAATTTTGAATGATTAGTATGAATGTATACATTAACTTTAGGATAAATTAAGATAAAATGGTGATAAATAATATATTTTGGGATGGAACAAAATGGTATTGGTGATAAATGAGAAACAATCAAACAAGCAAGTCGATTTTGGATTAGATAAATGCTACATAAAACAAATAAGTATTTCTTGCAGAAACAAGTGGTAGAGGATATGCTAGTTTCATCTTGTTACAGAACAATGATACGATCATGATGCTAGTCTTGTATTGGAGAAATTATTTCTCTCGTAATACATTTGTATGCGTATCTCTGAATTAATCACTAAAAGAGTTAAACTTTTTAGTGAAGTGTTCCATGTACTCAGCGTTATAGAGTCAGCCGAGACTTGTATATTAGCACGGTTTTATCTTAGTTTTGTGGTTTCAAGTTCTATTCTTGTAGTTTTTCAAGCTTATGTTGTCAATCAATACCTAAATGTTAGGTTTTGGAAGGTACATCCAGTTTTAGTCAGATTTGGAGTGAGATCTTTAACCTTACACACCCTATATGTTTATATTACCAACTATAATAAGTTACAAGATGATTACCTTAGCACGATTCTAGGGTTGTCGTAAGCTTGTGTTCGGAATATTTGGCAAGATTTATATTGTGTATGCGTCATGTTGTTGCATCCATTTACATTTTGTTTTTTTTGTCACCATTCATTCATTGTACATTGTATTACCACTTTTCCGATGCTTTTCTTTGGAAGAAATTACTACTCTGATGTTCATTTTGTCGGATTTTTTAGGGGCCTAGTCTCCCAGTATAATCCGTGGTATACGGTTAGAATATTTGTATAATTTGGCAACAGTTCATGATTATCTTGCAAGATAGACTGTTAGAGACTAAAAGTTTTAGTCTATTGGAGCATAAAATATTCAGTAATAAGTCTTTTTACTAGTGTTGTGAATGGTTCAGGACTTCACTTATCCTCATTTAGTCATATGGCCTTGGTTAAAATCTATTTTTTTCTGCTATTTTGCATATTCTGTTCTTTAATTACTGGTACCATTTTTGTTATCGGCTTTTTACGGAAGCTGTTGGCTTTATGAAAATTTTGTGAATGAGACAAAACAGTTTTCAAACGTAAATAAATGATAATGATGTAACATGTTGTTTCAACTTCGATATATGGAGAAAATGATTGTTTCTGTTATTTCTTCATATATCTGTGATCATTAATGCATTTTTTGATGATTTAACGGATTATAAAGGTCCCTCTCAAATTATCTAATGTTGCTGTTATGGTGTTTAGTGAATTTACTTGCTCACATATGACTATATTCAGCAAGTTATTAGTTACTACAGGACTACACAATTTTTCATGAAGGTTTTCTTAATCGAAGATGGAGAATCAAACGATGATCCAAAAATAAAGAAATGATGACCATGTTCAACGTCTTTAATGGTACATGCTATTTGTGAATGTAGGTTAAGACATTATGTGAGAAGGCAAAAGAGATACTAATGGGTGAAAGCAATGTGCAGGTATGAGTTCTTTTTTTCCGATATTACGTCGTTTTGATGTATTTATTGTTCTACAAAATGATTAGTTCACACATATGCTACACGGATATCGAAATAAAAATGTGAACATTAACTCTTATCTTTCATTGCTTTGATGTTCTCTTGCAGCCGGTAAAAAGCCCCGTGACCATCTGTGGTGACATTCACGGGCAGTTTCATGACCTTGCTGAACTTTTTCGTATAGGCGGAAAGGTACTTTTTTTTATTTCATCGCATTTATGTTATTGTCTCATATTATTTCTTCGTGCTTCTTTCACTGCGGCTATACACATTCGTTGTCTTATGCTTGATTTTCAATTGCAGTGCCCGGATACAAATTACTTGTTTATGGGAGATTACGTGGACCGAGGATATTATTCTGTTGAAACTGTTACGGTAAGCTAAAGCTGATGCTGTAGAAAACCTGCAATATTGTTATATTACAAAAAATATTTAGCCGAAAATGTAATTTACGAATATTGAGTCAGCAAGTACTGTAGGTGAATACAATCAGTCACCAACTTTTCAGTACAAGTAGTTCTATCTACAATTAAGTTACATAAAAATGACAGAATCTAGTTTACAACATCTCGTTTTCTTTTCTTCAGCTCTTGGTGGCTCTGAAAGTGCGATATCCTCAGCGAATCACAATTCTTAGGGGAAATCATGAAAGTCGGCAGGTACAATATTCACGTCTTTTAATATGCTCGGTCCATGTATGGAGATTAGTCAACTTTTTAATATGAATTTAAATTAGAATTTTAGAGTTCTTGAACGTATGGAGATTATGTATATGTTTCTAGACAATTATGTTAACATTTATGTTTATGATTTCTTGTATATATACACATATAATTTTGAAATCTAATTTTTAAATGTATAAAAATTCCAATCCGATTACTCCTAGAGTTGCCGATTACTTCCTCTAAAGTACTGATCGAGTATTTCAACCTTAGTGAAGCAAGTCACTCGTAATGTAGTATGTATTTTAACTCTATCACATGCATGAAATTAAAATTAACCATTCTTTTGGTATACAGATCACTCAAGTCTATGGGTTTTACGATGAATGCCTTCGGAAGTGAGTTTCTTGTATCCTGGAAATAATTGAATGGCATGGACCAAAGTCTGCTTGTAGTAGTTTATGTGGATGCATCAAGAAAATGCTCTGCACTAGTTTGGGGTTCATTTTTAGAAATTATTTGCCTATATTATGTTGGTGTATAAGTTTAGTTTTTGTTTAATAGGTACGGCAACGCTAATGTTTGGAAGACCTTTACTGATCTCTTTGATTATTTCCCGTTGACTGCATTGGTCAGTATGCTCGTTCTTTCTACCCTTTAATCGTAATAATTGCAAATTATTTCTCAATGGTAACCGACTATTTGTATCCCAGCAATCTAACTATCCCCCTTTTGGTGCCATTTTAGGTTGAATCAGAAATATTTTGTCTTCATGGTGGGTTGTCACCTTCGATTGAAAATCTCGATAGTATAAGAAACTTTGATCGTGTACAAGAGGTCCCACATGAAGGTCCAATGTGTGATCTTTTATGGTCTGACCCAGATGACCGTTGTGGTTGGGGCATTTCTCCACGTGGAGCTGGATACACCTTTGGTCAAGTAATATGTCTTCATCCAACACTTTTTGTTATATATTTTATATATCTAATTATGTGATGTTTTATATGACATTGTAGGATATTTCTGAGCAATTCAACCACACCAACGGCTTAAAGCTTATTGCTAGAGCTCATCAGCTGGTCATGGAGGGATATAACTGGGGACACGTATATACTATAACTTGTGATCTCTTGTGGCTTTTTTATTATTTAGTCATGCGAGTGTTTACATCTTTTATTATATGCTGTCTTTGTTTATGACAGGAGCAAAAGGTTGTGACTATCTTTAGCGCACCAAACTATTGCTATAGATGTGGGAACATGGCATCTATCTTGGAAGTTGATGATTGCAAGGGTCACACGTTTATCCAGGTATCTCACCACTTTCTAATTTGCACATATCTATTACAGGTTAAAAAAATGTGGGTGGGTGAAACAGTAATCTCATATTATTACAGTAGAGCAACTTAAATTAAATTACTAAATTTATGTCATGTTTGATTAGGGCTTAATGGACTTAATAGTAAGAAACTTATTATGGAAAGTCATTGACAAGTGTTTGTTTTTGACTTGTTGAATAAGACGCATCTGAATAATAAAAAATTGTAATAAGTGTGAATTTCCATTCAAGTCATGATCCTTTGATAACTGCTCTATTAACTGCCCGTATACATGGTTATTTTGGTCAATTCAGTTATTCACACGGTTATTCAGCACATAAAACAAACACTAATTATTTATTCGTCACTTATTCCTCACAGACGTCTTATATATATTCAGACAACAGAATTTTATACGGAAAAGAAAAACAAACTGGACCTTACTTAGAAATTGAACTGGTAAAATGGGTCAAACAAATAGAAAGTGACCCATTTAACTTATAACTCAGCTGCAAAAGTTAACAAATTTCCTTTGCAATGATTACCAGAAGTTGGTTGGTTCTTCATACGGTTATAAACTTAACAATAGATCCTGAAATTTGAAAGTACAAAAGAAACGTTGACTACAAGATTTGTCTTTTTTGCAATATGATTTAATACAAAACATTTAAACGCCTGCAGTTCGATCCTGCTCCGAGGAGAGGAGAACCTGATGTAACCAGACGTACCCCTGATTATTTCCTCTGAGCTTCATTCTCTAATAATTGGTTGGTTTCAGTTAAAGTACAATGCCTAGAGTGGGCTTTTGATACAACGATAACAGCTATATTTCGTCAGGTAAATGGCAAGGGAAGGTTCAATTGGCTTGTAAAATGGTTATTGTATCACACTACTGTTTCTTTTGACCTTAATTCATTTTGGGCATCTACTATATTCATTGTTGATGTGATAGGGTTTATGTATTAGTAAGGGGAATGATTCAGAAGTGAATGGGTTGTTACATTTATCTACTTTTAATCCAAGATACGTAAGACACGTAAGTTAAGCATTTGTTTTAAGAAGTTGTCCTAAGGAGCTTATATAAGGAGCTTATATTTTGTATCTTATTATGGTTTTCGGGTTTAGATTGTTTTAGTTTGTTTATGGTTCGACTGTAGTTGATCTGTACATAGGATGATTATCACACATAACTCGTATACAATTGTATTACGTCATTACTCATTAGGCCTTTCGGACACTTCAAATGGTGGGAATCAAAGACTCATCGCCGCTGTAATTTGTAGCACTACTTTATGGAGTATTTGGCGAGCGCGCAACATCATCTTTTGAGTGGTTTTTTAGTAGATACCGTAAATTCATATGATCAATTGAAGTCTATGGTTGCCACACTCCTTTTTATTTTTGTATCTTGTTTCTCCTTGCTAACTTGAGAAAATCATTGCCGTTAAAGAAAAGTCTTTCGGACACATTCCGCCAACATTGTCTTTATATTTTTTCTTCGTCACAATCGATACTTATTGGATAAGCGAAGTTTTTTGTACATATATTGCATATGTCTACTAACGGTGATATTCTTTAGTAACAAATGTTATATATCAACGAAATTATTATGATAGATGAACAAGTTTTATACATTATAATGTTTAGTATTATTAACTATATAATTTAGATATTTAGATTAGATTAAAATGAGATGCAAATTCGCATAAATTTAAACAACCTTTGTATAACAACATATGCAAACAAACACAAACGAATGTTAAATAAACACGTTATCAAACATTCACGATCATAAGGCATACATAGAGTTCTCTTAGACTTATATGCATACATTTGTTTTGTCTCATGAGTCATGACCGATGTGGGACTTTGGTTTGCACCCTTACATGTATAATTAAACAAACTTAAACCTTTGTTCACATTCTTTCATTTAATTTAACAAAAACATAAATGAACTGTATGATGTATGCTGAACGGTTTAAGAATTCTTGGTTGAACTTATGGTTCATTTACATGCCTAATACTTGGTACTTGTCATTACAATAGTTGGATGTTATAGTCGTGAAATCTTAATTGGAGCACTTAAGTTGTTACTTTGAAATATCGTTAGAGATTAGGGTGTGTTTAACGAAACTAGCTGGTAGCTTAAGCTAGAAGGAAGTATATTAAAGTATTTTTGAAGTATTTGACAGAATCTAGAGCTTAAATTCATTTTGTATTGTGGAAAAGTAACTTTAATAAATTCGTTCCTAAGTAGCCTTCCACTATATTACTTCTCACTATTCAAGTCTCTCGAGGGCGTCATCAAAAAACTCGAAGGTATGCGTCGTGATTTTTTTAGGCGGTTCTTTTGATAAAAAAAAAAAAAAAAAAAAAACGGGCATGAATTAAATGAGACTTATTCTTACAACCATAAAATGGGGCTAGTGGCGGATCTGAGATTGATGGTCACCGGTGTCACCGGTTAAAACGCCAAAAAAAAAAAAAAAAAAAAAAAAAAAAAAAAAAAAAAAAACAATTCTACTAGATGGCTAAATATTGTCTCTCTAAAATTTAAAAACTTGGCTCAGGTAACTAAATGGTGGTGGAGATTCTTTACATACAAAAACTTGCTTTGGGCCCGAAACTAAAAGTATCTACGGTCAAAATGGCGGTTTGGGTTGTTTGTCACCAAATAACGAAAACAATTTTCAAAATTTACATGGTAGAACTTGGTTTGATATCTTAAAGGCCGAACACACTCTAAATAAGTTGGTGTGATTTATCTAACTCTTTTGTTAAAGTAATAGAAAATGACAACGAAACTAAATTTTGGAGTGACAATTGGTGCGGAGACGAGCTGCCAGATGTTTACTCGAGACTTACCACTTTGAAGCTGACAAGGAAACACATGTTGTTGATCGAGTTCAATGAAATGCATCAGACAAGACTCTAAATTGGAACTGGAACGTGCAGCCTAAGTGGAGAGCAGAATCGAAACTTGTCAATCTCACGAAAAAATCAAAACCTACATACATTCTGGAAAAAACAGGGATCTATGGACAAGAAAGTTCAACAACAATGGATTATTCACCAACAAATCACTCATCGATATCTTAGAAGCAAATGCAATCGTCAATACTCCACATCGGGATCCCTCTATAATCAATAGAAAACTACCTCAAAGATTGGCATATCTATATGGTGAGCAGTCCAAAATAAACTCCCCGTAAAAACGGAATTCATCCATCGAGGCATCGACCTCCATTCGATTAGATGTCTCTTTGTGATGACGGAATTGAGACGTTGGAACATGTGCTACTAGTAAAATTACTTCTGAGGTATGGGAAAGAATAAGGCAATGGTGGTAATTAGACCAACTCAGCACCTACAATTTATCAAGCACCTTCATTGGAGCAAATCCAGGTATAAAAACATATATGGGCTCTTCTATTTGGCAAGCGGTTATATGGGTTACGGGATACATCACTTGGAAGAACCGCAATAACTATGTTTTTTTATGGCAAAGATTGAGCAAGCATACCTTAGTCTCCGAAATCCAATCCAAAAGCTTCAAATGGATATCTTGTCGCTTAAAAAAAGGCAATCTCGAATGGCTAAAGTGGATTCCTAACCCGAAATTCTCTGATGCAAATTCCGCTAATAAAGAAGGAATTGGTTAAAATCACTTGAACTCACTGCTCTGTTTTTAAAGATTTCTCCTGAGTGAACCTCTGTTTAAAGCTTATGAAATCTCTCTTGTGTTGGTTAATATTTTTCAAATTATCTCCTTTATTTATGCTAACATACAACACTCATAGTCCTGTTAGCTTTGTATATAGCTTGAAGCTTTCTCTATGTAATATGTTTGTTATATTCATTAATAGATTTACCGTTTGCTTTTATTTAATAGAAAGCTTATAGTTGTGTGTTAACTATAAAGAATAATAAAAAGAATATTTATGTAATGAGAAAAGTGTATATGAGACTGTTATACATATAGTTGAGTGTAGAATCAAAATATAATTGGTTTATATGATCAAAAAAATTTAAAAACTTTAAAAAATGTACACCCAACTTGTTTTTTAACCAATGATATGTTGGTTCTACACTCAAATTACATGTATAACAACCACATATTCTCCAACCTCCTATGTAATTTATCTTTCCATAAGTTGTATATGAATATTATTTTTAAAAACTTCCTTCATCGTAGCTTATTTTCTCATAACGTTGAACTTAAATAAATAAGGTTAAACTCCTATAATTAAACTTCGAACTCTAATAAATTAGTCACCCAAATACAGCATTGGTGATTTAACAAGATAGGATAGAATTCAAAAGAAACAAATTTATATTTCATAATTTAAATACTGATAAACTAGCTTTTCAAGTTAATTATCAAAAACTATATATAACGTCATCAATAAGATAAAATGTGTGCGTGCACAATATGTAACGTAACGACAACAAGATAAAATGCACGCACCATGTATACACATGCCTTTATATCTTCATCTTCATCATCATCATCATCATTATCATTAAGTGGGTTTACTGAAATTACCACATTGGCTTAACACGATAGTTAGTAGTACATATTATTTCTATATGTAATATGTAATTATGTAACGTAATATATAGTATATATAGTATATATTAATTAATTAATTAATATATTATATTACTAGATGCCACATTTCACCAAACATTATAAGTTGAATCTTTATCTTTATTTAACTACTAAAACTCTACCCAAAAATAATTAAACCCAATAGTGTTCATATATTCAATGCAATATAATATAACTTTTTTCAAAGTCTCATATAAATCATATTTTGTGACCATTTAAATTGGAGTACAATAAGTCAACCATTCATGACATTTCATCTCCATTCCAACTATTTTTCACTTTAGGTCCAGTGGGCCCTTCTTCACCCAACACCTCTCTTGGGATACTCTTTACAAATTTGTCAAAAGACTTCTTCAAGTTCCCTATCATAAACTTCTCCAATTTATTAATTTCTTGATCAAGGTTATAATCAATTTTTGGACCCCATTTCCTTACATAGTTTAACCATGGTGGTTCAACCACAACGGACCCTAAATACTCGGCCGAAACCAATCTAGCTCCGACTCCGGTATCCATTACTTTACCACCCTTGGCCGTATCATCTCTGAGCCCGATATTAGCCCCCGAAGGACCAATCAAGACTAACCCGGATGTAGGGTAAGATGCATGCCCATTTAGTGATGAGTACACAACCGGTTTATTTCCGCTTGCATACTCAAGAACCGAAGCACTCACCCATGTCCCCGCACTATGTTGAGCGAAAAACACACTTGTCAACTCACCGTCGAAATTACTTATTCTTAATGTAACATGTTCCCAATCACCAACATGTTCTCCTATCTTTCCCAATGAAATAGTGTTGACAAACTCAACTTTGGCTCTTGATGGGCCATTAAAAGGATAAAATAACCAAATGACAATATCTGAAAACAAGCCTCCATACATGGGCTTAACATGAAAATAAGCATTTGCATCTTGAAGGTCACCTTTCTTAACCCTTTCTTGACTTGCACCATCTCTTGGAAGGTCTAGCCAATATGTGTCATCATTTGAACCACCTTGTGGAAGATTTGAACCATTTTGGCTAATTAGGCTAGGATTAGACTCATCTCCTTTGTGATAAAGCAATGCACCATTTTGAAAGAACCAATCAACCGAAGACGGCAAGTATTGTTCACTAGGATGAAAATTAACCACAGGAGAGTATGTTTGAATTAAGCTCTCAATTTGATTTAAATTTGGCATCGAATTTTCCAAATCACCCTTCAAATTCTTCAAACAAGACAATGTCAGTGCATTGCCCCCATTCCCATTTTGAACCAAAAAGCCTCCTATAGGTGCACCCATGGCTCCAACACCTCTTATTGTTGGCCTAGAACTATATACATTGAACCCATTAACATTTAAATTAATTCTCGGTCCCCATATCCATAAATCGCTCTGCAAAGAGTCCGTTAGATCGGACCTAACACAACGGACATTATCAAGATCCGGTTTCTGTGATGAACTAGTAACAATATATCCAACGGCCTTGTAGCCGTTAGGTGGATTCGGGTACCAGATATAACCATCACCATCTTTCTTGATATTAAGAGAGACACTACTCCAAACAAGAGTATAATCAATGGGTGGTTTTAAAGTAGGATTCGAAGACTCATTTGTGACATCTTTTCCTACAAGAACATGCCCAAATAAAGGCATGTTGTTGGGTTGGCTATAACTCCCTAAAATCGAAAACCCCTGAGGGATCGAAGCCGGAGTATAAAACGTTGCCCCTGCATTGCCCGGTCCTCCCTCATTAGCTGCCCAAATCTTGTTAAATATTGTTACTTGACTCACTTGTAATCCTCCTAAATCTATGGTTCCACCACCAAAACCTCCACCTAGAAAAAAAAAAAAAAGCAAAATAAAAATAACAAAATAAGTATAATTGTTATACACGTTTGTCATCTAAGATTAAACATAATAAAACAATAAATGCAATATATTTATTTCTCTAACTTATTAGTATGTGCTGTTCAAATATAGTACAACAACTCATAAAATCCATCAATGTATACAATAATCTTGTAAATTCAAATCAAGATCATCAACTTTGTTTATTTTTTTTATAACAACTGAAAATTTATTAAAATAAAAACCTGGAGGCCAATGGGGCAACGGGGAAGGAAGTTTAAATGTGGTTTCAATCCCGGCAAGCTTCCTCCTTTCCAAAATGTTATCCGAGCACGACCATTTTCGTTTGAAAGATTCCACCATTATTGGATCATTGATGAGCAACAATACTCTAAGAACAGTAAAGAATATACACCCTAAAGAATGCATCTTGAAGAAATTTAACAAAATTCGATATAAACAACAAAAGGTTGCTTTTTTGTAGTATAATAAAAATCTAGAGGTATAATTTGCTCAAAATGCGGAAACTTATATGAAGCTAGATTTGTAGTGTGGTTTAGTATTTTGGATGTTCATAGTATATATGTACACATATACATATATATGTTCATATATATGATAATTAATCATTAGATCAAGACAAATTAATAAATGGGATGTTGCCAAAACTTTGGGACGACGCCACTTTTATATTCACGGGGGTATAGTTTTAGGTAAGGATAGTACGTGGTATGGAAACATATTCTTATTTGATGTCTAATATTTAATTTTTGTTTCAAAAGAATATACGTAACGTTTTTTCTTTTAATATTTGTACCTATTATGGAATATTGTTTTTAAATATGATTAGGTTTATGTGGAGGAGGGTTGTTAAGAACGTTGAAGTTTTTTTATTTTTTTTTTTTGAAAGGCAAGTAAGTTTTATAATATTAATAAAAAATTACACGAACAAAAACTAGCAAGGCGCTAGATAACATACGGACTACACACAACACACGAAAAAACATCCAACAAACGAGAAAACACGAGATCACAACTCACGCACAAAAAGAGACGCAAAACCAACAAAAACTCAACACAGAAGGAACCACATTGCTCGAAAGTCGCGACAGATGCAGGAACTATGTTTCCGAATCCGAGGACGCGCAGGAAGAGCAGCATGAGCAACAGGCAGATTCAACGTCGTCCTCTTCCGAATTTTTCATCACATTTTCAATAAAGTATCTTTCGTGCCAACGAAAGTTATCCCGACGTCGGTTACGTTTCATATATCTCCGTCCCCATACATGTTTAATGAAATGACTTTTGATCAACGGATGAATTTTCCTCACTTGAACACGAAACCGAGCAACCGCGGTAGAAGGAGAAGCAATAGAACCCAACCCATATGAGGAGCCAAAGCCCATGTCGGGTTCAATAGGTTTTTCAGGCCCACTTAATGAAACAGATTCAAGCCCACCATTAATTTGAAAATTCATTGGGTTTACCAAAAGGTCATTACTGTCACGCGTGCAAACACCCCGTTCGATACCAGAGCCACTGTCAGAGCATTCTGCATCGAAAATCGAAGAACACGGTATCCCACCTTCACCCGACTCCGGCACCTCCTCGGAATTAAATTCTGGTATGTTTCCAGCCGGAGAATCTTCAGGCGAATCCGACCTTATCTCACCCTCTTCAGCCTCATCTGTAATATCAGGGACATCAGGGACATAAACTCTATCCTCTGTATCAACGGAATCAGAAAACCTCGACACCGGAGCACCATCGGAATTAAAATCCGGTATGATATCAGTTGAGGAATCATCAGGCGAAGCCGAATTAATCTCACAATCTTCACCATCATTTGCAACAACTGCAGACCCACATTGAGACGAATCATCAACATCTTTATCAATTAACCCACCCTCACAGGTACCATAACTCACATCCCCAGATGAAGGATCCTTTTCCCCCATGCTAGATTCATTAGCAGGTTCATTTACAGAATTGTTGGCAGAATTGTTGGAGATGTCATGAGAATTCTTCAAGATATCTTCTCTTACATTTTCAACTCGGGAATTGTTAACTTCGACCAAAGACCATGAAAGTCGATCCTTGTTAAAACTGAATACAAGGTTGTGATTTCTCACCGATTCAGGTAGATTTATTTCGATACATCTACCTCCGACCATTATCTCGATACGATTATCCGTGGGCAGCTGAAACTCCTTGGATACGTGTTTAGTGCCAACAAGCGAGTCAACGAAACTTTTACCTTCCCATTTAAGTGGGTTAGACGGACCACGGTTCCAAGGAGCCGGTGGAAAGTCTTCAACTTTCAGATTGAACTCGCAATCCTTACTCAAAGGCCGATTAACTAACTTCCTCTCTATAGCCTTGTACGCTCGAATCCATCTCCCATTGACTTGGATGGTGTTCAAGGCTTTTGAGAAAGAGTCAATATCTGTGATACCATCAAAACGAACATACCCGAAACGTTGGCCGCTCGACAATCTTTTTCGTGCAAAATACACATCTTTGAGATCACCGTATTTCTCGAAGACACTCCGGCAGTCATCTCGAGACCATGTGTCCGGAAAGTTGAAGATCAAGAACGAAATAACTCGATTAACACACGACTTGGAACACGAGTAGCCGCTTGGCTTCGACATGAAGATCAGCTCATCGTCGGCCCGGAGCCTGACCGAATAAGAAGACGACAATGAGTTTGAATGTCGCCGGAGGTTGGAGCTTGAGTGTCACCGGAGTTATTTTTTAAAATCTAACTATTTTGACTTGATCCAATGCTATAAATTATACAGTACAATTAACTCTATTTATAAGACCCAGCAAATTTACGTAAAAGATATATGTAAGAATTTGGAAATTTAAGACCCACCAACTATTTGTCTTTTGATATGAAGCTTCCAAAGTCTTTCTCTTTCAAAACCCACCTTTCTCTTTGACTTGATATGCAAATTTCAGTTTCGATCTTTCAGTTTTCGAAGCTTCACTGTGAGCGTTTTGAAGTAGATTCCCGCAAAACCAAAAATCCGGTCAAACGGAATATTCCGACGACAGTTCCCGGAGGCGCGTGGCGGCTGTCCGGTGATCAGAAACAAGCCACTCGGCGGTTGGTGGTAGTATGGGGCGGAGAGGTGGTGCTTTTATGGTGAATGACGGTGGTTGGAGTGGGTGTTGGGAGAGGCTGTTGATTTTATTGTTAACTGGAAGTTTTTTTTTTTTTTTTTTTTTTTTTTTTTTTTTTTTTTTTTTTATATGTTATGACTATAACTATTAGACACTAACATCAATCTATATCTATATCTATATCTATATCTATCTATTTATATTCTATATTATATATAATAACAAAGTCAACTTCACCTAATCATTTTTCAAAAATTTCAAATGAAGTAAAAATAATCATTGAATTAAATACCATCTTTCAATAACAATCATTAAATTATTTGATCACTCAACATTTGTTTGTCACCTACATTTTATTTGTTTGTTGTCAACATTACCCTCCAAATTATCGGTGAGTCAGTGAAAAATTAGGTACTGACCATTCGTTCCCATTTATCACATACAACTTCTTTCTACCCTGAACCAAAAAAGACGATCGATTAAGACATAACTTTGAATGTTCCAATTTCAGTATTTCCGCTCCCAAATCAAATCAGCTTCCATTCAGTAACAAGAACTACGAAAGTTAAACATTCATCATATGCAATTAGGGTTCACAAAAAACATTACGGATCAAACCTTTCAAGCAGATGCAATTAGGGATCTCTAAATCAAACGGTTAGTTGAATCGGTATCCTTCTTCAAGATTTGTTCAGTTGTTTAATTTTATCAAAACTTTTGTTCAATAATTGTAATGTTCATCAATTAATCGCCGGTCGTTAATGAGGTTTCCATACATCACTTAATGTTTCAAGGTATGTAATATTTCAGAACCCTAATTTTTTATTCTGTACAATTCATTAACATTTTTTTTATGAACAACCCTAATTTATATTTATCCTAATCGATTTTGACATATCGTAATTTTATTATTTCAGATTGCTTGCTTGTATGTTTATGTTGCAATGCCATTTTGAAATGTTATCAGGAAGATGAAAATTCATCAACATCCTACAATTCAGTTATCTATGCTTTATTGATGAGTTTTATTGTCGTGTTATTCTTTAATACATATTTCTCAATTATGTTTGCACAATGTTTGTTATCCGTGTTTCATTTGATTTGTCAAAACTAATTGTTATGTTTCAATAACCTTGCATTGTTGGTTCTCGAATTCAATGACTCTGTAACTAATAAGTTTCTGTTTTGTATTTGATATCAAATGTTTAGGTTTGCAAAATTTTATAACCCCCTCATTATTTATATGAATAAAGTATTCATGTTTCTTGTAGAAAGAAACAACTATAACTTATCATCATTTGTTCATTCTTATTCTAATTCAGACCAATTAGTATGTCTTGATGTACTATTTTTTTTTTCTTTTCAAATTGAGGTATAAAATAATGCTTGATATTCTTTACTGATTTTAGAATGTTACATCAGTTCTGGTTGAAGCTCCAAATGAAGTTGAAACAGATAAGGAAATATAACATTTTACAATGTCGTAATTCATACTATGATTAAATAATGGTGATTAGGCTACGTACTCTGTATTTAGATGAAAGAGTCTCCACTTATTCCATTTAAATGGAGTTACAAGTAGAGGAGCAACATGCTCATGAAGAACTCAAGTTACTTACACATAAAAGCAGCTTTAGAAGCACATTTGGATCTTTAACGAGTACTGGTACTAACATATGCTTTTATAAATATGGGTTGACTACTTTTTTCCTAATTGTTTTAGGAACCTGATAAATGTTACTTTATGTCAAGTTGATATGCTTTATTTCGATTGTGTCACACCCCCAAAATGGACCAGGGGTAATTGTGACCAATCATATCATAACACAGTTGTATAAACGAGAACGACTCTATATGAGACTTTTTTAAATAAAACCTTTGTTAATAAAACAGCGGAAGCAGTAATAAATGTTTACATTATTATTAAAATGTAAAATAAATGTTTATGAACTAAAATATAATATGCGATGTGAACTCCATGCAAGCATCAAATATATCATCACAAAGTTGCAAACAGCTAGCTCAATCATCACCTGAGACAAAACATGCTTAAAGTGTCAACCAAAAAGGTTGAGTGAAGTTCATAGGTTTATATAATATGCATTAGCCACAAGATTTAGTTTAAAGTTGATTGATACCAATAATATTAATCTAAAAAGAGTTGCTGCAGTTTGTAATATAGCGACTAAACAAAAGTTACCCCTTGACACCTTGTACTGTCAGTGTCGTTGAATCATTATTATGTAACCAAAGACCAAAGGTCAAATGGTTAGAGACGTTACTCTCAATAGGCCTACTCATAATAATTAAGTTTGCGTTATACCAAGCAATTAACGATATTACGGCGAGGATTTGCATGACAAAGCAAGACAGCATAATAACATTTGAGTACTTGTGTCTAAACGTAAAATAGTTATAAAGCAAGCATGTGTCTCACCCCAAAAGTTATAAACGGTTAAGTAAACAGTAAAAGTGGGGCTATGAAAATCACCTTAAATAGCAGTTGAAGATAATCCACAAAGAAAAGAAATGATGGAAGTAAGTAACGGAGATCTCAACCTAGAGATATAACGTTTAGTCATTTATGTTCTAACAGACAAAAAGTATGTTTATTAATATAAGGATTATATTAATAGTGACAATTTATAGTAGGAGTTTCTACTTTTGAAAAGTTTCCATTTAAAGCAGGTTTATAGTTTTAGAAAGTTTGGGTTATAATCCTCCACATTAAGACGTTGTACAACTTTGTCCAAACTTCATTGCTATTAAGTAAGTCGGGATGACCAGATGTAACCGGGGGTCAGGAACTTTCAGTTGGACTATAAGTCTACAACCTTTCGTTTAATCCAAAACCTTATTCCCATTATGGCAACCTAAACATCATCCACTTTACCGTAAATAGCGGTGAGTTCGTATAAGTCATACGTTATCTTTTGATCATAACCTTCACCCATTATGTGCGTATAGAAATACGACATGTTTATGTATTAATAATATGATATTAATAAGTTTATTGTTATCGTATTAATAAATCGATTATCTTTATTATTTATTTAAGTGTATATAAGTTTAGGTTTATTATTATATATATTATTGTATTTTATGAATTAATAAAGTATATGTATGTATAATATATATTATATTTTACAAGGTATATGTATAATATTAAATATTTATTATATATGTTAAATAAATATTTTAATTATTATTTAAATGTTTATTTGCAGATTTTTATATTCAGAATTAATGTAATTAATTACTTTATATTTCATATACATTATATATTCTAAAAATAGATATATACTTCCCTAAATTCGTTTTTAATTTAATTAAATATCAAATCAAATAATTAAGTTATATATTTTATAAGTTTATTTAAGTTTATAAATCTGTAGAAAATTTTTATAAAAATATTATACCTTATTTTTATATTTATTTTGTATTTATCTTTGATTATATTTTCGGTTATTACATAATAAGAGTTAATTATGGAATAAATACTAATTCGACCCAAATAATTATTTTTATACTTTTCACAGATCTATATAAGTTTTATAAACTCAAAAAAAAAAAATTATATATATTTTATTTTTGCTTAAAAATATTTATTACGAAGTTTACATTGTTTTTACGTTTAAATACTACATAATTCGTATTTAATTATAAATAATATTCCATAAATTATCAAAATTATTTTTATACATCATAATACTTATAATACTAATTATAACATATAAACATAATTTATATATATTAATTTCGAATTTATAAAGAATATACAAAAATAAAATAAAAGCAATTCGATAAAAAAATATAGAAAATACCTCAAGTAGTTTTTCAAGTTTGTGAGAGAGTTTTTCCAAAGATTTGATACAAGTTTTTATGAAATGGAAGTGGGTATTTATAGGAAAAAAATGGTTGGTGAAAAGAAAAAAATATAAATAAAATAAAGGTGCCAATTTTGACAAAAAAAGAAAACATGTTAAAAATATTTTTAATATGTTTTGTCTTTGAAAATATTTAGTCAAAATTCATGGGCTCATTATTTAATTTATATAAAAAAAAATCTTATTTCTTATTTTTTTTATAAGATAAAAATATAAATAATGATTAAAATAACTTATCATTTAATTAATAATTATGTTACATATAGTTTTATATATAATACACATTAATATTAATATTAACTAAAGTTATTTTATATAATTAGTATAAACTTTAGTTAACAAAACGTGTCGACTAAAAATAAATATTTAATCAACGACGAATTTAATTATATATTACGTATGGATAACAACCCTAGGGCAAATTAGTCAATTCAAGTATGGAAATGTGAGGGTTGTTATAGATTGTTCTGAATTATTTACAGATTCAGATTTTGAAAGTTCATTTGGAGTGTAATATGATGTAGGTCAGTCTTTATTAGTTCACAATAACTTGATTATGAACACTAAACTCTCAATAAACAATAGATACAAATTATATGAACAAAATTGAGAGAACACGAATGATATATAATATGAAAGACAAAGTAATCGTGCTTGAGAGATACAAAATACAATGAACATCGTACCCCTATTTATACAAGGTTAAACCAAATCTCCAAGATTTGGTTTCCAAAACTACTTGACTAAAAGATAGGAAAAGATAAACTAAAACTTATTAATATTCTAAACAAATCAGTGTTTATCTTCTAGAGATAATATCAAAACAAAACGTGATCTTCTAAATATTTATCCAGATCTCCAGAATTCCCATAGCTTCTTTACCAAGTAATTAAACCGTTCACACAAACAGATTCTACAACTTGCATCTCCAGACTCTAACTTCCAGACTCTAACTTCCTGCAAAACATTTTGACTCATCAGATCTTATTCCAACAATCTCCCCCTATCTGATGATGTCAAAAACTACCCTTTCTACTTCTTCAGTTTTGCAAGCTCTTTTTCGATCAACCTACATTTGCTCTTCATTGACTTAATGCTCTTCAACATAAACAACTTACCTTCCAAATGTTTCAACAATTTAACCCGAAAAGGATGATTCTGTTCATTCGTACACCTAGTCAACAGTCCAAGCAACAAGTTAATGTCAGCACCTTCAAACTGCTCTACTCTAATCAGCATCCTTTGGTTTCTAGTCGTTTTAATCATCAGAGCATCTAGATATTCAACATAACATTCATCAATGAACTGCAAATGTTCTGGAACAGAGTATCTACCAACATGTCCTCTAAATCTTCTCTCTTTCATCTCCAAATTGAACATACTACAGAAAACTTCATAGTCCTTCGAGCTAATAAAACCTTCTTCAAACACAAGATGAACTAAATTACAAACTTTCTTAAACACTTCATCAACAATTTCCTTATCTCCCTCACATCTTTGAATACAAACAGCCAACCCTCTCCATTCACAAAAACCAAGTCTCAAAATATGACTCACTTTCACCTTTATTCTTCTATCAGACAAATGGGTCATGGTTAATAACAAATTCACCTCAGTTTCAATCTTCACAATCTCAACACTGACAACATCTCCTTCATACCTTTTAAACCTAAACCTTTTATTCATCAAAGACCTCAGCCTCTCTTGAGCAGCAGCAATATCAAGAACACTTTCTTGACCACCAACTATGATTTGAGTACCACTTTCACCAACATCGGTTTGAACACCAGATTGATCAACACTAGCACCACCCTCTTCAACATTCATTTGTACATCCTCACCTGTGTCAACACCATCACCTGTACCCATTTGACTTACATTTGCAACCACAACTTGAACATTTTCAACATTTTCTTGAGAAACTGCTTGATCACCATCATCTCTAACTTGATCACCATCATCTCTAACAACAATCTCATCTTCAACCATTGGAACAACTTCAGCATCAACAACTTCAGTTTCAATAACCTCAGCTTCAATTTCAGTTCTTTCATTATCATTATTCTCCCCCTCAACCTGTAACTCCCCCTCAATATGAGCCCTTTTGGAAGACTCACCATCACCACCTGCAGCTAACCTCTTTCGTTTCTCCCCCTTTTTGACATCATCTTGAGAGAGAGCAGATAAGAATCTCCAAATTTCAGCTTGATCATCCTTAATAGACTTGATATCTGAGGCAAAACCAGCAAAACACTCTTTAATTTCTTCAACACCCTGCATCTTAGCCTCCAAACTGCTCAATCGATCACCAAAACCTGCAATATCACCAGAACCCTGTACAATCCCAACCAACCTCCTAACCTCCAACACCTCATTATTTGAAACCAAATTATTATTAAAGTTAGAATGAAGTTTATTAATTTGTGACTGCACACCCTGAAGCTTGTCATCAAACTCCTGAGCCATAGAAGTCAAAGCTTGAGAAAAGCCAACCTCTGTGACTGGTGCCTCAGCCTGCAATGTAGAACCAGTTGGGATTAATAAAGGTTGTATGTCCTCAACACTTACCTGTTGTGAAGTAGAGTGATCCTTGGACAAAGAAGTTATTGAGACTTGTACTTCATCCTGTGATCTGAATGAAGCATTGGCAGCCTGTGCAAGGATGTGTAAGGATTGGACATTTGGAGAGTGGAGTGGCAGACTGATGTCTGAGGTAGGTTTAGCCATAGATTGGTCTTGAGTTTGGTTTGATAAGTCCAGGATTGGGACTTGATTTAAGTTATCTGAGGGGGTTAATTCAGTAACTGTAATGAGGTTATCCAAGCTCACTATCCTAGATGGTTTAGGCTGGGTTAACGTACTCCCCTCACCAACCTCTAGCAGAGGTGATGGAGTTGCACTTGCAGCACCTTGCCTAATAGATGTTTGATGTGCATCTATGGGTGCTGAAACAACTAGGTTTTCAGACATGTGAATATTCTCAATATGAGCTGGTGAGCTCACAAGGTTGTTTAATGAAGAATTTTGTTCTTGAGCAGTGGGAGAAGGTGGGTTTGAATTGAGTGGGATTTCCTCATCCATCCCTTCTGCCTGCTCTGTTTGTGTAACATCATGGGGTGGAGTATACCGTTAATTCCAATGATACCAAAAAGGCTCTCGTTATTGGTTTTAGCCCCAATAAGGCTCTAGTGTGCGGTTCATCCGCGGGTTACAAGCTTGTGTATTCAAAGTTGTTCCCTGTTTCGAAACAACCACACGTCGAGTAAAATTACCGAGCCAACTAAACCCGGTGTCGGTGTAGGGCGGAAAAGATACTCGAGAATGGCAATTTGTACAATTCAATTCAATTCAATTCTTGGGTAACAACTTTGACTCTGATTGCTCAGAATCTGCAGGTTGGTCTGCACGGCCAAGATTGACCCAATGCATCATAACAGAAAGTTATCAAAAAGATTGACACAATCATTATCAAATTAATACTCCTGACAAAAATTTTAAAAAAGTTACCATTAACTCCCTTTATTAATACCAAATTTGACCCTTTTATTTTAGGAAATAGAATAAAGAAAAAAAAATTTTAGCCTAAAAACGAAATTTAAAAAAAACTTTATTTGACGAAAGAAGGAAACAAATTTATACACAAAAATACACTTGAGTAAACTTTCCCAGACTCTGAACAATATTACGTCACCCAGACTCTAAGAAAATAATTCAGACTCAAGAAATTTCATTACTGGACAACATTTCAGCTGATGGATTTAACATTCCAAGTTGTCCAAGAAGATAAAAATGCCTTTCTTCAGGAAGTGCTTTAGTGAAAATATCTGCCAATTGATCTTTTGTGCCAATATGTTTTAACACCACTTTGCCTTTCTCAACACAATCTCTTATAAAATGATGTCTGATCTCTATGTGCTTGGTCCTGGAATGAAACACTGGATTTTCAGTAATAGCAATAGCACTTTCATTATCACACATGATTGGAGTTTTGGTTAATGATAATCCAAAATCCAATAACTGATGTTGCATCCAAAGCAATTGAGCACAACAACTCCCTGCAGCTACATATTCAGCTTCTGCTGTTGAAGTAGCAACTGAATTCTGCTTTTTACTTGACCAGCTCACCAATTTGCCACCTAACAATTGACAACCACCAGATGTGCTTTTTCTGTCTAACTTACAACCTGCATAGTCTGCATCTGTATAACCAATTAGATCAAACCCTGAGTCTTTAGCATACCAAAGACCCAGGTTAGGAGTACCTTTCAGGTATCTAAAAATTCTTTTCACAGCCTTATAATGAGACTCTTTAGGATCTGACTGATAACGTGCACACATACATGTAGCAAACATTATATCAGGTCTACTAGCAATTAAGTATAACAAAGATCCAATCATACCTCTATAGGTTGATTGACAAGTTGGTTTTCCAGATTCATCTTTATCAAGCTTTTCAGAAATACTCATTGGGGTTCTTAAAGTGGAACAATTTTTAAAACCAAACTTAGTAAGCATATCAGAAACATAATTACTTTGGTTAATAAAAATACCCTCTTGACTTTGCTTAATTTGAAGCCCAAGAAAATAGTTTAGAGTACACAAATTACTCATCCTATATTCTTTTGACATTATATCTGAAAACCATTTTCTCAAAGTTGGATTAGTAGACCCAAAAATAATGTCATCAACATAAATTTGAACCAGTAACACATCACCTTTCTCCTTTTTGATGAATAGAGTCTTGTCAATAGCTCCTCTAGAAAATTTCTTTTCTAGAAGAAATGTTGACAGAGTATCATACCAGGCTCTGGGAGCTTGTTTCAGACCATACAAAGCTTTCTTCAACCTGTAAACATGCTTTGGAAACTTCTTATTTTTGAAACCAGGAGGTTGTTTCACATACACCTCTTCTTGCAAAATACCATTCAGAAAAGCACTCTTCACATCCATTTGAAACACCACAAAGTCTTTATCTGAGGCATAAGCTAGAAACAATCTGATTGCTTCAATTCTAGCAACAGGAGCAAATGTCTCATCATAATCTATACCTTCTTCTTGTCTATACCCTTGAGCCACCAACCTTGCTTTGTTTCTAACCACAATACCATCTTTATCAACCTTGTTTCTATAAACCCACTTAGTGCCAATTGCAGTTTTACCTTCAGGTTTTGGAACCAATTCCCACACATCATTTCTTTCAAACTCTGTCAATTCTTCAGTCATAGCTTCAACCCAATCATTATCTGACAATGCTTCATCTACTTCTTTGGGTTCAATGAGTGAAAGAAAATTTGAGAAGAAACAATAATTAGCAATTGCAAAATCAGACACAGGTGTCTGAGATGAAGAACCAGTTTTAGGTAAACCAGTAGGATCTACAACATAATCTTCAAGATGCTTTGGAATAACAATATTTCTAGAAGATTTTCTAATAGGAACAACAGGATTCACAGTAGTATTGGAGGGTTGATCATCTTCATGAATAACAATTGGCTCATCTTCTTGTTGAACTTCTTCAGTGAGAGCATTATCTGCAGAATGTTTCAGTCCAGACAAATTAAATTCATCTGTCTCAGACTCTGAATCTAGAGTCTGAGTACTGTTACCAGAAATTAAATTTGACAATTCACCAAGTGCAGAATGCTCAGAACTAGAGGATTGATCCATTTCAATGGGACTTTCATCAAAGGAAACATTAATGGATTCTTCAATCTTCATCCTCCTCTTATTATACACTCTATATGCTTTAGACACAGAAGAATAACCAATAAACACACCTTCATCAGATTTTGGCCTCATCTTTTCAAGCTGATCCCTTTGATTCAAAATATAGCACTTACATCCAAATACATGAAAGTAATGAATAGTAGGCACCTTTTTATGATACAATTCATAGGGAGTTTTGCCATGTCTCTTCACAATTAATGACCTGTTTTGAGTATAACAAGCTGTATTGACAGCTTCTGCCCAGAATCTGAGTGCAACATTTGATTGACATAACATGGTTCTGGCTGCCTCAATAAGTGTTCTATTTCTTCTCTCAGCAACTCCATTCTGTTGTGGAGTTCTAACAGCTGAGAAATTTTGACCAATTCCAGATTCTTCACAAAATTCAATTAAAGTAACATTCTTGAACTCAGTGCCATGGTCACTTCTCAATTGTTTAACATGAACACCTTTTTGAACCTGCTCTTTCTTGATTAAATTAATGATTTCTTCAGGAGCATCACTCTTTGCAGCTAAAAAGATAACCCAGGTAAACCTTGAATACTCATCAACAACAACCAAAGTGTATCTTTTCCCACCTAGACTACTAGTGTTCATTGGACCAAAAAGATCCATATGAAGCATATGAAGTGGATCACTAATAGTAGCTAGGGATTTTGAGGGAAACTTTGTTTTGGTTTGTTTACCCATAATGCAAGCAGAACAAGGTTTATCTTTCTTGAAAGGTTGCTGAGGCAAACCTCTAACAAGCTTCTTTTTGGAAAGCTCATTAATATTTTTAAAATTCAGATGAGATAGCCTTTTATGCCAAAGCCAATTAAGTTCTGGAACAGACTGAGAATACAAGCATGTTTCAATTTCAGAATCAACAGAATCCAAATCCAGCATATACACATTTTGAAATCTCCAGGCAACAAGAGTTGGTCTTCCTTTAGGATCATAAATAATTCCAGCTTTCTTTCTTATTCTGATCTCACAATCTTCATCAGCAATTTGACTCACACTTAGCAGATTATGCTTTAACCCTTCAACTAAAGCAACTTTCTTGAATGACACACTTCCAGCAATAACAGTACCATAACCAATAGTTTTTGCAACAGAATTATCACCATATCTCACAGAAGGACCCTTTTCTTCTACAAACCCTACAAGATGCTCTTTGCATCCAGTCATGTGTCTTGAGCAACCACTGTCTAAATACCACTTATTACCCTGCTACACAAGACACAAGCAAAAGAAAAATGATTAAATCTTAGGGGGAACCCACTTTGCAGTGGGTTCAGATGGAGTGTATTTAACTCTCCATACAAAAGCTTTGTTACCAATCCAGATCAACTTATCCATCACTGTTTTCAAAACACCTTTATTTTCACAAACTTTAGGTTTCCATACCTTTTTGAAATTTTCAGGAAAACAAGATGATTTTGAGAATTTTTCTTGACCCTTTAATCTTTCACTAAGCTTTGAAATTCTCCTTTTCAGTTTTTTAATAGTCTTAGCCTGTTTTGACTTTGACTTTCTTTTAGTTGACCATTTAGGATCTGGACAAGTGACACTATCAGAAGATGATTCAGTATCACTTATGCTACTTGATTCTTGGGTGTCAGATTCTAGGTCAGAACATACACTTTCACTTTTAGAGACTAAACTGTTAGAGTCTGAAGGTTTCAATAGTTCAGACTCTGATGGATTTCTACAGTCTAAAATTATAGTCTCTGAAGGTTTAACAGGTTCTAATGATTTTACAAACTCAGTTGATCTTACAAAAGCATTAGTTAAAATTTTTCTCTCACCATCAAATTTTATAAAAGTATTTGGTAAAATGTCAGGCTTAAATATAATAGGATCAACTTCCACATTATTATCTAATGTGTAGTTTTCACCAAGTATAGCTTTGACATCATTTGGTACTTGCTTAGCAATAGCATCAGAATTCTTTTTGGAAGAAACACACCAAGATTTGCAAATATTTTCATAATGGTTTGCCTTTTTAATTGATCTTCCTAATTCAGTATTTAACCGTTTAGTTTCTTCTGAATATGCCATTTTGTATGTGTCAAGTTCTACCTCACATTCTTTTAATACTTTAATTTTAGCATCTTTATCTTTGATGGTGTTCTTAAGCTCAATGATCTGTGTTCTTAACCTGTCACTATCTTCTAAGCACCAATTGAAATCAAGCAACAAATACTGAAACATTCTCACTTTTTCATTATTAAGATAGTTTACAAAGTTTTGTACCTTATAGGCAGAACCTTTGTTACAAGTAGAGTCTTTATCCATCTTCTCAATAGCTTTCAAATCTTCCTCAAACTTGCTAGACTCACTATCCTTTTCAATTATAGCCATCAGACACTTATCCTCTTCATCATCAGATGATGAATCTTCATCTTCCCATGCTTCTGTGTACAATGCTTTCTCCTGTTCTTTATTCTTCAACTTTTCTGCTTCACCTTTCATCTTCTTGTACTTGAGTTTATACTTTCTTGCTTTGTCAACAGGTTTGTTGAAACTTGAACCTCCTTCACTCTTGGACCAGCAATCAGCAGCTATATGACCTACCTTGCCACACTTGAAACATTTAGCTTTCTTTGGATCAAAAGAACTCTTGCCTTTACCCTTCTTAAAACCAAACTTCTTCTGCTCAATCCTTTGAGTCAAAAGAGCCACTTGACTTTCCAGATCCTGAATCTCCTCATCTACATCAGAATCACTATCATCAGAGGTCTCATCACTTTCAGAATCAACCCTACTAGAGTAACTAGAGAACAATTGCTTGTTCTTCTTAGTAGTAGCTATCAATGCAGCTTCTGGATCTTTAACAACTCTCTTAGCATTGATCTTGTTCTTCAACTGTGATTCTTCAAAGTTTGACAATATGCCAAACAACTCACTTAGTTCATAAGTGTCTATCTTTTCACTGATTACCATTGATGTAATCACAGATTCAAAGTTTGAAGGTAACAGTTCAATGAACTTTTGACACAACACTTGTTGTGTTTTCTCTACACCAACACTTTCAAGATCATTAATCAGAACCTGGAATCTTGAATGAAGATCACTCAATGATTCTTTAGGCTGAGCAGCAAAATTTTCATAACACCTTATCAGATTCTTTTTCTTCTGAGTCTTAACAACTGTGACACCTTCATAGTCATTAAGCAAGAGATCCCACATAGCTTTTGCAGTTTTAGCATGACTGATCTTCCTGAGAATTGGAACAGTAACACCATTACCTATAATACTTCTTATCTTGCTATCAAGCTTGAACTTTATGGCTTCTGCTTCTGTCCACTTATCTCTTGGTTTTTCACGAAGATAAGCAGGTTGAGCAGAAGCAGTACTTGTAGCAGGAACAGCTTCAACCATTGTACCAGGTATAATAGGTCCTACTGTAAGGACTTGTTCAGCATCTTCATGAATCGAACCAAGAAACCATAGAACTTTTAGTTTCCAGGTTGCAAAGTCTGTGCCATCGAAAATTGGCACTCCTTTACCAGCCATAACTGGAGTTGGGATGGTACTGGAGGACATCTTTGAACAATATATGGATCGTTTTAAGATTACCGAATTGGATTTACACCAAACCCGCTCTGATACCAGTTATTAGTTCACAATAACTTGATTATGAACACTAAACTCTCAATAAACAATAGATACAAATTATATGAACAAAATTGAGAGAACACGAATGATATATAATATGAAAGACAAAGTAATCGTGCTTGAGAGATACAAAATACAATGAACATCGTACCCCTATTTATACAAGGTTAAACCAAATCTCCAAGATTTGGTTTCCAAAACTACTTGACTAAAAGATAGGAAAAGATAAACTAAAACTTATTAATATTCTAAACAAATCAGTGTTTATCTTCTAGAGATAATATCAAATCAAAACGTGATCTTCTAAATATTTATCCAGATCTCCAGAATTCCCATAGCTTCTTTACCAAGTAATTAAACCGTTCACACAAACAGATTCTACAACTTGCATCTCCAGACTCTAACTTCCAGACTCTAACTTCCTGCAAAACATTTTGACTCATCAGATCTTATTCCAACAGTCTTTCAAGCCTATAGTGTACTTTTCCACACCAATGACAACAATCGAGGTATTAACTTTATAAACCTTTTTACCGACTAGCAACAGTTCTTTAGTCTAATATTTAGACTTCTTATGATAACAATTGAATCTTCTAATATGATTACCAAGAATGTAAAACTACAACAATACTCTAGAGATTGATAATTTCTGGTTTAGTTGTTTATATGCATTATAAATACACTTTGATAAAATCGTATTTTACATGTTTCCTTTTCTTTTTTTTTTTAATCTAAATCACATATGTGACCCGTTTGAAATGGAACATAACGAACCCAACTCGACACTTTCTCAAACGGGTCCAAATTGACACGTCTAATTGGCTGGTCATGTTCTCAATGGTGTAGGTTCCGTCGATGCTTGGTCTCATAGTAGTGATATTCTGGTTATGAGTGTGATGGAAAGGAACTTAATGATCTCTTTTGACACTTTAAATTCATTGCTGAAACGAAACGATAAAGGTAGTTGAAACTGTTATAAATATTACTCCGTACTGATTTAATAATGTTAATGTCAAACTAATATATTGGTACTCATACCAATATAATTCTTAGATTTTGTGTATTAGATGAAATGAAATAATACTTGGTTGATTTCTGCTTAAATTAGTTTTGTTTTGGACATATCGTAGGTTGGAATGGAACTATTGTTTTTGCTGCACATATCAGTACAAATAATGATCGAGATGCTCGATGAGATTATTTAATGTGAGTAAAAGTTTGTTCTTAATTTTATATAAATAAAAAATGGGATGTATTTGTGCGAGTCCACTATCTTATGGCCGGTTTCACGTTCATATGGGCGGGTTATTCATATTCTTTGAACTAACTTTGCAGATATTTAGTACAAAAGAAAGTTTTTTTCAACCACCTCATTTTATATAGCTATTATATATATGTTGTATACATTGGGAGCAGTGGCGGTACCAGGATTCCAAGTCACCGGGGACAAAAAAAAAATTTAAAACCGTGGCAATTTTTTGGGCAAAATATGGAGATTTTGGGGCTAAAAATGGAGGTTTTTAAGCAAAGTATGAAGGTTTTGGGGCAAAATTTTAACATTTGTGGACAAAATTTAAAGGTTTTGGGGTAAAATTTGAAGATTTTTGGGCAAGATTTAAAGGTTTTGGGGCACAAAAAAATCCACTGGGGCAAAGTCGAAAAATCCAAAAAATTTACACTGAAAATTGTAAATCCACTGGGGACGGCTGCCCCCGCCTGTCCCCATTAAAAACCGCCCCTGATTGGGAGTAAAACCATAGATTAATATAGCCATGGTTTCTTTGTTTCACATGTTCAAATTTTTATTTTATTTTTTGTAACTAGGTGTAGAGTTTGTACGTTTTGTCATGTTATGTCAACATGTTGTAGAATGTAGATCATTAGAATTATTATGTTAATGTTAATTTGACTATTTTTCCAAATCTAAGATACATGGAGCCTAATTGGAAAGTTTTTGATTAATATCTAACACTAACTATTAGAAAAACTTAGATTTAATTTTAAAACAAGTTTTTTAATTTATGGTGCATTGACTTAGCTCAATACTTGATACTCATTTATTAACATAGTCATGTCAACTTTTATTGCTTTGAAAAAGTATTGTTGAGATTTTGATTCACATTGGTGTAAAATAAATTGAACTACATGGTGGAATATGACCTCTGGGAACATATCTATATTTCATGTTAATGCTTATTAATTTTACAGATTTCTAAAACTCAATCAATGGTCACAAGAGTAGTTGTTGGCAGTTAACATTCTCAGTATAGTTGTAATCGATATACATGGAGCAGATATGTACACATTTTATTCCATTTCATGTTAATTGTTTGATTTATTGTAGAAGTGTTTTTTTCCATTTGTCAATGATTATTCATTTCAATACATTTTGATACCTCTCCAAATCTCAATATAGGTTTCGTCCTTTTATTTAAAACTCCGCGAAATTGCGAGTTATAAACTAGTTAATATTAATTTGTATTGACATATATACAGTAATAATTTGGTATATAAATGTTTCTTTGTTGGTTAGATATGAAGATATGATATTTCCTATTGGAACCAATGTGAATGAAGTCGTTGGTTAATAATATGAATACAATTTTGCTTTCTTAACAGATTAGGGACATAGTAGATATCCGAATTGATTTGTTAGGGTAAACATTAAAGGCTTTTTTTTTTTTTTTTATTGTCTCTGTTTTCGTTTGACTCTTAATTGGAAGACGTGTCTGATTTTATGTCTCTTACAACACACCAATTATCAGATTAAGTGACAAAGAAACAACAATTTTACGTATTAAATTAAGAGCTATACGAAGACAGATCATTAAGCGGAATAACAGACCCTTACTCTCTATAAGATTAGTTCAAACTCCTATTTTAATTTGTCATTGAGAATTATATGATCGTGATTCTGAATGAAAAGTAGACTCAACTCTAACGTCATATTTAGGTTGAACAAATCGTCACTTCGAACTTGCGGGCATAGCCCAACGGTTCCCCCCATTTCTTTTGAGTCATGAGATAGGAAAATGTCATGGGTTCGATCCTTTGGGATGACATTATATTCCTTAAAACAATTTAACACCAATAATGGTGGTATATATTGACCTTATTGGGAGGTTTTACCGGATTCGTTCACGGACCTCTACCCGGAACACTGCCCGAATGGATGTGTTCCCGGGTATCGTCGTTGGGTTCGGGTTTTCGCCCGAACGTGTATGTTACGTGCAAATGATGATGGTCATTGAAATAAATTCTAACGACCCGTCCTAATCCATCTGGACGAAGTTCATATCGATTATAAACGATTCACAATAGTTGATTTCATCGCGAGGTACTTGACCTCTATATGGTACATTTTACAAACATTGCATTCGTTTTTGAAAAGACAATATTTCATTACATCGAAAGTTGACGACATGCATACCATTTCATAATATATCTAACTATAATTGATTCAATAATAATCTTGATGAACTCGACGACTCGAATGCAACGTCTTTTGAAATATGTCATGAATGACTCCAAGTAATATCTCTAATATGAGCAAATGCACAGCGGAAGATTTCTTTCGTACCTGAGAATAAACATGCTTTAAAGTGTCAACCAAAAGGTTGGTGAGTTCATTAGTTTAACATAAATAATCATTTCATAATTTCAATAGACCACAAGATTTCATATTTCTCCTAAACATACGTCCCATGCATAGAGACAAAAATCATTCATATGGATTGAACACTTGGTAACCGACATTCACAATATGCATATAAGAATATCCCCATCATTCCGGGATCCTCCTTAGGACATGATATAAATTTCGAAGTACTAAAGCATCCGTTACTTTGGATGGGGCTTGTTGGACCCAATAGATCTATCTTTAGGATTCGCGTCAATTAGGGTGTCTGTTCCCTAATTCTTAGATTACCAGACTTAATAAAAGGGGCATATTCGATTTTGATAATTCAACCATAGAATGTAGTTTCACGTACTTGTGTCTATTTTGTAAATCATTTATTAAAATTGCGCATGTATTCTCAGCCCAAAAATATATATTGCAAAAGCATTTAAAAAGAGATTAATGAAACTCACAATACTGTATTTTGTAGTAAAAATACATATGACCAAACGGAACAATGCAGGGTTGGCCTCAGATTCACAAACCTATATCATGTATATATTTATTAACACATATAATCGTAATGGAACAAATTGATATATTCTATCTTAATTTATATATTTTATATATTTTAATATATTTAATTTGTGTATATATTTAAATGATTAATTTTTATATAGTTATATTAATATCTATATGTGATTAATATTACTAAAAGTATATTTTATATGCGAAATGTTTATTTGGTAACATAATATCAATAATAGTAATAAAAGTTGTGTTTGATTATAATAACAATACTACTAATAATAATAACTATAAAAATAATGATTTTACAAATAATAATAATACTAATATTTATTTTAATATCTATAATGATAATAATAATAATAATAATAATAATAATAATAGTAATAATAATAATAATAATAATAATAAAATTTGATAATAGTAACTACCTCCAAAAGGAAAGGCTTAATAAAAAAAACAGTCATCGCCAAGACTCGAACCCGCGACCTCTTTTTCCCCAAACCCTTGCCTAAACCACAGATCTGCCTGCTGCTTATCTAATTCCTTCTACACCTTGAATGTATTTAACCCTTATCAGCCCATCCGTAAACTTAGTTGGGTGTCGGCCCAACAGTTTAAATGCACGGCCCAACTCCTCATATCTGGTCCAACAACGATTTTTATTTCTAAAGAAAAAAATTAGTGTCGTGGCCTAGATTTGAACTTAGGACCTCTCGTTCATCTGCTAACACTCTAAACCCTTCCTCCATTTCTATTTTTCTGTATATATACGAATTCAATATATATTTTACTCGTACATCTTGCTGTTTTATTTCTTCAATATTGAAACAAAACCCAGAATTTAATTCATCATCATCAATGATCATTCGTAACCCAGAATTACCTTCTCTATTTTCATGATCGTATATATATCGTATCATTGATCATCATCATAACAATATAATCATTTAACTCGACATCATCATCTAACCCAATACTATTCATCATCCTCTTCATCTTGTATTATTTTCGAATCGTTATATCACCATGATCATTCGTAACTATCACAACATCATTCTTCATCATCCGTAATGATTCTCAATCTCGTACGTTCCCATCATCAGTTGTTTATATTCCTCATTCTACATAGTCACGTACCCATCGTACCTCTTCATAGAATCATACCATCGTCACCATTATCGTTGTATTTATAGTAACAGAAACATAACCCTAACGGCTGCAGAGGTATTCGCTCAAAGTAGGCAGCAGCAGTTTTTAATTGTTCGGTCTTGGGTAATCGCGGAAAAAAAACAAAAAAAATATAATAAACGTGAAAATGGGTTTCCAACGAAGGTGATGAAGTGATAGTGGTCCGATGGTGGTTATAGGTTTTTAAGGTGATGAGTGATTGTTTCTCATAGAGGTGTTGGAGTTGATTGTTTACGATAGGAAAGAACAAATTTTCGAAGGTTGTGGTGTGATGGTAGCCGGGGATTGTTCATGGTGGAAGTTAGCGGTTGATGGTGTTGATAAGTGGTGGTGTCCGTTCAACAGAAACAGAAAACGGTAACAAGGTGGAAGGGTTGAAAGGTGATAAGTGTGGCGATGGTGATAGTTCAAATGATAACGATGGTGATCAAAGTGTTGAGGATGGTTGTTATGGTGGTGATCGATGGTCCGATGGTTTGGATGGTGGGTTAGGGTAGCGGCGATTGAGGGTGAAAAGGGTGGCAAGTGAGTTTGGTGATCGAGCTTTTTGTGTACTCCTCTCAATCTCTCGATAGACATATTCATATATACATATATTATATTTAGTAGGTAATATAATATAATAATTGTACTAATAAAAATAATAATAATAATAATATAGTACATTAGTTAGTCAATCAAGTGGCCTGGTGAAATGAAAGCATTAAACAGGAAAGCAGCCGGCCTCTTGTCCTTTCTGTGTCGACGTTTAATTATTTCGTGTCCATTGCTAAACAGTTAAAATATAAAAGTGTTCCTAAAAATCCCAAACTTTTAGATTAAATATATTTAATTATTTCACTCATTAACTGTTTGAAACCTGGTCAAAAAGGTTCGATAATTATTTATTTTTTGTTCCAATTTATATGTACGGAGTACTAATATTTAAACTTAAAAATGTAAAAAATATTTTTAACAAATCTAAAATCTTCGTAATCAATTTACAGTCCAACCTTTATCTTAATCCTTCATATATATGTATTAGATCTATATGAACACTAACGATATGTCAACCGAGTATTACTGACGTTTACTAATTAAGCTCAAAATCATTCATTTTTTTTATCTTCTCTTTCTATATATAAACAGTTTTAGATAGCAAGTTCATTAAGTAAATAAATATATTATATATTTCCAAACAAGTAAATTTAATATTATTATATATTTACAAATAATAAAAATAATAATTTTATTACTTAGTATATTATTATTTTTTTAATATTTATTTATATCAAAAATTTCATACAAATGATTAATAACGTTTCAAGTTATTATATAAATATATTTATTTATATATATATATATATATACATATATATATACATATCTATTTACAGATAGTTGTTCGTGAATCGTCGGGAATAGTCGAAGGGTAATTGCGTATATGAAAACAGTTCAAAATTTTTGAGACTCAACTTTACAGACTTTGCTTATCGTGTCGGAAACATATAAAGATCAAGTTTAAATTTGGTCGAAAATCTCCGGGTCGTCACAGTACCTACCCGTTAAAGAAATTTCGTCCCGAAATTTGAGTGAGGTGGTCATGGCTAACAATAAAAATGTTTTCATGACAAATATGAGCTGATAAATAGAGTTTTATCATTATTGGTTAATATAGATAGAACGATTCGATTATGCAGAGCGTACGAGTGAAGCTATCACAAAATAGGGAAATGAAAGGATAAAGATTTGTCTTTGCTTTTGACAAAGTCAGGGTTGAATTTCGGAGTTCAAGGGATTTAAAGAAAATCTTCGAAATCTAAAGATTTGATTCTTCGGCGAATAAAGAAGTTAATATCTCTATAATTAAATACGATGATCTGCCTCGATTTTCTTTTTCTGGTATTTTTACTATAAATGAACTTCTTCCGTTCCATTAATTTCCACCACTCCAATTCTTTCTCTCTCGATCCATGCTTTCCAACGATTGTAAAAATGCTTAATTCAGTTCTGATCCTTGTCCTCATCCTTACTATCGCGACATTCATTCTCCTTTTCCAACTTCCACCAGAGGAATCTGCTTTCTTCTAATTCGCCCTTGGGGTTATACTATTCTTAATTATACCGTGTATTTATATTTCTATTCGTATTAATATCCACAATTTGTAACCTCCGTGTCATCATTGGGCTTTATATTTTTCTCTTATATTTTAGAGCTCTTTGCCTTTTTATTATCCTCTCGATCTCTAGTAAAGCGGGTAATGGTCCAGAATTCGTAAGTATGGATTTTCGAATAAACTTAATGTTCTAAACAAGAAAGAACGTAATAGCACGATTTGATTTGTCAAATTACTAGAATCACTGAGAATAGAACTATCAAGAATATACCTTCTTGATATGTTCAGAAGTTAATCAGAATGAAAGAGTTATGTAACATGATACATATTGATGTTATAATCTGTGAATCATCATGTTCCATTTAGAAACTCAGCATGACTTACTGTAATATAATCACGTTGATCAAGTGTCATTATATTATACTAACTCATGCATCAGTTCCCAACATTACTTCAATAACATTCATATTTTAATCTCGAAAGTTTACAGAATATAGAAACTAACAGTTTCTATATGATGTAACACTGATAGCACGAAGAGATTAATGATTTCAGATAAGAATAATTATAAAAATATCTTCAGAAATATGGAGGATATTTATAATGATAGATACGATGATATCTTGGAATTTCTAAGATTGATGAAAAATTTTCCGCAAGATTTTAACATGAGTACGGAGCAAGATATTCGTTGAAGGTTTCATCGGATCCAGAATTACCTGGATTCTTTGAATATAGGGTATGGTCCTTGTATTTGTCCTTGGTCTCCTTCGTGATTAGCTCAATCCGTTTTCCAGTTCCAACTTTTCTGAGCTTTTCCAACATACTATTCTTTATCATCAAACTTCCGACGATTAAGGTCATTTATGGTTGCTTACAGTTTCTGCTGCTTCATTCAGCTTTTTCAAAGTTCAATGTATTGATACGTGGGCTGGATGCTTTTCAAAATTTCAGAATTGAAGATCGTGACTTTAGGAGATAATTGTTATATGTATACATATAACTATTGATGTAGACATGCTGCGAGATTTCAAAATACTGATTTGCTAATTCCCGGTAGTTGGTATAGCAATTCTTGTTACAAGATGCGGATGAGTACATGAAGAGGCTTCAATAGATAAATTTAGTGATTTATCGAAGAGATTTAAACCAAAGAGCGACGAGGTTGCTGGTACATCTGCTGGTAATATGGTGGAATATAATAAAAGGTTCCCCGATAATAATAAAAGAGCACGCATATATCTCAAGGTTATAATAAGGTTGTTTTGAATGAAAAGTCGAAGTTGTCTTGTTGGAGCTGTGACAAAATTAGCTAATTTGGAAAGGGATTGCAAGTTATTTTCGGTAATAAAAACGTCAATGGAGCTAGCACAGATACATGTTAAACGTTTACTCAGGTTCCGAGTGTTTTCAGGTGCATAACTATATGCATCAATCTTTTCTTCTGTAGATGAAGTGCGGTTGGTTCATCCTCTCGATTGAGGTGTTTTCAAGAATCATGAAAGGTTTGAACGCAGAATGTAATCGTCAAGATACAATGAGGTTTAGGATGAAATCAAGTGTCAAACTTGAAGAATTGTTTAGTTTCATATGTTATAATCAATATTTTAATTCATTTTAATTGTCCAATATTATTAGTCCACAGTCGATAGTCCGCGGTTAACAGTCCAATAATTCGTATATAGTTTAATATAAAATATTTGAATTAATTAATAGGTATCGTAACCCGTGTACATGTCTCAGACTCGATCACAACTCAAAATATATATATTTTTATAGAATCAACCTCAACCCTGTATAGAGAACTAGATCATTACTGCATATAGAGTGTCTATGGTGATTTATAATAATATATATAGATGCGTCGATATGATATGTCAAAACCTTGTATACGTGTCCCGATATTTAAAGTGCGTAAAATAAATAACAGAAATTAAATGACGATAAATAAAATTGCGAGAATGTAAATTACGATAGTTAAATTGCGATAAATAAAATGTAATCAGTTACCTAGGAACAATTAGCTAGGAATAGTTAACGTGGATTCTTAACAAAATTTCTCATAGTTAATTTGTTTGTTTCTAACAAATTTTATTTTGTCAAATGTTTTCTTCATTATGCCACTTGTTGGATTCTGATAAGTCAAAATCCAAATATGAAATTGAATGAAAATGGTTATTCTGTGGTGAACGGATTCGTATAACTGTGGATGTAAGTAGAATAGTAAATTATCGTTGAATCAGATTCAAAGAATGTACAGTGTAACTTATTAATGTGGAATATAAATATTTCCTCGGGTATCACCTACCCGTTAAAATATTTTCACCATTAACAGTTTGTACGCAAGAGTTTTTAATTACAATCTTTATGAAACAATATATATATACATATATATTTTCTTCAGACGTAATCATGGATTTAATGAGTCAATGTGATATTAAACTCAACAGATTTGCGGCTAGAACTAGAGTACATAATCTCTAAAACATTAGAGATTACATAATCGCCATGTAGAACGAAGATAGTTTATGTAGAACGGATCGTAGAACGATGATTATGCTTGAGGTATAGATTGCGAGGTTGAGATGTGTGATGATGTTGTTGTTGTTGGTACTGGTTATGCAACTGGTGCTGCTGATGGTGGTACTGTTGTTGTCGGTGCTACAAGTGTTGTTGGTGCTGAGGTTGGTGATGATGTTGGTGTAGTAAGTATAGCTTGTAGATCACGCACCATTCTTGTCAGGTTTTCTATTCTACCCTCTATCATTTCTATCCATCCACTCATCTGATTCGATAGAACTTGATTATCAATTCTAAGTTCCCTAACTTCTTCTAATATTTCCCTTCTATTGGTATTCGGAGGTAGAGGTTGAATATTTTCTGAGATTGCAGTAATGCGACCTTTGAGGTGGAAAACTTTAGCAAGAAGGGTGAATACAGTGTTGCGCATAGGTTCACCGGTGAGTACATCGTTTTCTCCGATGTTAGGAGGTAAGTTTGGTTCGCAGTAGGGCTCGCCTTCTTCATTTCTCCATCGAGTGAGTAAGTCTCGGACCCATCCCCATCTCCTCCAGAAAGAAAAATAACTAAATGGTTGAGGCACTTCTGGTTCATTGACTTCGGAGTCTGCTTCAATATACATCTCGAAATCGCTTCCGGAACTAATGGAATCCAAGCTAGGTGTAGGATCCATCTCTCACGATCAGTTAAAGGGTTTTGATATGAAATGATTTTCGAATATCGAATGATATTCTAATTATATATAGAATATCTATACATACGTCCAAAGATCTCGTGAATTACGGAGAAAATTAAGGAAACGTGTCAGATAAAGTCTACAGTGACAGATACGCTAAGATATGGATTAGTAGATATGCTAAGATATGAATTTTGTCTATACACTATTCATGCAATCAATGTAGTAAGATGTGTCTAGACTAAGAATGATAAGCAGATGATTTCCGACTAGAAATGATAAGCAAAACTTTTGACATGCAGACACGGTGTAACAACCCAACCCGTAATCCATACGATAAATTTTTTTTTATACAACACAATTACACGCCAAATAAATATGTAACCCATTTCACGAGTTCCATTTAAAACGCACAACAATTAATTGTTTATAAAAGGCACGAGGGCTGTAGCGACCCGACCAAATCGTCATTGACGGCGCCGTCTACTTAGGTCCCGTTACGTGGTCATAAGTCTTTAAAACAACGTTGACCAAAAGATATGTCGCATTCATTTCAAATGTAAAGGTTGTTCAAGTTTTACAAGAATAGTTCCACCACAAGTTACGATACCAAGTTTAAGTACAATTGAAACTTATGCGACACAATTTAAAAGTATCCAAAAGACGCTCCATGTATGCATGTATACTCGACATCCAATGCAAGTATCAAAATAATGAGCGGAAGCATGTATCATGTATCGTTCAAGGACCTGAGAAAAACATAGAAATCTGTCAACGAAAACGTTGGTGAAATCATAGGTTTAAGTAAATAAGTACAAGTGAACCACAAGATTTGCATCAATGAAATAATAGTAATACATTCCAAAAGTTTGTTTCACGAGCACCCAATTATCAATGCTTAACGTTTCCTTCCATTGAACCCCATCACTTAGTGCTAGAACATACACTGTTTCTCGAAAATATATTTCATTCGTAAACGGTAGCGAACCGTTTGAATGAGGGTTTGTCAAACCCATATGGATCCATACAACATAAGTTCTCGCTTACACCCGGCAAGTGTAATTAATGATAATCGAATTGAGGATTTTGTTCTAAACTCGTATGTAGAATGTTTGTTTTCCTGTACTTGTGTTCACTTAGTTCAAAAGAATCGTTTATGTTTTCTCATCCCAAATATAAGTTCAAAAAGAGTAAAAGTGGGACTATGATCTCACCTTGAGTGCAAGAGTAGTAAAGTACTTCAACAAGTAAACGTGTGCAAAGAACAATGCTAGTCTTGACCTAAACAATAGGTTGTATCAATAACGGTAAACACGATAGGTCAAAGATGTTCAATTAGTCCTATGGCTCGTTACGACTCGATTATTTAGCATGTGAAATCAAATTGCCAAGTTTCATGCAAGATACAAGTATATAAATAAGTTAGGAAGGTTGCATAATCATTTGGTTAAGTTTGACAAAAAGTCAAACTTTGGTCGGTCAAAGTCAACGAAAGTCAACACGTTCGGGTCGGGTTCCGAACTATTTTTCTAATCTTAGAAATCATATATGAGCATGTTGGCCAAGTTACATGTTAATCGGAGGTGCGTAGCATGCCAAACATTATTCGAAAATTGACCAAATTGGACAGACCCAATCGGCGCGCCGCGCGGGGGGTATGGCGCGCCGCGCCACCCTGCTGCTTCAGCTATTTTTCTGCTTTTTAATTATGCACGAACCAAAACCAATTCTAACACAATTCTTGACCCGCAAACACTTATAACGCCTATCATACATCGTTGGAAAGGTAATTTGACGAGGAAAGCAACTAAACACATATCATCAATCAAACTTGCACTTATAACAACCAAAAATCGCATTTAATGTTCCATAATCAATGCATTTAAGTCAATATTGAAATTTAATGATTCGGTAACCAAATTACATGAACGATATGCCGTTTCGTAGGTAATTAAGCATACAACACAACCTAACACTTACAATTAACATTCATGTCATTTAATGCATCAAAGATTCATTCTTAGTTCATGAAACCCCAACCAAAAATCACCAAATTTCATAATCAAGTTTAAGGGGTTTCCTTGGTCAATCTTTACATCATAATGAAGCTAGTAACACTAGGAACAAGATTAAAACATGAAGTCTTAGCATCTAACAACATATGAACACTTAAAATTCAAGATTAAACATGTTAACTTTCCATATGAACTAGTTACTTCAAAATATCGAAATCAAGCATACAAATCACATAAACAAACTAAACTTGAGCCATAGACACTAATTAACAAACTTATAACTTAAAAATCTCAAGAACACAAAGATTAGTGATTTTAGAAAGTTACCCAAATTTGATGAGGTTGGTATGGAATCGAAGAGGAGATCACGAGGAGTTCAAATATGTAAACGGTTTGGAATGAATCCTTCTTGAATGATTTTAGATGATGATTTGCTTTTTGGAGAATTTGAGAAAAATGGAGAAGTATGAAAAGAAAAGAAGAAAGAAAATGAAAATGGGGAGGATAAGGGGGTTGACTAGTCAAAAGCTAGTCACCTCTTTGGCTTTGTGGCGGAACTAGTCCCTCGAGTTCGGTTGCGGGTGCGTTAAATTACCTAGACATGATAATTTAAAACGCGTATTAACGGGAGATGTTAAAAACATATAACGGAGTTTAAAATAGTTAAACGGAAAAGTAAACGGAAAAAGGCGGGATGTTACATTACCTACTCCTTAAAAGAAATTTCGTCCCGAAATTTAAGAAGGCGTAGTAATCGTTGTTTCTTCCTCGGAGTCAGACGATTCCGGAACCGGAAATAGATGAGGGTATTTCTTTCGCATTTGATCTTCTCTTTCCCAAGTAAACTCGGGTCCTCTTTTGGCATTCCAACGAACCTTGACAATCGGGATTCGGCTTTGTTTCAATGTCTTGACGGAGGTGTCCACAATTTCAACCGGTTCCTCCACAAAATGGAGTTTGTCATTAATAGTGAGTTCCTCGAGTGGGACGACGATATCGGGCTCGGCAAGACACTTCTTCAAGTTAGATACATGGAAAGTAGGATGAACGGAGCTCAATTGAGGCGGAAGATCCAAACGATAAGCAACGGTTCCAATACGCTCCAAGATTTCGAAAGGACCAATATACCGCGGATTTAGCTTCCCGCGTTTCCCAAAACGGATTACACCCTTCCAAGGTGCGACTTTTAACATTACTCGGTCACCGACTTGAAATTCAAGATCGTTGCGTCGTTTATCGGTATAGCTCTTTTGACGACTTCGGGCCGTCCTAAGCCTATCTCGGATTTGAACGATTTTCTCGGTGGTTTCGTGAATGAGTTCGGGTCCGGTGATTTGCACGTCGCCTACCTCGGCCCAACAAAGAGGTGAACGACATTTGCGGCCATATAGCGCTTCAAAAGGTGCGGCTTTAATACTCGCGTGATAACTATTGTTGTAAGAGAACTCGGCGAGAGGTAAGTGCTTGTCCCAAGCTTTTCCGAAGTCAACCACGCAAGCTCGTAACATGTCCTCTAAGGTTTGAATTGTACGTTCGCTTTGTCCATCGGTTTGAGGATGATATGCGGTGCTCATGTCTAAACGCGTTCCCAACGCTTCTTGCAATGTACGCCAAAATCTAGAAACGAAACGGCCATCTCGGTCGGAGATAATCGATAAAGGTACACCGTGTCGGGCTACGATCTCCTTAATGTAAAGTTGTGCAAGTTTCTCCATTTTGTCCGTTTCTTTCATGGCAAGGAAGTGTGCGGATTTGGTGAGACGGTCAACAATAACCCAAATGGTATCATAACCGCCCGTCGTTTTTGGTAGTTTTGTGATAAAATCCATCGTTATACTTTCCCACTTCCATTGCGGGATTTCGGGTTGTTGAAGTAGTCCGGACGGTCTTTGGTGTTCGGCTTTGACCTTGGAACATGTCAAACACTTGGAAACATAAGTAGCTACGTCCCTTTTGATGTTCGGCCACCAATATAGTTGTTTAAGGTCGTGGTACATCTTATTGGTACCGGGGTGAATCGAGTATCGTGACTTATGGGCTTCATCTAAAATAAGGCTTCGTAGGTCCCCATAACTAGGCACCCAAATTCTTCCGGCGAAATATCGGAGTCCGGTTTCTTTAACTTCGAATCGAGAGGTGAGGACGTTCAAGTGTTCGAGAGAAATGTTTTCATCCTTAAGAGCCTCATCTTGGGCTACCCGAATTTGGCTATTAAGGTTGGTGTGAATGGTGATGTTTAAAGCTCGGACACGGAGAGGCACCACTCTTTCTTTTCGACTTAAGGCATCGGCTACTACATTTGCCTTCCCGGGATGGTAACGAAGCTCGCAATCGTAATCGTTCAAAGTTTCAATCCACCGTCGTTGTCTCATGTTTAGTTGCTTTTGATCGAAAATGTGTTGGAGACTTTTGTGGTCGGTAAAGATAGTACTCTTGGTTCCATAAAGATAGTGTCTCCACATTTTAAGTGCAAAGACAACGGCTCCGAGTTCGAGATCATGTGTCGTATAGTTTCGTTCATGAATTTTAAGTTGTCGAGAAGCATAAGCAATGACTTTCGTTCGTTGCATCAATACACACCCAAAACCATGTTTTGAGGCATCGCAATATACAACAAAGTCATCATTGCCTTCGGGAAGTGACAAGATAGGAGCGGTGGTTAGCTTCGTTTTCAAGATTTGGAATGCGGATTCATGTTCGGTCGCCCAAATGAATTTCTTTCCCTTGTGAGTCAAGGCGGTTAGAGGACGTGCAACCAAAGAGAAATTTTCGATGAATCTACGATAGTACCCGGCGAGACCCAAAAATTGACGAATGTGAGTAGGAGTAGTAGGAGTCTCCCATTTGCTAATGGCTTCGATTTTCGATGGATCGACTTTAATACCTTGGTCACTTACAACATGACCAAGAAATTGAACCTCCTTTAACCAAAATTCACACTTGGAGAATTTGGCATAGAGTTGTTCTTGTCTTAAAAGTTCAAGCACAAGTCGGAGATGTTGTTCGTGCTCTTCTTCATTTTTAGAATAGATCAATATGTCATCGATGAACACAATAACGAATTTATCGAGATACGGTTTGCACACGCGGTTCATAAGATCCATGAATACCGCCGGTGCGTTAGTGAGACCAAATGGCATGACAAGGAATTCATAACTACCATAACGAGTTCGGAAAGCGGTTTTGGAGACATCTTCCCCCTTAACCCTCAATTGGTGATAACCCGAGCGGAGATCGATTTTCGAATATACACAAGACCCTTGTAGTTGATCAAAGAGGTCATCGATGCGAGGAAGAGGATATCGGTTCTTAACCGTCAATTTATTTAGTTCGCGATAATCAATGCACATTCGTAGGGATCCGTCTTTCTTTTTAACAAACAAAATCGGAGCGCCCCAAGGTGAATGGCTAGGTTGGATAAAACCACGATCAAGTAGTTCTTGGATTTGACTTTGCAATTCTTGCATTTCAGATGGAGCGAGTCTATATGGTGCACGCGCTACGGGTGCGGCTCCCGGAATAAGATCGATTTGGAATTCAACCGGTCGATGAGGCGGAAGACCCGGCAATTCATCGGGAAATACATCGGAATAGTCACTAACAATTGGCACATCATCGATGTGCTTCTCATCGGACTCGACTTTCTTAACGTGGGCAAGGATCGCAAAACAACCCTTACGGAGTAGTTTTCTAACTTTAAGGCACGAAACGAGGTTGAGTCTGGTGCAACTCTTATCGCCATAAACAATCAAAGGTTCACCATTCTCGATAGGAATTCGGATTGCGTTAAGATCACAAAGAATGTGAGATTTCGTTTTGACTAACCAATTCATACCGATTATTACATCAAAGCTTCCTAGTTCCATGGGTATCAAGTCAATTTCAAATTCCTTACCCAAAATGTTTAACGTACACCCCCGGTAATATGTGTCGGCACTTAATAGTTTTCCGTTAGCTACTTCAATGGTATAAGTGGTATCTAATGGAAGAGGTGGAGTGCTAAAAGAATGAGTCAAAGTCTTGGATACAAAGCATTTATCGGCACCCGAATCGAATAAGCAAGAGACATAAGAATTGTTGAGAAGAAACGTACCCGTGACTAGTTCAGTGTCATCCCGGGCTTCCTCGGTGTTGATGTTGAAAGCTCGGCCGCGCGTATTGGTGTTATCTTTCCTTTTCGGGCATGCATTTCTATAATGACCCGTTTGGCCACATTCGTAACAAGTGCCCGTCTTTGGTGCATTGGGCCACTTTCGAGCGGCGGGAGTGGCACTTTTACAATCGTTGGCCTTATGACCAACTCCTTGGCACCGGTGGCAAATTATCTTACTACATTCGCCAAAGTGATGTTTGTTGCATTTGTTGCAAAGAGGTAGGTTCCCGGCATAACCTTTCTTGCCGTCGGAGGTGTAAGGCTTCTTAGCAAAGTTGTTGTTGCTTGATTGGGAGGGTTCCCACTTTCTTTTGTTGCCGCTCGATTTATCCTCGGCTTTAGGTGCTAGAACTACGATTTCGTCAACCGTTTCGATTAGTTGGCGAGCCATGTTCATAGCGGCTTGATGAGTAGTGGGTTTGGATGACATCACCCCTTGTTTGATGCTTTTTGGAAGACCGAGCATGTAGAGCTCAATCCTTTGAGATTCGGGGTTAACAAGATTAGGACACATCAAGGATAGTTCGGCGAAGCGTTGATTATAAGCTTTAAGGTCGTTTCCGACCGCTTTCAAAGCTCTTAGTTCTTCCTCAAGCTTTCGGGTTTCTTCGCGCGGAAAATATTCAACAATCATCTTTTCCTTTAGATCGGCCCAAGAGAGGGCATGAGCTTCATCGGTACCCACCGATTGAACATAGGTGTTCCACCATGTTAGAGCAATTCCGGAGAAAGTGTGAGTGGAGTATTTGACCTTGTCTTGGTCCCGACAACCGCTTATGCTAAAGACGGCTTCCGTTTGCTCAAACCATCGGGTGAGCACGACCGGTCCCCCGGTTCCATCAAAAGTGTGAGGTTTGCACCCCATGAAAGCTTTATAGGAGCATCCCTCGTTTGAGTTTCCGGCTCCATTGTTGTTGTTGTTGTTGTTGTTGTTGTGGTTGTTATTATTATTGTTGTTGGATGAGTGACCGGCCATGGCCGCATCTACGGCGGTAGCTATCATCCGTTCGAGAGCTTGTTCGGGAGTTTCATTGCGGCGTACACGACGAGGAGCCATTGTTCCTTCAAGACACAAGAATATCATTGATTAGTATTCTCAATAATACTAACCGCGATATAGAATAAAGATAAAGAGAAGTTTTTTTTTTTTTTTTTTTTTTTTTTTTTTTTTTTTTTTTTTTTTCGACTCGCCTTAAATTCTTTATGTCATAATGTCGGAACGTTCATACGAGTCACCGTAATATAATCCCGGAAATTATATTACCCTAATTCATATGTGCATTCGACATCATTTCATATAGTCAAGGTGGCGTGTCAATCAAATTAAACAACGTGAGATTAAGATGAACTAAGAGTAGATATGAGTAGAAACGTTCGAGTATAAATGCACAAGTAGTCAAGTAATTCCTACTTCAAGTCTATATGCCGGTTGTAGTCTAGACTCACCAATGTACCCTATGACTCGGGGTTGACACTAATGAACTCTAAATCCCTACAACCAACGCTCTGATACCATCTGTAGCGACCCGACCAAATCGTCATTGACGGCGCCGTCTACTTAGGTCCCGTTACGTGGTCATAAGTCTTTAAAACAACGTTGACCAAAAGATATGTCGCATTCATTTCAAATGTAAAGGTTGTTCAAGTTTTACAAGAATAGTTCCACCACAAGTTACGATACCAAGTTTAAGTACAATTGAAACTTATGCGACACAATTTAAAAGTATCCAAAAGACGCTCCATGTATGCATGTATACTCGACATCCAATGCAAGTATCAAAATAATGAGCGGAAGCATGTATCATGTATCGTTCAAGGACCTGAGAAAAACATAGAAATCTGTCAACGAAAACGTTGGTGAAATCATAGGTTTAAGTAAATAAGTACAAGTGAACCACAAGATTTGCATCAATGAAATAATAGTAATACATTCCAAAAGTTTGTTTCACGAGCACCCAATTATCAATGCTTAACGTTTCCTTCCATTGAACCCCATCACTTAGTGCTAGAACATACACTGTTTCTCGAAAATATATTTCATTCGTAAACGGTAGCGAACCGTTTGAATGAGGGTTTGTCAAACCCATATGGATCCATACAACATAAGTTCTCGCTTACACCCGGCAAGTGTAATTAATGATAATCGAATTGAGGATTTTGTTCTAAACTCGTATGTAGAATGTTTGTTTTCCTGTACTTGTGTTCACTTAGTTCAAAAGAATCGTTTATGTTTTCTCATCCCAAATATAAGTTCAAAAAGAGTAAAAGTGGGACTATGATCTCACCTTGAGTGCAAGAGTAGTAAAGTACTTCAACAAGTAAACGTGTGCAAAGAACAATGCTAGTCTTGACCTAAACAATAGGTTGTATCAATAACGGTAAACACGATAGGTCAAAGATGTTCAATTAGTCCTATGGCTCGTTACGACTCGATTATTTAGCATGTGAAATCAAATTGCCAAGTTTCATGCAAGATACAAGTATATAAATAAGTTAGGAAGGTTGCATAATCATTTGGTTAAGTTTGACAAAAAGTCAAACTTTGGTCGGTCAAAGTCAACGAAAGTCAACACGTTCGGGTCGGGTTCCGAACTATTTTTCTAATCTTAGAAATCATATATGAGCATGTTGGCCAAGTTACATGTTAATCGGAGGTGCGTAGCATGCCAAACATTATTCGAAAATTGACCAAATTGGACAGACCCAATCGGCGCGCCGCGCGGGGGGTATGGCGCGCCGCGCCACCCTGCTGCTTCAGCTATTTTTCTGCTTTTTAATTATGCACGAACCAAAACCAATTCTAACACAATTCTTGACCCGCAAACACTTATAACGCCTATCATACATCGTTGGAAAGGTAATTTGACGAGGAAAGCAACTAAACACATATCATCAATCAAACTTGCACTTATAACAACCAAAAATCGCATTTAATGTTCCATAATCAATGCATTTAAGTCAATATTGAAATTTAATGATTCGGTAACCAAATTACATGAACGATATGCCGTTTCGTAGGTAATTAAGCATACAACACAACCTAACACTTACAATTAACATTCATGTCATTTAATGCATCAAAGATTCATTCTTAGTTCATGAAACCCCAACCAAAAATCACCAAATTTCATAATCAAGTTTAAGGGGTTTCCTTGGTCAATCTTTACATCATAATGAAGCTAGTAACACTAGGAACAAGATTAAAACATGAAGTCTTAGCATCTAACAACATATGAACACTTAAAATTCAAGATTAAACATGTTAACTTTCCATATGAACTAGTTACTTCAAAATATCGAAATCAAGCATACAAATCACATAAACAAACTAAACTTGAGCCATAGACACTAATTAACAAACTTATAACTTAAAAATCTCAAGAACACAAAGATTAGTGATTTTAGAAAGTTACCCAAATTTGATGAGGTTGGTATGGAATCGAAGAGGAGATCACGAGGAGTTCAAATATGTAAACGGTTTGGAATGAATCCTTCTTGAATGATTTTAGATGATGATTTGCTTTTTGGAGAATTTGAGAAAAATGGAGAAGTATGAAAAGAAAAGAAGAAAGAAAATGAAAATGGGGAGGATAAGGGGGTTGACTAGTCAAAAGCTAGTCACCTCTTTGGCTTTGTGGCGGAACTAGTCCCTCGAGTTCGGTTGCGGGTGCGTTAAATTACCTAGACATGATAATTTAAAACGCGTATTAACGGGAGATGTTAAAAACATATAACGGAGTTTAAAATAGTTAAACGGAAAAGTAAACGGAAAAAGGCGGGATGTTACAAGGGCCACGAATAAAGTTTAGTACAAGTTTGACCCATTACAAATGATAGTTTACAATCCAAACGACACTTTGAGCATGGTTTGGGACTAAACTACCCAAAACGTTAGGCCAACATCAAAACTCCAACAAAGCATCATCACGGGACACCTAATGTCCGATAACCCTCTTGCCCTTAACTGCGCCTGCATCTAAAAAGATAAACAACGAGAGGGTAAGCTAACGCTTAGTGAATGCAATAATTATACACATACATATATAACCTACTTACATGCAATCACATACCCAATTACCTCATACACGCTAGCAATTTAAAAGACATACCAACGCAAGGCATAACACTAAATCTCCAAGACCACAAGATAGCACAACGATAACATATATAACTGGAATAATGTGAAAACACCACACAACAAACACATAGCCATGGTTAACCAATAGTACAAGGAATGGTACTTCGAATCTCCCATTGGTGTTCCTAACAACCGTTAGTGCGCAACAAATTATAACACTAACCCCGGAGTGGTATCGATCACCCGAACTTTAAACCTACCCGTCACGTGTAATGTGGTATCGAACGCCCGAACTTTAAACCCACACTACATGCCCACACACATATATGACATGGCATCGAACGCCCGAACTTAAACCCATATCATATATTGACCCGATGTGGTATCGACCGCTGTGATGACCAGAAAATTTTTGACTTATTTAAACCAATTCTCTATACGATTTATTATTTTAACACGTTAAACAAAGTCTGTTAGATTGAGTCTCAAAATTTTAGAACTGTTTCATATATACAATTACCTTTGACTACTCTCGACGATTCATGAACAATTATATGTATGTATATATATATATGTACAAGTAAAAACGACTTTTCTACAGTAAAAAAAATTACTTTGCTACAGTAAAACACTATTTTCTACAGTAAAACACTATTTGCTACAGTGAAACCGTATTTTGCTACAGTAAAACACTATTTTGCTACAGTAAAACACTATTTGATGTCGACGAACTAGCAAACAAAAACGGAAAAGGCGGCCATGCGATCGCATGGCAAAAACACTGAAAACTCATGCGATCGCATGAGCTACAGTAAATCGAAAAGTATTATAAATACGCCAGATTCCTGCACGAACTCTTCACACTTTAATTTTCTTTAATCAATTTTTATATTTATAATTATAATTATAATTTTAATTTAAGTTTAATAATAATAAAGTATATTCGAGGGTGTTTTAATTCGGGTTTCAAACCGCTTTAAGCTAAGGAAATATTGGGTATTGTTCGGGGTATTGTTCTTGAATCCAAGGCCAACCATACAGTCGTCTACCATTATTATGTCTACGCAATTTGCCTACAATATTGAATCGCAATATTGAACTGTGAGTTATAGTCTCCCTTTTTAAATACTTTAAATATTTTTGGGCTGAGAATACATGCAATTTATTTTAAACGCGATAAGACACAAGTACATACTAAATTCTACACTGAGTTAAACCGAAAATCCCTTAGCTTTGGTAACTAGTAGCTGCCAGTACATAGGATATGGACTAGTGGGTGCGAATAATTGTATATGGATCCATAGGGCTTGACATCCCCGTCCGAGCTAGAGCGCTAGCCTTTTAACGGACGTATGTTATTTGAGTTTAAGACACATTGGTTTGCGTGTATTAAAACGAATAGGGTAATTATCACTATAGCATTAAGTTTAGTTACCAGGGTGCTCTGTTACGTAGAATCTATTGATAAACTTTTGATGAAATCTTGTGGTCTATCTTTATATATGTTTATGACTCGAGCAATTAAACCTATAACTCACCAACATTCGTGTTGACTTTTTAGCATGTTTTATTCTCAGGTCCTTAGAATGCTTCCGCTGTGATGTGCTTGTTGCCTGCATGGAGTCTCTCATGCTTTGTATAAAGTTTATTGCATTCAAAATAAAACTGCGTTGTGTAATAAATAATTGGACTGTGAAGTCAACCTGTAAATTAAAGACTTATGTATTTTGGGGTTTTGCTTATACCTAAGCACTCACCCACATGTTTATAACTTTCTATGTTTAGAAAGTCACTTATTTTAATGAATGCAATATTTTATCAAAACGTATCATATAGAGGTCAAAACCTCACTGTGGAATCAATGATTAACGTGCTGCGTCAATAGCGATTTTGACGGGTCGTTACAGCACATGTTTATAACTTTCTATGTTTAGAAAGTCACTTATTTTAATGAATGCAATATTTTATCAAAACGTATCATATAGAGGTCAAAACCTCACTGTGGAATCAATGATTAACGTGCTGCGTCAATAGCGATTTTGACGGGTCGTTACAGTTGGTATCCGAGCTTGAGGTCATAGGGAACCAGAAATTACATTAGTGTGTTTAACTGGTAACTGTTAGGATGCATTAGTGAGTCTGGACTATGACCATATCTGTTTTTACTGATTTTTGCTTATCATTTGGTCAAAAACATTATATGTGATATATTTATATGCTAACGTAATTGTTGTTTCAATTATGTGATAGATGACTTCTTCTAATCCTATCATTTTGTACGACTCGGAATCGGACACTGAATCTATTCTATCCACAACTGAAAAGGGCGTTCCAATACCTATTAAAGAAGAAATTGTGTTAGCCGGGGAATCTCAACTCCCGGTAAACCCAGAGGAGGTTCCAGCTCCACCCAGCTTTAGTTTTCCGGAGCCACAGTATCGTTGGTATAGACCCATGATCCCTGGAGTAAACGAGGATCGTCCATTTCTAAACAAATATGGACATTGGTCCAGATATACCGCCGACGGGCGGGTTGTGCCGATTACGCCTGGCAGATTTCGGTTCATGACCACCGGTACATATTCTCGCAGTTCGTCATCATATTCTCCTACACATGACTCAGACAGTTCGTCATCAGACGAGATCAGTAAGGAGGAGGATTTCGCTAATGAAATAAAAGAGATCACTAAGGAGAAATTCCAACTTGCTATAGATAATAAAAACAAACACAATAATAAAAAGTCCTTAATTATTAAAAAGGAACATGACCATTCAATCCGTAACCACCCTTATTGTATTAAACCCACTGAGGCAACGGGTACCTCAAAACCCCAACCAAAAATAAAATACACTGCCAGAATGTCTGTCGGACCATGTGCACACAAACAATTGCCAGAGAGAACCAAATGGGAAGAAGTTTCTGATAGTTCTGAATAAACGACCTCGCAACCATAAATCTTCCATGCGCTATTTTATTGCTTATGTGTGCTACTCTATCTTGTTATGTAAAATAAGCATATGTAAAATATCAGTATTGTATGGTATTGTATTATTTTGGTTTATTAATAATAAATGCATGGAATGATTATTTGTATTATTACTACTTCTTATTATTATTATTACATAATAATGTAGTAACTCGCTATAATTTTTCATAGTGGAATATTATTAGGATTTTAGTAGTTAATTCCTTGTACTAGCTATTATGTATGAACTTAACGGGTAGGTAATACCCTAGAAATAATTATAAAATGCTAATAAGAAGAAAAGGCTTTTATAATAATTGGTTCATATTATTAATATGCTACGATTAACTATTGATAACTCATTTTACCTATAATATTCTATATGATTAAATTATATCTGTTGTGTTTATTGAAGAAACATGTCTTAAATGTCGGATGCTGAGTTTGAGCAACTAGTCGAGAAATGTGTGAATGAAAGAATTGCTGCAATCGAGGCAGCAAAAGCAACAGCCGAAGCAGCAGCCAAAGCAGCAGCCGTAAACACAAATTCACGAAACGGATGCTCATACAAAACTTTTCAAGGATGCAAACCACAGACGTTTAGTGGAACTGAGGGACCAGTCGGTCTAACCCGATGGTTTGAAAAGATGGAGTCCGTTTTCAAAATCAGTAATTGTGCAAATGGAGACAAGTCAAAGTATGCTTCGTGCACGTTGCAAGATGGTGCACTTACTTGGTGGAACAATTATGCTAAAGCAGAAGGAATAGATACGGCATATGATATCTCTTGGGAAGAACTGAAAAAGATGCTAATCGAGGAGTACTGTCCTCGAAACGAGATCAGAAAAATGGAATCTGAGTTACGTAATCTGAAGGTTATCGGCGCGAATCTCAATAACTATGAAAAGCGTTTCATGGAACTAGCCTTGTTGTGTCCCGAATTGGTGCCAAATGAGAAACGAAAGATAGAAATGTATATTGACGGTTTATCGATCAATATAAAAGGAAATGTTACATCGTCCAAACCGAATACGATGCAGGAAGCCATGACAATGGCACACCAACTCATGGACCAGATCACAGAGAGTTCGATTAAGGCACCAATTACCGAAGTCAAGACAACTGAAGGAAAGAGGAAATGGGAAGACTATAAGGGCAAAAGTACTCACCTGAAGAAACAAGAAACTTTTAAAGGTAAACAAGATGGGGCAATTGCAAGTCCAAACTATAAGAGACCCCATCCGTTCTGAAAAAGATGTTACACACATCATGCAGGTTATTGCCAAGTGGTCTGTGATAAGTGCAACAAGAAAGGACATGTGGCGAAAGATTGTTATGCCACCGTTTCTGAAGTAAAGACAAAACTGACCGATGTCAAGAAATGTTTTGGATGCGGGAAGTCTGGTTACTTTATAAATCAATGCCCTGATAAGGAGAAGAACAAAGAACCCGCACGTGGGAGGGCATTTAATGTTAGTACCAGTGAAGCACGTGAGGATCCTAATCTTGTCACGGGTACGTTTACCGTTAATAATCAACTAGCTTCTATTATGTTTGATACGGGTGCTGATAGAAGTTATATGTGTAAAGACTTTAGTTCTAAACTAAAATGTGCATCATTACCTCTAGACGATAAATATACTATAGAATTAGCTAATGGTAAACTGATAAAAGCCGATAAAATTTGCCATGGTTGCGAAATGAATCTCGCTGGTGAAACCTTCAAAATCGATTTGATACCCGTAGAATTAGGAAGTTTTGACGTAATCGTTGGCATGGACTGGATGTCCAAAACAAGAGCGGAAGTTGTCTGAGAAAGCAATCAGCATCCCTCGTAAGGATGAAACGTCATTAATGATTTATGGGGAGAAGAGCAACTCAAAGCTGAAGTTTATCAGCTGTACGAAGGCCCAGAAACTTATAAGAAAAGGTTGTTATGCTATTCTGGCACACGTAAAGAAGATCGATACTGAAGAAAGAAGCATTAATGACATGCCGGTTGTAAGAGAATATCCCGGAGTATTTCCAGAAGAATTACCGGGGCTACTCCACACAGATGTGTAGAATTCCAGATTGATCTCATACCAGGAGCTGCACCTGTAGCCTGATCTCCATATAGACTTGCACCTTCAGAAATACAAGAATTACAAGACCAGTTGCAAGAATTATCGGACCGTGGATTTATTCGTCCTAGTTTTTCACCTTGGGGTGCTCCTATTCTGTTCATCAAAAAGAAGGATGGATCTATGAGAATGTGCATAGATTACCGAGAATTAAACAAATTAACGATCAAGAATCGGTACCCATTACCGAGGATTGATGATTTGTTTGATCAATTGCAAGAATCAAGTGTTTATTCTAAGATTGATCTACGCTCCGGATATCATCAGCTGAGAGTGAAGGAAGAAGATGTTCCTAAAACCGCGTTCAGAACCCGTTACGGTCACTATGAGTTTCTAGTCATGCCTTTTGGATTAACTAATGCTCCAGCAGTATTCATGGATCTAATGAATTGCATCTGTAGACCGTATTTAGACAAATTTGTCATTGTTTTTATCGACGACATATTGATTTACTCGAAGAACAAGGAAGAACATGAGCAACACTTAAGACTGGTACTGGAGATACTCAAGAAAGAAGAATTGTACGCAAAATTTTTGAAGTGTGATTTCTGGTTACAAGAAGTACAATTTTTGGGCCATGTTGTCAGTAAACATGGAATTAAAGTTGACCCCGCCAAGATCGAAGCCATTAGTAAATGGGAAACCCCGAAGACTCCAACACAAATTCGCCAATTCTTAGGTCTTGCTGGTTACTACCGAAGATTCATTCAAGATTTCTCTAGAATCGCCAAACCCTTAACTGCATTGACTCAAAAGGGAAAGAAGTATGATTGGTCCACGGAACAGGAATCCTCATTTCAGTTATTAAAGAAGAAGTTAACGTCTGCACCCATTTTGTCATTACCGGAAGGAAATGATGATTTCGTGAACTATTGTGATGCTTCGCGCCAAGGTTTACGACAACTAAAAATTCATGAAAAGAACTATACGACGCACGATTTAGAACTTGGAGCAGTAGTTTTTGCACTCAAAATATGGAGACACTATCTATATGGCACCAAGTGTACAGTGTACACCGACCATAAGAGTCTTCAGCATATTTTTGATCAAAAACAACTCAATATGAGGCAACTTCGCTGGGTAGAGTTGTTAAACGATTACGATTGTGAAATCCGTTACCACCCCGGAAAGGCTAATGTTGTAGCTGATGCCCTAAGTCGAAAAGAAAGAGTAAAACCTCTTAGGGTCCGAGCATTGAATATTACAATTCGTACTGATCTCACAAAGCAAATTCAAGTAGCACAGTTAGAAGCTTTAAAAGAAGAAAATGAAAAAGGCGAAATAAGCAAAGGGTTAGAAAAACAACTTGAAGAAAAAGCCGATGGAACCCTGTATTTTGCTGGTAGGATATGGGTACCAAAACATGGTAACCTAAGGCAACTAGTACTGGATGAAGCACACAAAACGAGGTACTCAATTCACCCAGGAAACGGAAAAATGTACCACGATCTCAAGAAGTTTTATTGGTGGCCTAATATGAAAACAGAAATTGCTACTTATGTAAGCAAATGTTTAACGTGTGCAAAGGTCAAAGCTGAGCACCAAAATCCGTCAGGATTACTGCAACAACCAGAAATTCTGCATTGGAAATGGGAAAGGATAACTATGGATTTCATTACGAAATTACCAAGGACTGCAAGTAGTCATGATACTATTTGGGTGATAGTTGATCGTCTAACTAAATCAGCTCACTTTCTACCAATAAAGGAGACAGACAGTATGGAGAAATTAGCACGCCTATATTTGAAGGAAGTAGTTTCCAGGCATGGTGTACCCATCTCTATCATATCTGATCGCGACACCCGATTCACATCACGTTTCTGGCAGTCATTACAAAAAGCATTGGGAACTCGATTAGATATGAGCACCGCTTATCACCCACAGACAGATGGTCAAAGTGAAAGAACAATACAAACATTGGAAGACATGTTACGGGCATGCGTGATTGACTTTGGAACCAGTTGGGATCGACACTTACCGTTGGCAGAATTTTCATACAATAACAGCTATCATACGAGCATCAACGTAGCGCCATTTGAAGCACTTTACGGTAGAAAGTGTAGATCTCCTATCTGTTGGAGTGAAGTAGGAGAAAGACAACTTACTGGACCAGAAATTATTCATGAAACCACCGAAAAGATCATTCAAATACAACAGCGATTGAAAACGGCCATGAGTCGGCAAAAGAGTTATGCTGATGTAAGAAGAAAACCGCTAGAATTTCAAGTGGGCGACAAAGTCATGTTGAAAGTGTCACCCTGGAAAGGCGTAGTACGATTCGGCAAACGAGGAAAGTTAAGTCCTAGGTACGTAGGACCCTTTGAAATCACCGAAAGAATTGGAGCAGTTGCTTATCGATTAAAGCTACCGCAAGAACTTAGTAGTGTTCACGACACATTTCACGTGTCAAATTTGAAGAAATGTTTAGCTGAAGAGGATGTCGTAATTCCTCTTGACGAAATACGAATCAATGATAAACTCCATTTTGTCGAAGAACCTGTTGAAATCATGGACCGTGAGGTCAAACAATTAAAACAAAGCAAAATACCGATAGTTAGAGTTCGTTGGAACGCTAGATGAGGACCCGAGTTTACTTGGGAACGTGAAGATCAAATGAAGCAAAAGTATCCACATTTGTTCACTAATATCGCTCATAAAACAGGTACTACTCAAAATTTCGGGACGAAATTTTCTTTAACGGGGAGGTACTGTGATGACCAGAAATTTTTTGACTTATTTAAACCAATTCTCTATACGATTTATTATTTTAACACGTTAAACAAAGTCTGTTAGATTGAGTCTCAAAATTTTAGAACTGTTTCATATATACAATTACCTTTGACTACTCTCGACGATTCATGAACAATTATATGTATGTATATATATATGTACAAGTAAAAACGACTTTTCTACAGTAAAACCCTATTTGCTACAGTAAAACACTATTTGCTACAGTAAACACTATTTGCTACAGTGAAATCGTATTTTGCTACAGTGCTACAGTGATTTGCTACATTAACACTATTTGCTACAGTAACACTATTTGCTGCAGTAAACACTATTTGCTACAGTATCACTATTTGATGTCGACGAACTAGCAAACAAAAACGGAAAAGGCGGCCATGCGATCGCATGACAAAAACACTGAAAACTCATGCGATCGCATGAGCTACAGTAAATCAAAAAGTATTATAAATACGCCAGATTCCTGCACGAACTCTTCACACTTTAATTTTCTTTAATCATTTTTTATATTTATAATTATAATTATAATTTTAATTTAAGTTTAATAATAATAAAGTATATTCGAGGGTGTTTTAATTCGGGTTTCAAACCGCTTTAAGCTAAGGAAATATTGTGTATTGTTCGGGGTATTGTTCTTGAATCCAAGGCCAACCATACAGTCGTCTACCATCATTACGTCTACGCAATTTGCCTACAATATTGAATCGCAATATTGAACTGTGAGTTATAGTCTCCCTTTTTAAATACTTTAAATATTTTTGGGCTGAGAATACATGCAATTTATTTTAAACGCGATAAGACACAAGTACATACTAAATTCTACACTAAGTTAAACCGAAAATCCCTTATCTTTGGTAACTAGTAGCTGCCAGTACATAGGATATGGACTAGTGGGCGCGAATAATTGTATATGGATCCATAGGGCTTGACATCCCCGTCCGAGCTAGAGCGCTAGCCTTTTAACGGACGTATGTTATTTGAGTTTAAGACATGTTGGTTTGCGTGTATTAAAACGAATGGGGTAATTATCACTATAGCGTTAAGTTTAGTTACCAGGGTGCTCTGTTACGTAGAATCTATTGATAAACTTTTGATGAAATCTTGTGGTCTATCTTTATATATGTTTATGACTCGAGCAATTAAACCTATAACTCACCAACATTCGTGTTGACTTTTTAGCATGTTTTATTCTCAGGTCCTTAGAATGCTTCCGCTGTGATGTGCTTGTTACCTGCATGGAGTCTTTCATGCTTTGTACAAAGTTTATTGCATTCAAAATAAAACTGCGTTGTGTAATAAATAATTGGACTGTGAAGTCAACCTGTAAATTAAAGACTTATGTATTTTGGGGTTTTGCTTATACCTAAGCACTCGCCCACATGTTTATAACTTTCTATGTTTAGAAAGTCACTTATTTTAATGAATGCAATATTTTATCAAAACGTATCATATAGAGGTCAAAACCTCACTGTGGAATCAATGATTAACGTGCTGCGTCAATAGCGATTTTGACGGGTCGTTACAACCGCCCAAACTTAAACCCACATCGAATCTCATACAAGTAAATACATTATATACACATATGCATAATCATTCCACTCACCTCAAGACTCTTGTGGAAGCTAACCGAGCTTGCAAACCTTCAATGTAACGTACCTATTACATTATGCATTTTATTAACATACAAACTAGTTGAATTAAATGCCAACTTCTAACCCTTGAGCATTTAATGACCCGATTGCATTAAATGACTCAACTACCCAAAACCGCCCATTAATGACCATTCCTCGTCATAAATCACTAAAAGCTAGTGATTAGGGTCTATTAACATCAACTAACATAAACTTGGTGTATTTCATAACCATTTCACCCGATTAGGTCAACTAGTGCTCTTTTGACTCTTTGACTGACAAACCAAGTCCAACTTACACATTAAAAATTCTTTCATCCTTTTAAAAGTGCATTAGTGACTAACAATATCACTTAGCACTTACAACCTCAAATCACAAGACCAAACCCTAGATAATAGCTATTTAGGGTTTCCTTTTAACAATCCAACCCAAAATCCACCCATTTAACCCTCAAATGGGTCACACAAGTTCCATATGAACCAAACCCTAGCTTAAACTAAATGAAACTCTAAACTTAGAGTTGAGACTTACCAAAACTATCCTCTTGTAGCTAATAACAAGGAGAGCAACTTTAATTCTTGCTTCTAGGATTGATTCACAAAACTTCACCTTCAAATCTTGAGTTTAATCTAAGTGGGTTTTAGGATTTGAGAGGAAAATGTGAAAGAAAATGGAAAAGAAATAAGAAATGGAGAACAAGTGGCTGATATTAAAAGCTCCAAACAGATCTACACGCAAAAAGACCAAATTGCCCCTAAACCCTATTTAATTTGAGCAGAAATCGGAGTCTGATCTGCAGGGATGCCGCGGCGCGGCGCCATTAGTCGCAGCGCGACGAATCGAAGGAAAAATGATCACTCTTAACCCTCTTTCTGATCCTGGTTTGCTTCAATGGTCGCGGCGCGGACCCGTTTGTCGCGGCGCGGCGTTAGCCTAGGTCTGGTCACTTCGACAATTTAACATGAATCAAGGGTTCAACAACTAGCACACCTCATTCACCCTTCCTATGCACGTCTAAACTTCAACCTTAAGTCTCACACGACTCAACGCCACCACGTCACATTCATATACGCGTACACGCACGCATTCGAATATACCCATATATATATACACACATATACATATATGCACTTACACCTAACTAACACTTTAGTTCATTTAATCACATAACGAATAAGTTATAAGCGTACTATTGATTAAGTACGTACCTTTAGACGCGCACGGGAAAACGGGGTGTTACAACTCTCCCCCACTTAAATCGGAGAGCGTCCTCGCGATCCAAGCCGCATGACACGTGGGAAGGTAAACCAACACGAATTTTTTGGGCTCCTAAGTAAACTCGGAACCTTTACTATGACGCCATTGGACCTTAAAGGTCCTCACCTCTTTGTTACGCAACATTTTTACCTTCTCATCGAGTATAGCAATCGGCTCTTCAACGTATTCTAACTTGTTGTTTAGCTCAATTTCGTCTAAAGGTATCCATAAAGAATCATCCGCAAGACACTTACGGAGGTGGGAAACATGAAATGTGTTATGGATCCCCGCAAGTTCTTCAGGTAATTCCAAACGATACGCGACTTCACCAACACGAGCTAAAACCTTAAACGGCCCAATAAACCGAGGAGCTAACTTTCCCCGTTTTCGAAACCGAATGATACCCTTCCGTGGCGAAACCTTGAGCATCACCATATCACCTTCTTGGAATTCGATCAAACGTCTACGCTTATTGGTGACTTTTGCCTATCTTGCGCCTTTTTCAAATGTTCCTGAATCATATCGATTTTATCATTTGTCTCCAATACCAAGTCGGAGCTCCCGACTTCCCTTTGACCCACTTCGCCCCAACAAATCGGGGTTCAACACCTTCTACCATACAACATCTCATACGGTGGCATTCCAATACTAGAGTGAAAACTATTATTGTACGAGAATTCCACCAAAGGTAAATGTTCATCCCAACTACCACCGAAGTCAATGATACACGCACGTAACATATCCTCCAATGTTTGGTTCGTACGTTCGGTTTGACCGTCCGTTTGAGGATGGTATGCCGTACTCATATTTACCCTCGTACCCATATCTTCATGAAACTTCTTCCAAAATCGAGAAGTAAAACGCGTGTCCCGATCCGAAACAATAGACGCGGGAACGCTGTGTCTTGATATCACCTCCTTAATAAACATCTTCGCAATTGCCTCCGATGTAATCGCTTTTTTAATAAGAAGAAACAATGCACTTTTCGTCAATCTATCAACAATCACTCAAATAGTATCAAATTGGGTTCTTGCCGTTTTTGGCAACTTGGTAATAAAATCCATGGTAATATGCTCCCACTTCCACATCGGAATTTCTAGTGGTTGCAACTTACCACACGGATTTTGGTGTTCGGCTTTAACTTGCAAACACGTGACGCATTGCTCAACATACTTAACAACGTCGCGTTTCATGCCCTGCCACCAATAATCTTTCTTCAAATCATGGTACATCTTTGTCGCACCCGGATGTATGGAATACTTAGACTTGTGCGCCTCATCAAGAAGCACCTTTCGGAAATCACCCATCTTAGGCACCCACACTCTTTCTTGAAAAGACAATAAACCACGCGAACCCATCGTAATGAATTCCGATTGCCCCACAATTCGTTCCGCATGCTTGTTGTGAACGTAAGCCTCTATTTGAATCACACCAAGTTTTTCAAGAAAATCGTTAGTAATAATCATACGTAACAATCCCAATCGTAACGCCGGGTGGTGACTCTTTCGGCTTAACGCATCCGCGACCACATTCGCTTTGCCCGGATGATAAAGTATCTCACAATCATAATCCTTCACCACATCCATCCATCTACGTTGACGATAATTCAAATCCAGTTGATCAAAAAGAAGTTTCAAACTCTTGTGATCCGAATAAATCGTACACCTGACACCATACAAGTAATGGCGCCAAATTTTCAAAGCATGGACCACCGCCGCTAATTCGAGATCATGAGTCGGGTATCTCTTTTCATGTTCCTTTAATTGGCGAGAGGCGTAAGCGATGACTTTACCTCGTTGCATTAGAACACACCCGAGCCCATTCAAAGAAGCATCACAATAGACCATCATATCATCTACACCTTCCGGCAATACTAAGACCGGAGCTTTACACAATTTCTCTTTCAACAATTGAAAAGCGATTTCTTGCTCGTTCTCCTAATTGAATCTCGTATTCTTCCTTGTCAACTTAGTTAATGGCGAAGCAATCTTGGAAAAGTCTTGGATAAATCGACGATAGTAACCGGCCAATCCGAGAAAACTTCAGATTTCCGTAGGCGTAATCGGTCGTCCCCAATCCTTCACCGTCTCTATCTTCCCCGGATCCACTTGAATACCATCCTTGTTCACAATATGGCCAAGGAATTGAACCTCCCTTAGCCAAAATTCACATTTTGAGAATTTAGCATACAACTTCTCTTTTCTCAACGTCTTCAATACTTCGCGCAAGTGGTGTTCATGTTTCGTCATGCTCTTAGAATAGACAAGAATATCGTCAATGAACACAATTACCGACTTGTCCAACATAGGTTGGCACACTCGGTTCATAAGATCCATGAATGCCGCCGGTGCATTCGTAAGACCAAAAGGCATAACCACAAATTCAAAATGCCCGTAACGCATTCGAAAGGCCGTTTTCTCAATATCTTCCTCACGGACCTGCATTTGGTGATAGCCGGACCGTAGGTCAATTTTTGAGAAATACGTCGCACTTTAGAGTTGGTCAAACAAATCATCAATCCTAGGCAATGGATATCGATTCTTGATCGTCACCTTGTTCAACTCCCGATAGTCGATACACATCCGCATACTTCCATCCTTCTTTTTCACGAATAAAACCGGAGCACCCCATGGCGAAGCACTCGGTCGAATGAAACCCTTCTCAAGTAACTCTTGAATTTGATTCAACAATTCTTGCATTTTCATCGGTGCTAAACGATAAGGAGTTTTAGCAATGGGAGTAGCTCCCGGAACCAACTCAATGCGAAATTCGACTTGTCTTTCCGCCGGAACACTCGGTAACTCATCCGGAAAGACATCTTCAAACTCACTTACCACCAAAATTTCACGAATGGGTGGTGGCTCATCACGAGTATCAACAACATGGGCAAGAAAAGCTATGCCACCACTAACAAGGAAACGACGTGCCCGTGCAAAAGTGCATCCCGGTACAAGTCTTCTACGTTTATCACCATGAATAATTAACTCTCCCCCACTTGGGGTCTTCACACGAATAGATTTTTCATGGCACGCAATATCGGCTCTATTATGATCGAGCCAATCTATACCAACCACGATATCAAAATCACCCAACGTCATCGGAATGAGATCAATATTAAAGTTCTCGGAACCAAACACAACATTACAATTCTTACACACATCAACCACTAGCACCGTCTTGCCATCCGCTATTTCGACTTCTACCAGACGACTTAACTTAGCTAACGGTTTATTAAGTTTAGGCACAAATTTTGGAGACACAAACGATAAATTTGCACCGCTATCAAATAGAATCCTTGCCGGATTAGAGTTAACCACGAAAGTACCTGAAACGACTTCATTGGATTGCTTGGCTTCGTCATTGGTCATCAAATAATTACGTCCCCTAGCCGACCCCGCCGCCTTCTCCATTCTCTTAACTTGATCATTTCGGAGTTCGGGGCACTCCGACTTTCGGTGCCCTTCTTGTTGACAATTGAAACATGTGATCACATTAGTACGCGGTTTTGGGCAATCACGAGAGTAGTGACCTTTTTGCCCACAATTGAAACAAGTGACCATGTGACCACTAGAAGCACCCTTCTTTACGCTACCGACACTTTCGGATACTCCCTTACTCTTCTTGTTCGAAAAATTAGAAGCTTCAAACTTTCGTTTACTTGGCGCATAACTAACCGGACTCGGAGTTTGCACTTCAAACCCCTTCGCCATCGCCAAAAGCTTAGCAAAGGTCTCAACATGACCAATACTAATTTTACCCTTCAAATCATCTCTAAGGGTCGCATGAAATTCTTCCATTAACAATTGATCATTCCCCACATACTCGGGGCAAAAACGCGCCTTAGCGAGAAAGTTGGTTTTAAGAGTGTTTAGGTCCAAAGACCCTTGACGCATGTTCCTTAACTCATTGCGCAATTTGGAGAGATCCGCTTGCGTACGATATTCAAGGAAAAACTCCTTCTTAAAATCCGCCCAAGATAACCCCACAAAAGCCGCATCACCCACCATATCAATCTTGCCATCGAGCCAATCTTTAGCATGGTCCCTTAACAAACTAGTAGCAAGCCTTGTTTTCTTTTCTGGAGGGCACTCGGTCGTGCGAAAACAACCTTCAACATTGGAAATCCAAGCCGCACTCTTCATGGGTTCGGGATCCCCGTGAAAGTGAGGAGGCTTAGTCGCCAAGAAGTTCTTATAGCTAAACTCCAACTCGCCCACATTTTGAGGTCTAGCAAACCTCCTTTCAACTTCTTCTTTAACAGCATTAGTCATCCGTTCTTGAATCGTATCGACAATTTGTTCTGAAACCGACTCTTCGAATATTTGTTTAACCCTTCGTGAGAAAACTGAAACATAGTTTTCTAAAGCGGTCTCAATCTTGGTAGTCATCTCATCTTCCTCCACATGAGAGGGACCACCATTGCCATTCGTATTCGTTCTGTTTCTCGTCTTCATTCTAAAGATTAAAAATGGATTAGACATCACCAACAATTTAATACACATATATACCTATGCATATGACCGCACACACACCACATCTAGCTCGATACTTGTCGCACATCCTTGCTTGACTTGACTTGCAACCGTAATAGTGGTCACGACTCACTATTACGCTCACATGTCGTGCCATGCTCAAACGTGTCACAACCATCTTGCTCGATGTTCAAAACAACAACACATGATTAGTAACATCATAACATAGCATAGTTGTCCACTTATGCATCAAAGAACTAATCAAACCCCACACTGACCCGTAGTCCTACAAGTCCCGCCTATAATTCCACAACACAAAAGTCTAAGTCTAGGCGCCTATCTCAAGTCACCTAAATCCCTTAGACCATGCTCTGGTACCACTTGTAACAACCCAACCCGCAATCCATACGATAAATTTTTTTTTTTATACAACACAATTACACGCCAAATAAATATGTAACCCATTTCACGAGTTCCATTTAAAACGCACAACAATTAATTGTTTACAAAAGGCACGAGGGCCACGAATAAAGTTTAGTACAAGTTTGACCCATTACAAATGATAGTTTACAATCCAAACGACACTTCGAGCATGGTTTGGGACTAAACTACCCAAAACATTAGGCCAACATCAAAACTCCAACAAAGCATCATCACGGGACACCTAATGTCCGATAACCCCCCTTGCCCTTAACTGCGCCTGCTTCTAAAAAGATAAACAACGAGAGGGTAAGCTAACGCTTAGTGAATGCAATAATTATACACATACATATATAACCTACTTACATGCAATCACATACACAATTACCTCATACACGCTAGCAATTTAAAAGACATACCAACGCAAGGCATAACACTAAATCTCCAAGACCACAAACTAGCACAACGATAACATATATAACTCGAATAATGTGAAAACACCACAAAACAAACACATAGCCATGGTTACTAATAGTACAAGGAATGGTATTTCGAATTTCCCATTGGTGTTCCCAACAACCGTTAGTGCACAACAAATTATAACACTAACCCCGGAGTGGTATCGATCGCCCAAACTTTAAACCCACCCGTCACGTGTAATGTGGTATCGAACGTCCGAACTTTAAACCCACACTACATGCCCACACACATATATGACATGGCATCGAACGCCCGAACTTAAACCCATATCATATATTGACCCGATGTGGTATCGACCATCCGAACTTAAACCCACATCGAATCTCGTACAAGTAAATACATTATATACACATATGCATAATCATTCCACTCACCTCAAGACTCTTGTGGAAGCTAACCGAGCTTGCAAACCTTCAATGTAACGTACCTATTACATTATGCATTTTATTAACATACAAACTAGTTGAATTAAATGCCAACTTCTAACCCTTGAGCATTTAATGACCCGATTGCATTAAATGACTCAACTACCCAAAACCGCCCATTAATGACCATTCCTCGTCATAAATCACTAAAAGCTAGTGATTAGGGTCTATTAACATCAACTAACATAAATGATGTTAAAGCTAAGGGGTATAAAATACTATTAAATTTTACAAGGAAATACTATTAAATACGATACAATTTTACACAAGATATTTATTATTTATTTACAAATGGGATATACCTAAACCTTGCTACAACACTATAGGCAGTGTACCTAATCGTACAGTAGTGTAGTTTTTAGTAAGTCCGGTTCGTTCCACAGGGAGCGAGCTTATTGCACACTATATTTTTAAACAATTATATTTGTACAAAATATATTATATTAATAATATATAAAATGGGGTTTTTACCGTTTAATGACCGGTTTGTCGATTTTAAAACTTTAGTCGCAGTTAAAACCGAATGTAAAATAAATATAACTTAATTTAAAACGTAAAATAAATAACGATAATGAAATTTCGATAAATAAAAGTGCGATAATTAAAAAGTACGATAATTAAAAGTGCAATTAAATACAATAACAATAAATAAAAGTGCAATAATTAGAAGTGCAATTAAATATGAAAATAAAGGAATTATGCTTATTTAAACTTCCATAATCATGATGTTTGACGTGTTGATTTTAGTTTATGCCCATGGGTTAATTGTCCTTTGTCCTGGATTATTTAATATGTCCATACGGATTTGTCCATAATAGTCCATCAGTCATAAATATAAAGAGCGAAAGCCTTCGTCAAATTATTCTTATTCCCGAAGTCAAATATTCCAACTAATTGGGGATTCAAATTGTAACAAGGTTTTAATACTTTGTTTAATGAATACACCAGGTTATCGATTGCGTGTAAACCAAGGTTTTACTACTTTGTTAACAATTACACCAATTACCCTTGAATGTAATTCACCCCTGTTTCAACAAGTCTATTAACTATTAATCCAGTTCCGTGTCCGGTAAAATGAATAATTATTGGTATTTATAGATATCCCGCCCACCGTACCCAGTCAAGCGTATGTGGTTATATATAAATACGTCAAATTATAAGTTTGTATATTAAATTAACAAGGTATTGTTTAGTTAATATAAAACCCATTAATAGCCCATAGTCTAATATCCACAAGTGTCATTCTTTTATCCAAACCCCAATTATGGTACAAAGCCCAATTACTCAATTTTAATATTTTTAGCCCAACATCATGATTACTTCGGTATTAAATAAGCATAATAATAACTTAAGTACGAGACATTAATTTAAAAAGGAGAACATAACTTACATTGAGTATTTATCGTGTAGTGTTACACGGACAGAATTTCGACTTCAAAAACCCGTAAAATAACATTTACATAACCCGAACTAATCTAATACAAAACTACCCTATATATATATATATATATATATATATATATATATATATATATATATATTATATTTATTAATTTATTTATTACATAGTATTATTATTATTATTTATTATATATTTACTCGGCAGAATGCATGGCCTTTTATAGGCGTTTTGATTTCTGACAGCTCCGCGAGTCGTGGAGTTTTAAGCCTGCAAACTCCGCGAGTCGTGGAGTTTGAAAATCCAGCTCACATAATTTTGGAACCTTGCTTGTCGACATAATTTATATATAAATATAAAATATAAATAATTAATATAATTATTTATATATTATATTATATTCTTGTGCATAGTAGACTTGTAATTTTTAGTCCGTTGCGTCGGGCGTTGATAGTTGACTCATGTCTCAATTCCGGATTTTCGAACGTCCTTGCGTACTATTTTATATCGTGTACTTTGCGTTTTGTAACTTGTACTCTTGTCATTTTTAGACGTTTTTCATCAATAAATTGAACCTTTTGAATTGTATCTTGTACATTTGAGCTTTTTGGACGTTTGTGTCTTCAAATCTTCGTTTTCGCCTTTTGTCTTCGCACTTATTTATTTAAACAATTACAATGAAAATATAATACAATTACATATGAAAACCTATTATTTAGGAGGGATATTGCTATGAAATATATGTTCCTTTTTAGCCTTATCAAATATCCCCACACTTAAACGTTGCTTGTCCTCAAGCAATACATAACTTGAAATAAAATCACACTTCACTCGAATAACTTTTTTATTCTCACACTTTATACATCAGTGATTTTGATACGGCGGTATAAACAATGATACTGACGATAGAACCATGGTTAAAGGTGGGTGTGCCATCCAAAGTTGCCTCGGGTTTGGGTCAACGACACTTGCAATCAAATAGCCGATTTACTTTTGGTTTCCAAAGCAAAGTGCACATTTGAAAGGCGGTTTACAGTCCCACATGACTATGAAAATGTAGATCCTTAAGGAAATTGGATCTTTATGAAAATATTTGATCTTTTGAAAATTCAATCTAGCTTTTACCCTAGATAAGTTTTCCGGAATAACCCTTCACCGGTGTTGCAAAATATTTTTGTGGGTTTTGTGGGTTTCAGATTTGAAAATTTTAGCTCAAAACTTATGGTTTTGTGTCACCCACTTGCTAACCTTGTATTAGGAAAGCAACACATCCAGTATACTTGCTCCGTATATTACCTTTCGGTAAACTACCGTCCGGTTGTAAAGTAAAGCGTTGAACAAGCAACTGTTAAGGCAATGTCGCCTGACATGCTTTTAATTATGGTCTATAACGTGTCGGACGCAATTACTATCCTTTGTAGGAGCAATAGTAAAGCTCACCCTTATAATTTTTCGGTCTGGCACAAGGTCCTGTGTTCGACCATGCTATGCAACCACCGTTCTTACGGTTGACACCTGATTTAGTTCAGGTGACCTAATGAATTCCAGGTGAATTCCTAGGATTTTACGTTCAATGATAATGAACGCATTGAAAATAGGTTTTCAGAAAACAAATCGGTTTGTAATTTTTGATCAAAATATTTTCTCGTTCAAGCTCGAGTTTAGATATCATTGAATTCCATGAGTTTGAATTCTCAATCTTTAAGGTCAATCTCAAGGATTGAGTAATATCAGTCTTAAAAGCTGATTTTTGATCTTTTAAGGAGATTATCCTTTCTGGGGATCTGATTCATTAGTCTTATCAAGCTAATTTGCACGGTGCCCCCCATTGTACGAGATAAATCCTTCTCATGGTTAGGATAAATCTAACCACTTGGCGACCCTGTTTGATGCTGAGGTCCGTGGATTTCCTGCTGATTTTAGTGATGACTTTTCTAGATTTTTCATCAACCTGCAGCTGGTCTGGACGATAACTTCCTGACCTAAATCAAGAAGCGCGTGTCTTTTTCGGAAGACTTTACTTCCTTTTAATGATGGAATTGATTCATCGTGTAGATCCATTTTTTCTTTTCTTTCATCGGGTAAAACAGTTAATTTAGTCCAAAACAAAAGCACCTGCAATAACTTTACGAAAACATGTGATAGATAATTTTTTATTGAATAACTTGGTATATTCTCCCCACACTTGGCTTTTATTTATTATGTTCTTTGCCTTTTTATTATCTTATGAATTCAAGCGTTTTGGGTTGTTTCTCAATTTATGTCCTTTCCGAGGTAACGATAATTTCGGTATTAACACCTAGTTTTCATCGTTCATAAATATGTATAAACATGATTTTGACTTCATTTAGTTGAAAATTTTTCAAATTTTCATAAAATTTGGCAAATAAACTAAGTGCAAACCCGAGAGAATTTATAACCCTTCCCCACACTTGAGATCATGCAATGCCCTCATTTGCATGAAATCAGACTATAATTATAAATTCATGAGGGTGATTAGTGTAGAAAAGTAAAAAAATACCCAGTTTGTAATTACAAAGCTCGTCGAATGATAGATGGTGCGCCTCATCGTTCATTCCTTCTTGTTTTATCACACATATTTTTCTTCAAAAACGGTTGCTTTTCTGAACTGTTTGCTAATCTTTAAAAATGCGTCTTTTACCCTAATTTATTATGCATGTTTATTAACGAGTTATGCACTAACCCGAACCCCTAATTTAACGTTAAGTGGGGTTAGACTTCCCCACACTTAGCTGACGACATGTGAAGTCAGTAGAATAAGTTCCACGAATTAAAATAGTGAGCCACTTATTTACATCTCGGGTGGTATATAATATATCAATGGGTTTAAAGTTTAGACTCGCCCGATTGTCACTACTTTATTCTTTTTTAAGTGTAGCTTTTAGTAAATGGATATGTCTCTTTTCTGGTTCTTGGTCAAATGGATCGATATACACCGACATACTTATTTCTATAGGGTGGACAATTCCTAATATTTCCTTCCTTTTATTCTCAGGATCAAAGTTTTCACCTCTATTACCCAATTAGGTGAAATTCGAGGTGTCATTATCTATTACAGCTCGTAGTTCATTTCCGGTGGATGACTCGTCTATTGAGAATATTGGGTTGGAAGGTTGTGGAATGGTGAAGTTCGGTTTGGCCTCGGGGGTAAAATTTTTAACGTTATCGTATTCCCAAGAGTACCAATTTGTCACCCTTACTTCTTCTTTATCCATTGATGGATCGATGATTTCGTCGGTAGAGGCTAATATGTCGATATGTTGTGAAATTGGTAAGACTGAATAAAAAGTATCATCGGGATAGTTGGTGATTTCGGAGCTCTCGAATTCATCAAAATTCGATGATATGAGATTTTCTTGCACACGACTCCTCAGATCAACAGGTGTGTAGTCTGATAGAGTTTCAGCTTACCGGTTTACAAACTCTCTGATTTGTTCATTTTGAGCATTGAGTTCTTCGAGTTTGATTTTCATATTGTCTAATAAATTTTCAGACACGTAATTTTCCTCGTCTACTGGTTGTTGAGTTTGGAAATATTTTTGGGAATAATCCCAATTTGAATTGTATTCTTCATAATCATTCCATTCAGGTTCCGTGGCTGCGTAATTTTCCATAGGAACGTAATAATAACATTCCCATGTTGAGTGATAATCTCCACAGATTTCACAACCAGTTATTGTTTCGTCATTCGTGATCCAAGATTGACCGAACGAATTGTCATCAACACCCGTTTGAGAGTATTGATTTAATTGATTTTGAATATCAAAAAGAGTTTCCATAGCCTTGTTTTCAAAATTTTCCATTTTATTGCGATGGCCAAATTTTAGCTACAATGTGGTGCATTTACTAATTATCCTATTAGTTATAAAAATAGAAAAACTTATATAAGTTATCCAATTAATAGACTTTTCTGCTTTTGCTCACGTTTCGAATAGCCAAAAGATGCAGCAGGGAGCCAGAACCCTTTAAATCGGAAGCTCACAACTCAGCCACTAACAAATCCAACTATTACTACGAAGCAGAAAATTGTCAACGTCCATTAATTTAACCACTTAAATAATTTTTCTTTCCGTTTGAGATATTAGATAAGAAATAGAGAAAATTTCTAAGTCCTAAAAACTAAAGCGTCGAGAAATAAGAAAGAAAAAGAATGCTCGTCGAAAAACGTCGAAAAATAAAAATAAGAAAGTAGCGAGTCGTGACTTAAAAGGCACTAAAATTTTAAAATCGTCGCAAAATTCTAAAGCACCTAAATCTTAGTCTAAAGAAATAGCACTTAAGGGATTTAACGGCAAAGCCTAAAAATCTAAAAATAAAAATAAGCTACGGCAAAATACTAGAACTTAAAACTAGCTACGAACAATAAAGATACAAATATTACACTAAAAAAATACAAAATATAAAAATAAACTTAAAGTTGTAAAAAGTACAATTTTTATAAAAATATTATTTTTATATTTTTATTTTATAAAAGTATTAATTTTTATATATAATAAAACTAATTAAAAGTAATTATTACAAATTTAATTAAAACTAAAAATTAAATATTAAATTAATTAAACCTAATTAGGGTTTTAAAATAATAATAATTAATATTATTCCGTAATAAATGCGAAGTAGGGTTCCTGGGTGTGCCTGTCAGGGTGGCTCCGCGAGTCGTGGAGTTTTAAGCCTGCAATCTCCGCGAGTCGTGGAGTTTGAAAAACGTGTTTTTTTTTAAGTTTTATATTGTTTTTCTAAAAATATATATAAATATATTTATACAAAAATAAATTAAAAATATAGCGTTTCGCCGAGTCCCCGGCAGCGGCGCCAAAAATACTTGATGTTAAAGCTAAGGGGTATAAAATACTATTAAATTTTACAAGGAAATACTATTAAATACGATACAATTTTACACAAGATATTTATTATTTATTTACAAATGGGATATACCTAAACCTTGCTACAATACTATAGGCAGTGTACCTAATCGTACAGTAGTGTAGTTTTTAGTAAGTCCGGTTCGTTCCACAGGGAGCGAGCTTATTGCACACTATATTTTTAAACAATTATATTTGTACAAAATATATTATATTAATAATATATAAAAGGGGGTTTTTACCGTTTAATGACCGGTTTGTCGATTTTAAAACTTTAGTCGTAGTTAAAACCGAATGTAAAATAAATATAACTTAATTTAAAACGTAAAATAAATAACGATAATGAAATTTTGATAAATAAAAGTGCGATAATTAAAAAGTACGATAATTAAAAGTGCAATTAAATACAATAACAATAAATAAAAGTGCAATAATTAGAAGTGCAATTAAATATGAAAATAAAGGAATTATGCTTATTTAAACTTCCATAATCATGATGTTTGACGTGTTGATTTTAGTTTATGCCCATGGGTTAATTGTCCTTTGTCCTGGATTATTTAATATGTCCATACGGATTTGTCCATAATAATCCATCAATCATAAATATAAAGAGCGAAAGCCTTCGTTAAATTATTCTTATTCCCGAAGTCAAATATTCCAATTAATTGGGGATTCGAATTGTAACAAGGTTTTAATACTTTGTTTAATGAATACACTAGGTTATCGACTGCGTGTAAACCAAGGTTTTACTACTTTGTTAACAATTACACCAATTACCCTTGAATGTAATTCACCCCTGTTTCAACAAGTCTATTAACTATTAATCCAGTTCCGTGTCCGGTAAAATGAATAATTATTGGTATTTATAGATATCCCGGCCACCGTACCCAGTCAAGCGTATGTGGTTATATATAAATACGTCAAATTATAAGTTTGTATATTAAATTAACAAGGTATTGTTTAGTTAATATAAAACCCATTAGTAGCCCATAGTCTAATTTCTACAAGTGTCGTTCTTTTATCCAAACTCCAATTATGGTACAAAGCCCAATTACCCAATTTTAATATTTTTAGCCCAACATCATGATTACTTCGGTATTAAATAAGCATAATAATAACTTAAGTACGAGACATTAATTTAAAAAGGAGAACATAACTTACATTGAGTATTTATCGCGTAGTGTTACACGGACAGAATTTCGACTTCAAAAACCCGTAAAATAACCTTTACATAACCCGAACTAATCTAATATAAAACTACCCTATACTATATATATATATATATATATATATATATATATATATATATATATATATATATATATATATATATATATATATATATATATATATATATATATATATTATATATATTTATTTATTTATTTATTACAGAGTATTATTATTATTATTTATTATATATTTACTCGGCAGAATGCATGGCCTTTTATAGGCGTTTTGATTTTTGACAGCTCCGCGAGTCGTGGAGTTTTAAGCCTGCAAACTCCGCGAGTCGTGGAGTTTGAAAATCCAGCTCACATAATTTTGGAACCTTGCTTGTCGACATAATTTATATATAAATATAAAATATAAATAAATAATATAATTATTTATATATTATATTATATTCTTGTGCATAGTAGACTTGTAATTTTTAGTCCGTTGCGTTGGGCGTTGATAGTTGACTCATGTCTCGATTCCGAATTTTCGAACGTCCTTGCGTACTATTTTATATCATGTACTTTGCGTTTTGTAACTTGTACTCTTGTCATTTTTAGACGTTTTTCATCAATAAATTGAACCTTTTGAATTGTATCTTGTACATCTGAGCTTTTTGGACGTTTGTGTCTTCAAATCTTCGTTTTCGCCTTTTGTCTTCGCAATTATTTATTTAAACAATTACAATGAAAATATAATACAATTACATATGAAAACCTATTATTTAGGAGGGATATTGCTATGAAATATATGTTCCTTTTTAGCCTTATCAATAAACTTGGTGTATTTCATAACCATTTCACCCGATTAGGTCAACTAGTGCTCTTTTGACTCTTTGACTCATAAACCAAGTCCAACTTACACATTAAAAATTCTTTCATCCTTTTAAAAGTGCATTAGTGACTAACAACATCACTTAGCACTTACAACCTCAAATCACAAGACCAAACCCTAGATAATAGCTATTTAGGGTTTCCTTTTAACAATCCAACCCAAAATCCACCCATTTAACCCTCAAATGGGTCACACAAGTTCCATATGAACCAAACCCTAGCTTAAACTAAATGAAACTCAAAACTTAGAGTTGAGACTTACCAAAACTATCCTCTTGTAGCTAATAACAAGGAGAGCAACTTTAATTCTTGCTTCTAGGATTGATTCACAAAACTTCACCTTCAAATCTTGAGTTTAATCTAAGTGGGTTTTAGGATTTGAGAGGAAAATGTGAAAGAAAATGGAAAAGAAATAAGAAATGGAGAACAAGTGGCTGATATTAAAAGCTCCAAACAGATCTACACGGAAAAAGACTAAATTACCCCTAAACCCTATTTAATTTGAGCAGAATTCGGAGTCTGATCTGCAGGGGTGCCGCGGCGCGGCACCATTAGTCGCGGCGTGACGAATCGAAGGAAAAATGATCACTCTTAACCCTCTTTCTGATCCTGGTTTGCTTCAATGGTCGCGGCGCGGACCCGTTTGTCGCGGCGCGACGTTAGCCTAGGTCTGGTCACTTCGACAATTTAACATGAATCAAGGGTTCAACAACTAGCACACCTCATTCACCCTTCCTATGCACGTCTAAACTTCAACCTTAAGTCTCACACGAGTCAACGCCACCACGTCACATTCATATACGCGTACACGCACGCATTCGAATATACCCATATATACATATACACACATATACATATATGCACTTACACCTAACTAACACTTTAGTTCATTTAATCACATAACGAATAAGTTATAATCGTACTATTGATTAAGTACGTACCTTTAGACGCGCACGGAAAAACGGGGTGTTACACAAGGTCGAAGTCCAGACTCACTAAGGCATCCTAACGACTATCAGTTAGACAGACTAATGCAAGACCTGGTTCACTAAGACCACCGCTCTGATACCAACTCTAACGACCCGTCCTAATCCATCTGGATGAAGTCCGTATCGATTATAAATGATTCACAATAGTTGATTTCATCGCGAGATAATTGACCTCTATATGATACATTTTACAAACATTGCATTCGTTTTTGAAAAGACAATATTTCATTACATCGAAAGTTGACGACATGCATACCATTTCATAATATATCTAACTATAATTGATTCAATAATAATCTTGATGAACTCGACGACTCGAATGCAACGTCTTTTGAAATATGTCATGAATGACTCCAAGTAATATCTCTAATATGAGCAAATGCACAGCGGAAGATTTCTTTCGTACCTGAGAATAAACATGCTTTAAAGTGTCAACCAAAAGGTTGGTGAGTTCATTAGTTTAACATAAATAATCATTTCATAATTTCAATAGACCACAAGATTTCATATTTCTCCTAAACATACGTCCCATGCATAGAGACAAAAATCATTCATATGGATTGAACACCTGGTAACCGACATTCACAATATGCATATAGGAATATCCCCATCATTCCGGGATCCTCCTTCGGACATGATATAAATTTCGAAGTACTAAAGCATCCATTACTTTGGATGGGGCTTGTTGGACCCAATAGATCTATCTTTAGGATTCGCGTCAATTAGGGTGTCTGTTTCCTAATTTTTAGATTACCAGACTTAATAAAAGGGGCATATTCGATTTCGATAATTCAACCATAGAATGTAGTTTCACGTACTTGTGTCTATTTTGTAAATCATTTATAAAAATTGCGCATGTATTCTCAGCCCAAAAATATATATTGCAAAAGCATTTAAAAAGAGATTAATGAAACTCACAATACTGTATTTTGTAGTAAAAATACATATGACCAAACGGAACAATGCAAGGTTGGCCTCAGATTCACGAACCTATATCATGTATATATTTATTAACACATATAATCGTAATGGAACAAATTGATATATTCTATCTTAATTTATATATTTTATTTGTGTATATATTTAAATGATTAATTTTTATATAGTTATATTAATATCTATATGTGATTAATATTACTAAAAGTATATTTTATATGCGAAATGTTTATTTGGTAACATAATATCAATAATAGTAATAAAAGTTGTGTTTGATTATAATAACAATACTACTAATAATAATAACTATAAAAATAATGATTTTACAAATAATAATAATAATAATATTTATTTTAATATCTATAATGATAATAATACTACTAATAATAATAATAATAATAATAATAATAATAATAATAATAATAATAATAATAATAATAGTAATAGTAATAATAATAATAATAATAATAATAATAATAATAATAATAATAATAATAATAATAATAATAATAAAATTTGATAATAGTAACTACCTCCAAAAGGAAAGGCTTAATAAAAAAAAACAGTCATCGCCAAGACTCGAACCCGCGACCTCTTTTTCCCCAAACCCTTGGCTAAACCACAGATCTGCCTGCTGCTTATCTAATTCCTTCTACACCTTGAATGTATTTAACCCTTATTTTCCCATCCGTAAACTTAGTTGGGTTTCGGCCCAACAGTTTAAATGCACGGCCCAACTCCTCATATCTGGTCCAACAACGATTTTTATTTCTAAAGAAAAAAATTAGTGTCGTGGCCTAGGTTTGAACGTAGGACCTCTCGTTCATCTGCTAACACTCTAAACCCTTCCTCCATTTCTATTTTTCTGTATATATACGAATTCAATATATATTTTACTCGTACATCTTGCTGTTTTATTTCTTCAATATTGAAACAAAACCCAGAATTTAATTCATCATCATCAATGATCATTCGTAACCCAGAATTACCTTCTCTATTTTCATGATCGTATATATATCGTATCATTGATCATCATCATAACAATATAATCATTTAGCTCGACATCATCATCTAACCCAATACTATTCATCATCCTCTTCATCTTGTATTATTTTCGAATCGTTATATCACCATGATCATTCGTAACTATCACAACATCATTCTTCATCATCCGTAATGATTCTCAATCTCGTACGTTCCCATCATTAGTTGTTTATATTCCTCATTCTACATAGTCACGTACCCATCGTACCTCTTCATAGAATCATACCATCGTCACCATTATCGTTGTATTTATAGTAACAGAAACATAACCCTAACGGCTGCAGAGGTATTCGCTCAAAGTAGGCAGCAACAGTTTTTAATTGTTCGGTCTTGGGTAATCGCGGAAAAAAAAAACAAAAAAATATAATAAACGTGCAAATGGGTTTCCAACGAAGGTGATGAAGTGATAGTGGTCCGATGGTGGTTATAGGTTTTTAAGGTGATGAGTGATTGTTTCTCATAGAGGTGTTGGAGTTGATTGTTTACGACAGGAAAGAACAAATTTTCGAAGGTTGTGGTGTGATGGTGGCCGGGGATTGTTCATGGTGGAAGTTAGCGGTTGATGGTGTTGATAAGTGGTGGTGTCCGTTCAACAGAAACAGAAAACGGTAACAAGGTGGAAGGGTTGAAAGGTGATAAGTGTGGCGATGGTGATAGTTCAAATGATAACGATGGTGATCAAAGTGTTGAGGATGGTTGTTATGGTGGTGATCGATGGTCCGATGGTTTGGATGGTGGGTTAGGGTGGCGGCGATTGAGGGTGAAAAGGGTGGCAAGTGAGTTTGGTGATCGAGCTTTTTGTGTACTCCTCTCAATCTCTCGATAGACATATTCATATATACATATATTATATTTAGTAGGTAATATAATAATTGTACTAATAAAAATAATAATAATAATATAGTACATTAGTTAGTCAATCAAGTGGCTTGGTGAAATGAAAGCATTAAACAGGAAAGCAGCCGGCCTCTTGTCCTTTCTGTGTCGACGTTTAATTATTTCGTGTCCATTGCTAAACAGTTAAAATATAAAAGTGTTCCTAAAAATCCCAAATTTTTAGATTAAATATATTTAATTATTTCACTCATTAACTGTTTGAAACCTGGTCAATAAGGTTCGATAATTATTTATTTTTTTCCAATTTATATATACGGAGTACTAATATTTAAACTTAAAAATGTAAAAAATATTTTTAACAAATCTAAAATCTTCGTAATCAATTTACAGTCCAACCTTTATCTTAATCCTTCATATATATGTATTAGATCTATATGAACACTAACGATATGTCAACCGAGTATTACTGACGTTTACTAATTAAGCTCAAAATCATTCATTTTTTTTTATCTTCTCTTTCTATATATAAACAGTTTTAGATAGCAAGTTCATTAAGTAAATAAATATATTATATATTTCCAAACAAGTAAATTTAATATTATTATATATTTACAAATAATAAAAATAATAATTTTATTACTTAGTATATTATTTTTTTTTAATATTTATTTATATCAAAAATTTCATACAAATGATTAATAACGTTTCAAGTTATTATATATATATATATATATATATATATATATATATATATATATATATATATATATATATATATATATATATATATATATATATATATATATATATATATATATATATATATATATACATACATATATATACATATCTATTTACAGATAGTTGTTCGTGAATCGTCGGGAATAGTCGAAGGGTAATTGCGTATATGAAAACAGTTCAAAATTTTTGAGACTCAACTTTACAGACTTCGCTTATCGTGTCGGAAACATATAAAGATTAAGTTTAAATTTGGTCGGAAATCTCCGAGTCGTCACATAAATGATCTAGTGATACCAAAAAAAATCGTCGTAAAAAAAAAATCGGCATTCCTTGGATAATATCCTATTATCCTACACTAATGTATAAAGTGACGTACTGAAAGCTAAATTCGATTTTACTTAACCCTTAATAGGGAAAATTTTCAATGTAACGAGTAACTGGAATACTGGATATTTAACTTATCTATATTAAAAGCATATGTGAACTGAATAATAATTGACTGATTATTATTTTTTTCAAAGCTATTTATGTTATTACCACCAAAACCATAGAGTTACAAAAATGATCATGAAAAGCGATCATTTAAGGTTATGTTAGTTACTTTCTAACGAAATGATGTAACGTTAAATTTTAAATTGTTCATCATTCAATGCTTTTATTTCTAATTCCTAAATGACAAATAATACTAAATTAAACAAAATATGTGTCGAATTACTATGAGTTAAAATTATATCATATCCATTAAACACCTTCATTTCTTACAAAATCATCTTTAAATTAAATTAAGAACAATTATAAAAAAAACTTATATTTTTATTACTATTATTAATTCATATTCATATAAAATATTAATACAATAATTATACATTATTTAAAGTATTTATTTAAAATGATAAACATTAAATTTTAGAAAAGTTTAATCGAAACATTTAAATAATTTTAAAATGAGACATTATTTTAACGATTAAAATATATTAAGCAGCTACTATCATATTAGTTGGCACGTTTCTCCACTAAACATTGAAGTAGACATTGTTTTCGTAGGAATACAATGTAATATTAGATTTTGACCTTTTGTTCTCGTTTCTAAACTAAATTTAACGACCATCTTTTGTGATCATATGTTATAAGGATTAATTAGGATTATGTATTATGTATGTAGTAGTTTTGTAACTAGCCATCACAATATATATATATATATATATATATATATATATATATATATATATATATATATATATATATATATATATATATATATATATATTGGACCAATCCATGGATAAGCACTAAATGGGGCACAAACGGGATAAGTAAAATTTCAAATTTTTTTTTTTAAAAAAAAAACGATCCTTTAATATGCAAATAGAAGAAAACGAAAAAATTTTAAAAAGTTTTTTAACAAAATCGTTCGAAAATCGATGATGAATGATAAACATCGATGATGAATGGTAAAATTAACCATTCATCTGGTTAATTTATCATTCATTTTGTTCGCGATGAATGATAAAATTATTCAATACTAAAAAAAAAGCAGATGAATGGTTAATTTAACCATTCATCTGTTTATGATGAATGATAAAAAAACAGATGAATGGTTAATTTAACCATTCATCTGGTTTTTTATAGCATTGATTAATTTTATCATTCATCGCGAACAAAATGAATGATAAATTAACCAGATGAATGGTTAATTTTACCATTCATCATCGATTTTTGAAAGATTTTGAACTTTTTTTTTATGAAAAAAATTGATTAGAGGTGCATTTTAATGCAGATTTATGAATGTAAAAAAATTCAAAAAAAAAATAAATTATTTTGCTTATCCCGTTTGTACTCCTTTTAAGCTTATCCATGGATCGTGCCCCTATATATATATATATATATATATATATATATATATATATATATATATATATATATATATATATATATATATATATATATATATATATATATATATATATATATGGATTATCACCAAAATGCCCATTTTTTTAAGCATGTTGACTGACAGCCTTAAAAAAAAAACTTGACAATTTGCCCTCGCAAGGCGCAAGATGATTTACTTCCTTGCGACCTTGCGTCTTTGCGACCTTGCGTCTTAAGTAAAAAGAGATAGTTAAATAATCACTTTGCGTTCACTGTTCACCTCACAACCACACTCATACGCAAGCTGCTCTCTGGTGCCCTTTCGCTCGTCACTCGCAAGATCGTCATCAAGCTTCCTTACATTCTCGCAAACACTCGCAAATCACTCGCAAAATCTTCATCATCATCCTCACATCATCCTCCTCACATCTTCATCCTTACTAGATCATCTTCATCCTTCCGTCTTCGATCCTCCAGAGTACAAGCGAGCTTCTACGCCACCAACATCATCGAATCACCATCATCGTTCATTATGTCTCAAGAACATGTTAGATTTCTTAGATCTATGTTATATTATTCGATCTATGTTAGATTTTCTTCCATCTTCGTTCTTTGTGCTAAAACAAAGTTTTTGCACGCCAACTGTTCGATAAAATGTGTCAACGAAATGTGTTTGTATTTTATGTTTTTTGTTTGTATATTATTGAGATTGCGTACGATACCCAGGACTTTTTGCTAGATTTAAGTTGTAAAACTCGGTTGATATTTAGACACAAGGTTATCCTTGCGTCTTTACGTATGCCTCAAAATGTACGCAAGGTTATATTTGCGTCTTTGCGTATGACATAAGGTTAACCTTGCATGTGCATACATGGTTTTTTTTTTGCGTCCTTGCGTCTCGAACCTAGGTTACGCAAGGTCAACCTTGCGTCCTTGCGTCGGTCATTATTTGCACGCAAGCTTTGTCTTGCGTCTATGGGATTTTTCTTCTGATGTTCTTCTGACTTTTACAGGACTATGTGGAAGGTAAATTGACCATGAAGAATATGTTGACCGTGATACCTCAGGTCAAGAAAATGTTGACTGAACAACAAGAAAAATTATTTAGAAGTACATGCTTTGGTCCCTGGTTAGATCTTTCATACACGAGTAATGATCCTGGACTAATACATGCCATGCTCCAACGGAAATGTGAGCGTTCAGCAAAATTAGATGCTAGTAAGTACCCGGAAGAGTAACAAGATATATGGTTTACTTTTTCTCCTAATTTTATGATTAGATTTGGTCGGCGTGAATTTTGTTTAGTCACCGATTTTTTGTTTGGTAGCCGGACGGACATGGCACATTACATCCCTCGCAATTATGAATCTAAGACCGCACCCATTAGGCGACGTTGTTTTCCAAAGCGTGCCGATGCCAGCAACATTTTGGTTAATGATATACAAAACATCCTTATCAAAAAACAAGGTGATGTAAAGGTTAGTGATGATGATATCGTTCGACTAGCTATAATTTTGATCGTAGAGAGAGCGTTTATGGGGAAGCAGGGGATACATGTAGTTAATAAACAGTTTCTATGGTTGGTTGAAGATTTCAATAAGGTGAACGCGTACCCATGGGGGTCTCGTATTTGGGATGCTACTTACTCAGCGGTTAGTGAAGGCTTTGAGGTTCGAGAAAGCCAATTAGAGAGTGGGAGTGGAAAGGCGTACACTTTGGCTGGTTTTATGTGGGCATTTAAGATTTGGATCCTCGAGGCATACCGTCATACCATTAAGAGTTTTGTAACCAAAACTGACAAGAATGGAGTACCAAGAACTTTATTTTGGAAGAGTTCATCTTCTGAAACCTTTACAGTGTCTGACTACCTAAAACTTTTACATATAATGGTTAGTTAACTATCAATTTTCTTTATTGTTATATAGTACCTAAGTATATACAGCAGTTTATGTTTGAACAGATCAGGTTATATTGTATCGCAAGAAGGCGCAAGATAAACCTTGCGTCCTTGCGTGAGTCGCAAGGATGTCCTTGCGTTATTGCATGTGTGATCGCTAGGTTATACTTGTGCCAGGCGCAAGGATCATTCTTGCGTCTTTGTGTGTGACACAAGTTTACCCTTGCGTTCTTGCGTCTAGACGCAAGATTACCTTTACGTGCTTGCGTCCTTTTATATTTACTAATATAATCCTCTTCATTTCAGGATGATTGTCCCAAGAAAAAGAGACCTTTTCGTTCACTGCAGCCATCTGAGATAGAGAGAGCTTGTCAGTGGTGGATCCAGAGTTCCTCTTACTTTCAAGGATAGGTTGATGAAGAAGAGGAAAATACGCAAGATGATAATCAAGTTGATGAGCAGGTGGGTGGCAGTTTGAAGGAATTATTGCAGGAGGAGTCAGAGCAGACCTCGGACACTCATCCAACACCAAATGCCAACAATTTGCAGGAATTATTGCGTTTGGTTAATTTGTTGACTAAGCGGGTGGATGATCAAGAAAAGGAGTTGACTGTTTGTAAAAAGAAGATTGATGATCATGAAAAACATTTAATGGAACAAGAACACCATCAGGTAATTTAGGCGCAAGGTTTTTTTGTGACCTTGCGTCTGGCTTATAATGTAGGCGCAAGGTGTTCCTTGCGTCCTTGTACCTGTCGCTATACATGTTGTGTAACTCAGACGCAAGACAACGACGCAAGGGTAATTGGGCTTTGTGTATATGCGTGTACCTTCTCATCTTATTTTTTGCGTGTTGTTAATTATAGTATATTGATAAGGAGGATGCATGTGTGGATCCTCGATCTTTCTCTGACAATGATACATCTCCGAGGGTTGTTAGACGTGAGAAGAGAAAGAAGGTCCACTCGTGTTTTAAACTCCCCTTTTACAACACCAGGATATAGAAAACCATTGGAGAAGGTATGTCTGTAACATCCACCAGGCGCAAGGTTTTATTTGCGTCCTTGCGTGTGATGTTTAAATGTCCTTGCGTGTTGCGTCTTGATTGTACGCAAGATATATCTTGCGTCCTTGTGTATGTTTGATGACTTATGATATTATACAGTTGTCTGACGAAGTAGCGTCGAGAGTAAAAAGTGTGACAACCCAAAAATTTCCGACCAAATTTAAACTTGATCTTTATATGTTTCCGACACGATAAGCAAAGTCTGTAATGTTGAGTCTTGAAAATTTTGGAACTATGTTCATATATTCAATTACCCTTTTGACTGTGCTCGATGATTCACGAACATTTATGTGTATAGATGTATATATTATCTTAATTGGAACACGTTAACAAAGTATTAAATGTATAATACTTTACATGAACGTATTTTTCGACGGAATTAAAAGATAATATCAAATGATTGAATTATCAAGATACATTATGTTATGATTACGGGTATCTGTTGAGAGGTCCACTTTGAATTAGAAAACCTTTTCTTTTTAATGATATTCGAAATAATTGATAAAGTGATTTACAAATAAGAACAAATGTGTCAATTGATGAAGGATAGACAAAATTCAGTGGATAACTGAATTTCATAATATTCGACTGATCTATTTTTCAATCATATGAAAACGATTTCAAAAACTAAGTTATTGTAATCTGTTATTTATAAAGGTAAATTGATTATATAGAATTAGAAGAATTTAAGTAAAGCTTTATATTTTATATATATATATATATATATATATATATATATATATATATATATATATATATATATATATATATATATATATATATATATATATATTGTTTCAAAAACATAAACGTGATACGACATAGTAAATTATATTATTTAAACGATTATATATAATAATCTTTGAAATATAATTAGTTTGATAAGCAAAATATTATATTATTAGATAAATATTTCAAACATATATATTATGTATAAATTTAATATTCTAAATGAAAATGTATATATATATATATATATATATATATATATATATATATATATATATATATATATATATATATATATATATATATATATATATATATATATTAACTTAGTCATAAAACATTTTGATTTAAACAAATAGTGTTAAATATGCTTTGATAAATAACGAGGCGTTGATTTATAGAAGCAAATAACCAAAACACCTAATTGATTAAGCTACACTTCGGATGATATAGTTTATCAATGATTAAGTTTAATTTTTGATAAAAGTACACGTCGCGTAACGAAAAGTAGTAGTTTTCTAAGCGTACGAAAATGCATTCGAGAAACCGGAACTGAGACATTAGTCGAGCGTAAACGTACGAGTCATCGGAACGAAAATTTCAAGTCAACTATGCACGTGAATTTAATATAATATATAATTAATTATATAAATTAAATATATTATATATATTATAAAAATATGTCGACAAACAAGAAAACAAACAATTGTGAGCTGTAAAACCAACCAATGCGATCGCATGGGAATTGGTCATGGGAGCCATGCGATCGCATGGTGACCCTGGACAGAACCTATCTATAAAAGCTCAATGATTCTTCTGCTCGATTCATTCATATATTTCATCTATCTCTCTCGTACCTATATATATATATATATATATATATATATATATATATATTAATATTATTATTATTATTAGTAAGATTAATATTATTATTATTAATATTATTATTATTTGTATTATATTATTATTAATATTATACATAAAATATTACGACGAGGTTTTGGGCGAGTTATTTCAAACGGGTTTTTTGAGCGGGATAGAGCTAAGGAAACTATGGGTTATAACTATAGAGGTTATGGGTAATGTTCGTGGGTATTATTCGCAAGTCAAACATAGTGTTTTTCATCTCCGTTGCGTCTACGTACCTTCCTACAATATTGAATCACAATATTGATACGTGAGCATTCATATCTTATCTTTTATATATTAATAGTGTACCCATGTCTAGTGCTCGAGTATATATGTTTATGTATGCTTGTATGCTTTAATTTTGTCGTTAGATAGTTTATGATGAATCACGAATATGATACATATGTTATTGATAAAAGGTATATGATATACATGTCGTTGGAAAGCTGTCGAAAAATTAATAACTTTTCATTTAGAAATCATGTGTTTTCGAGAAACGGATTAAAAGTTATGGTCAACTGAATTATGGTTTACGTTAATTGAAATTGTGTTTGAAACTGTAACTTAATATTTAAACAACTTGTTTATAAGATTGATAAATTAGATTTTCAAATATTACTAATCGAGTAAATGAATTTCTATATAAGGTACGTTTTGTTGACCAATTGTCAAAGTTGACTGTCTTATCATGTTTTAAAGCTTTATAAACACTATAATATGGTTTTACAAGTATTGGAAAACTATATGAAATGTTAAAATATATCCAATTGCCATGATCCTTTAAATACAATATAACTCTTGAAATAAATAATGTTTTGAGTTTGATAAACTATAAATTCGTTCAACTATCAAGACTTATACTATGTTAATATAATAAACATGTATAGATTTAAAGATCATATTGAGTCAGGTTGACTTTTGAAATAACTTTTGTTAACTTTTGAAATGTCCTGTTCATATTGATTATAAACGTTCCATATTAATTGATTTCGTTGCGAGGTTTTGACCTCTATATGAGACGTTTTTCAAAGACTGCATTCATTTTTAAAACAACCATAACCTTTATTTTATCTATAAAGGTTTAAAAAGCATTACGTAGATTATCAAATAATGATAATCTAAAATATATCGTTTACACACGATCATTACATAATGGTTTACAATAAGAATATATTACATCAAAAATAAGTTTCTTAAATGCAGTTTTTACATAATATCATACAAGCATGGACTCCAAATCTTGCCCTTATTTTAGTATGCAACAGCGGAAGCTCTTAATAATCACCTGAGAATAAACATGCTTAAAACGTCAACAAAAATGTTGGTGAGTTATAGGTTTAACCTATATATTATCAAATCATAATAATAGACCACAAGATTTCATATTTCAATATACATCCCATACATAGAGATAAAAATCATTCATATGGTGAACACCTGGTAACCGACATTAACAAGATGCATATAAGAATATCCCCTATCATTCCGGAAAATCCTTCGGACATGATAAAAACGAATTCGAAGTACTAAAGCATCCGGTACTTTGGATGGGGTTCGTTAGGCCCAACAGATCTATCTTTAGGATTCGCGTCAATTAGTAGATCGGTTTACTAATTCTTAGGCTACCAAGCAAAAGGGGCATATTCAGCTTCGATCATTCACCCATATAATGTAGTTTCAATTACTTGTGTCTATTTCGTAAAACATTTATAAAACTGCATGTATTCTCATCCCAAAATATTAGATTTTAAAAGTGGGACTATAACTCACTTTCACAGATTTTTACTTCGTTGGGAAGTAAGACTTGGCCACTGGTCGATTCACGAACCTATAACAAATATGTACATATATATCAAAGTATGTTCAAAATATATTTACAACATTTTTAATACGTTTTAATATTTTAAGTTTATTAAGTCAGCTGTCCTCGTTAGTAACCTACAACTAGTTGTCCATAGTTAGATGTACAGAAAATAAATTGATATATATTATCTTGACCCAATCCACGACCCAGTGTATACACATCTCAGGCTAGATCACAACTCAAAGTATATATATTTTTGAAATCAACCTCAACCCTGTATAGCTAACTCCAACATTACTGCATATAGAGTGTCTATGGTTGTTCCAAATAATATATATATATGGGTCGATATGATATGTCAAAACATTTGCATACGTGTCTATGGTATCTCAAGATTACATAATATATTAGAATATATGTATTATACAATATAAGTTAGCTAGGATATGATTTGTATAGAATTGTTACAATATTTCCCGTAGCTACAACAATCAAAAAATATCCAATCTTGTTTTACCCACAACTTCTCCGTTTTAAATCCGTTTTGAGTGAATCAAATTTCTATGGTTTCATATTGAACTCTATTTTATGAATATAAACAGAAAAAGTATGGGTTTATAGTCAGAAATATAAGTTACAAGTAGTTTTTGTAAGAGGTAGTCATTTCAGTCTAAAGAACGACGTCTTGATGACCATTTTGAAAAAATACTTTCACTTTGAGTTTAACCATGATTTTTGGATATAGTTTCATGTTCATAAGAAAATAATTTTCCCAGAAGAACAACTTTTAAATCAAAGTTTTTCATAGTTTTTAATTAACTAACCCAAAACAGCCAGCGGTGTTTTTTCGTGTTTCCAGGTTTTAAATCATTAAGTTAGCATATCATATAGATATAGAACATGTGTTTAGTTGATTTTAAAAGTCAAGTTAGAAGGATTAACTTTTGTTTACGAACAAGTTTAGAATTAACTAAACTATGTTCTAGTGATTTCAAGTTTAAACCTTCGAATAAGGTAGTTTTATATATATGAATCGAATGATGTTATGAACATCATTACTACCTCAAGTTTTATGGATAAACCTAATGGAAATGAGAAAAATAGATCTAGCTTCAAAGGATCCTTGGATGGCTTGAAAGTTCTTGAAGCAGAATCATGACACGAAAACAAGTTCAAGTAAGATTTCCACTCGAAATAAGATTGTTATAGTTATAGAAATTGAATCAAAGTTTGAATATAAGTATTACCTTGTATTAGAAAGATATCTTATTGTAAATAAGAAAGATTTCTTGAGGTTGGATGATCACTTTACAAGATTGGAAGTAAGCTAGCAAACTTGGAAGTATTCTTAATTTTATGAAACTAGAACTTATAGAATTTATGAAGAACACTTAGAACTTGAAGATAGAACTTGAGAGAGATCAATTAGATGAAGAAAATTGAAGAATGAAAGTGTTTATAGGTGTTTTTGGTCTTTGGTATATGGATTAGATATAAAGGATGTGTAATTTTGTTTACATGTAAATAAGTCATGAATGATTACTAATATTTCTGTAATTTTATGAGATATTTCATGCTAGTTGCCAAATGATGGTTCCCACATGTGTTAGGTGAATCACATGGGCTGCTAAGAGCTGATTATTAGAGTGTATATACCAATAGTACATACATCTAAAAGTTGTGTATTGTACGAGTACGAATACGGGTGCATACGAGTAGAATTGTTGATGAAACTGAACGAGGATGTAATTGTAAGAATTTTTGTTAAGTAGAAGTATTTTGATAAGTGTATTGAAGTCTTTCAAAAGTGTATGAATACATATTAAAACACTACATGTAAATACATTTTAACTGAGTCGTTAAGTCATCGTTAGTCGTTACATGTAAATGTTGTTTTGAAGCCTTTAGATTAACGATCCTGTTAAGTGTTATTAACCCATTGTTTATTATATCAAATGAGATGTTAAATTATTACATTATCATGATATTATGATATATTAATATATCTTAGTATGATATATATACAATTAAATGTCGTTACAACGATAATCGTTACATATATGTATCGTTTCGAAATCATTAAGTTAGTAGTCTTGTTTTTACATATTTAGTTCATTGTTAATACACTTAATGACATGTTTACTTATCATTTATTATGATTAAACATAGTGTATCAATATCTTAATATGATTCATATGTATTTAGTAGGACGTTGTTATAACGATAATCGTTATATATATATCGTTTCTAGTTTCTTAATTCAATAAACTCAATTTTATGTATATAACTCATTGTTAAAATACCTAATGAGATACTTACTTATCATAATATCATGTTAACTATATATATAATCATATATATGTCATCATATATATGTCATCATATAGTTTTTACAAGTTTTAACGTTCGTGAATCACCGGTCAACTTGGGTGGTCAATTGTCTATATGAAACCTATTTCAATTAATCACGTCTTAACAAGTTTGATTGCTTAACATGTTGGAAACACTTAATCATGTAATTATCAAATTTAATTAATATAAATAAACATGAAAAAGTTCGGGTCACTACAGTACCTACCCGTTAAATAAATTTCGTCCCGAAATTTTAAGCAGTTGGAGGTGTTGACGTATCTTCTGGAAATAAGTGCGGGTATTTATTGTTCATCTAATCTTCTCATTCCCAGGTGAACTCAGGTCCTCTACGAGCATTCCATCAAACCTTAACAATTGGTATCTTGTTTTGCTTAAGTCTTTTAACCTCACGATCCATTATTTCGACGGGTTCTTCGATAAATTGAAGTTTTTCGTTAATTTGGATTTCGTCTAACGGAATAGTGAGATCTTCTTTAGCAAAACATTTCTTCAAATTCGAGACGTGGAAATTGTTATGTACAGCCGCGAGTTGTTGAGGTAACTCAAGTTAGTAAGTTACTGGTCCGACGCGATCAATAACCTTGAATGGTCCAATATACCTTGGGTTTAATTTCCCTCGTTTACCAAATCGAACAACGCCTTTCCAAGGTGCAACTTTAAGCATGACCATCTCTCCAATTTCAAATTCTATATCTTTTCTTTTAATGTCAGCGTAGTTCTTTTGTCTACTTTGGGCGGTTTTCAACTGTTGTTGAATTTGGATAATCTTCTCGGTAGTTTCTTGTATTATTTCTGGACCCGTAATCTGTCTATCCCCCACTTCACTCCAAAAAATTAGAGACCTGAAATTTCTACCATAGAGTGCTTCAAATGGCACCATCTCAATGCTTGAATAGTAGCTATTGTTGTAGGAAAATTCTGCTAACGGAAGGTGTCGATCCCAACTGTTTCCGAAATCAATAACACATGCTCGTAGCATGTCTTCAAGCGTTTGTATCATCCTTTCGCTCTGCCCATCAGTTTGTGGATGATAAGCAGTACTCATGTCTAGACGAGTTCCTAATGCTTGCTGTAATGTCTGCCAGAATCTTGAAATAAATCTGCCATCCCTATCAGAGATAATAGAGAATGGTATTCCATGTCTGGAGACGACTTCCTTCAAATACAATCGTGTTAACTTCTCCATCTTGTCATCCTCTCTTATTGGCAGGAAGTGTGCTAATTTGGTGAGACGATCAATTATTACCCAAATAGTATCAAAACCACTTGCAGTCCTTGGCAATTTAGTGATGAAATCCATGGTAATGTTTTCCCATTTCCATTCCGGTATTTCGGGTTATTGAAGTAGACCTGATGGTTTCTAATGCTCTGCTTTGACTTTAGAACACGTCAAATATTCTCCTACGTATTTAGCAACATCGGCTTTCATACCCGGCCACCAAAAATGTTTCTTGAGATCCTTGTACATCTTCTCCGTTCCAGGATGTATTGAGTATCTGGTTTTATGAGCTTCCCTAAGTACCATTTCTCTCATATCTCCAAATTTTGGTACCCAAATTCTTTCAGCCCTATACCGGGTTCCGTCTTCCTGAATATTAAGACGCTTCTCCGATCCTTTGGATATTTCATCCTTTAAGTTTCCCTCTTTTAAAACTCCTTGTTGCGCCTCCTTTATTTGAGTAGTAAGGTTAGTGTGAATCATTATATTCATAGATTTTACACGAATGGGTTCTCTGTCCTTTCTGCTCAAGGTGTCGGATACCACATTTGCCTTCCCTGGGTGGTAACGAATCTCAAAGTCGTAATCATTCAACAATTCAATCCACCTGCACTGCCTCATGTTCAGTTGTTTCTGATTAAATATGTGTTGAAGACTTTTGTGGTCGGTATATATAATACTTTTGACCCCATATAAGTAGTGCCTCCAAGTCTTTAATGCAAAAACAACCGCGCCTAATTCCAAATCATGCGTCGTATAATTCTGCTCGTGAATCTTCAATTGTCTAGACGCATAAGCAATTACTTTCGTTCGTTGCATTAATACACAACCGAGAACTTTCTTTGAGGCGTCACAATATATCACAAAATCATCATTCCCTTAAGGTAATGACAATATAGGTGCCGTAGTTAACTTTTTCTTCAACAATTGAAACGCTTTTTCTTGGTCATCCTTCCATTCAAATTTCCTCCCTTTATGCGTTAATGCAGTCAAGGGTTTTGCTATTTTGGAAAAATCTTGGATGAATCTCCTGTAATAACCAGCCAGCCCTAAAAATTGGTGAAATGTCCCGTTCTTATTGATTAAAAACGTTCCATATTAATTGATTTCGTTGCGAGGTTTTGACCTCTATATGAGACGTTTTTCAAAGACTGCATTCATTTTAAAACAAACCATAACCTTTATTTCATCAATAAAGGTTTAAAAAGCTTTACGTAGATTATCAAATAATGATAATCTAAAATATCCTGTTTACACACGACCATTACATAATGGTTTACAATACAAATATGTTACAACAAAATAAGTTTCTTGAATGCAGTTTTTACACAATATCATACAAGCATGGACTCCAAATCTCGTCCTTATTTAAGTATGCGACAGCGGAAGCTCTTAATAATCACCTGAGAATAAACATGCTTAAAACGTCAACAAAAATGTTGGTGAGTTATAGGTTTAACCTATATATATCAAATCATAATAATAGACCACAAGATTTCATATTTCAATACACATCCCATACATAGAGATAAAAATCATTCATATGGTGAACACCTGGTAACCGACATTAACAAGATGCATATATAAGAATATCCCCATCATTCCGGGACACCCTTCGGATATGATATAAATTTCGAAGTACTAAAGCATCCGGTACTTTGGATGGGGTTTGTTAAGCCCAATAGATCTATCTTTAGGATTCGCGTCAATTAGGGTGTCTGTTCCCTAATTCTTAGATTACCAGACTTAATAAAAAGGGGCATATTCGATTTCGATAATTCAACCATAGAATTTAGTTTCACGTACTTGTGTCTATTTTGTAAATCATTTATAAAACCTGCATGTATTCTCATCCCAAAAATATTAGATTTTAAAAGTGGGACTATAACTCACTTTCACAGATTTTTACTTCGTCGGGAAGTAAGACTTGGCCACTGGTTGATTCACGAACCTATAACAATATATACATATATATCAAAGTATGTTCAAAATATATTACAACACTTTTAATATATTTTGATGTTTTAAGTTTATTAAGTCAGCTGTCCTCGTTAGTAACCTACAACTAGTTGTCCACAGTTAGATGTACAGAAATAAATCGATAAATATTATCTTGAATCAATCCACGACCCAGTGTATACGTATCTCAGTATTGATCACAACTCAAACTATATATATTTTGGAATCAACCTCAACCCTGTATAGCTAACTCCAACATTCACATATAGAGTGTCAATGGTTGTTCCGAAATATATATAGATGTGTCGACATGATAGGTCGAAACATCGTATACGTGTCTATGGTATCTCAAGATTACATAATATACAATACAAGTTGATTAAGTTATGGTTGGAATAGATTTGTTACCAATTTTCACGTAGCTAAAATGAGAAAAATTATCCAATCTTGTTTTACCCATAACTTCTTCATTTTAAATCCGTTTTGAGTGAATCAAATTGCTATGGTTTCATATTGAACTCTATTTTATGAATCTAAACAAAAAAAGTATAGGTTTCTAGTCGGAAAAATAAGTTACAAGTCGTTTTTGTAAAGGTAGTCATTTCAGTCGAAAGAACGACGTCTAGATGACCATTTTAGAAAACATACTTCCACTTTGAGTTTAACCATAATTTTTGGATATAGTTTCATGTTCATAATAAAAATCATTTTCTCAGAATAACAACTTTTAAATCAAAGTTTATCATAGTTTTTAATTAACTAACCCAAAACAGCCCGCGGTGTTACTACGACGGCGTAAATCCGGTTTTACGGTGTTTTTCGTGTTTCCAGGTTTTAAATCATTAAGTTAGCATATCATATAGATATAGAACATGTGTTTAGTTGATTTTAAAAGTCAAGTTAGAAGGATTAACTTTTGTTTGCGAACAAGTTTAGAATTAACTAAACTATGTTCTAGTGATTACAAGTTTAAACCTTCGAATAAGATAGCTTTATATGTATGAATCGAATGATGTTATGAACATCATTACTACCTTAAGTTCCTTGGATGAACCTACTGGAAAATAGAAAAATGGATCTAGCTTCAATGGATCCTTGGATGGCTCAAAGTTCTTGAAGCAAAATCATGACACGAAAACAAGTTCAAGTAAGATCATCACTTGAAATAAGATTGTTATAGTTATAGAAATTGAACCAAAGTTTGAATATGATTATTACCTTGTATTAGAATGATAACCTACTGTAAGATACAAAGATTTCTTGAGGTTGGATGATCACCTTACAAGATTGGAAGTGAGCTAGCAAACTTGAAAGTATTCTTGATTTTATGAAACTAGAACTTTTGGAATTTATGAAGAACACTTAGAACTTGAAGATAGAACTTGAGAGAGTTCAATTAGATGAAGAAAATTGAAGAATGAAAGTGTTTGTAGGTGTTTTTGGTCGTTGGTGTATGGATTAGATATAAAGGATATGTAATTTTGTTTTCATGTAAATAAGTCATGAATGATTACTCATATTTTTGTAATCTTATGAGATATTTCATGCTAGTTGCCAAATGATGGTTCCCACATGTGTTAGGTGACTCACATGGGCTGCTAAGATCTGATCATTGGAGTGTATATACCAATAGTACATACATCTAAAAGCTGTGTATTGTACGAGTACGAATACGGGTGCATACGAGTAGAATTGTTGATGAAACTGAACGAGGATGTAATTGTAAGCATTTTTGTTAAGTAGAAGTATTTTGATAAGTGTATTGAAGTCTTTCAAAAGTGTATAAATACATATTAAAACACTACATGTATATACATTTTAACTGAGTCGTTAAGTCATCGTTAGTCGTTACATGTAAGTGTTGTTTTGAAACCTTTAGGTTAACGATCTTGTTAAATGTTGTTAACCCAATGTTTATAATATCAAATGAGATTTTAAATTATTATATTATTATGATATTATCATGTATGAATATCTCTTAATATGATATATATACATTAAATGTCTTTACAACGATAATCGTTACATATATGTCTCGTTTAAAAATCATTAAGTTAGTAGTCTTGTTTTTACATATGTAGTTCATTGTTAATATACTTAATGATATGTTTACTTATCATAGTATCATGTTAACTATATATATATATCCATATATATGTCATCATATAGTTTTTACAAGTTTTAACGTTCGTGAATCACCGGTCAACTTGGGTGGTCAATTGTCTATATGAAACATATTTCAATTAATCAAGTCTTAACAAGTTTGATTGCTTAACATGTTGGAAACATTTAATCATGTAAATATCAATCTCAATTAATATATATAAACATGGAAAAGTTCGGGTCACTACAGTACCTACCCGTTAAATAAATTTCGTCCCGAAATTTTAAGCTGTTGAAGGTGTTGACGAATCTTCTGGAAATAGATGCGGGTATTTCTTCTTCATCTGATCTTCACGCTCCCAGGTGAACTCGGGTCCTCTACGAGCATTCCATCGAACCTTAACAATTGGTATCTTGTTTTGCTTAAGTCTTTTAACCTCACGATCCATTATTTCGACGGGTTCTTCGATGAATTGAAGTTTTTCGTTGATTTGGATTTCATCTAACGAAATAGTGAGATCTTCTTTAGCAAAACATTTCTTCAAATTCGAGACGTGGAAAGTGTTATGTACAGCCGCGAGTTGTTGAGGTAACTCAAGTCGGTAAGCTACTGGTCCGACACGATCAATAATCTTGAATGGTCCAATATACCTTGGATTTAATTTCCCTCGTTTACCAAATCGAACAACGCCTTTCCAAGGTGCAACTTTAAGCATGACCATCTCTCCAATTTCAAATTCTATATCTTTTCTTTTAATGTCAGCGTAGCTCTTTTGTCGACTTTGGGCGGTTTTCAACCGTTGTTGAATTTGGATGATCTTCTCGGTAGTTTCTTGTATAATCTCCGGACCCGTAATCTGTCTATCCCCCACTTCACTCCAACAAATTGGAGACCTGCACTTTCTACCATAAAGTGCTTCAAACGGCGCCATCTCAATGCTTGAATGGTAGCTGTTGTTGTAGGAAAATTCTGCTAACGGTAGATGTCGATCCCAACTGTTTCCGAAATCAATAACACATGCTCGTAGCATGTCTTCAAGCGTTTGTATCGTCCTTTCACTCTGCCCATCAGTTTGTGGATGATAGGCAGTACTTATGTCTAGACGAGTTCCTAATGCTTGTTGTAATTTCTGCCAGAATCTTGAAATAAATCTGCCATCCCTATCAGAGATAATAGAGATTGGTATTCCATGTCTGGAGATGACTTCCTTCAAATACAGTCGTGCTAACTTCTCCATCTTGTCATCTTCTCTTATTGGCAAGAAGTGTGCTGATTTGGTGAGACGATCAACTATTACCCAAATAGTATCAAAACCACTTGCAGTCCTTGGCAATTTAGTGATGAAATCCATGGTAATGTTTTCCCATTTCCATTCCGGGATTTCAGGTTGTTGAAGTAGACCTGATGGTTTCTGATGCTCAGCTTTGACCTTAGAACACGTCAAACATTCTCCTACGTATTTAGCAACATCGGCTTTCATACCCGGCCACCAAAAATGTTTCTTGAGATCCTTGTACATCTTCCCCGTTCCAGGATGTATTGAGTATCTGGTTTTATGAGCTTCTCTAAGTACCATTTCTCTCATATCTCCAAATTTTGGTACCCAAATCCTTTCAGCCCTATACCGGGTTCCGTCTTCCCGAATATTAAGATGCTTCTCCGATCCTTTGGGTATTTCATCCTTTAAATTTCCCTCTTTTAAAACTCCTTGTTGCGCCTCCTTTATTTGAGTAGTAATGTTATTATGAATCATTATATTCATAGATTTTACTCGAATGGGTTCTCTATCCTTCCTGCTCAAGGCATCGGCTACCACATTTGCCTTCCCCGGGTGGTAACGAATCTCAAAATCGTAATCATTCAATAATTCAATCCACCTACGCTGCCTCATATTCAGTTGTTTCTGATTAAATATGTGTTGAAGACTTTTGTGGTCGGTATATATAATACTTTTGACCCCATATAAGTAGTGCCTCCAAGTCTTTAATGCAAAAACAACCACGCCTAATTCCAAATCATGCGTCGTATAATTTTGTTCGTGAATCTTTAATTGTCTAGACGCATAAGCAATCACCTTCGTTCGTTGCATTAATACACAACCGAGACCTTGCTTTGATGCATCACAATAAATCACAAAATCATCATTCCCTTCAGGCAATGACAATATAGGTGCCGTAGTTAGCTTTTTCTTCAATAACTGAAACGCTTTCTCTTGTTCATCATTCCATTCAAATTTCTTCCCTTTATGCGTTAATACAGTCAAGGGTTTTGCTATTCTGGAAAAGTCTTGGATGAACCTTCTGTAGTAACCAGCTAGTCCTAAAAACTGGCGTATGTGTTTCGGAGTTTTCGGGGTTTCCCACTTTTCAACAGTTTCTATCTTTGCCGGATCCACCTTAATACCTTCTTTGTTCACTATGTGACCGAGGAATTGAACTTCTTCCAACCAAAATGCACACTTTGAAAACTTAGCGTACAATTCTTCCTTCCTCAATACTTCTAACACCTTTCTCAAATGTTCACCGTGTTCTCGGTCATTCTTTGAGTAAATAAGTATGTCATCAATGAAAACAATGACAAACTTGTCAAGGTATGGTCCACACACTCGGTTCATAAGGTCCATGAACACAGCTGGTGCATTAGTTAAACCAAACGGCATGACCATAAACTCGTAATGACCGTAACGTGTTCTGAAAGCAGTCTTTGGAATATCATCTTCTTTCACCCGCATTTGATGATACCCGGAACGTAAGTCAATCTTTGAATAAACAGACGAGCCTTGTAGTTGATCAAATAAGTCGTCGATTCTCGGTAGTGGGTAGCGATTCTTGATGGTAAGTTTGTTCAACTCTCGGTAGTCGATACACAACCTGAATGTACCATCTTTCTTCTTGACAAACAAAACAGGAGCTCCCCAAGGTGATGTGCTTGGTCGAATGAAACCACGCTCTAAAAGTTCTTGTAATTGGCTTTGCAGTTCTTTCATCTCGCTGGGTGCGAGTCTGTAAGGAGCACGAGCTATTGGTGCAGCTCCTGGTACAAGATCTATTTGAAATTCAACGGATCGATGTGGGGGTAATCCCGGTAATTCTTTCGGAAATACATCAGGAAATTCTTTTGCGACAGGAACATCATTGATGCTCTTTTCTTCAGTTTGTACTTTCTCGACGTGTGCTAGAACAGCATAGCAACCTTTTCTTATTAGTTTTTGTGCCTTCAAATTACTAATAAGATGTAGCTTCGTGTTGCCCTTTTCTCCGTACACCATTAAGGGTTTTCCTTTTTCTCGTATAATGCGAATTGCATTTTTGTAACAAACGATCTCCGCTTTCACTTCTTTCAACCAGTCCATACCGATTATCACATCAAAACTCCCTAACTCTACTGGTATCAAATCAATCTTAAATGTTTCGCTAACCAGTTTAATTTCTCGATTCCGACATATATTATCTGCTGAAATTAATTTACCATTTGCTAATTCGAGTAAAAATTTACTATCCAAAGGCGTCAATGGACAACTTAATTTAGCACAAAAATCTCTACTCATATAGCTTCTATCCGCACCCGAATCAAATAAAACGTAAGCAGATTTATTGTCAATAAGAAACGTACCCGTAACAAGCTCCGGGTCTTCCTGTGCCTCTGCCGCATTAATATTGAAAACTCTTCCGCGGCCTTGTCCATTCGTGTTCTCCTGGTTCGGGCAATTTCTAATAATGTGGCCCGGTTTTCCACATTTATAACAAACTACATTGGCATAACTTGCTCCGACACTACTTGCTCCGCCATTACTCGTTCCGACACCATTTGTTCCTTTCGTTCTATTAACCCCTGGTCCATAGACCTCACACTTCGCCGCGCTATGACCATTTCTTTTACACTTGTTGCAAAATTTGGTGCAGAACCCCGAGTGATTCTTTTCACACCTTTGGCATAGCTGCTTCTGATTGTTGTTGTTGTTGTTGCGGTTATTATTGTTGTTGGGATGATTGTTGTAGTTGCTGTTGTTGTTGTTGTTGTTGTTGGGCCGTTTGTTGTAGTTGCGATTGATGTTGCGATTGTTGGGATAATTGTTGCGATTATTGTTGTAATTGCTGTTGTTGTTGTATTGGTGATTCTTATCACCGTTTTCCTCCCACTTTCTTTTGACTTGCTTCACATTGGCCTCTTCAGCAGTCTGTTCTTTAATTCTTTCTTCAATCTGGTTCACTAGTTTGTGAGCCATTCTACATGCCTGTTGTATGGAGGCGGGCTCGTGTGAACTTATATCTTCTTGGATTCTTTCCGGTAATCCTTTCACAAACGCGTCGATCTTCTCTTCCTCATCTTCGAATGCTCCCGGACACAATAGGCACAATTCTGTGAATCGTCTTTCGTACGTGGTAATATCAAATCCTTGGGTTCGTAACCCTCTAAGTTCTGTCTTGAGCTTATTGACCTCGGTTCTGGGACGGTACTTCTCGTTCATCAAGTGCTTGAATGCTGACCACGGTAGTGCGTACGCATCATCTTGTCCCACTTGCTCTAGATAGGTATTCCACCATGTTAACGCAGAACCTGTGAAGGTATGCGTAGCGTACTTCACTTTGTCCTCTTCAGTACACTTACTTATGGCAAACACCGATTCGACCTTCTCGGTCCACCGTTTCAATCCGATCGGTCCTTCGGTTCCATCAAATTCCAAAGGTTTGCAGGCAGTGAATTCTTTGTAGGTGCATCCTACACGATTTCCTGTACTGCTAGATCCAAGGTTATTGTTGGTATGTAGCGCAGCCTGTACTGCGGCTATGTTTGAAGCTAGAAAAGTACGGAATTCCTCTTCATTCATATTCACGGTGTGTCGAGTAGTCGGTGCCATTTCCTTCAAAATAGTTAAATGGAACAAGTTAATCATACAGAATATTAAGAGTAGTTAATAGTATTTCGTAGCATAATATGAACTCATTTATAAAAGCTTTTTCTTCATATTAGCGTTTTATAAGTTTAAATTCGGGTAGTACCTACCCGTTAAGTTCATACTTAGTAGCTAATATACAATTCAACTACTACAATTCTATATGAAAAACTGATTGTAATAATATTTCGCGTTCAAACTTTTATACAATATTTTACAAACTTACAATACCGCTTATTTTACATAAAGCATGAAATATAGCACACAGTAACTTTGATACAAGATAGTTGTGAAGACAATTCTAGCTAGTACACAAGTCGTTCGGCAAAGGCAATAAAGACACGTAATTCATACGTCCAGAAACAAGTCATGCATTCTGGTTTTACTAGGACTACTTCCCATCCTTGGTCTTGTGCAACATAACCGTTATGGCCGTTGATAAGACAGCGTGTTGTAACGTCATCAAAGGGACGAGGGTTACGTAATGTCCAACAGTCCCGTAATAATCTAAAAACCTCATTTCTTACCCCAATTACCGACTCCGTCACTTGTGGAAACGTTTTGTTTAATAGTTGTAGCCCGATGTTCTTGTTCTCACTTTGGTGAGAAGCGAACATTACTAATCCGTAAGCATAACATGCTTCTTTATGTTGCATGTTAGCCGCTTTTTCTAAATCACGAAGTCCAATATTCGGATATATTGAGTCAAAATAATTTCTTAACCCGTTGCGTAAAATAGCATTTGGGTTCCCCGCAATATATGCGTCAAAGTAAACACATCGTAACTTATGGGTTTCCCAATGTGATATCCCCCATCTTTCAAACGAAAGTCTCTTATAAACCAAGACATTCTTGGAACGTTCTTCGAATGTCTTACAAACTGATCTCGCCTTAAATAGTTGTGCCGAGGAATTCTGACCGACTCTAGACAAGATTTCATCAATCATGTCTCCGGGTAGGTCTCTTAAAATATTGGGTTGTCTATCCATTTTGCGTTTTTATACTGTAAAATAGACAAGAGTTAGATTCATAAAAAAAAATACTTATTAATACAAGCAATTTTTACATATATCATAAAGCATAAGCACACTACATTACATATATTACACCACATGAATACAACTATCTTATTCCGACTCGCTTGTTTCTTCTTCTTCAGTTTTGGTTCGTTTTGCCAAGTTTCTAGGGATATATGATTTTCCCCTAATACGAGCCGTCGTTATCCACATTGGTTTAGAAAAACCTGGTGGTTTAGAGGTTCCCGGGTCATTGTTACAACTTAAGGACTTCGGGGGTTGACGATACATATAAAGTTCATCGGGGTTGGAATTAGATTTCTCTATTTTTATGCCCTTTCCCTTATTATTTTCTTTTGCCTTTTTAAATTCAGTTGGGGTAATTTCTATAACATCATCGGAATTCTCGTCGGAATCCGATTCATCGGAGAATTGGTAATCCTCCCAATATTTTGCTTCCTTGGCGGAAACACCATTGACCATAATTAACCTTGGTCGGTTGGTTGAGGATTTTCTTTTACTTAACCGTTTTATTATTTCCCCCACCGGTTCTATTTCTTCATCCGGTTCCGATTCTTCTTCCGGTTCCGATTCTTCTTCCGGTTCCGACTCTTCTTCCGGTTCCTCTTCGGGAACTTGTGAATCAGTCCACGAATCATTCCAATTTACATTTGACTCTTCATTATTATTAGGTGAGTCAATGGGACTTGTTCTAGAGGTAGACATCTATCACATAATATCAAACGCGTTAAGAGATTAATATATCACATAATATTCACATGTTAAAAATATATAGTTTCCAACAAATTTTGTTAAGCAATCATTTTTCAAGTAAACACGGTCGAAGTCCAGACTCACTAATGCATCCTAACAAACTCGATAAGACACACTAATGCAAAATTCTGGTTCTCTAAGACCAACGCTCGGATACCAACTGAAATGTCCCATTCTTATTGATTAAAAACGTTCCATATTAATTGATTTCGTTGCGAGGTTTTGACCTCTATATGAGACGTTTTTCAAAGACTGCATTCATTTTAAAACAAACCATAACCTTTATTTCATCAATAAAGGTTTAAAAAGCTTTACGTAGATTATCAAATAATGATAATCTAAAATATCCTGTTTACACACGACCATTACATAATGGTTTACAATACAAATATGTTACAACAAAATAAGTTTCTTGAATGCAGTTTTTACACAATATCATACAAGCATGGACTCCAAATCTCGTCCTTATTTAAGTATGCGACAGCGGAAGCTCTTAATAATCACCTGAGAATAAACATGCTTAAAACGTCAACAAAAATGTTGGTGAGTTATAGGTTTAACCTATATATATCAAATCATAATAATAGACCACAAGATTTCATATTTCAATACACATCCCATACATAGAGATAAAAATCATTCATATGGTGAACACCTGGTAACCGACATTAACAAGATGCATATATAAGAATATCCCCATCATTCCGGGACACCCTTCGGATATGATATAAATTTCGAAGTACTAAAGCATCCGGTACTTTGGATGGGGTTTGTTAAGCCCAATAGATCTATCTTTAGGATTCGCGTCAATTAGGGTGTCTGTTCCCTAATTCTTAGATTACCAGACTTAATAAAAAGGGGCATATTCGATTTCGATAATTCAACCATAGAATTTAGTTTCACGTACTTGTGTCTATTTTGTAAATCATTTATAAAACCTGCATGTATTCTCATCCCAAAAATATTAGATTTTAAAAGTGGGACTATAACTCACTTTCACAGATTTTTACTTCGTCGGGAAGTAAGACTTGGCCACTGGTTGATTCACGAACCTATAACAATATATACATATATATCAAAGTATGTTCAAAATATATTACAACACTTTTAATATATTTTGATGTTTTAAGTTTATTAAGTCAGCTGTCCTCGTTAGTAACCTACAACTAGTTGTCCACAGTTAGATGTACAGAAATAAATCGATAAATATTATCTTGAATCAATCCACGACCCAGTGTATACGTATCTCAGTATTGATCACAACTCAAACTATATATATTTTGGAATCAACCTCAACCCTGTATAGCTAACTCCAACATTCACATATAGAGTGTCAATGGTTGTTCCGAAATATATATAGATGTGTCGACATGATAGGTCGAAACATCGTATACGTGTCTATGGTATCTCAAGATTACATAATATACAATACAAGTTGATTAAGTTATGGTTGGAATAGATTTGTTACCAATTTTCACGTAGCTAAAATGAGAAAAATTATCCAATCTTGTTTTACCCATAACTTCTTCATTTTAAATCCGTTTTGAGTGAATCAAATTGCTATGGTTTCATATTGAACTCTATTTTATGAATCTAAACAAAAAAAGTATAGGTTTCTAGTCGGAAAAATAAGTTACAAGTCGTTTTTGTAAAGGTAGTCATTTCAGTCGAAAGAACGACGTCTAGATGACCATTTTAGAAAACATACTTCCACTTTGAGTTTAACCATAATTTTTGGATATAGTTTCATGTTCATAATAAAAATCATTTTCTCAGAATAACAACTTTTAAATCAAAGTTTATCATAGTTTTTAATTAACTAACCCAAAACAGCCCGCGGTGTTACTACGACGGCGTAAATCCGGTTTTACGGTGTTTTTCGTGTTTCCAGGTTTTAAATCATTAAGTTAGCATATCATATAGATATAGAACATGTGTTTAGTTGATTTTAAAAGTCAAGTTAGAAGGATTAACTTTTGTTTGCGAACAAGTTTAGAATTAACTAAACTATGTTCTAGTGATTACAAGTTTAAACCTTCGAATAAGATAGCTTTATATGTATGAATCGAATGATGTTATGAACATCATTACTACCTTAAGTTCCTTGGATGAACCTACTGGAAAATAGAAAAATGGATCTAGCTTCAATGGATCCTTGGATGGCTCAAAGTTCTTGAAGCAAAATCATGACACGAAAACAAGTTCAAGTAAGATCATCACTTGAAATAAGATTGTTATAGTTATAGAAATTGAACCAAAGTTTGAATATGATTATTACCTTGTATTAGAATGATAACCTACTGTAAGATACAAAGATTTCTTGAGGTTGGATGATCACCTTACAAGATTGGAAGTGAGCTAGCAAACTTGAAAGTATTCTTGATTTTATGAAACTAGAACTTTTGGAATTTATGAAGAACACTTAGAACTTGAAGATAGAACTTGAGAGAGTTCAATTAGATGAAGAAAATTGAAGAATGAAAGTGTTTGTAGGTGTTTTTGGTCGTTGGTGTATGGATTAGATATAAAGGATATGTAATTTTGTTTTCATGTAAATAAGTCATGAATGATTACTCATATTTTTGTAATCTTATGAGATATTTCATGCTAGTTGCCAAATGATGGTTCCCACATGTGTTAGGTGACTCACATGGGCTGCTAAGATCTGATCATTGGAGTGTATATACCAATAGTACATACATCTAAAAGCTGTGTATTGTACGAGTACGAATACGGGTGCATACGAGTAGAATTGTTGATGAAACTGAACGAGGATGTAATTGTAAGCATTTTTGTTAAGTAGAAGTATTTTGATAAGTGTATTGAAGTCTTTCAAAAGTGTATAAATACATATTAAAACACTACATGTATATACATTTTAACTGAGTCGTTAAGTCATCGTTAGTCGTTACATGTAAGTGTTGTTTTGAAACCTTTAGGTTAACGATCTTGTTAAATGTTGTTAACCCAATGTTTATAATATCAAATGAGATTTTAAATTATTATATTATTATGATATTATCATGTATGAATATCTCTTAATATGATATATATACATTAAATGTCTTTACAACGATAATCGTTACATATATGTCTCGTTTAAAAATCATTAAGTTAGTAGTCTTGTTTTTACATATGTAGTTCATTGTTAATATACTTAATGATATGTTTACTTATCATAGTATCATGTTAACTATATATATATATCCATATATATGTCATCATATAGTTTTTACAAGTTTTAACGTTCGTGAATCACCGGTCAACTTGGGTGGTCAATTGTCTATATGAAACATATTTCAATTAATCAAGTCTTAACAAGTTTGATTGCTTAACATGTTGGAAACATTTAATCATGTAAATATCAATCTCAATTAATATATATAAACATGGAAAAGTTCGGGTCACTACAATTGGCGTATGTGTTTCGGAGTTTTCGGGGTTTCCCACTTTTTAACGGTTTCAATCTTTGCTGGATCCACCTGAATACCTTCTTTGTTCACTATGTGACCGAGGAATTGAAATTCTTCCAACCAAAATGCACACTTTAAAAACTTAGCGTACAGTTTTTCTTTTCTCAGCAACTCTATCACTTTTCTCAAATGTTATTCGTACTCTTGATCATTCTTCGAGTAAATAAGTATGTCATCGATGAAAACAATAACAAACTTGTTAAGAAATGGCCCACACACTCGGTTCATGAGGTCCATGAACACAGCTGGTGCGTTAGTCAATCCAAACAGCATAACCATAAACTCGTAATGACTGTAACGCGTCCTAAAAGCAGTCTTTGGAATATCATCCTCCTTCACCCGCATTTGATGATATCCAGAACGTAAATCGATCTTCGAATAAATCGACGAGCCTTGTAGTTGATCGAATAAGTCGTCGATTCTCAGTAATGGGTAACGGTTCTTGATGGTAAGTTTGTTCAACTCTCGGTAGTCGATACACAACCTGAATGTACCATCTTTCTTCTTGACAAACGGAACAGGAGCTCCCCATGGTGATGTACTTGGTCAAATGAAACCACGCTCTAAAAGTTCCTGTAACTGACTTTGTAATTCTTTCATTTCGCTGGGTGTGAGTCTGTATGGAGCACGAGCTATTGGTGCAGCTCCTGGTACAAGGTCTATTTGAAATTCAACGGATCGATGTGGGGGTAATCCCGGTAATTCTTTCAGAAATACATCGGAAAATTCTTTTGCGACGGGAACATCATTGATGTTCTTTTCTTCAGGTTTAACTTCCTTGATGTGTGCTAGAATGACGTAACAACCTTTTCTTATTAGTTTTTGTGCCTTCAAACTACTAATAAGATTTAACTTCGCGTTGTTCTTTTCTCCGTACACCATTAAAGGTTTTCCTTTTTCACGCATAATGCGAATCGCATTTTTGTAACAAAAAACCTCTGCTCTCACCTTTTTCAACCAGTCCATGCCAATTATTACGTCAAAACTCCCTAACTCGACTGGTATTAAATCAATTTTAAACGTTTCATCCCCCAGTTTAATTTCTCTCTCCCGACATATATTATCTGCTGAAATTAATTTACCGTTTGCTAATTCGAGTAAAAATTTACTGTCCAAAGGCGCCAATGGGCAACTTAATTTAGCACAAAATTCTCTACTCATATAGTTTCTATCCACACCCGAATCAAATAAAACATAAGCAGATTTATCTTCAATAAGAAACGTACCCGTAACAAGCTCTGGGTCTTCCTGTGATTCTGCCGCATTAATATTGAAAACTCTTCCACGGCCCTGCCCATTAGTATTCCCCTGATTCGGACAATTTCTAATAATGTGGCCCGGTTTTCCACCTTTGTAACAAACAGCGTTGGTATTACTTGCTCCGACACTATTCGTTTCGGCATTACTTGTTCTGACATTATTTGTTCCTTTAGTTCTGTTAAACTTTGGTCCATAGACCTCACACTTTGTCGCGCTATGACCATTTCTTTTACACCTATTGCAAAATGTCGTGCAAAACCCCTGATGATTTTCTTCACACCTATGACATGGCTGTTTTTGGTTTTTGTTGCCGTTGTTGTTATTGAGGTTGTTGTTGGGATTGTTATTGTTGTTGAAATGGTTGTTGTAGTTGTTGTTGTTGGGATGTTTGTTGTAGTTATTGTTATGATTGCGGTTATTGTTGCGATTGTTGTTGCGGTTGTTGGGATAGTTGTTGCGATTGTGGTTGTAATTGTTGTTGTTGTTGTTGTTGTTGTTGTTGTTGTTGTACTGGTGACTTTTGTCACCGTTTTCCTCCCACTTCCTCTTGAGTTGTTTTGTGTTGGCTTCTTCGGTCGCCTGCTCTTTAATTCTTCCCTCAATCTGATTTATGAGTTTATGAGCCATTCGACTTGCCTTCTGTATAGAAGCGGGCTCGTGTGAACTCACATCTTCTTGAATCCTTACTGGTAACCCTTTTACAAATGCGTCGATCTTCTCTTCTTCATCTTCGAACGCTCCCGGATACAATAGGCACAACTCTGTGAATCGTCGTTCATATGTGGTAACGTCGAACCCTTGTGTTCGTAACTCTCTAAGTTCTGCCTTGAGTTTATTGACTTCGTTTCTAGGACGGTACTGCTCGTTCATCAATTGCTCAAATGCCGACCACGGTAGTGCGTAAGCAGCATTTTGTCCTACCTGTTCAAGATAGGTGTTCCACCATGTTAACGCAGTACATGTGAAGGTATGCGTAGCGTACTTAACTTTGTCCTCTTCAGTACACTTACTTATGGCACACACCGATTCGACTTTCTCGGTCCACCGTTTCAATCCAAATGGTCCTTCGGTTCCATCAAATTCCAAAGGTTTGCAGGCAGTGAATTCTTTGTAGGAGCATCCTACACGATTTCTTGTGCCGTTAGCTGCATTGCTAGATTCAGAGTTATCGTTGGTATGTAGCGCAGCCTGTACTGCGGCTATGTTTACAGCAAGAAAGGTACGAAATTCCTCTTCGCTCATATTCATGGTGTGTCGAGTAGTCGGTGCCATTTCCTTCAAAATAGCCAACTGAATCGAGTTAATCATACAGAATATTAAGAGTAGTCAATAGTATTTCGTAGCATAATATGAACTCATTTATAAAAGCTCTTTCTTCATATTGGCGTTGCATAAGTTTAAATTCAGGTACTACCTACCCGTTAAGTTTATACTTAGTAGCTAATATACAATTCAACTACTACAATTCCATATGAAAAACTGATTATAATAATATATCACATATAAATATTCTTCAAACTTACAACATCGCTATATTACATATAACATGAAATATATTACACTTTGATACAGGACAGTTTTGAAGATAAATCTAGTTAATACGCAAGTTGTTCAGCAAAGAAAATAAAGACACGTAATTCATAAGTCCAGAAACAAGTCATGCATTCTGGTTTTACTAAGACGACTTCCCATCCTTGGTCTTGTGGAAAATAACCGTTATGACCATTGGCTAGGCAGCATGTTGTAATGTCGTCAAAAGGACGAGGGTTTCGTAATGTCCAACAGCCCCGTAATAATCTAAAAACCTTATTTCTCACCCCAACTACTAAATCCATCACTTGTGGGAAGGTTTTATTTAAAAGCTGCAATCCGATGTTCTTTTTCTCACTTTGGTAAGAAGCGAACATCACTAACCCGTAAGCATAACATGCTTCTTTATGTTGCATGTTGGAAGCTCTTTCTAATTCACGAAATCCTATGTTGGGATATGTTGAGTCAAAATAGGTTCTTAACCCGTAGCGTAAAATTGCATTTGGGTTCCCCGCATTTAACGCTTTAAAGAAAAAACGACGTAACTTACGGTCTCTCCAATGTGATATACCCCACCTATCAAAGAAAAGCCTTTTATAAACTAAGGCATTTCTGGAAAGTCTTTCAAATGTTTGACAAGTTAATTTCGCCATAACTAAATGTGCTGATGAATTCTGACCGACTCTAGACAAGATTTCCTAAATCATATCCTCTGGTAGGTCTTCTAAAATATTCGGTTGTCTACCCTTAACGTCCATTTTGTTTTTATACTGTAAAATAGACAAGGATTAGATTCATAAAAGATAATTAACAAATAATACAAGCAATTTTTACATAGAACATAGAAGTACAAGCACACTACAATACATATAATACACAACATGATTACAACCCTCTAATCTGAATCACTGGTTTCTTCTTCTTAGGAATTAGTTCGTTTTCCTAATTTTCTAGGAATATATGGTGTTCCTCTAATACGAGCCATCATTTTCCACAATGGTTTAGAAAAACCTGGTGGTTTAGAGGTTCCCGGGTCATTGTTACATTTTAGGAAATACGGACGTTGCCGATACATATAAAGTTCACGGGGTTGGAATCAGGTTTCTCTATTTTTATACCTTTTCCCTTATTATTTTCTTTTGCTTTATTAAATTGGGTCGAGGTAATTTCTATAACATCATCGGAATCCTCATCGGGATCCGATTCATCGGAAAATTGGTAATCTTCCCAATATTTTTCTTCCTCGGCGGAAACACCATTGACCATTATTAACTTTGGTCCGTTGGTTGAGGATTTTCTTTTATTTAATCGATTTACTATAGGTATCAATATTTCTTCCTCTGAAACCTCTTCTTCTTCCGGTTCCTCCTCTTTCGGTTCCTCCTCTTCCGGTTCCTCCTCTTCCGGTTCCTCCTCTTTCGGTTCCTCTTCGGGAATTTGTGAATCTTCCCAAAATATATTCGACTCTTCATTATTATTAGGTGAATCGGTGGGATTTGTACTAGTGGTAGACATCTATCACACAATATCAAACACATTAAGAGGTTAATATATCACATAATATTTACATGTTAATAATATATAGTTTTCAACAAAAGTGTTAAGCAATCGTTTTTAAAGAAAACACAGTCGAAGTCCAGACTCACTAATGTATCCTAACAAACTCAATAAGACACACTAATGCAAATTTTTGGTTCTCTAAGACCAACGCTCGGATACCAATTGAAATGTCCCGTTCATATTTATTATAAATGTTCCATATTAATTGATTTCGTTGCTAGGTTTTGACCTCTATATGAGACGTTTTTCAAAGACTGCATTCATTTTTAAAACAACCATAACCTTTATTTTATCTATAAAGGTTTAAAAAGCATTACGTAGATTATCAAATAATGATAATCTAAAATATACCGTTTACACACGACCATTACATAATGGTTTACAATAAGAATATATTACATCAAAAATAAGTTTCTTGAATGCAGTTTTCACATAATATCATACAAGCATGGACTCCAAATCTTGTCCTTATTTTAGTATGCAACAGCGGAAGCTCTTAATAATCACCTGAGAATAAACATGTTTAAAACGTCAACAAAAATGTTGGTGAGTTATAGGTTTAACCTATATATTATCAAATCATAATAACAGACCACAAGATTTCATATTTCAATATACATCCCATACATAGAGATAAAAATCATTCATATGGTGAACACCTGGTAACCGACATTAACAAGATGCATATAAGAATATCCCCTATCATTCCGGAAAATCCTTCGGACATGATAAAAACGAATTCGAAGTACTAAAGCATCCGGTACTTTGGATGGGGTTCGTTAGGCCCAATAGATCTATCTTTAGGATTCGCGTCAATTAGTAGATCGGTTTACTAATTCTTAGGCTACCAAGCAAAAGGGGCATATTCGGCTTCGATCATTCACCCATATAATGTAGTTTCAATTACTTGTGTCTGTTTCGTAAAACATTTATAAAACTGCATGTATTCTCATCCCAAAATATTAGATTTTAAAAGTGGGACTATAACTCACTTTCACAGATTTTTACTTCGTCGGGAAGTAAGACTTGGCCACTGGTCGATTCACGAACCTATAACAAATATGTACATATATATCAAAGTATGTTCAAAATATATTTACAATATTTTTAATACGTTTTAATATTTTAAGTTTATTAAGTCAGCTGTCCTCGTTAGTAACCTACAACTAGTTGTCCATAGTTAGATGTACAGAAAATAAATTGATACATATTATCTTGACCCAATCCACGACCCAATGTATACACATCTCAGGCTAGATCACAACTCAAAGTATATATATTTTTGGAATCAACCTCAACCCTGTATAGCTAACTCCAACATTACTGCATATAGAGTGTCTATGGTTGTTCCAAATAATATATATAGATGGGTCGATATGATATGTCAAAATATTTGCATACGTGTCTATGGTATCTCAAGATTACATAATATATTAGAATATATGTATTATACAATATAAGTTAGCTAGGATATGATTTGTATAGAATTGTTACAATATTTCCCGTAGCTACAACAATCAAAAAATATCCAATCTTGTTTTACCCATAACTTCTCCGTTTTAAATCCGTTTTGAGTGAATCAAATTTCTATAGTTTCATATTGAACTCTATTTTATGAATTTAAACAGAAAAAGTATAGGTTTATAGTCGGAAATATAAGTTACAAGTCATTTTTGTAAGAGGTAGTCTTTTCAGTCTAAAGAACGACGTCTTGATGACCATTTTGAAAAACATACTTCCACTTTGAGTTTAACCATGATTTTTGGATATAGTTTCATGTTCATAAGAAAAATAATTTTCCCAGAAGAACAACTTTTAAATCAAAGTTTATCATAGTTTTTAATTAACTAATCCAAAACAGCCCGCGGTGTTACTACGACGGCGTATGTCCGGTTTTACGGTGTTTTTCGTGTTTCCAGGTTTTAAATCATTAAGTTAGCATATCATATAGATATAGAACATGTGTTTAGTTGATTTTAAAAGTCAAGTTAGAAGGATTAACTTTTGTTTGCGAATAAGTTTAGAATTAACTAAACTATGTTCTAGTGATTTCAAGTTTAAACCTTCGAAAAAGGTAGTTTTATATATATGAATCGAATAATGTTATGAACATCATTACTACCTCAGGTTTTGTGGATAAACCTATTGGAAATGAGAAAAATAGATCTAGCTTCAAAGGATCCTTGGATGGCTTGAAAGTTCTTGAAGCAGAATCATGACACGAAAACAAGTTCAAGTAAGATTTCCACTCGAAATAAGATTGTTATAGTTATAGAAATTGAATCAAAGTTAGAATATGAGTATTACCTTGTATTAGAAAGATATCTTACTGTAAATAAGAAAGATTTCTTGAGGTTGGATGATCACTTTACAAGATTGGAAGTAAGCTAGCAAACTTGGAAGTATTCTTGATTTTATGAAACTAGAACTTATAGAATTTATGAAGAACACTTAGAACTTGAAGATAGAACTTGAGAGAGATCAATTAGATGAAGAAAATTGAAGAATGAAAGTGTTTGTAGGTGTTTTTGGTCATTGGTATATGGATTAGATATAAAGGATGTGTAATTTTGTTTACATGTAAATAAGTCATGAATGATTACTAATATTTCTGTAATTTTATGAGATATTTCATGCTAGTTGCCAAATGATGGTTCCCACATGTGTTAGGTGACTCACATGGGCTGCTAAGAGCTGATCATTAGAGTGTATATACCAATATTACATACATCTAAAAGTTGTGTATTGTACGAGTACGAATACGGGTGCATACGAGTAGAATTGTTGATGAAACTGAACGAGGATGTAATTGTAAGAATTTCTGTTAAGTAGAAGTATTTTGATAAGTGTCTTGAAGTCTTTCAAAAGTGTATGAATACATATTAAAACACTACATGTAAATACATTTTAACTGAGTCGTTAAGTCATCGTTAGTCGTTACATGTAAATGTTGTTTTGAAGCCTTTAGATTAACGATCCTGTTGAGTGTTGTTAACCCATTGTTTATTATATCAAATGAGATGTTAAATTATTACATTATCATGATATTATTATATATTAATATATCTTAATATGATATATATACAATTAAATGTCGTTACAACGATAATCGTTACATATATGTCTCGTTTCGAAATCATTAAGTTAGTAGTCTTGTTTTTACATATGTAGTTCATTGTTAATACACTTAATGACATGTTTACTTATCATTTATCATGATTAAACATAGTGTATCAATATCTTAATATAATTCATATGTATATAGTAAGACTTTATTATAACGATAATCGTTATATATATCGTTTCGAGTTTCTTAATTCAATAAACTCAATTTTATGTATATAACTCATTGTTAAAATACCTAATGAGATACTTACTTATCATAATATCATGTTAACTATATATATAATCATATATATGTCATCATATAGTTTTTACAAGTTTTAACGTTCGTGAATCACCGGTCAACTTGGGTGGTCAATTGTCTATATGAAACCTATTTCAATTAATCACATCTTAACAAGTTTGATTGCTTAACATGTTGGAAACACTTAATCATGTAATTATCAAATTTAATTAATATAAATAAACATGGAAAAGTTCGGGTCACTACAAGTTTCACATGTCGGTCTCGAGCATTAGGATTGTGATACACTATTACCCGACCTAGCTTATTAGACATGTATTGACCAACATATGTTCTCTAGGTTGAGATCTATGGTTATTTTGCATTCCGAGTTTCGGTCACATTTTGGTGAATGACCTTATGTGCTGCTAAGGTGAGTTTCATATGCTCCCTTTTTAATTGCTTTTGCAATCTATATTTTTGGGCTGAGAATACATGCACTTTATTTTAAACGCAATGGATACAAGTACATACTTAATTCTACACTGAGTTTGAACCAAAAATCCCTTAGCTTTGGTAACTAGTAACTGCCGGTTATAAGAACTGGTGGGCGCGAGTAGTTACATATGGATCCATAGGGCTTGACATCCCCGTATGTTCCAGGTATAGAAACCCTAGCCTGAACTATAAAACAGACGTATGCTATTTGAGTTTAGTACACGTTGGTTGGCGTGAATTGTACATGTTGGTTGCATGTATGTTAAAACAGGGGTACTTATTATATATACGTTAAAGTTTAGTTACCAGGGTGCCTAATCTTGTAGACTATTTTGATAAACATTTCTGGATGAAACAACTGAAATCTTGTGATCCACCTTTATATACAGATTATGCGAAACATTAAAACTATGAACTCACCAACCTTTGTGTTGACACTTGTTAACATGTTTATTCTCAGGTTCCCTAGAAGTCTTTCGCTGTTTGTTTATATGATAGACAAGCTTTGTGCATAGAGTGATACATGCTTTATTCAAGAAAACGTTGCATTCACAAAACCATTATCATGTATTATTGTAAACTATTATTTACGATGATTGTCTATATGTAGAAATCATCAGATGTCGAAAACCTTGGATTTAAATATTCATTTATGGTATACCTTTTCAAAAGAATGCAATGTTTATAAAACGTATCATATAGAGGTCAAATACCTCGCAATGAAATCGATGAATGACGTATTCGTCCATATGGATTTGGAGCGATCGTCACAAAAAGGCTGAAAGTTTCTCATCAAGAGACTAATGAAGCTAAGAATGTGTTGCCATTGGATACTGAAAAGCCTACTGAAAAAGCTGTTGATAAAAAAGATGAGAATGTGGCTGTGGAGTCTGAGGAAAAAGAGCAAACTGTTGATTTGCCATTGGTTAATGAAGCAGAAAAACAACCAGACCAGACTGAGGTTAGTGTATGACATAAGGCCTTCCTTGCATCTTTGCGTCTGCATCACTATATGATGCAAGCCTTCCTTGCGTCTTTGCGTCTTCGTTACTATTTGACGCAAGACCTACCTTGCGTGTTTGCGTGTTTGCGTCTGCATCACTATATCATCTTTTTTTTTATTTTGTAGAAAAAGGAAAGGAAGAGAAAAAGGAAGGAAAAGGATTGGGTTTGGTCCATGGTTGATAAATTAGTAAACGATCAAGGAACTTTGCAACCACCACCACCAAATGCATGGAGAGATCAAAGGAAGCATGTGGGGCCAGCAAAAGATTTGAAATCACTGATCATCAATAATCAAGATACGCGTTGCATGTTCATTTTTCAATATGAAACATTCCTCTACCTTGATGCTGAGTTTTGGAAACGTTTATTGGGAATGGCATTTTCTGGTTATTTGGAAAACATAGTAAGTTTGTTAATTATTAAAAACTTATGCATGTTTTAATTAATTTGTTTTTGCTTTTTAACATCATGATCAACTTGATCTGATTATAGCATATTGATGGATGGGCTACCTTCCTGTTGAGATTTTGGCAGAGGTTTTTCCCCCGAGCTAGCCAGATGTCCTCGAGTCCTCAGTTTCCGATTGTAGATTATACATGTAGTTCTCGATGGATGATTATGCCATTGGGTTTCCTCAATCAACTAGAGAGATTCAAGTCCTTTTATGATGATGACACTCAAAAGGAGGAGGAGATGGGGGGATACATCTAATCCTGGAGCAGAGGGGATCATTAAATTCAATCCCCCAGATTATATGTATTTGATTGGTCTTGGGGATGGTAGTGATGACCTTTATCCATCCTGGGCTGAATGTGATAAGGTTAATGCTTTTTTTTATATCAACTATCCATTTTGAGTAAACTGTTATAGGCGCAAGACATTTCTTGCATCTTTGCGTGTGTCGCAAAGGTCACCTTGCGCCCTTGCGCCCATTCGCAAAGACTTCCTTGCGTCCTTGCGTCAAACGCAAGATTAACCTTGCGTCTTCACTTTGGACACAAGGTCAACCTTGCGTCCTTGCACCACTCGCAAGGTCAACCTTGTGTCCTTGCTTATTGATCTTTTATGTTTCTTTAATTGCAGATTTTGATTCCAGTACATTTTTCAGATCCTGAACATTTTATACTACTCTCTTTGAACTTAGATGAACAGAGAGTATTTGTCTATGATAGTTTAAAGGGTTGTTTGGATAAAGGTCAACTCGATGCTGTCTTCAAAAACTTGTCAGATAACTTGCCGATATATTTGAAGGCTATAGATTACTTTAACAAGAAGAAGGACTCAAAAATTGTTGAGTATTATGAGAACAAAGAAGATGTAGAGTTGATGATTGAGGATTCACCGTATGTGCCAATGCAGAGTGGTGGCCATGGTGATTGTGGTGTTTGGGTCTGCATTCATATGGAGAGGATAGTTTTTGGTTGGGATCAGATTGACAACATTGGAGACCCTAAAAAGGCTGCTATGGAGTATAGAATTCATATGGCAAGAACATTCTTCCGTGCACGCTTTGACACACAGGAACCACCACCACCACCAAAGGAACCAAAGGTTGTTAAGTAGTTAACTTGTACTGTAAGATGTAATTATTATACAGTTTTTAGGTAGAGCATGTAATTTTGAATGTAAATACTCTGGGACAGACGCAAGGCTGTTTTTGCGTCCTTGTGTCAGGTTAAATGACAGATGCAAGGTCTTGCGTGCGTCCTTGCGTCTAGTTAAATGTCAAACGCAAGGTGTTGTTTGCGTCCTTGCGCATCCACTTGCATCCGTGCGCAAGCTTTGGTTTTGCGTCTTTGCATCTGTTTAAAGGTCTATCTTTACGTCTTGTGTTTGTTTAAGTTGTCCGACGCAAGGTGTGGTTTTGCGTCCTTGCGCCTTGGGTGTACAGCATTAATGGCCTATAAATACAAACTACAAACTGAGACTAGTAAACCATAAACACAAATTAAACTAGTAAACATTAATTTTGCACTAAACACAAAACATAAACTACAAACTGAGACTGATAAGCTTGGATAAACTAAAATATGAACTAACTAATTTTGGTCTAAATCGTGCGTTTGATAAAATTGAGACTGATAAGCTTGAGAAGGTTTTACTTTCTCTTTCGACTTTGACTTTGATTTTGAGACTTTTTTTTAACCCTCTGAGAAGTAGATTCACCGGTTAGGTCATAAGAAGCGCTGCATGTTGTTCAGTTATGACCTACTTGCTTGCAACGAGTACATGTTCTTACTTTCTTTTCAGTTTCTTCACCTTGAGATGGAATCCGATCGGTACCTTTTGGGCGTCCAGGTGCTCTTTTCTTTTGAATTGGGGGGTTTACGATTTTCAAGATCTTGGGCCCTGGATCCGACCATTCGGATCGATGGGGCAAAGGAAGGATGTGTTCGGAATACGTATTTATATAAGTTTGAGACATGAACCAATGTGATACATAACATGTAACATCTTCCACTCCGAAGAGTCGTGCTGCTGCAATTACATGTCCGCAAGGTATGCCTGATAATTGCCATTGCCCACATGTACAAGTTCTATCTTCTAGATTAACGAGGCCATTTTTCCTTCCATCACGCACCTCTATTAGATTGTTTGTCGATGGAAATGCTTGCCATCTTCTTGATTTGTTCGTCCTCTTGCCTAATTTTCGTTCAACATATGGAGTAACCGTTGAAGTAAGACTAACTGCTTTGTTGTGATGTTTGAAAAACCAATCCTGTATTGAAGTGCGAAAAAATTCCAATAACATGCAAACTCGTAGTTTGCGAGCATGTTTGGATAGAGCGTTAATAGACTCTACACTGTTGCTAGTAAGGTATGCATACCTAACATGATCAGCTTGACTTCTGGACCATTTGTTGAAACCAACGTCATTTAGATACTTGTGAGACGCTTTAAATTTTCTTTGAAATACACTAACATTATCTTGAAAATCTGACAAACGGTAAGCCTTAACCATTTTACAATAGTGCCATTCAAAATATTTGAATTTGTTGGACATCATTTTTATGTTCATGAATAGATGACGTGCGCAGAAAGAGTGAAAGGCTTCAGGAAACACATTTGAAATACCATGTGCTATTGAAGGAGCACGATCAGAAATAAAGGTAATCTCTGACATACGATTACTCATACCACAACTCTCTAAATGATCTCTTAGATTGCCAAAAAATCATGATCAAACCTCGTTTGTCTCGCCTTCACCAATTCCATAAGCCAATGGCAAAATTCCTTTATTGGCATCCATTGCAACAGCAACTAAATTTGTACCCAAGTATCCAGCTTTCAAATGTGCACCGTCAACGACGATAATAGGGCGAACATTTTGGACAAATGATCGAATCTGCACGCAAACAAATCAAATGAGATTGCTATTAGTTTAAGATAAAACAATTTTAGGATGAATGATACTTCCAACTGCGCCAAAAGACATGTAACACATCACGAATCTATTTTCATTGTCAGTCACCACATTTTTCATGCTTCCTGGGTTATGAATCTTAATGTTATGAAGATAAATGGGAAGCATTCGGAAAGAGTCATCCATACTGCCACGGAGCATCTCTATTACATGACACTTGGCTCTCCATGCTTGATTGTAAGAAATTCTCACCCGAAAACGGTTGCCAACATCATCACGTATATCTTTTAGTTTATAGTCTCGATTTGCAGCTTTGAACGATTCCATCAGAATACTTCCTAACACCTTTTTGGTTGCATGTTTATTATTTCCCATAATTTGGGTACGTGAGCATGTGTGTACGTCATGCAATTTCTTTATGATGAAGTTGTTAGTGTGGCATATTTTTTATGCACTACATTTCCACTCACAATTTGGCAACATGCATTTAGCGGTGAATCGAGATTTGTCCGACTTTACAGGCTTACTTTGGAAGTTTTCTTCAAGACATTTTGTGTATAGATGGTTTACAAAATCATCCTTGTTTAAAAAAGTTTGTCGAACTTTAATCAAATCAGATACTCTATACTGGTTGGTATTTGGCTCGTAGATTCAGTCTCTTGGTCATGCTCACTCAATAAAAGTGGCATATTCCAGAATACATCTTTTTTTTCTTCCTCTTCTTCATCTTCATCTTCATCTTGATCTTCTTTGTCATTTTCTTCCTCCGAATCACTAGACGCAACAACTGATTCAAAAGGGTGATCTGTTTTTTTAATTTTACATACGTTCTCAACTCCATAGTTGAAGAAATCAAACTCTTCTGTGTTTGGAGGTGGTATTTCAGGTCGTGCTTCTTTCAAATTGGGTGTCTGAAGGTTTGTTTGGGCCTCGTGTGTTGGTAGGTTTTGTTGGACATCGTGTGTTGGTAGGTTTTGATGGACATTGTGTGTTGGTAGGATTTGCAATGACTGTAAGTTTTCTGGGAGTTGATGCATTGTAACTTTGTCGACAATGTAAATATCAATAGGAGCATTTGACATTGCATGTTGTAGAAATTCACGAAAGTCTTCATAATCATCAGTAATATCAAAAACAAGATTATCGACAACATATCTCATTGAAACAGGTGCATTAGATGGCAAATTAATTTTTCTAAGAACATTTTTTAACAATATTCTTCGAGTAATTGGTTTTTGAGGAGCAACTGGGAGTTTTAATCGTGTTCTAAAACAATCTAGAGGCAAATACATAGGTAAGTTATTAATAAATTGAAAAGAACCACCACAACATATATGAATAACAAAGGTTTCATTATCACTACAACTCATTATTTAAAACAACAAGAGAAAAAATGGTGGAAAGTTACCTCAATGATGCTAAAAATGATATGATTTATGTGGAAATGAAGTGAAATGAAGCTGGTAATATGTAGTTCCAGGTATAATGATTATATAGAAATAAAAGGTTATCCGTAATAGTACAAAAATCTAGCAAAATCTTATCCACGAAATCAATGAAATCTTATCGGGATAAGACGCAAGACGCAAGGACGCAAGGCACAAGACGCAAAACGCAGGGACGCAAGGCTGTTTGTTACGTTTGGGCCTAAACGCAAGGACGCAAGGTCGCAAGGATGCAAGGTGTTTTGCGCCTTGCGAGGGCAAATTGTCAAACTTTTTTTTTAGGGCTGTCAGTCAACAAGCTTCAAAAAAATGGGTATTTTGGTGATATTCCCATATATGTATATGTATGTATGTATATATATATATATATATATATATATATATATATATATATATATATATATATATAGATATATATATATAAAGCCAAAAGTTCAAACGAGAACTATAAAAAAGGCGAGAACTGCGAGAACTTTTGATTTATAAAGATTTTCACATGTAACTAGATTGAATCACACATAAACCTTAATGAAAAGTATGAATGAACAAAAAATAGTTGAAAAACGCTTATATTTTACCTATATAATTAAATATATAGTTTCTCGTTCACATGTGCATATTTGTTTCCGAACATGTGAACAGTTTCATATAGTTAATAATTTAACATGTAATTTGAGCTAATGAACATATGTTTGTTAATGATATGTGCATTAATTAACATTTGCATGTAATTTGTTGCATTTAAACGCATAAAAACTATTAAACTAAATAGTTCTCGCAGTTCTCACCTTTTTATTGGTTCTCGTTTGAACCTGATATATATATATATATATATATATATATATATATATATATATATATATATATATATATATATATATATATATATATATATATTGGTTTTTGATTAACTTTGTGAGCTGACTAATCTGAGAATATATAAATTGAATGATCTTATATTCACGTTTATATTCTAACTTTTCTTAATCAATATAGATATTCATTTAATTACAATTTATTTATATACATCCGTTTTTTTTAGAAAAATAATAAAATTATATATTAAACTGAATAAACTTTACCATACATAGGCTTGGCTCAGTCCATCAAGATGTGCAACCTAACATCGACTAAATATATACACGACTATTAAATGCCGTGTAAAACTCGACTGTACAACAATGGTATGAGATATGAGAATCTGTCTTGATTTGAGTAACCCACTCTTGTTCACTGGTTAGTTGACGAAACATAAAAATCGGGGTTGATTAACCATTGGTGCCAATCGAGGGATAACTTCTTTAACCTTTTAGCTAACCAATTATAACTTTGATTTGAATTTCTGAGACGATGTTGCTTGATGTCCAAGGTTTGTGATAATGCTTCATTTATACATATATTTATTCTCGTTATCGGTTCTCATTGTTATTACTTTCGTATGGGTTTTAAGATCTTTCGATTCATATTTGATAAAAATGATTATTTGTAAGCTAAAGTGGTTTAGTGGAGCTTTACGGGTGATTTTAGCAAGATTTTAGCTCAAAAAAGACATTTAAGTTCATATTTTCAGCGAGCAGATTCGCAACTGCAGTTCATAATAACGCAATCGCGAGGTTCAAATGCGTAGATTTTATAATTCAAATGCCAGAACGTGAAGATTGAACTGATGCTCAAATTTTAGTTGGAAAAAATGTTTGGTCATGGATTTCGCGAATTGAATATAAAGCTCACAAAATGCTTACAAGTTTTTATTTTGGGCCGTGTGTTTTAACAAAATAAAAGCGGCTAGATGTTGGGCCGTATGTTGATTTGAAACAAGAAAAGCTAGGCGGTTATCTAACTTCAAGTGGACCACATCCTAATTTAAAATAAGATGGTGTTTTGTTGTCTTGAGCTCTAAGCATTTTTTAGCTGACATATTTCAAGAGGGAATGCAACTTTGGACTAATTATATAAATATATATTACGCCATCTTGGGACGGAAGAGATTAGATATAATTTAGGTTTAATTCTTTTTATCTCGAAAAAATAGCCGTCCCACTTTTGGGGTTTTGGTGCTCGGCGTGTAGCAAGAACAAAGAGAGGAAGGTTGCATTTATGTTTTCTACGTCAGACGAAAGAAGAGGAGATAAGGGCACTGACTAATTATTTATTTCGATAATTTACAATATTAATTTATATTTTGGTTTGTCTACGAACACACATATATTATTGCCATTGCTAGTTAATTATTTATGTGTATGCGAATGATTAATTATTTGTGCTTTAACTATTTGTGTTTGTGTTCAATCCTTATCATGAGTTGCTAAATTATTCGTATTCACTTAGATGATTGAACCTAGGTGATGAATTGCTAATTTTATATTTTTATATGATTGATAATTGTTCTTGATCCATGATTCTTAATTACTCCCATTGATTGATCCCATTAATTATAAGTCTGTTAATTGATGTAACGAGAGTTACTAAATTGATTAACTTGTCTAGGTTATTGAAAAATAATTAGTTTGGTTAAATTGCATGCGGGACACCAGTGCGATTAGACTTAGTAATTAACCCATCAATTGAGTACGTAATTGTGAAGCCTAAAAAGGGACTCCGATTTACCCTTCAACTGAATCACCATCTTGAGCAGTTATAAATTGATTGATTGTGTGCTTGGTTGAAAGATCCATTGTTGGTTGAATTATTCGAATTGAACCCGTCACATAGGTTATTTATTAGTTAACGACAGTTAATTGACGATTAATAACTTATGCTTCAACACCTTGTGTGATCTAGACAATTGTGTGAATACATAGGGACACCGAAGTAGGAACATAATTGGTGATTGGTTTGCGTTTAGTTCTTTCAATCGTGAGGTTACATAGGGACACTGAAGTAGCCGAGGTTTATGAAAATAAAACTGGACTGAGTCACATGATTTATCTGTTTTAATTGAAGCAATCCGGATCCTAGGGAATTGATTCTAGGTGGATACCCTTGTCTCATCTGAATTCTCGTTTATTTACTTTGCGTTAATTAGTTTTAAATCAAAACCCCCATTTTTACAACTTTGTTTTTAGAATAATTATTAGTTTTAAAATCTTGAACACTGCTCTCTGTGGACAAATTCGTAATCATATTACAATAAGATTAGGTGTGTTTTCCGCATATCAAATTTTTGGCTCCGCTGCCGGGGAGCGGTGTGTCTTAGGATTTTACAAGCTTTTAGTTATTCGATCCTTTCGTGAAAACTTGTTTTCGCGAAAGTTACTTTTCTGTTATTTTATTTTCAGTTTTACGCTTTGGTTTTGTTGTGTTGTGATCGCAGGTTTGGTACTAATAACTCTGGAACCGTCTAGAGTTTATCATACACGCAGCAAAGCTAAAGTTGAGCAAGAAATCGCCGACGGTTTTGCTGAATTACCTTTTTATATTCCGGATTTTGAATATATCAAGAAGGAAGAAGATACAATGGGTGAACCAGCGCAAGGTCAATCCATGGAAGCTTTAATGAAAGCCACGAGGGCTGGTAATGGACATGCCGTTAGACAACCAACAGTCAACACAGATTTTGAGGTCAAGGGGCAGATTCTTAATATGATAACTCATCAATGTCAGTTCAGGGGTACACCGAAAGAGGATGCATTCGAGCATCTTCGGAATTTTAAGAGTATTTGTAAATTGTTCAAGATTGCGAATGTCGAAGATACAGTTATCTACTTGAGGGTTTTTCCTTGGTCATTGAAAGATGACGCCAAGGACTGGTTAGAATCATTGCCTGAAGGTGATATTGATAATTGGACTACGATGGAAGATAAGTTTCTGTTGCGTTTCTTTCCAGCTTCTAAGGCTGCTCAATTGCAAAGTGACATTAATCACTTCACTCAAAAGCCACATGAGACACTTTATGATGCATGGACACGGTTTGGTAAGATGTTACGTAATTGTCCTCAACATGGGTTGAACAACTTCAATAAGGTCCAGATCTTCTATAAAGGTGTTAATGTGCCGACGAGGAAAGAAATAGATATTGCTGCAGGTGGTTCTTTGATGAAAAAGACTCCGGATGAATATTACAACATCATCTCCGAAACGGCTACACACTCATATGATTGGCATCAAGAGATGGATGTTTCTCGCTCTTCTTATGTTGCTAGTACCGAAACTAGTGACGAGCTTGCTTCAGTTAAAGCTCAACTTGCTACTGTTAAGAGACAGATGGAGTCCATGACTAAAGAGATGCATGCTATGAAAGTTGGTTGTGAATTGTGTCAAGGACCGCATCTGACGAAAGATTGTGATCAAGCATCCATGGAGGAACAGGCTAATTATCTGGGTTATGTCAAGAAGGGTGATTTTGCTCTTAGTGAATTTCCGGGTGGGAGACAATTTTTCAACCAAGCGAATATTACGGGTGCTAACAATTATCAGAGTGGTAATCAGGTTTATCAAGGTAATCAGAAGGTATATCTGTATAGGCCGCCTGGGTTTAATAACAGAAATCAGCAAGCACCGCCTAGAAATTTTCAGCAGCCTATGCCACCAGTTCAGCAGCCGGAAAATAAGATGCCTCCGTTGGAAGATTTGCTAAGGGGTTTTATCATGAAAACGGACGAGAGTATCACTGCTTTAAGGCAAGATGGTGAATCTACAAAGCTGCAAGTTAGAAATCAGCAGGCCTCGATTCAGAACTTGGAACGGGATGTGGGGCGTATTGCTCAATCTTTATCGGAGAGACCACTGGGTGCTCTCCTATCTAATACGCAGGCAAATCCGAACAATAAAGGGCCAGCTAGAAATGAGCACGTGAATGCTATAACCACTCGAAGTGGTTTGGTTATTAACAAGGAGACTCCGAAGTCTCCTCCTGTTGTTTCTCCTAATGTTTTGTAGGTACCTACCATTGAGGAGCTGAAGGAGGATGAGCCTAAGAGTGACAAGCCGACTGATGAAGAGCAAAAGTAAGATGATCCGCCGGAGATCATAACTAAATCACCACCGTTGAAGGAGTTCAAAGCGCCAATTCCTTACCCGAAAGCGTTGAAAAAGTATAAGCTCGCTAGTCAATATCAGAAATTTGCAAACATGATTAAACAGATTAGCGTGAATATGCCACTCACGGAAGTACTCCAGGGGATGCCTAATTATGGGAAGTTCCTCAAAGATCTTATCTCCAAGAAGGGTAAGTACCATGAGGTATCCGCCGCATTCCTCCATAGGGAATGTTCGGCCATCTTGAAAAAGAGCAAGATGCCTCCAAAATTGGGAGACCCGGGTAGTTTTCTTATCCCTTGTGTTATGGGTAATTCGAAAGTGTACGATGCACTTGCCAACTTAGGTGCTAGTGTTAACCTTATGCCATATTCATTATATCTTAAACTCGGCCTAGGAGACTTGAAACCTACAAGAATGGGGTTTCGCTTAGCGAACCACTCTTTTGATACCCCCATTGGAATAGTCGAGGACATATTGGTAAAGGTTGTGTCACTTGTATTCCTAGTTGATTTCGTGATCTTAGAGATGAGAGAGGACACTAAGGTGCCCATTATTTTAGGTCCACCATTCTTCAACACCGCGGATGCTATCATCCACGTTCAAAAAGAACAACTTAGCTTAGGTGTTGGGAATGAGAGGGTGATTTGTCACATAAATAAAGCCATGAGACACCCTATTTCAACCGATGATGAATGTTTTGCTATTGATGTTATTGATAATTGTGTTGAGCATGATTTGCAGGAGTTATTAAGTGTAGACACGTCGGATGTAATTATGATGGGTGAAGTCAACGGTGACTTTGACCCGGAAGTTGAGTTGGAGGATTTGCTTAAAGAGGATGAGCTTAAAGAATCGGAATCATTTGAAACTATCCGGTTAAAAAATGAATTCTGTATCAAAACATCTCTCGAAGAACCGCCCACCTTGGAGCTTAAGGAGCTTCCACCTCACATGGAATATGCTTATCTTCAAGGTACGTCCCAATTGTCGGTTATTATTTCTTCTACACTTACCGGCGACCAAAAGGGTCGGTTGGTTTCTGTTCTTAAATCCCACAAAAGGGCAATAGCTTGGAAAACCTCAGACATACCGGGAATCAATCCGGCCTTTTGTACTCATCGAATCCTAATGGAAGATGATTTTAAACCCGTGGTACAAAGGCAACATCGTCTAAACCCGAATATGAAAGAGGTCTTTAAAAAAGAGGTGGTTAAATTGCTCGATGCCGGGTTAATTTATCCCATCTCGGAGAGCCCGTGGGTAAGCCCCGTTCAAGTCGTGCCCAAAAAGGGGGGCACGACTGTTGTTTTCAACGAGAGGAACGAACTTGTTCCTACTCGTACCGTCACGGGGTGGAGAGTTTGTATAGACTATCGTCGTTTGAACGACACCACTAGGAAGGATCACTTCCCTCTTCCATTTATCAATCAAATGCTTGAGCGTTTGGCGGGAAGGGAGTTCTACTGCTTCTTAGATAGATTTTCAGGCTACTTCCAAATCCCCATCGATCTGAAGGACCAAGATAAAACCACATTTACTTGTCCTTTCGGTACCTTTGCTTATCGGCGAATGCCATTCGGGCTATGCAATGCCCCGAGAACCTTCCAAAGGTGTATGGTCGCCATCTTTCATGACATGATCGAGGACTCCATGAAAGTTTTCATGGATGATTTTTCTGTCTTGGGAGACTCTTTCGACGTGTGTCTTGCTAATCTTAAAAAAGTGCTAAAAATGTGAGAGGAATCAAACCTTGTTCTCAATTGGGAAAAATGCCACTTCATGGTGAAGGAAGGCATTGTCTTAGGGCACAAAATTTCTCGTGTAGGTATTGAGGTTGATAAGGCCAAAATTGATGTTATTTCGGGCCTTCCTAAACCTATAAATGTTAAAGCCATTCGTAGTTTTCTTGGTCACGCGGGATTCTATAGAAGGTTCATCAAGGACTTTTCTAAGATTGCCCGACCATTGACCAAACTCCTTGAGAAGGACGTTCCATTCGACTTCAATATCGAGTGCAAAAATGCCTTCAACTTCTTAAAAGAGAAGCTCACACACGCTCCTATCATGGTATCCCCCGATTGGTCACATCCTTTCGAGCTTATGTGTGATGCTAGTGATTTCGCGCTAGGCGCGGTTTTAGGTCAATGCCACGTTAATCACTTTAAACCTATTTACTACATGAGTAAGACACTTACGGGGGCTCAATTAAATTATACCACCACGGAAAAGGAACTCCTTGCGGTCGTCTTTGCGTTTGATAAATTTAGGTCATATTTGGTGTTGTCTAAAACGGTTGTTTACACCGATCATTCGGCCCTTAAGTACTTGTTCTCTAAACAAGATGCTAAGCCTAGACTCATTCGTTGGATTCTTCTTCTCCAAGAATTTAACATTGAGATCAAGGATAAAAAGGGTGCCAAAAATTTAGCCGCGGTTCATTTATCTCGTCTTGAAAATCCAAACCTAGAGGAATTCGATGAATCGGACATTCACGATACATTCCCCGATGAGTCCCTTATGAGTATTGAGACTGAATCTGAAAATCCTTGGTTCGCCAAAATTGCTAATTATCTAGCCGCGGGCATTCTTTCCAAAGGTTTAACTTACCAACAAAAGAAGAAATTCTTTGCGGATATTAACTTTTACTTTTGGGATGCTCCACACCTTTTTTGAATAGGGGCGGATCAAGTGATTCGTCATTGTGTTTATGGGAAGGAAGCTCAACAAATTCTTGAGCATTGTCACCAAGGACCCACGGGTGGGCATCTTAGAGCTAGCTATATGGCTAAGAAAATCTTCGATTCGGGATTCTATTAGCCTACCATTTTCAGAGATGCTAGTGCATTTATCAAAACTTGTGACGCTTGCCAAAGGGCGGGAAACATCTCCAAAAGAGATGAAATGCCCCAAACAAGTATTCAAGTTTGTGAGATATTTGACATTTGGGGGATAGACTTCATGGGGCCTTTTTCCGCATCCAACAAATGCAAATACGTCGTTGTGGTGGTTGACTACGTGTCAAAATGGGCGGAGGCCAAAGCTTTGCCTACTAATGACGCAAGATTCGTCGTTGACTTCCTTAAAAATCTCTTTTCGCGTTTTGGGCTTCCAAAGGCCTTGATTAGTGATCGCGGTACACACTTTGCAAATCAACTACTCGAGAAGGTGCTCAAGAAGTACGGTGTAACCCACCGTTTCTCCACGGCTTACCACCCTCAAACGAGTGGCCAAGTTGAGAATACTAACCGCGCACTAAAACGCATTCTTGAAAGAACGGTGGAAAATAATCCTAAGATTTGGAACCGGAAGTTAAATGACGCGCTATGGGCATTTCGAACTGCATATAAAACACCCATTGGTACTACACCATTCCGTCTCATTTACGGAAAAGCGTGTCATTTGCCGGTTGAAGTGGAGCATAAGGCGTATTGGGCACTTAAACAGTGTAATACCGACCTTAATGAAGCGGGAGAACATCGGTTTTTGCAAATTCATAAACTTGAGGAATTGCGAAACCATGCTTATGAGAATTCACGCATTTATAAGGAGAAAACGAAGTTATGGCATGATGCGCGTTTGAAGATGAGAAAAGAATTTGAATCGGGCGATAAAGTTTTGTTATTTCAATCTAAGTTCAAATTCTCCGCCGGAAAGCTTAGGTCACGATGGTCCGGTCCATTCGTGGTGAAGAAAGCTTTTCCGGCCGGGCACGTAGAATTGTTTGATAAAGAGGGGAGAAGCTTTAAGGTGAATGGTCATCGGTTAAAGTTGTATAACGAAGCATTCGACAACACCGAGAAGGAGGACCTCACCTTCTACCCGAAAGATGCTTGAGCGAAGGAAAGAGTCGAGAAAATGACTCGTTAAAAACTCAATTTTGTAGAGTTTGTTTTTGTTAGGTAATTTGTGTGTATTTTTGCTTTAATTGTTAAACCATGAAAAATCCAAAAACATTATAAAACCTGGAAAAAAAAACAAAAAAAAAATATTTTTCTTTTTGTGTTTTGTTCTTGTGTAATCATTACTATAATGTGATGACAATCGAGGAATGGCCGTCAGTGCAGAGCCGTCTGTCACTCCGTTTCGCGATTATATTGCTCTACATCCGGTTATATTTTTCTCATTCACTCTATTGTCCTCTCGAATTTATACTTTATATTTCTGATTTCATGTAAATGAGGGCATTACATGATCTTAAGTGTGGGGGGAGAGATATAAATTCTTGCGGATGTAATACACTTGGCTTGAGTCTTATTTTTGATTGAATTGTTGAAAAATTTGGGAAATTTTAAAATTTTTGACTCATTCAAAAAGCCAAGTGTAGTTGTTTTATGAAGCAAATGTTATCACTTTTGTAAGTTAAATTGTGCAGGTACCTCTATGATTTTGGTGAATTTGGTGTTTTGTATTGTCTTTTGCGTGAGTTATGTGTAATAAGGAAGCAAAGTCTTCCAGGGTTTAAAAAACCAAAATTGTAGGATGATTCAAATGCATCCATGAAGGAAGTTAAGTCTTCCGAATGCCTGTCTTACTTGGTGTAGGAGACTTCCTAATCTACATCATTTCATACTAACATTGGTTAATACTTAATTTCACGATGTATTACACCGATGTATCGTACTGTGGGAAGAGGAGCCTCGAGCTTCAACCGTGCTGTCTTTTTATGTAAGAGCAATGGCTTCGTGCTAGCGTTTGCTTAGACAACGCACGCCATGGCCAAAAGCCATGGTAACCTTTAAAATACGAGAATGTAGTATCTGCTTCCTACATTTTCTTAAAATTAGCATAAAAGCTAAGATGCGTGGGAAGTGGGGTCCAAGGACCTTAAATAAAACTTTAAACAAGTGTTTAAACACTTCCGGGAGAATCGAGTCCTCCCATGTTGTTCTTAGGAAGTAAAGTCTTCCGAACTTGTAAGTAAAGTCTTACAAGTAAAGTTTGTTTCAAAAGACCATTGCTTGAAAGTAAAGTCTTTCAGGTTTCGTGTAATAGACCCCTCGAAAAATTTACACCCAAGGTAGGTCGCTTAAGTGCAACTACCTGTGCAGCTGTCCCATAATCGGAAAGGCTTGTATGACACCGGCTTTTGAGCCTAATCATGGAATTGATGGACCTCTTAATTAGCCACGTGGGGCACTAATTCCACGGACCTCCGTCAATCCTTTCGCCCTACTATGAGAGAAACCATAGAGTTATGATTGAAAACTTGATGAGTGCCGGTCATCCTATGCCCGGATTGACCATAAAGATAGGGGTAACCAGTCCCCTACGCTTTGGCACACCCACCTTAACCCAATTTTTGAAATTGACGATTTTATATGGAATTGACAAATCATTGGTTTTTTGGGGGCATGGAGGTGAAAGAGGGATAGCCATAGCGGGTTGATGAAAGAAGCATACTTTTTGAAGGCATATACTTTGTGCACGATAGATTCCTTGGTGAACAATAATTTTGAGTTCATTTTGATGGAGTTGACTTTGATTCGGGGAAGTGAAGCTTTTGGGTAATCATGAGTTCGATTTTGGAAGAGTGTGGTTGATTAAAGGCTTGAACCTTGCGCTTGTTTTGTTGAAGACTACACGATATGGATTTAACGCTTTTGAAGACAATATCGATATGTCTTGATTCTATAATTATTAAAGACTTGTTCGAGTGTGTTTATCTTTATTAAAGTTGATATCATTTGAAGATAGACTTACTTGAGGACAAGCAAGGTTCAAGTGTGGGGGAATTTGATAACGCTTCATTTATACATATATTTATTCTCGTTATCGGTTCTCATTGTTATTACTTTCGCATGGGTTTTAAGATCTTTCGGTTCATATTTGATAAAAATGATGATTTGTAAGCTAAAGTGGTTTAGTGGAGCTTTACGGGTGATTTTAGCAAGATTTCAGCTCAAAAAAGACATTTAAGTTCATATTTTCAGAGAGCAGATTCGCAACTGCAGTTCATAATAACGCAATCGCGAGGTTCAAATGCGTAGATTTTATAATTCAAATGCCAGAACGTGAAGATTGAACTGATGCTCGAATTTTAGTTGGAAAAAATGTTTAGTCATGGATTTCGAGAATTGAATATAAAGCTCACAAAATGCTTACAAGTTTTTATTTTGGGCCGTGTGTTTTAACAAAATAAAAGCGGCTAGATGTTGGGCCGTATGTTGATTTGAAACAAGAAAAGCTAGGCGGTTATCTAACTTCAAGTGGACCACATCCTAATTTAAAATAAGATGGTGTTTAGTTGTCTTGAGCTCTAAGCATTTTTTAGCCAACATATTTCAAGAGGGAATGCAACTTTGGACTAATTATATAAATATATATTATGCCATCTTGGGACGGAAGAGATTTATCTCGAAAAAAATAGCTGTCCCACTTTTGGGGTTTTGGTGCTCGACGTGTAGCAAGAACAAAGAGAGGAAGGTTGCATTTATGTTTTCTACGTCAGACGAAAGAAGAGGAGATAAGGGCACTGACTAATTGTTTATTTCGATACTTTGCAATATTAATTTATATTTTGGTTTGTCTACGAACACACATATATTATTGCCATTGCTAGTTAATTATTTATGTGTATGCGAATGATTAATTATGTGTGTTTTAATTATTTGTGTTTGTGTTCAATCCTTATCATGAGTTGCTAAATTATTCGTATCCACTTAGATGATTGAACTTAGGTGATGAATTGCTAATTTTATATTTTTATATGATTGATAATTGTTCTTGATCCATGATTCTTAATTACTCCCATTGATTGATCCCATTAATTATAAGTCTGTTAATTGATGTAACGAGAGTTACTAAATTGATTAACTTGTCTAGGTTATTGAAAAATAATTAGTTTGGTTAAATTGCATGCGGGACACCAGTGTGATTAGACTTAGTAATTAACCCATCAATTGAGTACGTAATTGTGAAGCCTAAAAAGGGACACCGATTTACCCTTCAACTGAATCACCATCTTGAGCAGTTATAAATTTATTGATTGTGTGCTTGGTTGAAAGATCCATTGTTGGTTGAATTATTCGAATTGAACCCGCTACATTGGTTATTTATTAGTTAACGGCAGTTTATTGACGATTAATAACTTACGCTTCAACACCTTGTGTGATCTAGACAATTGTGTGAATACATAGGGACACCGAAGTAGGAACATAATTGGTGATTGGTTTGCGTTTAGTTCTTTAAATCGTGAGGTTACATAGGGACACTGAAGTAGCCTAGGTTTTATGAAAATAAAACTGGACTGAGTCACATGATTTATCTGTTTTAATTGAAGCAATCCGGATCCTAGGTGGATACCCTTGTCTCATCTGAATTCTCGTTTATTTACTTTGCGTTAATTAGTTTTAAATCAAAACCCCCATTTTTACAACTTTGTTTTTAGAATAATTATTAGTTTTAAAATCTTGAACACTGCTCTCTGTGGACGAATTCGTAATCATATTACAATAAGATTAGGTGTGTTTTCCGTATATCAGTTTGTTACGAAAAACTTTGTTATTCGATGTTTCCAAATCAAATAGCCACACGCCCATTTTTTGGCTTGTTAAATGGTTGAACCCATCAAGGTGTTTGCAAAGTTTTGTTTTGATGTAAAAGTGTCTTCAAGTGAAAGGAATGATTTATTGAATATTCCACCATCTATCGAGGAGGTTCCAAACGTTTGCTGCTTCCAGACAATGTAACAAGATGTGTTCGATTGATTCTTCGTTGTTGTTACAAAGGGGGCATAAAATAGGGTCCAAATATATCGCACGTTTATCTTATTCCGTTTTTTTGCAAGGATCCTCTTCATGAGCGCTCTCCAAATGAAAATGTCAACTTTTTAGGGAAGTCCTTTGTTGACCAAAGTTTCCATGTTTGTTGTGTGTGCCTCAAGTTTGTTGTCATCGATCAATTTTGCCAACGCTTTAGTGTAAAATACGTCGTTGAATCTAATACTCATTCCCATGAGTCGTTTCTGTCAGAAAAGAAAAAAGAAGAGTTTAAGTTGTTAAGTTCTATAAGCTCATTCAAGGCTCGACCACGAGGTGGTCTTGCCCAATTCAAGTTTCCGGTATTAATCGAATCAGCACAAATTAATTTTTCTATTATTAACGCCCCTTTAATAGACTCGAGATTATAAAGTCTGCTGCATATCGATTTTAGAGGGGCAGTGCCTATCCACGTTACATTCCAGAAGGCATTGCTGCTACCATTTCCCACGTTCCTGATGATAGAACTTAAAAAGCTTATGCCAAGATTATCAATTACTTTACCATCCTTGATTATTTCCATCCAAGTAGAACGACCTGATATGTACATGTGAGTGTTGGAATCAAAACAACCACCGTCATCCCCATAAATACTTAATAGTAATTTTAGTCCAAAAAGTATTTGGTTCGTTTGTAAAATGCCACCACCATTTACATAGCAATGACATATTTTTTGCAAAAAGAGAACCTATGTTTAACCCCTTTTTTATAAGAAAGCAATGTTCGGTCTCATTTGACCCAACATAGTTTTTTCTCCGAATCATTCCCGCCCTTGAAAATATTTCTTCTCATAGCTTCGAGTTTGATGATGATGGATGATGGTGCACGGAAAATGGAAAAGTAATATAAAGAAAGGATGCTCAGGATATATTTCACCATTGTAAGTCTTCCACCGAATGAGATAGTCTTTGCTTTTCAATCCGAAAGTCGATTCTTAAATTTCTCGATAACGAGATTCCATTCCGCTTCATTGTGCAACTGTGCAAGTAAAGGAAATTTATTTTATTTTAATACATGTAACGTAAAATTAAATTTACAATAAAATAAAAGAACAATAATTCAGGATGCTAATACTAGGGTTTCTAAATCTCCGAAATTAAATAAGAGATTTTCTTAAGTTCGGGTTTTCTAGTTAGACGCTAATGGTCGTATTTATTCAAGAGGATAAATAAATAAGGATGGACTAAGCATAATGTCACGGACTTATCTCGATAAGCTCACGTGCGGCACTTAGTCTCTACTAAGTCAGCCTTTCTCGGACCTTATAACGATTCAAGTAACCAAAAGAGAAAATATTATAGAACAAGTGGAATTGAAGAAAATACTTATATTGCTTGAGAATGCTTTACAAGAGAGAATGTTTGAGATTTGAGGTGTGGTGTGCCAAATGAGACCACCCCTATTTATACTACTCCTAACACAAAATGGATGGCTAAGATTAATCTAAATCAATGGTTAGGATCTAAGTACTAGAAACTTCAAGTATATACATGGAGATAGATATTTCCATGAACATTCCATACCATTCCATGGAAGAACTCATGGGAAAGTTCTAGGGAGCTTCCATGATGTTCTTGGGCCTTCCATGAGGTTCTTGGGTTAAAACTCTTAATTGGGTCATAATCTTAGTGGGTTGGGCCACAAACTTGTTGGGTTGTGACATTCTCCCCCACCTAAGCTCGCGACGTCCTCGTCGTGTGATCCTCGTGATACTTCTTGATTTTGTCTATGAACTGCCACAATAAGTCTTCGGCTTCCCAGCTTGCTTCACTATCGGGCAAGTTACGCCACTTAACTAGGTATTCTCTATATCTCGGTACACCTCGCCTCCGCACCGTTCGATGCAACAAGATATCTTCCACTTCACGATCGAACGAAGTCGCAACTGCCATTGGTGCTCGTTTGGAAACTCCTCGTTCTGGGTCTTCCTCGTCCCCATGATAAGGTTTTAGAAAACTTACGTGGAAGACTGGATGAATCTTTAACTTGGGCGGTAGTTGAACTCGATAAGATACGTTCCCAACACGTCCAATTACCGGGAATGGGCCTTCATATCTCCGGATCAATCCTTTGTGCACCTTCCTAAATGTTTTGAATTGTTGAGGTAAAAGCTTCACCATCACTTGGTCCCCAACTTTGAACTCAACATGTCGTCTTTTCTCATCCGCCCATTTCTTCATTTTCTTGGCCGCCTTATCTAGTGATGCCCGCGCCAAGTCGGCTTGTTCGTGCCACTCCTTCATCGTTCTATAAGCGGCTGGGCTGCTTCCATCATATGAAGCGGCCAAAGCATTCGGGGTCAAAGGTTGGCGTCCTGTCACCAACTCAAAAGGACTCTTCCCCGTGGACTCACTCCTTTGCATGTTATAAGAGAACTGAGCAATATCAAGAAGCTTAGCCCAATCATGTTGATTTGCACTTACATAGTGTCGAAGATAGAGCTCCAATAGTGCATTCACCCTTTCCGTCTGTCCGTCTGTTTGGGGATGAAAACTCGTGGAGAAATTCAAGTCCGTCCCCATGATCTTGAACAACTCCGTCCAAAAACGCCCTGTGAACCTCGGATCTCGATCACTTACTATCACATGCGGTATCCCCCAATACTTCACCACATTCTTGAAAAATAGTTTTGCGGTTTCATCCGCGGTAACTTCGGATGATGCGGCTATGAAGGTACCATACTTAGAAAACCGGTCTACCACGACTATAATACTCCCACACCCTTCCGACTTAGGTAAGCAAGTAATGAAGTCCATGGAAACACTCTCCCATGGTCCTTTCGGTGTAGGTAGCGGCTGTAATAGTCCTCCTGGTTGGCGTTGCTCTATCTTATCTTGTTGGCATATTAGGCATGTTCGCACGTACGTCTCTACGTCGTCTTCCATCCTTGGCCAATAATAAGTGCCTTCTACTAATGCCAGTGTCCTCTTAATACCTGGATGACCCGCCCACTTTGAATCATGACACTCCTTCAAGATTGTCCGCCTAAGATCACCCCACTTAGGCACATATAACCGGTCTCCTTTGGTGAATAATAGATCACCCTTGAGCCAAAACCTTCGCGTTTTCCCATCTCGAGCCAATCCAACAAGGTTTTTGGCTATAGGATCATGCTCTAATCCCTCCTTTATACGATCTTGAAGGAAGAATTGTGGTTTTGTGATCGCTGCAAACTCCGCCTTACGACTTAGGGCATCAGCTACCACATTGGCCTTCCCAGGCTTATACTCCAACACATAGTCAAATTCGGCTAGGAAGTCTTGCCAACGAGCTTGTTTGGGACTCAACTTCTTTTGGGTTTGAAAATAACTCGTTGCCACATTATCCGTCTTGATCACGAACCTTGATCCCAAAAGATAATGCCTCCATGTCCTCAAACAATGAACCACCGCCGTCATCTCCTTCTCCTGCACAGTGTACTTCCTTTCCGCCTCGTTAAGTTTCCGGCTTTCGAATGCGATCGGGTGACCCTCTTGCATTAGAACTCCTCCAATAGCAAAGTCCGATGCGTCTGTGTGTAACTCGAACGGAATGGTCACATCCGGAAGTCTCAACACTGGTTCTTCCATGACCGCTCCTTTCAACTCTTCAAATGCTGCTTGACATGTCTCATCCCACAACCAAGCTTTGTTCTTCTTTAACAATTCTGTCAATGGAGCCGCTTTCGCCGAGTATCCCTTGATAAAACGACGATAGTAGTTTACTAAACCAAGGAAAGATCGTAAATCAGTCACCTTCGTTGGTGCCTCCCACTCTTGAATTGCCTTGACCTTAGCCCCATCCATGAGTAACTTCCCATTTTTAATTCTATGTCCAAGAAAATCCACCTCCTCTAATCCGAATGAACATTTCTCTAGCTTCACATACAACTCGTTGTCCCTTAGTACTTGAAATACTTGCTTCAAGTGCCTCACATGATCTTCCATGGTATCGCTATACACGACTATGTCATCCAAGTACACCACGACGAACTTGTCGAGGAAGTGGTGAAATAATTTGTTCATCAAAGTACAAAATGTGGCAGGGGCATTGGTTAAGCCAAAGGGCATGACTAGGAATTCATAAGCGCCATACCTCGTCACGCATGTGGTCTTAGCCTCATCTCCTTCGGCAATTCGGACTTGATAATATCCCGATCTCAAGTCTAACTTGGAGAAGTATCTCGCCTTCCCAAGTTGATCGAACAAATCAGCAATAAGTGGGATTGGGTATTTGTTCTTGATAGTTACCTTGTTGAGTGCCCGGTAATCTATACACATCCTCAAGGACCCATCCTTCTTTCTTTGAAATAGCACCGGAGCACCATACGGGGATTTTGACGGTCGGATGTATCCCGCATCCAGCAACTCCTTGAGTTGTCTTCGCAACTCCTCCAACTCGGGTGGTGGCATTCGGTATGGGGCTTTGAAAGGTGGTTTTGATCCCGGCTCCAACTCGATCGCATGGTCAACCTCCCTTCTAGGTGGTAACTTCTTTGGTAACTCCTTGGGCATGACATCCTTGAACTCATCAAGGACCTTCTCAATTTCCTTGGGTACCTCTAGTTCTCCCTTATCTTCGACCGTCTCTTGCTTTGCTACCGCTAAATAGCATGTCTCATTCTTGTTGTACCCCTTCTTGAATTGCATGGCCGAAAGTGACTTGGATGCACTCTTGCTTCCACGTTCGGTTGACACCATACAAGTCTTCTCACCATCCAAGATACACAGTGAATTAGCAAACGGCATAGGAAAACCGCGTACCTTATCTAGGAACTCCATCCCAAGTACTAACTTGAAGTCGTCCATAGGCACGACTGAGAGATCAATCATTCCTTCCCATTCTCCAATCTTCACATATACGTCTTTAGCCACCCCACTAATCGGTCTGGCACTCGTGTTCACCGTCTTCATCATGCCACTCTCTTTTGTTTCCTTAAGTCCTAGCCTTTTGGCTTCATCGGTGGAGATAAAGTTATGAGTTGCTCCCGTATCCACCAAAGCTCGTACCCGATCTCCACAAATGTTAATATCTACGAATTGGAGTCCTTTAGCCACTACCTTGGGTATCTCCGTCTTGGCCTTGATTGCGTTGAGGATATGCATTGATCCTATGCACCGCTCCTCATCCTGACAACCTGCCTTTTGAGCTTCCATAGCATGAAGGCTAGCTTTCTTCGGACAATCTCGGGCTCCATGAGGTCCATCAAATATGAAACATCCATCATTCTTGTAAGAAGTTTTTATGCTCTTGTTATTCCCGGTTGGTGGCTTACGTGTATTATCATTCCTTGATTGGGCGGGCTTATCTCCCCCACCTTTCTCATGGCTCACCTTCTTATCTTTTGACTTGAACGAATCTTTCCTATTAGCATGGTCGACTAGTGCCTCCGCTTGAGCAATTGCGGTGGCAAGGTCTTGGACTCCTCGTCTCTCCAACTCCGTTTTTGTGAAGACCCGTCCTAATCCATCCGGACGAAGTCCATATCGATTATAAACGATTCACAACAGTTGATTACATCGCGAGATACTTGACCTCTATATGATACATTTTACAAACATTGCATTCGTTTTTGAAAAGACAAACTTTCATTACATCGAAAGTTGACAGGCATGCATACCATTTCATAATATATCCAACTATAATTGACTTGATAATAATCTTGATGAACTCGACGACTCGAATGCAACGTCTTTTGAAATATGCCATGAATGACTCCAAGTAATATCTATAAAATGAGCAAATACACAGCGGAAGATTTCTTTCGTACCTGAGAATAAACATGCTTTAAAGTGTCAACCAAAAGGTTGGTGAGTTCATTAGTTTAACTTAAACAATCGTTTCCATCATTTTAATAGACCACAAGATTTCAGATTTCCATTTCTCATAAACATACGTCCCATGCATAGAGACAAAAATATCATTCATATGGATTGAACACCTGGTAACCGACATTAACAATATTCATATATAAGAATATCCCCATCATTCCGGGATCCTCCTTCGGACATGATATAAATTTCGAAGTACTAAAACATCCGGTACTTTGGATGGGGCTTGTTGGGCCCGATAGATCTATCTTTAGGATTCGCGTCAATTAGGGTGTCTGTTCCCTAATTCTTAGATTACCAGACTTAATAAAAAGGGGCATATTCGACTTCGATAATCCAACCATAGAATGTAGTTTCACGTACTTGTGTCAATTTCGTAAAACAGTTATAAAAGTTGCGCATGTATTCTCAGCCCAAAAATATAAAGGGTAAAAAGGCAAATGAAACTCACGATACTGTATTTTGTAGTAAAAATACATATGACGTCATTAAACAATGCAGGGTTGGCCTCGGATTCACGAACCTATATCAATTGTGTATATATTAATACGTATAATGTAAGTTACAAAATTTCATTTATTAATATGTATTATTTATATATTATAGTTTTGTAGAATTTATTCTAACCTTTATTTTAAAACGTATACTTATATTATATTTTAAGTTATATTTTATATATATATATCGATTTTATGTATATATATCTATAATGATTTACGTTTATATAAATAGTGACATTAATATATTTATATACATATATTTGTGGTTAGTATTGTATTTATGAAATTTTATTAGTTTGTTATGTGAATTATTAATACAATCCTAGTATATACCATAAGTATATATATAGTGTACAAAAGATTTATTTGTTAAAATAATAATTTAGATAATAATGATTTACTAATAATAATAATAATTTTATTAATAATGATAATACTAATAGCAAAAAAAATGAAAATGATAACTGTTAATGATACTAATAATAATAACTCTAAAATAATATTAATACTAATACCATACTTATGTTAATAATAAGGGTTCTAATATTTATAAAATGATAAATGATAATCATAATAATACTAGTAAATATTAATGATGATACTGATAAATATGATATTATTAATTGTAAATGTACTGATGATACTATTATTTATAAACCGGTACAAATTCTAATATTGATGATAATAATATATTTTTATTTCCTTCATAATAATAATAATGATAATCATAATCCTAATGATGATAAAATACTAAAATGATAAGTTTATTACTAATAATAATATTATTAATACCTATCATAATAATAATAGTAATGTCTATAATACTTTCAAATATGATAACAAGTATGATACTAATAATAACAATAACAATAACAATCAAAACAATCACAATAATAATAATAATACTAATAATAATTAATATATAATAACAATAATAAAATTAGAAAAGAAAACTACCTCACATGAAAAGAGTTTCAAAAAAAAAAAAGAAACTACCGTCCTCTGGACTCGATCTCGTGACCACATGCTCACACGCAAACACTCTCGACCATCCCACCAATTCTGATTCTCTGTACTAATATCGAATTTAAATTTTATATATAAACTGTTTTTCTTCTATTCCTCTTCTTCTCCACAAGTCTCACGGATTCAACAAAACATCAATAACCAAAAAAAAAAAAAAAAAAATCAGGGTTCCTTTTAAAGCTTCAAAACATTACAGAAAAAAAATAATTTGGGTTCTAAAAAAAAAAAAAAAAAAAACACTAAAGGCCTACTGCAGCGTCGGTTCTTGGAACAAAACAAAAAAAATTGATTTCGTAATAGATAACATTATAGATAATGTTTATAACACGAAATAGTTTTCTAAACATGTATAAAAACTACTGGAATCGTCAATTTGATCAGAAACATATACACGAACGCGAATTTGTCTCAAGAACAATTGTTGACTTTTTTTAAACTAAACTTTGACTTCAAAATTCAAGATCGATATAAAGATTTGAGAGTTGAGATTTTGCAGATAGATTCAAAGAAAGATTTCTAACCTTTCTGCATTTTTAGATTTTGAAACTTTATTCGAAATTGAATTAAGAGAAAAAAAAATTGGAGCGTGCAGAGAAGAAGAAAAAAAAAATATCGCTGTGCTCTTTAATCCCATTGGATTTCCTTTTTATTTGATTTGCAATTATACATAATCATTTTGTAATAATAGAGATCGGTTGATAAAAAATGGAGAAAATGTCAACACAGGTTCACGAGTTTGGAGCAGGAAAGAAACAAAAAAAATAATAATAATAATAGAGATAAAGGATACAGAGGTCAAGCGTATAATATAGATCCCTACTGTTTTTTTTAATTAATAATAATAATATATAATAACAATACTATTAATATCTAATAATATTAATAAAATTAATAATAATGATAAATATAATATTAATGATAATAATAATTGTAAAAATGATAATAATAATAATAATTAAATAATAATAATAATAATAATAATAATACCATACTAATTATGATAATATTAATATTTTATCGATAATAATAATATTAGTAATAATAATCTAATTTATACATCCAATTTCATCTTTATATGATATAAAGTGATATTATGAATACAAATATTGATATTTGACGATACAAATAACATTACTACAACAACTATATTTGTATTTAAATTTAATTTATTAATATCATCTATTATTATGTAATATTTAATAATTATGTAATATGTATTGTAACATATACTGAATATTATATATTTATGCATTTTAATATAAATATATTATAATATTTATTTACATACTAATTATATTATACTTATGTATGTAATTATGAAAAATATAAATGTTTTATATATGTAAGTATTATATATATTTATTAAAATAGTACATTATTTCATCATAGATATATTATAAATTTCTACATATACATAATATAATAATTATGTATAAAATCATATATATATAGTTATATTTATGTATATATGTATACTACCATATATATAAAATCATGTTTTAAATGTTGAGTAGATGATTAATTATGTATATTAAACAATTAACTACAAAGTATAACATTGTACATTTAATATTTTGATAACGTTGGTAAAATATGTTTGAATCATTTATATACAATATACTATATATATTCAAAATGAAAATCTTTAGTTATTAAATGTTATCTTTTATAATAACAAAATTACTTAATAGTTCATTAATACTAATATAATTAGTTTTATATATAATTATTTATATTTACATTCTTAGTTACAATTAAAGGTTCGTGAATCGTCGGAAATAGTTAAAGGTCAAATGTTATCATGAAATAGTTCAAACATAATGAGACTCGGTTTAATAGACTTTGCTTATCGAGTCGAATCATATAAGATTATGTTTAAATTTGGTCGGAAATTCCCGGGTCATCACAGTACCTACCCGTTAAAGAAATTTCGTCCCGAAATTTGAGTGAGGTCGTCATAGCTAACAATAAATATGTTTTCCTGACGAATATGAGTTGATAACTTGAGTTTTATCATCATTGAGTAATATGGATAAAAATAATTCAATTATTCGAAGAGTGCGAATGAAGCTATTCACAAAAGGATGAAATGAGAAACAAAGATTTGTTTTTAACTTTTGACGTAGTCAGGTTTGAATTTAGAAAATAAGGCGCGTCTTAACTTTTGACATTGCCTTGGTTGAATTCCGGAATTTAAGGGATTTAAAGAAAATCTTGAAGATCTATAAAATCTGATTCTTCGGGATTTATGGAAATTAAGATCTCTTTAATTAAATACGGTGATCTGCCCCGATTACTACGTCTGATATTTCCAGTATAAATTAAGCTCTTCCTTTCCATTATTCTCACCATTCTTATACTTTCTTTCTTAGTTCATACATCCAAAAGATTCTGAAAATGATTAATCCAGTTCTGATCCTTGTCCTCATCCTTACTATCGCAACAATCATTCTCCTTTTCCAACTTCCACCAGAGGAATCTGCTTTCTTCTACTTCGCCCTCGGGATTATAATGTTTTTAATTCTCCCGTGTCTTTATGTTGCGATAAACATTGATATACACGGTTTGTAATTTATGTGTTGTTATCGGACTTTATATTCTCCCTTATATTTCAAAGCTCTATGCTTTTGTTTTCTCTTCCCGACTTCAAGTCAAGCGAATAATGGTCCAGAATTTATAGATATAGAGTTTCGAATGATTATAATGTTCTAAGCATGAAGGAACGTGATAGCACGATTTGATTTTCAAATTTATCAACATCACGGAAGATAGAACCATCAAGAATACATTTTCTTGATTTGTTACGGAGTTAAGTAGCATGAAAGAGTTATGTAACATGGCACATGATGACGTTATGATCTGTGAATCATCACGTTTCATTTAGAAACTCAGCATGACTTACTGTAATATAATCACGTTGATCAAGTGTCATTATATTATACTAACTCATGCATCAGTTCCCATCATTACTACAATAACATTCATATTTTAAGCTTGAAAATTTACAGAATATAGAAACTAACAGTTTCTATATGATGTAATACTGATAGCACGAAAAGATTAATGATTTCAGATAAGAATAGTTATAAAAATATCTCCAGAAATATGGAGGATATTTATAATGAAAGGTACGATAATATCTCAGAATATCTAAGATCCGAGGATGATAGAAACTATTGTCTGCAAGGGTTTAGAGTAAGGAGCAAGTTATTCACTATAGACTTTAGCAGACATTGAATTATTTGGATTCTTTGAAGTCAAACTTATTCTTTGTGATTTATCCACGGCTTTCTTCATAGTTTCGCATAATCTGCTTTTCGGTACTATATTTTCTATTGAATGTTTCCAATATATTGATACACAGGAAGCACGAAGAGGTATATAATTTCGGACGAGAATATTTATGAAAATATCCTCAGAAATATCAAAGATATTGATGATGATATTTTGGAATTTCTAAGTTCAACGGTTGATGGAGAAAGATTTTCCGCAAGATTTTAACATGACTTCGGAGCAAGATATTCTCTAAAGATTTCAACGGATCCAGAATTACCTGAATCCTTTGAATATAGGATTTGGTCCTTGTATTTGTCCTTGGTCTCCTTCATGGGTAACTCAATCTGTTTTTCAATACCCAATTTTCTATCGAGCGTTCCTAACACTCCTTTCTTTATCATCAAACTTTTGTCCGTTTAGACCATCTACCATTTTTCTGTTTCCTCTGCATTTAATGCTATGATATCTGAATCATCGGTTATTAATCCGAGGTGGTTTCAGGAGAATTGTGTTTTTAGATGATTAAACGCTGATGGTAATATGATGGAATATGAAAGGTTACCTGGTAACAATAAAAGAGCACGCGTATATATAAACGTTATAATAAGGTTGTTTCGTACGAAAAGTCGAAGTTGACTTGTTGGAGTTGTGACAAAATTGGCTAATTTTGAAAAGGGATCGCAAAGTTGTTTTTGTTAATAAATGCCAAAGGATCTGACGCGGCTACGTGTTGAACTTTTACTCAATTGCCGAGAGTTTCTCAGGTGCATAACTATATGCATAAATCTTTCCTTCCGTAGATGAAGTGCGGTTGATTCATCCTATCGATTGAGGTGTTTTCAAGAATCATGAAAGGTTTGAACGCAGAATGTAATCGTGAAGATACAAATGAGGTTTAAGACGAAATCAAGTGGCAAACTTGAAGAATTGTTTAGTTTCATATGTTATATTCAATATTTTAATTCATTTTAATTGTCCAATGTTATTAGTCCACAGTCGATAGTCCACAGTTGACAGTGCAATCATTCATATATAGTTTAATATATAATATTTGAATTAATTAATACGTATCGTGACCCGTGTACATGTCTCAGACTCGATCACAACTCAAAGTATATATATTATTATAGAATCAACCTCAACCCTGTATAGAGAACTCGATCATTACTGCATATAGAGTGTCTATGGTGATTCCAAATAATATATATAGATGTGTCGATATGATATGTCAAAACCTTGTATACGTGTCCCGATATTTAAAGTGCGCAAAATAAATAACAGAAATTAAATGACGATAAATAAAGTGCGTAAAGTAAATAACAGAAATTAAATGACAATAAATAAAATTGCGAGAATATAAATTGCGATAAAATAAATTGCGATAAATAAAATGTAATACGGAATTAACAGTTAGCTAGGAACAGTTAGCTAGGATTTTGTTAGCGTGGTTTCTTAATAAAATTTAATATTGTTAATTAGTCTGTTTCTAATCAATTTTTATTGTGTCCATTATTTCTTCATTATGCCACTTGTTGGATTCTGATAGGTCAAAATTCAAATATGAAATTGAATTTGAATGAAAATAGTTATTCTTTGGTGAACGGATAAGTATCCCGGTGGTTGTAAATAGGATAGTGAATAACTGTTGAATCAGATTCGAAGAATATACAGTGTAACTTATTAATGTGAAATTTAAATATTCCTCGGGTATTACCTACCCGTTAAAATATTTTTATTATTAACAGTTTGTACAAAAGAATTTTTAATTACAATCTTTATGAAAACATATATACATATATATTTTCTTCAGATGTAATCATGAATTTAATGAGTTAACATGATATTAAACTCATTTAGTTTTCAGTTGGAACTAGAATAAATAATCTCTAAAACATTAGAGATTACATAATCACCATGTCGAACGAAGATAACTGATGTAGAATGTCATGTAGAATGATGATTATACTCGAGGTATAGATTGAGATGTTGAGGCATGTGATATTGAAATTTGGGTTGTTGGTGGTACCGTTGGTGCCGGTGATTTGGATGAAGCTGGTACGTTTTGCACCATATTTTCCAAGACTACAACTTATGCGCGAAGTTCGTTAACTTCTTCTATTACACCGGGATGATTGTCGGTTCGGACGAGCGGATGAATGAGGTTTAGAATCTGAGATAGTATATGATCGTGATGAGATACTTTGGAAATGAGAGAGAAAATGGTGTCTCGAACAGGTTCGCCGGTAAACGTTTTAGGTCCATTGTCAAGAGGTGAATTTGGTTAGTGGAAATGATCGCCTTCTTCGCGTTTCCATTGATTAAGTCGACTACGAACCCATCTCCAATTCATTCAGAATAGATGATGGCTAATTGATCGATTCATTCCGGTTACTCTGCTTTCGGAGCTCGAGTGGAAATCCATATCGAAATAGCTGTCGGAATAACTATCGAAATAGCTATCGAAATCAGATGGACTCGAACTGGTTGAGGGATTCATCTCGTACGATCAGATGAAGGATTTTCGATAAGAAGAAGATTATAGGATGTAGATTAGTACCCTGCAATACATAATTTACATATGCATATATAATACTAAAATCCCATAAGCTACGGAGGAATCTACGGAAGCTGTCAGGCAAAGGTAACAATAACAGATACGCTAAGATATGAATTTAACTATACACTGTCTATGCAATAAAGGCAGTAAGACGTGTCTTAGACTTTAAGGATGGTAAGCAAATAATTTTTCGACACTAAATGATAAGCAAAACTTTTGACATGCAAACACGGTCGAAGTCCAGACTCATTAATGCATTCTAACGACTATCAGTTAGACTCACTAATGCAAGACCTGGTTCGCTAAGACCACCGCTCTGATACCAACTGTGAAGACCCGTCCTAATCCATCCGGACGAAGTCCATATCGATTATAAACGATTCACAACAGTTGATTACATCGCGAGATACTTGACCTCTATATGATACATTTTACAAACATTGCATTCGTTTTTGAAAAGACAAACTTTCATTACATCGAAAGTTGACAGGCATGCATACCATTTCATAATATATCCAACTATAATTGACTTGATAATAATCTTGATGAACTCGACGACTCGAATGCAACGTCTTTTGAAATATGCCATGAATGACTCCAAGTAATATCTATAAAATGAGCAAATACACAGCGGAAGATTTCTTTCGTACCTGAGAATAAACATGCTTTAAAGTGTCAACCAAAAGGTTGGTGAGTTCATTAGTTTAACTTAAACAATCGTTTCCATCATTTTAATAGACCACAAGATTTCAGATTTCCATTTCTCATAAACATACGTCCCATGCATAGAGACAAAAATATCATTCATATGGATTGAACACCTGGTAACCGACATTAACAATATTCATATATAAGAATATCCCCATCATTCCGGGATCCTCCTTCGGACATGATATAAATTTCGAAGTACTAAAACATCCGGTACTTTGGATGGGGCTTGTTGGGCCCGATAGATCTATCTTTAGGATTCGCGTCAATTAGGGTGTCTGTTCCCTAATTCTTAGATTACCAGACTTAATAAAAAGGGGCATATTCGACTTCGATAATCCAACCATAGAATGTAGTTTCACGTACTTGTGTCAATTTCGTAAAACAGTTATAAAAGTTGCGCATGTATTCTCAGCCCAAAAATATAAAGGGTAAAAAGGCAAATGAAACTCACGATACTGTATTTTGTAGTAAAAATACATATGACGTCATTAAACAATGCAGGGTTGGCCTCGGATTCACGAACCTATATCAATTGTGTATATATTAATACGTATAATGTAAGTTACAAAATTTCATTTATTAATATGTATTATTTATATATTATAGTTTTGTAGAATTTATTCTAACCTTTATTTTAAAACGTATACTTATATTATATTTTAAGTTATATTTTATATATATATATCGATTTTATGTATATATATCTATAATGATTTACGTTTATATAAATAGTGACATTAATATATTTATATACATATATTTGTGGTTAGTATTGTATTTATGAAATTTTATTAGTTTGTTATGTGAATTATTAATACAATCCTAGTATATACCATAAGTATATATATAGTGTACAAAAGATTTATTTGTTAAAATAATAATTTAGATAATAATGATTTACTAATAATAATAATAATTTTATTAATAATGATAATACTAATAGCAAAAAAAATGAAAATGATAACTGTTAATGATACTAATAATAATAACTCTAAAATAATATTAATACTAATACCATACTTATGTTAATAATAAGGGTTCTAATATTTATAAAATGATAAATGATAATCATAATAATACTAGTAAATATTAATGATGATACTGATAAATATGATATTATTAATTGTAAATGTACTGATGATACTATTATTTATAAACCGGTACAAATTCTAATATTGATGATAATAATATATTTTTATTTCCTTCATAATAATAATAATGATAATCATAATCCTAATGATGATAAAATACTAAAATGATAAGTTTATTACTAATAATAATATTATTAATACCTATCATAATAATAATAGTAATGTCTATAATACTTTCAAATATGATAACAAGTATGATACTAATAATAACAATAACAATAACAATCAAAACAATCACAATAATAATAATAATACTAATAATAATTAATATATAATAACAATAATAAAATTAGAAAAGAAAACTACCTCACATGAAAAGAGTTTCAAAAAAAAAAAAGAAACTACCGTCCTCTGGACTCGATCTCGTGACCACATGCTCACACGCAAACACTCTCGACCATCCCACCAATTCTGATTCTCTGTACTAATATCGAATTTAAATTTTATATATAAACTGTTTTTCTTCTATTCCTCTTCTTCTCCACAAGTCTCACGGATTCAACAAAACATCAATAACCAAAAAAAAAAAAAAAAAAATCAGGGTTCCTTTTAAAGCTTCAAAACATTACAGAAAAAAAATAATTTGGGTTCTAAAAAAAAAAAAAAAAAAAACACTAAAGGCCTACTGCAGCGTCGGTTCTTGGAACAAAACAAAAAAAATTGATTTCGTAATAGATAACATTATAGATAATGTTTATAACACGAAATAGTTTTCTAAACATGTATAAAAACTACTGGAATCGTCAATTTGATCAGAAACATATACACGAACGCGAATTTGTCTCAAGAACAATTGTTGACTTTTTTTAAACTAAACTTTGACTTCAAAATTCAAGATCGATATAAAGATTTGAGAGTTGAGATTTTGCAGATAGATTCAAAGAAAGATTTCTAACCTTTCTGCATTTTTAGATTTTGAAACTTTATTCGAAATTGAATTAAGAGAAAAAAAAATTGGAGCGTGCAGAGAAGAAGAAAAAAAAAATATCGCTGTGCTCTTTAATCCCATTGGATTTCCTTTTTATTTGATTTGCAATTATACATAATCATTTTGTAATAATAGAGATCGGTTGATAAAAAATGGAGAAAATGTCAACACAGGTTCACGAGTTTGGAGCAGGAAAGAAACAAAAAAAATAATAATAATAATAGAGATAAAGGATACAGAGGTCAAGCGTATAATATAGATCCCTACTGTTTTTTTTTAATTAATAATAATAATATATAATAACAATACTATTAATATCTAATAATATTAATAAAATTAATAATAATGATAAATATAATATTAATGATAATAATAATTGTAAAAATGATAATAATAATAATAATTAAATAATAATAATAATAATAATAATAATACCATACTAATTATGATAATATTAATATTTTATCGATAATAATAATATTAGTAATAATAATCTAATTTATACATCCAATTTCATCTTTATATGATATAAAGTGATATTATGAATACAAATATTGATATTTGACGATACAAATAACATTACTACAACAACTATATTTGTATTTAAATTTAATTTATTAATATCATCTATTATTATGTAATATTTAATAATTATGTAATATGTATTGTAACATATACTGAATATTATATATTTATGCATTTTAATATAAATATATTATAATATTTATTTACATACTAATTATATTATACTTATGTATGTAATTATGAAAAATATAAATGTTTTATATATGTAAGTATTATATATATTTATTAAAATAGTACATTATTTCATCATAGATATATTATAAATTTCTACATATACATAATATAATAATTATGTATAAAATCATATATATATAGTTATATTTATGTATATATGTATACTACCATATATATAAAATCATGTTTTAAATGTTGAGTAGATGATTAATTATGTATATTAAACAATTAACTACAAAGTATAACATTGTACATTTAATATTTTGATAACGTTGGTAAAATATGTTTGAATCATTTATATACAATATACTATATATATTCAAAATGAAAATCTTTAGTTATTAAATGTTATCTTTTATAATAACAAAATTACTTAATAGTTCATTAATACTAATATAATTAGTTTTATATATAATTATTTATATTTACATTCTTAGTTACAATTAAAGGTTCGTGAATCGTCGGAAATAGTTAAAGGTCAAATGTTATCATGAAATAGTTCAAACATAATGAGACTCGGTTTAATAGACTTTGCTTATCGAGTCGAATCATATAAGATTATGTTTAAATTTGGTCGGAAATTCCCGGGTCATCACAGTTTTAGCCCAAGGTTGCAAACCATCGAGAAAATAGAAGAGGAGAATATCATCGGGAATATCTGGGACCTCCAGGCTAAGGTTCGGGAATTCTTTAATATACTTCCGAATCGTCCCGGAATGATGTAATTTACGTAGACGACTCATCGCATCCTTTTGAGCATTCTTGGGGTAGAATTGATTCTTAAGTTCAGTAAGGAAATCATCCCAAGTATCAATAGTAACCGTACCTTTCTCGATATCTCCATATCGACGACGCCACCATAATGCTGCGGTATCCTTCAGGTAACGAGTTGCCGTCTTGATCTTCATTGCATCATCCACTATGTTGACTCCCTCCAAGTATTGTTCCATCTCCCATATAAAATCATCAACCGCTCGGGCTTCCCGCTTCCCCACGAACGGTGACGGCTTGGGAACGTCCACCTTCAGAGCATTGCATCCAGTGTTGCCACCCCCACTAGCCATGAATCTCAAACAAGAGTTCATGTTGGTTTGTAAATCCACGAGGCGTTGGTGAATAGTGGAGACCTCCCCCTCCATTTCGCCTCGCAACTTCGTAATCTCACCCATGAGCATACCCCTTAAGTCATGGATCTCACGTCGCATGTCAACGTCTAGCACGTTGATTGCACTCTTGCAAGCATCTTTCAATTCGTCAAAGTCCCCGTCCAAACCATCCAAACGTTGGTGGACGTCTTCGACCTTTGCTTTCACGTTGTCCATGGATGTCTCTACATCCATGATCCTCTTGTCCAAGTTTGCGACAAAGTCTTTGGACGTACCTCGGTTCTTCTTGGCTCCTTGGCGAGTCTCTACCCGACCACGAGTCTCATCACCCATCACACCAATTGTTGCGCTCACATTCTTCTCGGTCTCGGTTGCCATCTCCTTGAATCGACCTTGCTCTTGATACCAAATGTCACGGACTTATCTCGATAAGCTCACGTGCGGCACTTAGTCTCTACTAAGTCAGCCTTTCTCGGACCTTATAACGATTCAAGTAACCAAAAGAGAAAATATTATAGAACAAGTGGAATTGAAGAAAATACTTATATTGCTTGAGAATGCTTTACAAGAGAGAATGTTTGAGATTTGAGGTGTGGTGTGCCAAATGAGACCACCCCTATTTATACTACTCCTAACACAAAATGGATGGCTAAGATTAATCTAAATCAATGGTTAGGATCTAAGTACTAGAAACTTCAAGTATATACATGGAGATAGATATTTCCATGAACATTCCATACCATTCCATGGAAGAACTCATGGGAAAGTTCTAGGGAGCTTCCATGATGTTCTTGGGCCTTCCATGAGGTTCTTGGGTTAAAACTCTTAATTGAGTCATAATCTTAGTGGGTTGGGCCACAAACTTGTTGGGTTGTGACAATAAGGATATGCTCCTCGAAGATATCATGGATAATATCTATACAAGTAGTGACTTTAGAAAAATATAAGGAAACATATACGGATATACATTCGAAATAAGCGGCAAAAATTTGGTCGAGAAAGTCGGGTTGTTAAAAAGTTGCTCCTAGTTTGGTCCATGTTTCCTCACTGAACAGTTGGTATCGCCTCAGTGGTGGTACGTACTATAGTTGCTACGAAGGCTGGTTGTTAGTTGTCCCGAATTCTTTGAATCATTCGGATGAGATTGTGATTTAGGATAAAGTAATGAATTAATTTTGGGTGCCAGATGAGGCTGTAGATGTTGATAGAAGTAGTCGGTTTTGTGCTTGCTCGATTTCGAATTATAATCTTTTTCCTGGCTTGGTTTGACCACGTTAGAAAATTAAAAGTAAAGTCTTTGTTGATGTGGGTAAAAAATAGGGGCCAAAGGAGGGTGAGGGGCTTGTAATAAAACGTCAAACAATAGCCCCCAAAGAAAAAGTTGGTTCCAAAGGCTTCGGTTGATAATACTTCTAAAGCTTTGGGTTCTAAGTCGTCATATGGTTTTGTTGGATGTCTGAACACGTTAAAGAGGGGGGGGGGGGGGGGGGGGGGGTTATTTGGTTGGTTATTTATGTTTCTTTGTTGGTTTGGGTGTGTATGTAATAAGGTATTTACTTTTGGTTTGTAAGGATCGGTTGTTATTAACATTTAGTTGTTCAATTTGGCCTTTCTTACTCTTACCGATCCTCATCGTTCGTTTCAATTGTATCCTTGTTTATTTATTTATCTACAAACGAAGAGAATTTTGTTATAAATATTCGCTATTTTTGCAACAAAAAAAACGAATAAATTCTACTACAAACATTATTCTATTTTTTGGAAAACAAAAAATGCATAATTCCCGAAGTATCGATTAGACCATCATCCAGGCGTTAATTTTGTTCCGTCAGTCTAGTTGGCATAAACTGACGAAGACTGACGGTCGTTAACGCGACGTCAGTTTTCGTCACCATCGGGCGTTAGTTGGACTGGCAACGAAAAAAGGCCAGTTTGGGGTGTCAGTTTTTTTATTGGGCCACGTGTCTATAGCCGTTGTCCAACGGCTATCTAGTCATTTTTCCTATTTTTTTCTTATTTAATTTCAATCATAAATACCACATATATTATCCTTTTTTACACAACAAAAACATCAATTTTCTCTCAATATTTATACATTTTACTCTAAAAGTTTGTACAATTATGACATCATATTTACTAGCTTCCAAGAGAATATTCGTGTTATCCAACTTATTAAAGAATTTGAATCTTCCAATGTCATTTCGATTTACGAATTAGTCTTTTTTATGCAATCTTTAATTTTATGATATTTAGATTGTAATTTTTTTTTTTTTGTATTACTTCTTTTATTTAATAGTTTGTATTTTGTTTTTATTATTAATATTAATGAATATCTTATTATTAGTTATTTATTAGTTATATTAAATTATATAAATTAGATGTAAAAATAAAAAACAGACGGACTCTACAAAAAACTAACATTTGGGATTATAAAATGTCAGAAACTGACACTGACCAGTCAGATTGTACTTTTTAACCAAAAAATGTCAAAATTGATATGACGGTCACAATCCCGGTTAGAAATAGTTTATCTTTTCTATCTTTTTTGTAATTTCTGATATTTTTTTATTCTGATATTTTTTATATTTATATTTTTTTATTCGTTTGTAGATATTATGTATGTACTGTACTGGATAAGAAAATGAATCACCCTATCTTCACCAATTCCATCTCAAACCCAAAATCAAACCCATAAACCATGTCCATCGCCGGTCGGATTTCAGCAATTACACCCACCGTAAAACCCCAATCCCACCACCATTCCATCACCACCACCACCTCCGCCGCCACCATCCTCCCTCTCCACCACCACAAACCCACCACCACCCATGCCTCCCTCCGCTCCACATTTCTAACTCCTAACCGTATAACCCCAATCACACCCACAACCCGAAAACCCACGACCCGAAAACCCACATCCATAAAAATGAGCATGGAAGCTGGAGTGGGTTTAATGGGTACAAAATTAGGAATGATGACTTATTTTGAACCCACCGGAAAAGTTGTTCCGGTGACTGTAATTGGATTTAGAGAAGGGAACATTGTAACCCAAGTGAAAACTGATGAGACTGATGGGTATAATGCGGTTCAAGTCGGGTACAGAAGGGTCCGAGACAAGAAACTAACGAAACCGGAAACGGGTCATTTGGAAAAAGCTGGGGTGATTCCGTTAAGACATTTACAGGAGTTTAGGTTACAGAGTGTTGATGGGTTTGAGCCTAATCAGAAATTAGTGTTGGAAGAATTGTTTAAAGAAGGTGATTTGGTTGATGTTAGTGGAACTACAATTGGAAAAGGGTTTCAAGGTTATACCTTTTTTCTTGAGTTTTTAATTTATTGAGTTAAAGATTGAAACTTTTTCCATTGGATAAATTAGGATAATGTTATATTATCTCCAAATTATCCTCGCACAATAATACACGTGGAAAAATCAACATTTAATTGAGTTTTTTTTTTTTTTTTTAATTATTGCATTATGTTGGAAAAAATGCTAAGTTATGGATAGGTTTGAGAGTCAGGTGCAGGTTCTTTTATAACTTATTTAAGTTCATAAACTCAAGTTGTTAGGCTCATAAATTATTAAACTTGTAGAATGATTGTCATTGGGTTTTTGCTCATATGCTACTAATTAAGTCATTTGGACATAAAATAAAAGTGGGAAAATGCTTTGGGTAGGATAGTGTGTCAAAACGGGTTAATCTTTGTAAAAACTGTTATTATTGCAATAGTGATCTAAGTTTCATGTATAATACAGTTAAGAAGGTTTTCAGCAGTTGAGTATTGATGGGAAAATGGTCACAACGGGCAAACTACAAAGCGGAAACAAACCCGTTTGACAAGCATTTCCCGACCCGTATGAACCCGTGAGGAAACTAACAAATAAGGTATACCACAATCACCACAAATCAGCCCCAATTCTGTCCCAAATCAGCAAATACGAAATAACAAAGCACACACAATACACACGAGACTTTTTACGTGGAAAACCCCTCAAAATCGCGAGTAAAAACCACGGGACTCGTAAGCCACTTAAATTCCACTATCATCAACAAGGAGAGCAATACAATAATCCTTCTCTAGCTCAACTAGAGGTATACAACATCATCATACTCTTGAACAACAATAATCAACAAGTATATGAAGAAATTAAAGACAAAAGATGAACAACACTACCAATAAACTGCCCTCTGTTCCAGCAGCAAAATCACGAGCTACAGGCCTTTCTAGACGAATTCAACGGTTGAAAATGTTGGCACTGATGTCAGGAAGACACAGCCCAAATATCGTGAAGATTCAACGGTCGGATCTCCGGGGATCGTCTCTTTTCTGGCCTGCTGTCACTGTAGACGGGAAATGTGTTTTTCACTCTTTTTCTTGATCTCTATCTAATCTCACTCTCTCGTATCATTGAAAACAGCTGCACAACTTCAAATTAAAGATGCCCTCTGATGGTTGACCAAGTCAAACAACCAATTGGGCCTAATTTGTTGGCCTTGAGCCATTACTTTCACATAAATGGAAACAAACTAATAAACCCAACAAATCTCCCCCTTTCCAATTATGTGGAAGAGTTCGCCATCCCGGCGATCGAGCAACATACCTTGAGCTTCTCACTTGCTAAAGCCTTTGTGAACATGTCGGAACCATTATCATCGGTATGAACTTTATCAAGTTCAAACAAACCATCTTCAAGACGTTCTCTAATCCAATGATACCGCACATCTATATGTTTTGTCCGCTTATGATACATAGAATTTTTAGCCAAATGAATCACACTCTCATTATCACAAAGAACCACATATCGTGATTGCTTAAACCCAAGGTCTTGTAGAAACCTTTTCATCCACAATAGTTCTTTGCACGCTTCTGTTGCTGCCATATACTCGGCCTCGGTCGTAGACAATGCAACACACTTTTGTAACCTTGATTGCTATGAAACTGCTCCCCCTGCGAAAGTCATCAAATATCCAGAAGTGGTTTTCATGTTATCTTTGTTTCCTGCCATATCTGAGTCTGTATAACCAACAAGCATCGGCTCTCCATTTCCGAATGTGATACCTAACTTTGAAGTACCTCGTAAGTATCTCATAATCCATTTAACCGCTTCCCAATGCTTCTTACCCGGATTTGACATAAACCGACTAACAACACTTACCGCATGAGCTATATCTGGCCTAGTACACACCATAGCATACATCAAGCTACCAACTGCTGACGCATATGGAACTATATCCATCTCCTCAACATCCTCCTTTGAAGTAGGACAATCTCTTTCTGTTAGCTTAAAGTTGCTTGTAAGAGGGGAACTAACCACTTTAGCATTCTTCATGTTGAATCTACTTAGCACCTTTTCAATGTATTGCTCTTGTGATATATGTAACGTCTTAGCACCTCTATCTCTAGAAATCCGAATGCCAAGAATCTGTTTTGCTGGCCCCAAGTCTTTCATAGCAAAAGACTTGCTCAATTCTCGCTTCAACTGCGCAATTCTTTTAATATTTTTACCAACAATCAACATATCATCAACGTATAACAACAATATGATGAAATCATCATCACCAAACCTCTGAAAGAAAACACAATGATCTGAAATTGTCTTTCGGTAGCCTTGTTTTCCTATAACCGACTCAAACTTCTTATACCACTGTCTCGGTGCTTGCTTCAACCCATATAAACTTTTCTGAAGTCTACAAACATAATTTTCTTTACCCTTAACCCGAAAACCTTCAGGTTGCATCATGTAGATTTCCTTATCCAAATCACCGTGAAGAAAAGCAGTCTTGACATCCATCTGTTCAACCTCAAGATCAAGACTAGCAGCTAATCCAAGAACCACTCGAATAGATCCCATCTTCACAACCGGTGAGAAAATCTCATCAAAATCAATACCCTTTTTCTGGCTGAATCCTTTAACGACTAACCTAGCTTTGTACCTTGGTTGTGAAGTAAGCTCATCTGTCTTCACTTTGAATACCCATTTGTTTCTCAAAGCTCTCTTGCCTTTAGGTAACTTCACCAGCTCATAAGTATTGTTCTCATGCAAGGAATTCATCTCATCTTGCATAGCTTCACCCCACTCTTTCTTATGCTCATCTTTCATTGCTTCTGAATAACATTCTGGCTCTCCCCCATCAGTAACTAATACATACTCATCAGCAGAATATCTAACAGAAGGATGACGGTCTCGGGTAGACCGCCTAAGTGGGACAAATGGGGGCACATCTGGTACTGGAATCTCTACCTGCTCCGGAGCATAATCATCATCAGTACCATGTTCATCATTATGAACATCATCTCCAACATGTTGTGGAGTAACTGGATCCAAATCAACAAGATCAGCACTAGGTTGAGGAACTGAATCTGCCTTATCAACATCTTTTAACATCTGATCTTCTGTAAATACAACATCTCGGCTTCGCACGAGTTTCTTCTGAACTGGATCATATAACCTGTACCCAAAATCATCTTCACCATAGCCGAGGAATACACATGGCTTAGTCTTCATATCAAGCTTTGACCTCTCATCTTTGGGAACATGAACAAAAGCTTTACATCCAAAAACTCGTAAATGACGGTAAGAAACATCTTTGCCGCTCCAAACCCTGTTAGGAACATCAAAATGCAAAGGAACACAAGGGGTTAGATTAATAATATGAACTGCCGTATTTAAAGCCTCACCCCAAAAGGAATCGGACAACCCTGCATGTGAAAGCAAACATCTAACTCTCTCAACCAAAGTTCCGTTCATCCTCTCTGCTAAGCCATTCAACTGAGGTGTCTTTGGTGGAGTTTTTTGATGCCGAATACCATTCTCCTTACAATAAGCATCAAATCTGCCAATGTATTCACCGCCATTATCAGTCCGAATACACTTGAGTTTCTTCCCCGTTTGCCTTTCAACTAGTGTATGAAATTCCTTAAACTTTTCAAATACTTGATCCTTTGACTTTAAGGTATAAACCCACACCTTCCTGGAATGATCATCGATGAATGTAACAAAGTAGAAACATCCACCAAGTGTCCTAGTCTTCATAGGCCCACAAACATCCGAATGAACTAGATCAAGTATGTTCTCCATTCGAAAAGGAGAATGACTCTTAAACGCAACTCTGGTCTGTTTCCCTGCCAAACAGTGAGAACACTTACTCAAATTAATATCACTAACACCCGACAACACATTCTTCTTAAACAAGATAGACATCCCCTTTTCACTCATGTGGCCAAGTCTTTTATGCCACAACTCAGTAGAATCAACATTGTCCACTGCGTTAACAATGTTCTGGATAATCTTCGGACGCGTGATGTATAATCTTGAGACTTTCTTGCCTCTTCCCACTATCATAGAACCAAGAGTTAGTTTCCAAATACCATTACCAAAACCGTTATAATAACCATCATCATCAAGAATGCCTGTTGAAATAACATTAAGTCTCATATCCGGAACATGTTTTACATTATGCAAAACTAACTCCATTCCCGTGTCAAATTTCAAACAAACATCTCCAATACCAACGATTTTTGATAACCCGGCATTACCCATCCTAGCAAATCCATAGTCACCTGGAGTGTAAGATGAGAAGTGATCTCTACAAATTGCAACATGACATGTAGCACCACTATCAACAATCCAACTCGTGTCATCATGAGTAAGATTGATCATATCATAATCAATACAAACAAAGAACTCATCTGTGATAGCGTTAACTTCAACCTTATCATCATCATCACCATCACTTTTCTTTTGTTTATTCTTGTCATATGCCTTTTTCTTCTCATTCTTCAACTTTGGACAATACCACTTTGTGTACCCCTTTTCATGACAATTATAACACTCAACATTAGCAAATTTGCCTTTGCGTGAGCTGCTACGATGATTGCCTCTTTTACCCTGACCTCTACTATGACTTCTCCCCCGCATTTCTGTGACCAAGATATCTGACTGTGAAGAGGAACCTTGTGACTTTCTTCTCATCTCTTCATTCAATATACTACCCTTAGCCAATTCCATGGTGATAGTACCATTCGGTGCAGAGTTGGACAAAGATGTCCTAAAAGTCTCCCAAGAGTCTGGTAATGTACCAAGTAACCAGAGACCTTGAATCTCATCCTCAAACTTGATACCCATACCTGCAAGCTGATTTATAATACCCTGATATGCATTTAGGTGATCTGTAATAGGAGTCCCATCATGATACTTCAAAGCCATCATCTGCTTAATTAAGAACAACTTGTTATTCCCAGTCTTTCGTTCATATAACTGCTCAAGCTTTTTCCATAAGGCTTTAGCATCAGTCTCCCCAGTAATATGATTCACAACATTATCATCAACCCACTGCCGAATATACCCACATACTTGTCTATGCAAAATTTTCCATTGAGCATCAGATTTTTCATCAGGTTTATCCTCAGTAAAAACAGGCAAATAATAATCTTTCACATAAAAAAGATCCTCCATCTTCCCTTTCCAAACATGATAATTTGAACCATTTAAACTAATCATTTTACTTGTATTAGCTTCCATCTTTCACACAAGTCAATAAAAAAAAACCTTAAGCTCTCTGATACTAATTTGATGGGAAAATGGTCACAACGGGCAAACTACAAAGCGGAAACAAACCCGCTTGACAAGCATTTCCCGACCCGTATGAACCCGTGAGGAAACTAACAAATAAGGTATACCACAATCACCACAAATCAGCCCCAATTCTGTCCCAAATCAGCAAATACGAAATAACAAAGCACACACAATACACACGACACTTTTTACGTGTAAAACCCCTCAAAATCGAGAGTAAAAACCACGGGACTCGTAAGCCACTTAAATTCCACTATCATCAACAAGGAGAGCAATACAATAATCCTTCTCTAGCTCAACTAGAGGTATACAACATCATCATACTCTTGAACAACAATAATCAACAAGTATATGAAGAAATTAAAGACAAAAGATAACAACACTACCAATAAACTGCCCTCTGTTCTAGCAGCAAAATCACGAGCTACAGGCCTTTCTAGACGAATTCAACGGTTGAAAATGTTGGCACTGATGTCAGGAAGACACAGCCCAAATATCGTGAAGATTCAACGGTCGGATCTCCGGGGATCGTCTCTTTTCTGGCCTGCTGTCACTGTAGACGGGAAATGTGTTTTTCACTATTTTTCTTGATCTCTATCTAATCTCACTCTCTCGTATCATTGAAAACAGCTGCACAACTTCAAATTAAAGATGCCCTCTGATGGTTGATCAAGTCAAACAACCAATTGGGCCTAATTTGTTGGGCTTGGGCCATTACTTTCACATAAATGGAAACAAACTAATAAACCCAACAAGTATGTCATGGCTCAACCTGTTTCTATTATAGTTATGATTTCAAGGTTTACCCTTTTAACCTGTTAGAATTTGAATAAAGCCCAAATTAGTTTGCTTAACCTAAACAGCTTAAATTGTCACCTCTATATACACTCACGGCTCTAGTTATTGAGTCGACAGCAAACGTCGATTTATTAGCGACTTGACCGACTCTTAGAGCCTAAAGTAAATTTCAGGCAGGATTTAAAACCCATAGAAATTTGATTTTACCATTTTCATGGTGTCTCAATTTTATTTTTTTATTTTTAAAAAAATTTTCCTACTTATTGGCCGGAGGTCCACTCGGAAGCAATCTCTCTATCCGTCGAATAGAGAGAGGGATGATTTTCTCTACTTTTGAGAGTGTTTTCACTTTGGGTAGAGAAATGACTTGTCTTTATTCTCGAATAGGGGAAAGATTGTCTACATCTCACCTCATCATACACCACTTATCTGGTATTGGGTTTTGTTGTTGTGGATTTAGATAAGTTAAATAATAAGGGGTCTGTTTTGAATGCTTCAAAAATAAATGCACTATAATGTTTGCCCCTAACCGACTATCTGTCATTACAAATCGTTTCTCTTTGTTTCATTTTCTCATTAGACAAGAGTCACTAGAGTAAAAAGTTGCAATCTTTATGAGATGGAAAGACTATAAGCTGATATAAATGGCATGTACAAAAGTTTTTTTTTTTTTTTTTTTTTTTTTTTTTTTTGTTGTGTGTGTTCTTATCGAACGTTTGTAATCTTGTAACCAGGTGGTATCAAGAGACACAACTTCAAAAGAGGTCAAATGACCCACGGGTCGAAGAGTCACAGAGCTCTGGGTTCAATCGGAGCAGGAACAACACCAGGACGTGTCTACCCAGGGAAGAAAATGCCTGGTCAAATGGGAGGTACAAAAACAAAGATCCGAAAACTTAAGATTGTCAAAATCGACAGTGAGCTGAGAATAGTGATGATCAACGGGGCTGTTCCTGGTAAGCCTGGAAACCTTATCCGAATAACTCCAGCTAAGATCGTTGGCAAGAATATCCCCAAGAATTAGTTTGGTTTTATATACTCTCTTTAATTTAATTACTACGCGTCGTTCATTATGGTTTTTTTTTTTTTTTTTTTAATTTGCATGACCGAATTCTGTGGAATCTTGCAATGTGATTGACGATTTTCGGCAAGGATGGTCCCATTGTTGTAGGGTTGTAATTGATCATCTGGAAATCTATATTTTTCGTGTTTTTGGCAGCATTGTTTTATGTCGTTGTCTTCTCGATATGTTAATTGTATAAGAAACCTGAATTACTCTCGCGATGTTGCCTACTAGATGTATGCAGATTACGAACAATGAGGTTTCGAATACATAAATAAACATTGCTAGAGTGAGTTACAATATGTGATTTGGGCAGCAACTCAATTTTATGTACATTGTCTGCGTAATTTACATCTTCAGTCCTTGAAGTCTCTAACTTGACAATTCTTTCACTCTTAATTTCTAGCAGAGACACATATCTTTCCAGACATGACAAAGTAGCCGTTGAAAAACTTATGAACTCTGAACTTAAACAAACCAACTAAAAACATATTTATTTAATCAAGGGTTGTATTTCAGTTATACTTATAAATTAAATATAAATTTAATTTTAAATTTGCATCTCATAAATCTTCAGAACTATCACTATTACCGAGTATAAAACATGATATGTGATGGGAGCTATATTTTTTACTTAATTATTAGTCATGCTTTATATTTATCCCGACTATGTTAAGAGCTATCTACTTGACTTATATACTCCGTATATTAATATATAAGAAGAAAAATCTGATTATCTTGTGCAGCCCTTAGAGCGTTGTAAAAGAATAATTATTTAACTCATATTTTTCTTATTATATTTGAAAATCATGTTAAACATGTAAATATTTTAATCTAAGTAACATACATTAATTGCATTTTCAAAGTAAATAAGGAAATTTTACTTTTATTTATCATTTTTTGATCTTATTCTCTTAAAGCATATGATAGTCAAACTTAAATAAGAATGGAGAAGTGCTTTCACTATGGTCGATTTTCACTTAAATGTTTAAATGAACCAAAAGATCTATGACCTAGCGATAACGATATACGAGGAGTTCATTAAATAAGAGGTTCTAAGTTTAAGCATTGTGATATATACGTGTGTATAGATGTGTAGATATATTATGTGGGTGAGTAGGAGACTTGTAGGAAAAAAAAAAAAAAAAAAAAAAGTTACACTACATTACAAGTAGACACGAACCAAAAGCAAGTTTGAGTCGCAATTTTGTTGAGGGGCTTAAATGAATATATTCAAAAATAGTTACTCAAAATGAGAAATACTTAATTACAGAAAAATCAAAAACAATCATCTCGATCTTCAAATTGAATGGCAGAAACACCTGAAAATTTTTAATCAACGAAACAAACGATCTCAATAATCGTCATAGCACTCGCCGGAAAATCGTTTATTCCGATCCTCCGCCTATCACCGCCGTGATACCGTATCTTTTATATCAATCGTGAGGTAATTATTAATCTTATAGATCTCCGGTCAATCTATATAAATTTTGTTTTGTATTTTGTTCATCTAAGGTCTAATATATAATATAATATTGATCTATATTCTTCATTTTAATTCATATTGTTAGTCAGTCTAGTAAAATTCACTAATCGGTTGGTGAAGCTCTGCAATTGATTGCTCTTCGTTATCAACAAATTCATAATTCTACAGTGTTGATGCATATTACAGACTTGTAAAACCTTTGCTTCCGATTTAAAGTTAGATGCATTATTAGTTTAAGATGAACTAATAACATGAAGTTGTTGATTTTTTTTTGCTATTATTATTATTATTATTATTATTATTATTATTATTATTATTATTATTATTATTATTATTATTATTATTATTATTATTATTATTATTATTATTATTATTATTATTATTATTATTATTATTATTATTATTATTATTATTATTATTATTATTATTATTATTATTATTATTATTATTATTATTATTATTATTATTATTATTATTATTATTATTATCATTCTTCTGGTGGTGTTATATGCTGATTGTTCTATTGTTACATCTAAAATTTGTTTTGTTTTCTGCAAGCCTATTATAAAGCTGTACCTAAATCCATCATATATATTGTTTTCCCCCATTGTACTCTCATCATTCCCTTCTCATTTGAAACTTTACAACCAAGACTTTATCTAACATGAATGCCGATGCACGAATATAAAAGTGTACAATGTTACTACTTACTAGATAGTCAACTGACTAAATTTGCTTGAACAGTCGGAGACTCTTTGTTGAATACTAGCGTCATGTCGTGTTGTTTTCCTTATATGATTTGTATGTAAACTTATCTCAACCAATACACACCCTTGTCTATCTTTTATTATCATCGGGCTTCTGAACATGGTATATTTACCAGGTTGAAAATGGCTTTGAGTCTGTTATAAATTAATATGCTGTTATAGGTACACTCAGAAGGTCACACCACTGTCTCTGTAAGAGAGAGATGAAGACAATTGCAACAATTTTTGTGGCGGTTTTACTTTTGGTGTCCCAACTGCCACTCGGGCTTACCTCTTTATCTACGACCCCTGCGTTTTTGTGGTCAAATATCCAAGAAGGGTATGCACACTTTCTTATATGTCTCTGCACGGGTATTGTTGTAATTCACTTTTAACCTGTATATCCGTCATACTTCATATTTATTATTGTTAAAAGTTTTTCAAACCTGAGATGAGATTAAGTTGAAGTTGTATAAAATTCAACATAATCATGTGGTTCAAGGGTTATACTACTGTTTACAGTAATACCTATTGTTAGTTTAAGCCTAGTTATCTTTTAAGCATATCCAATTTGCTTTTTTTTTTTTTTTTTTTTTCATTACTGATATGGATACTACAGATCAACTACCAACAAAGTTAAGGAAGCTGTAAGCTACCAAACCCTCTCTCCGAAGGACTTGGCCAAGTCTGTCATGTCAGAAGGTGGCTGGTCAAACTTACTGGTAATATTTGTGTGTATGGTTAGATTTTTTTTTAATTATTTTTCATATATTTCAAGAGAAAACATTATACAACTATTTGTTTTGATTCCACAGTTTGTAACCCTTATGCTAGTTATGTTTTTCAGTGCTCCAGTCAAAAACCAGAAGAATCAATTGATCTTGCAATTGTTTTTGTTGGGAGAGAGGTATGAATTTATAAAAGTTCAATTCGTCCAATTACTTCTATTGTCATTTGCCGAATATGCAAAACCGATGATAATTACCGGAAACAAATGACTTGCAAATTACAAATGCACATTTTGAAAATCGACATACAACTAGTTAACTTGGTAATTGATTACTATATCCATTAGAATAATGATCTCGATTCTAATCACAGTCTCTGGATATTTCTGGACGTAAACGTGAAGACCAAACACTTCTGAACTTGCTCAAGGTAACTGCAACATCATCTAATAAGTGAATTATATGACTGCTGTTTTAGTTGTAACCCGGATCGCACATTATATTAATTATATTTACACTTAACTTTAATGGACAGGCCTCATTCACAAAGTCAACATTTTCATTAGCATACCCGTATGTCGCTGCATCTGAAGAGAACGAGCCTCTAGAGAGTTTGTTAGTTTCCGAGTTTGTGGGAACTTGTGGAAACGATGCGGGATTAAGCAAGCTTGGTATAGTTGAGTCATGCACTGCCAAAGATGGAAAATTTGAGAAACTTACCGACATCAACTCGGTCCATGTAATAGTTCTGCTGTGATTGGAAAATTAATTGTGTACTTTTATTTACAATCTAATACTTATCTAATATATATACATGAACAATGACAGGAATATGTAGCTTCAAGTATTGAAAAGAAATCCAACAGGCAGATGCCATTGGTTGTCTTTTGCAATGAAGGAGCTGACTCAGTTAACAGAAACGAGGAATCGCGTTCTGAAGGTATATTATTTCAATAGTAATATGATCATTTGAATAGTAATATGATCATTTGAATAAAATGATTTAGGAAATATTTGTGTAAACAGTTAGTGGGCCGTAACGTGTTTGCCAGCTTTGGCATGTAACATGTCTGGTTGACCTCAAATTATTGTTGTCCAATTATATTGTTGTCCACAAAATATATGTTATTTCGATCTTAACATAATTATATATATAAAAATAATACAGAGTACTTTCCAGTTGGGTTAGTTTTGACCCATTTGACTGATTTCCTTGAAACTTCTTTTTAAAAAAATAGCTATATACTTCATTATAATTGGTTGACCTGTTGGGATCAAACATAACCTGATAAATGTGTCGAATTTGTTATTGCAATTTCTATTATCATTTTAAGATTCTGTATTCTATATATTTTTGTGAGACTGGTTTGTTGAACTTGTAGGCCAAGTTTTGTCTGAGCTCATGAGTTCTGTGGACAAGACAGGAGCGAAATACTCAGTTTTATACGTCTCTGGCCCTGGTGTCATCAGGTATCCTTCTTATCGCCAGGTAGACAGGTTTCTTGCAGAAAAATATGGGAATGCATCACCGGAGTTAAATGGGTGTGACGGAGTTTGCCAAATTAAATCAACAATGTTGGAGGGACTTTTTGTGGTAAGTTGACTCTTTCAGCGTCTTCTAATTTGTACATATTGTACTTATGGTGGTAAGTTATCCCAGTTCTAAATTGTACTTATTGTATGATAATTTGGTTGAAGTTGTGTTTTTTTTTTCCCCTAATCAAATGGCATTACAAATTGTAAAATTTATCGTTTAGGAGATCAACTATGTTACATGTCAACTGTGGTGAATCTAGAATCAAAATTCAAAGAGGTCCTGAATTTTTTTTACAAAGTAACCTTCATATTTAGTAATTTATCTCTAAAGGTCCATAAATCCTACAGATATATGGGGTCATGTAATTGAATTTAGTGATGTCATGTACAATTTGAAATGTACTTTGTTAAAAAAATTCCAAACTAGTGGTGTCACGGGACATAAGCTAAGTTCGCCAGTGCATGTCAAGTTCATTTTAAATACTTTTTTGGGATTAGTGTCATTGGTTAAATTCGGGTCATGTCCACCAATTCTCTACTTCCCATTAGAGATTTTTGTGATGTTTCAGGGACTTGTGTTGCTCATTATTTTGATATCGGGACTTTGTTGTATGGATGGTATCGACACCCCAACAAGATTTGAAGCTCCTCAAGAATAAGCTTTTTTTTCCTAGCTTTTGCAAGAAATAGTTCAATTTGTGGCTGTGGTTACAGTAATTGTTGTGGCGTTAGTATTAGTTCAGTGATGGATGAGTCCTATTTATTATTGTATACCATTGTCAATAATGTTTTCCTTCGAACACTGGTGTGACATTTTGTATTTGTAATGGCATAAAAGCAACATGCAACATCATTTAAAAACACAGATATTAACTGCTTTTGTGCTGCAGTCTTTCCTATAATTGTAGGCTGAAACCAATTCATATAGTCGATTTGTGGAATTGTATCCTTCGTTTGGTTGGAACGAACAAAAGTTTGTTAGAATGAGATGGTTGGTTCAGTCAAGTAATTACTAATTTGCTACCTGTTGCCTAGGAGTAGGAGCCGAGTTAAGTTGTATTAGTAGCTTCAAATGAAACATAATATACATCACTCGTACTCTGCAACAAAAAACAACTTAATGAGGAAGAAGGAATATAAAAAAACATAGTTGCGAAAATTAAAGATACAAATTAAAATCGGATAACGAAAGTGACATGCAAAAGCCTTTGATTTAAGAGTGCAGCAACATGTAACGACGACCTATGTTCAAATAACAAACATGAAAAGGAAAAGAAAAATGGATGCATACCATTTTTAAAAAAATAAAAATCTCCAAAACAGTTGAAGATATGATACATACATACCTAAAATGGACAGCCTGATTACAAATTAGAGAATATATTACAATAACAATATCAAAAAAGCTAAGCAATCACATAAGCAGAGACTATGCACTATCTGCATTAAATCATCATATCCTAAACAACAAATTTCATACAACAATTGTGATGCTAGCTAATGTCTTCTTTCCCACTTCCCTTCCCGCCTTCCATCGCGTTCTCTTCTATCCATCATCTGCCTTGACTTGTTCCCCCTCGAAACATTACGTTGACCAGACCCAAAATTACCAGAATGCCCCTCCAACGCAATCATTAGATCTGGTTCCCCAACACTCCCTGTATCACCTGAGTCTCTGCTACCATCAAAGTTTTCTTCATAACTACTACCACCTTCATCTTGGCGGTCACGGGATTGTAGAAGAGCCGGTGCTTGGCCTGAAAATTGTCGTGCCGGTGCAACTGACATTGAAGAATTAGGGTTTGTTGAATCGGACTGTAAACCACCACTTGTTTTCAAGTTGCCTTCATTTGTTGGCCTGCCATTGTCTCTTTCACGATATCTTTCTCGAGGCCGACTAAACATTAGATTTAGGAGAAAATTAAAAACTAAATCCTAATCTAGTAGTCTATCCTATCCTAGAGGAAGCAGTTCTGATAAAATACCATTGAACGAGTCAATTTGGGTTGTGATTTATATCTCTAACGAGACAAATTTCCATTTTATTGTACATGTAAGTGACGCATTTCCATTTCCGTCGATGCGTGCAACTTAAAACCATTAAAGACAGTAAGTATAGATTACTACAGTAATAGGATTTTGGGGATTAGATTTGAAACACAATTGGTTTAACAAAATATAAAACATTGGATAAGTAATGTTTCAGACAACCCAGCTCGTTTAATCTGTAACAATATAATAAATTACACATTTTGCCCATGATCCAAATAGCACCCTAAATCTTGAAATGCTGATGATAGATAATGCTTGTTTTAAAGATTGATGATATAGACGCTAAAGCATACCTACTATTAGACGAAAATTCCCTTCGTGATCCTTGTTGGACCCCCGACTCGGCCTGCTCTAGTTCTCGTTGGATTTCCCTCTACAAAAGAGAGTAACAACAGAGTTCAAAATATGAAAATGAAAAGATAAGAAGAATGCATTATATTAACCTACCCTTGAACCAAATATCATTGTAGTGATTGAACTGTAGTTGAAACCCTAGGTTGCACTACTCCAAAATTCACTCAGATTTCAGGGTCACCAACATAGTGCTATGTTCACTATGTCCACTTTTTCAAGTTTCTAACATCAATTTTATGGCCAGTAGCAAATAACAGGATACTGTAATTACCGTATACCATACACCCTACCAACCGCAGTTCCAGTGATGATAACGTTCTCAGATTTGTATTTACAGTATTCGGTAACATTTAAAGCAGAACAGATAGAAAGGTCAGATAGAAATATAGTAATCTTACTTTAACATCATTGCCATGCCTAAAAAAAAAAAAAAAAAAAACATGTATTCAATGCACTCAACTAGCTGATTCAATCTTACTTGTGTTTTCTTTTCTTTCTCCATATCAAGGTTGTGCTGAAACTCCCTAGTTTTTGCACGTTCAGCTGCTAGCAACTTTTGTCTCTCAATCTCATTTTCCATCTCAGCAGCTCTTTCTCTATCAAGATGAGAAATTTATCTTAACTTTCAAGATCCTATCATGTTCAAGCTTTTAAACTAAGAGCACAACTAGAGGTGGCAAGATGGGCAGATTGGGTAATGGGTCATTCTCTAGTATGGATAAGCAAGTTAGGTTGGAAAACGCTTGTTTGTACTGTTTTAGAAAACGTTAGAAGTATAAAAGTTCCATAACTATGATTACAAAAGCAATCTTTACACTTTAAAATGTATTCATTATTCAATATATTTAATGTGTTCCCCATTTTGTCTAAACTATTTATTTGGTCCTTCTGAGAAATGACACAACCCAATCGCTCGATTTGTGAGCGAAAGGGCCGGAACTGCAACCTCTAAGAACAATGAACAACAGATGAAGAGATTTAACCTATCAAGTTCCTGAAGAAGCTCTGCTTCATGTAAAGCCGTCTCCTCTAAGTACTTTTGCCGTGCCCGTTTTATTAGTAATTTCTTTTGTCTACGAGCTATAATTTCTTCTTTAACCTTAGCCTTTTCACTGTTGACAAAAATGAAAATTAATGATTTTTAACAAATAGAAATGTGTACAAGATTAAAGATGAGAAATTAAAAGAAAAAAAAGGAACAAAAAAACCCAATAACATATAGAACATCAATTAAAAAAGAAACAGTTGGTATACATCCGAGACAGGTGACAGTCAGATACAAACCCCAAATAAAAACATTAAAATCAACTTATTTATTCTTTTGTAAACTAGCAATTGTTTGTACTTGATAACGAACACAAGAAACTCAGAAAGAAGCTTTCTAATAGCATGGAAAATCATAGAAAACAAGATATACAAAAAGAAGCTTTCTAAAAGCATGAAAGAATCATAGTAACTTCATCCTACCTTTCTCGTGTTCAGATAGAAAATTCAATAAAATTAACCGCAGATGGCCCATGTTTTATAGGAAGAAAAAAATATAGACCTAATGATATACTGGAAGTAGTTTGGTAAGATGGAACATACAGAGACTGAATGCCATCCTTAATTTCTTGAAGACGTTTATCTTCCTTCTCATAACCTAGATTAAAAAACGTTGTGTGAGAAACACCGCCTAATAAGATTGCTTAGATTTAAAATTAGCATATTTGGACCTAAAAAGTAAAGTTTTTACTTGCTAAAAAAGGAAGCTTCTTCCAATCTGTGAAATCACTAGTTGTTTCCTGGACAGACTGCTCTTTGTGTATTAAATCTAACTCGATTTCAGCCTCCTGTATTTCCTGTTAAATATTAAAACTGTTAGTTATGATTTTAAGTATTACAAAAAGCTAATAAAACTAGAACCTACCATAAGTTTTTCATCTGTTTCCTTGGTAAAGAAATCAAAGTACGATTGTACAGAAGTCAAATTTGCAAGGACCTGCCACACCCATTAAATATCATGTATTAAAACCTAATGTTAGTGAATTATGAACCATGAAACACATCACATCATAATTTTATAAGTGTTCTTTACCCGAAGAAGTGACTCGCGTGTACGCATGAAATCTGAGTCATCTTGTTTTGTGGGGTTCGATGTGAGAACTCCCTTTAGAATCTAGGCATGCAAAATGTACAGTTAAAAATAGGTATCATAAACAGTTCTCAAGTGAAAATAATAAAATAGCAAAATATGCATACCCCTTTAGCTTCATCCCCTTCAGTTTTAAGCTTACATAGAGCACGGCAAGTACTTCGCACAAGATCTTCATGATTTTCTATATAAACAGATAATCAATAAGATCAGTTTTTCTATTTAACTATCTTACTAATTATCCATTAAAAAACGCACCACCTTCTGATAGACCCAAAGTTTCAATATTTCTCCAAATTCTTTCAGGAATCAAACAAATATCTTCATCAGGAGAGTACAAACAGATGGTGGCAATAAGCGCTAATGAAAGTTGCATAAATGGGCCTTCACATGTATGTTGACCAAGGCTGACTAAACACGGAAGGAAACTATCAGCTGCACCAAGAACGGATTGTAATTGTGGTCTCTCAGCAAACGAAACACACTTCATTAAAAGAGCCATTGCACGTGTCCTTAAAAGTGGTGACGTATCAGATGAAGCTACTACAACTATTTGATCCCATATACTTGAAATGATTGAACATAGAATCGACTCCTCACATGAACTATTTTGTTCAATTGTTGATTCACTGTCTGCTTCTAGACCGATCAAATTCCCCAAGTGTTTCAGTGATATTGAACGTTGTTCTGGTTCGCTATGACCCATCAAAGAAGATAAAAGGTCAACTAAAGGAGATTGACTTTGATGAAGAGTCTTGACGCCATCATTAAATAAGGATGATAACCACTTATCTGTCTGCAACCGCCAAGAGATTTTTGGGGCGTTGTGTGAAAATTTCTTCATTGCTGAACAAAGAGGACCAATTACTCTATCTAAACCAAACAAGCGAGGAGCTTCAAGTATGCAGTCAATAACTGTAGATGCAACTTCCCAGCAACCGTTTTCTTGTAATTTAAGAACTATTTCAGCAAGTTGTTCAACGCTCTTCGATAAATGATCAACCAAGCTATGTGAATCGGTTTCAAGCAGGGATGATAAACATTTCGAGTACACAAAACACTGTGCCAACGTGGTTGTGATCTTTTTAGCTGGTTGATAATGAAGTTTCCAGCATAGTTCTATAGTCGGATGGAGCTTCGAAACCAGACCTTCCAGGTCTATGAAAAATTCTGTAACTTCTTCAATGGACACCGGGTGACCGTTTTGAATTGCTACGGAAGTGTTACCAGTGTCGATTTGTAACGCATCGATCAGGAACAATGAATGTGATTCAGAATTACCATTAACGGGAACGAAACCTGATTCACGTAATCTTTCAACTAGCAAAGTTTTGCAGCTTTCCACCACTGCTTGAAATGCATAAAGGTAGTCATAGAAGGATGTTGTGGGCTCAAATGTAGCAAAACCCGCCCAAAATACAAGCGACTGTAGTATCTCACGTTTTCTTTGAAATGATAAATCAAGAAAAACGGATGCCAAAACAAGAATTGTTGGAGCCCTGTTATATGTAATTCGATTCTCAGAATCATCTCTTATGTTACTCAAAAGCTCATCAAAGCACAAAGATTCGAAATCAAGATTTTCCTCATTAGACGCCTTCCTTAAGGAATAAGAGATGAGTGGCTTCAACAAACGCAAAACAGAATCCACAAACGCCACATCAGCATATGACGCTTTAGACAAAGACTGAAGAACGTGTACAACTCTAGGTATTTCGGGTACCATTGCTTCCATATGCTCAGTTACAATGGCTTCAAGTACATATAAAATGATTGCTTTCACATTCTTTGCAACAAGTCCCAAAAACAAGGAAGATCTTCTAGAACCTTCTAAATACGGCCATGAACATAAGTCCGAAAACCAGCATAACAGATCAGGCACAACACTTGAAGGAAGAACTCTTAATTGCAATCCGACAGCCTCCAATATCGCCTCCCCAAACACTTTAAACTGTTTCTTTAAATTCGGAAAAAACTGGCTGATTTCGGGGCATATTACACGAAAAGACTCATCTTTTTGATCAATAATATCACTAACTACAGCAAGTTCATCGTTAAAAATCGATAACAAAGTCGTTAATTCAGACAAATCGTTAGCAAGAACGAGTCTTTCTTTCTGATATTGTTTTGCGTTACGAGATATTGCTAACCATCCAATAAACCGAACCAGAGGAGATGAAGAGGAAGAAAAAGAGGATATTTTCTTCACCCAAACAGACGAAGGAACCAAATTACTATATCGCCCTTCTTCACCTCCACTCGATGCTATCACCAATCTTTGAAGAATTGTCCAGTGGCGTTCAACCTCGTGTACCTTAGTCAAATTCAATTGAAAAGTCCCTCGGTGACAATAAGATACTAATAGATCATTCAAATATTCAGCAGATTCTAATATTATATCAATTATACGTTCCGGAGGACAATTAAGTTCAGTAGCAGAGTGCAATAGAAACACCAAACTCTGCAGAAGAATCTCACGCAACGAGTGCTGATCTTTAAGCAAAGAATTTATCAAAAAATTGCACAACAAAGCTTGATTTTGTCGAACTAACGTGATAGCATCCATCGATGATATATCTGACTCAGAAAATTGCATGACATCATCTTTTTCGTCACTGTCTGGCAAAGTTTTTTTATACTTACAATCTAATTTAGCAGCTTCAAGAAGAATTTCAAGAACTAATTTGTCCCGTTTCTTCTCTAAGTGAGCTATAGTTTCCATTTTACCGTCACCTTTTTCCAAAATTCTTCTGATTTCTGCAAAACCATAATTATTATTCGTTTTGCTGATTATCGTCTCTGGGATTAGCTTAGGATTATCTTTGAAAGACATGATAAAGAAGGGATTAATGTAGCACTCTGCAGCCAATAACAGGGCATCTATGGCTGCATTATGGCCCTCAGGTGTAACTTCACTCTGTGAATGTAAATCAAAAGCGACTCGTTTAAACTCAGAGGCCCACAACTCACAATCTGCATAACTCATGAGCTGTAAGCACTCTCTATGCAAGTCAGAGTACTCCGTTGCACTTAAGTTAGTGACCACTTTTTTCTCAACATAATGTTTTTCTTCTGTGTTGGTATTGCAATGACTTAGATCTGAGGTGGTCTTATCGGGAACAGGAGAAACATAGGTAAGCACCATGTCTCTGACTTCGGGTGGTGCGAAATGCATGCTGACATCATCAAAAGTTTCTACCTTAGTTGTAGTATCGGATGCGTCTGTTTTTCCATCGGTATCTTCCTGGTCAATATTTGGTGGCAACTGAGGATTCGCAGACTCAAAAGTTGGGACTTTTCCAAGGTCAACATTTGGTGGCAATTGCATATGAGGCTCTATAATCGAGAGAAGTACACTGCAAGAAAAATAATAATAATAATTATAAAAGTGTGCACAAATCATGACTATGAAAGCATAGAACACTTCACCAGTAGTAAATCAGTGGATAAGTGAAAATTATAATTGGACTAAAATCATTTTAATAAAAAATTCATAAATCATTCGTAATATATAAGAGCTTATCCTTACAAAGGAGCAACTGAACCACGCCTCCATTCTGATTCTAAGGAAGGAAGAATAGCAGACTTTGTTACTGCTGTTCGGATCACGTTTAACGCAACACTGCAAATTTGTTCTTGACTATCGAGGTATACGGGAGACACGTTCCCAAAGGCAATCGTGCTCTTTAACGGGGTTAAAGCTGGATCAAGAAGAGGCTCCAAAATTTCTAACAGAAACAGAATCTGGTGCTTAACGTCCTGACAAATTTGACATTGAATACATTCGATATAATTTTTTGCGTCTTAAGCTTGCCATTTTAAAGACAGATGGAACAAAGAAATTTAAGTCACACCTTATATTTTGCCATTACATCATCCATATGCCCGGATAAAGCCAATACGATGTATTTGAGAGCTGCACGTGCTTTGGGTAATGCATGATGAGCACCCTACAAAATTAATCAACATGTGAACACATTTTATCAGTCCGACGCATATTTATGATATTCTTAAAGTTTTGAAATTTGACTTACATAAATTACACCTAAAAGGTCCCCGATAAGTTCAATAGCTAAGTCCACCTGCATTTTATAGAAGACAATGTGTGAAGCTTTCAAGTTTGAAGTGTACAATTATATAGTATTAGCTAACAAATACTTCTGCTAATAATTAAGCCTTATAAATGTGGTCGACCTTTGCAATCACTTGACCCATCCATGGTCCCAGCACCCCAGTACAGAGATCAATGAGAACACAAGCAGCCTTGGCCTGCACCAATGATTTTGATAATCATGTTAGCTTTTAATTGGGGTGTGTGTGTGTGTAATTTCAAGGAAACAAAAGGTAACCAACATTTGATGGTGAAAAAGATGACAAGTAGCCAGCACATCCATGAAGAAGGGGACGATACATGGAGGAAACTGATGTCACAACCACCTGCATCAATCCAACAATAGTTTATAGTTCATTTACCAATAAAACCAACCTACTTTCATTTGATTACTGTTAATAACCTTGTGTGACTTGAAATCTATAAATGCTGACACGGTGTGTACAAGATGATGATGTGGAATTTTGTAATATTTCAAACAAAGTAATATTAGACGTACGAATTAACATAATTTGAACTGTTAAATAGGAAGAAACCTGAGACAATGCATGTTGTACGAAGGGTTGTCTCCATGGAGAAAAACTTTCATCAACGTGACCCAAACTGCTAAAATTTGGACGGAGTGCTGAAATAAGTAAGAAAGCAAAACAAAGTCATACATGGGTGACTTCAAATTTCTTGACCTTGTTCACATTTCATTGTGCCTTTTGAAAGTTATACTTTTGACCCCTAAGCAATACAAAAAATAACCCAATTGACCCATTTCACATAATGACTCAAGTTTCCTGCTTAATTCATATTGCCAATCTACATCACATCCCATGGAGATTAAAGACAATAAATACAGAAAAAGGGAACTAGGGGAAACCTGGCAATAAAGCTTGTATGAGTGGCAATGTAGACCAAAAATCAGAGCTGTTTCCAGCCAATTTGCTGCAAAGCAGAGGCTGAAACATAAATAAATATATCAAATTGTAATATTGACAATGTACTGCAGTTTTAGACTACTTTCAGTATAAAAATCACTAAAAAGAAGGCCACCTGTGATGCACAAGCAAAAAGAACATGTAAAATCCCTTCTTCAACCGACTTAATGTCTAGGAGTTGGTGATACTTTAAGTCCCAATGATCATCAGTTACCCCAAACTCCTCCCCAAATAAACTTGAATAATCAGTGATTTGAATAGTACTAAGAGACTCAGAACTTGTGTCTTCATCATTGACTGCTGTGACATCAGATGAAGAGATAGATGCTTGTTGCACCATGATTGGATGCTCAAGCTTCAGTAAAACTTTAGAAGCCTGAAATAAAGGTTATAGTCATAAGTATATTCTTCTCGAAGGTATACGTCAAATTTCATAATTCTTCTCATTAAAATATTAATACTTTTACAGCTTATAAATTTGGAACATAGATCAGTAACTACCGTTTTACAAACAGTCGCCAGATGAGAATCTTTGTAGGCCTTTCTTAACAACAAAAGGATTGCATCAGGGCGGAAAACTGTAGATGTGTGAAAGGAAGTCGGAATCGTGTTACGCGATCTTCTTGGCTAAGGGTGAAGAAAGAACACGAAAACTATCACTACATGTAAATCTTGAACATAACACGAGGATAATTCGGTAATTTTGGGTTTTTACCTCAAAATTGGAAGAAATTGTTAAAGCTGTTGATTGAAGACTGTTCTTAGATGCTTCGGTGTCCAAAGCATTGCCTCCAGATTTAGCATTTTCCCTAGATGTATGCCATTAGCAATTATAACTTTCTTGTACCAACTTAAGAATTAAACAAAATAAAATACTAACTACTATTATACATTTCTACTAAAGTTCAAGAAAAAAAAGTTAGCTACTTTTCTACTAACCTTTCACTTAAAATGTGAAGAATGGGGTAAAACGGTCCGGCAAGCATAGCAAGAAACCGAAGAGTAGGTTCTGGAGCATCTGAAAAGCTGTTAAGATCTGCCTGCACAGTAGTGGGTTCAAAACTCATCAAGACTGACAAATATAAAATAAAATAATAAAGGAAGTTCAGAAAATATACCTCGAGTTGGGGAAGAAACGCCACCAACCGTTTAGTCAAGTCTTGAAGCAGCTATATACTAATGAAGTTAGATTAAATAAATTACGCACAAAGAGGCATGTAATCAGAATATACATATGCACATGTATATACATACGTATCAGAAAACACACATAATGTATAATGGTCCACCTGAAGATGAATGTCCTCGTCATCTTGTTTATGAGAAGTGATGTGCGGCAATAGGTGATTGATAACGGGTTGAAATTCGGGTTCAAGACCAGTAACTGGAACACCAATCAACTGCGAGAAAGGAAGATATTGATAGCAAAAGAGAGTATGGCTATAAAAATCATAAAACTCGCTTAACAAACAGTATATGTAATGCAAAAGTTGAACATAAACTACCTGAATGTAGAAAATAGCTATTGGATTACCCCGCAGACAAGATATTCTCACATATCGACATGCAGTATAGTTCATGGGGTACACCATATCTCGACGTGGCGCTTCACACCGTGGGCGGGCTTTTATAAAGGTTTCTGGCTACAAAGGAGAACAATGTCAAAAGAGGCAAATAAGAACTATACTTTGGTGAATCAGATAATATAATGTGTCATTCATAAACCACCAATTGTAAAGTCATTAGTAACTGGTATTTCAGAACAAGTAAGAAAATAGTAGAATGCATGTTACAATAGACGTGCAGCATGAGCATAAAAAATGCACATAGCAAATCACCAAACTGATATGATTCTTAAGGAATGTAACAGCAAAAAATAACTTTCATAAACTTAAGTTTACAATACCAAATTCTACGTTACAGCTCTACACCATTTCTACTATAGAAATATTTAAAACTCACATGGTATTCTTCTCTACTTGATTTGACATTTACTACTCTATAAATTACATATTTAACTTCTGGATATCCTCATATTTGATTGAAAACGCCAACGTTATTAGTTCATGTTGCTAAATAACTGGTCTTACAAATTTAGAATATGCTTTACGGGTTGCATGGGATTGCATATTTTCAGTTATATTTACAGCATATAAGCATGTTTAATAATCACCAACCAATGTATTTATTATAATAATTAATAAGCAAGTAAGCTAAATCAATCAAAAACCTGAAATGTGCTTTTTTTCCTTTCATAAACAGAATAAGCCCTTGTTATTCTATACTCGATGACTGATTTTGTATTATGTAATCTATATCCTAAAATTTGATTAGCAATGTCATAAGTATGTTGCTCAAATTGGTAAATAACTGGTACATTCACTATACATTTATCCACAATAGCGATTAAAATCTCAGACAACGAATTTCATAATCCCTGCCAAAGTGATGTTAATTATAAGCAGCAATGTCACCAGATACAAAAAAATAATACTGTAATTAATATCGGACATTAACATTTCGGAAGCCTACAACTATAAGACAGTGATTAAAGGCCGTTAAGCAAGCAATAAAATTCAAAAAACCGTTAAAACTACTTTCCATAATCTCACAAGTGAACAAATTTGGACCTCGAAATACCAAAACCTGACATTACTCCTCTAGTTGAAAAAACATGCCAAATCTTTAACCCTAAAAAGCAATAAACTGTAAAACACCGAGCTAAGGTTTTCAAGTAAACAACAAAACTGCAAAATAAGGCAACGAGTCATCATTTCAATACACACTTAAAGGTAATGATATATGAAGCATATATAACTTTATTATTTCTCTTGTATAGTTAGTTCATTGATCTACAAATTTTTTCAACTTTAGTACTTTACTATTCCTCGCGTATCGGATGTTTCTCGTTTGCCTAACATAACTTTGCCTGTACATACAAAAACGAACGCTAATTGTGTTTTATCATTATTCTGATTCTTCCTGCATACTCGAAAACTACTTTTAAACACAAAATCATCATACAGTTTCAGCAGGAATCTAATTTTATTCAACAAACTCATTTACATACAGAAAGATCTTTACCTTATATCGCAATCCAACCGAAATCTCCCATTCCAAGACAGATTTATTGTATATCCTTATGTGTGATAGCAAACAAGGCTCCTGCACATAAATATAATATAAATCATACATACACAAGTTCATATTACTATTTTATAAACCCTAACCCTAGAATTCAGCAGGATAGACAATAATAAAGCAGAATCAAGTTAGATAAGTATAAAACTGAAACTAAAAGCAGCTGAATTAGCTAAGAATAATAATAAATTACATACATCGAGTTCAAGTAAAATCCATTCTTTGGTGTTGGTAGCAGTTGACCAATGATTACGGAGGTCAATGTCGAGAATATGAGAAGCTTTTTGAGTAGGCGATTCACGAGAAATGGCTTTTACTTTGTAACTTAAAGGTTTTAATCGAGGATCTAATGATTCAATTTCGTTCATCTTCCAAATCAGATGAACTTATTTTGAGATTTTGATAATTAGAATCTGTAAATCTGAGTTTGAGGTGTTCGGGGGATTGAAAATGGGGTTTTTTGAGTGATCACATAAAGTCTACTGTGCTGTTTTAGCAAAATCAGCAGAAAAAGTAGGAGTATTTTTAGTAAATCCTTTCATATATATGCTTAATTTTGGATAAACGTTTTTTAATCAAAATGTGTTTTTTTAACTATTTCTATGATTATTTTAACAAAAGTTTGCAAAGATACTACGTAGCTTTAAGCTTTTAATACTAGCTTACTAGCTTATTTGTTCTTAGTTTGTGCACACTTTTGCACCTTATATCATTCAACTACTTAGAAATTTGTTGACTATATGCCTGTTCTGCACCTACTATGTACAAAAGTAACAAAACAATTAAGTGGAAAACGCCTACAAAAATAAAATTTTACAATAATATAGTAGTCGGACGTATTACAAATATATACTTGCTATATAAAAATTAAAGTAAAAACACGTGTGTGCCGTGTGCGCTTTATCACATAAAAAAAAATTTGAAGCATAAAGTATCTTAAATTTGCGAAAAATAATTAATAACCTCAAAGAATAATTATGAGCATAAGCATAACAATAACAATAACAATTTGTTTGGGTTGAAATCAGAGGCTTTCTTTTTAGGTATATTTCGGAACACAATATTAAGCAAGTGGCAGGTCTGTTTGGGGATGTGTTATTTGTTGCTAACTCGTCCAAACTTGTTACAAATATCGATTCAATTTATACGTTCGTTAGATCAAAAAACGTAAAACATATGCATGAGACTGTCGAGGGCTCGAAGCTAGGTTGAATGACGATGGTGGATCTACGATTCATCTTTGGGTTAATGAATTGGGGTTATCGGTTGACGTTCGCTTAATTATCGATGATGGTTTTTAAAGTGAGTTTTTGGTTAAGGTTAATCATAGTGTCGATGGTGGGTTTTGTTCCAATACAGAAAACATCTCAATGTCGAACAGTGTGTTGAAGTTTCCGGATTTTCCTGTTTGTAATGATAAAAACGGGATCGTTTTGGTGGACGAGGGTGCGAGGGTAGTGGATGAGGTTATGTTGGCGTCGGGGTGCTTCAATGGTAATGAGGAGGTAGACGGTGGGAATAAGGGTAATGTTTTGGTTATTGGAGAAGAGAAGACAAGGGAGGAAATGGGTTTGGGAGGTGGTTTTGTTATGGAGTCGAGGGTAGTTGAGGGCAATTTGACTTGTGATAGTGTCGAGGCTAAGAGTAATTAGTATTCGATTGAGTTGGTTGACCTAAAGCTTGATGGATTAAGTGTGGGTCCTTTATCAAAGAAAAGAAACCGTGCGGTTGTTTTGAAACCGGTTGCAGGTGACGAGATTAATTGTGAATTTCTATATAACTTGGCTAAAGTTGCTACGGGGAATAACGAGGGTCAGAAATTTTGTATTTGTGCAAATAAACTTTGCAAATTTCATTGTAGGGGTTGGCACGTACACTCTTCCAAGTTTTGGGTTAACGGGGTTTAGAAGCTTTAATCGAAGGGTAATTTGAAGATGAAAGGTAAAGTTAAGGATAAGAGTTGAAAGGGTGGAGGTTTATGTTTGCTTGATTCTAGCGACGAAGATGATACGGGGGGCAAAAGGTGATCATACTTTCGTGAGTGTAAAGGGGAAGCGCATTGGAGCGAGAGCGGGAGAAAAGCTAGAGGGTGTTAGTTTATTTGACGAATTTAGGAATGGATGTTTCAATTCGAACGGGGTTGGAATCGAGTCTACCTTCACGTTCAAGGCGAATGTTGTAGATGGCACCAACACTTCTAACGTTGGCTCTTGATTAGGATATGGCTTGTTCTTTGTTCGGTTTATTTCTAGTTATGTTTATTATTCGTGTCTTTCCTTGGCATTGGCCAAGCCAAGACATGGCTCGGTTTTAGTTAACGTTGTATCGATTAGGTTTGTTTACTGTAATCGAGCCTTATGTTGTGGCGTTTCTTTTGTATCTCGGTTTTCTTGTCTCCTTTTTGGAGATTAAGATGTTTATAAAGTTTTTGTTTTTTTGTCAAAAAAAAAAAAAAAAAAAACAATTTAAAATAAAATTGAATGATAAATAGTCAAAGACATGTAAAAGCAAGAAATTTGATCAATTAAGTTCAAATAAACCGATTAAAAATAAACATTCTTTGAGCTAAAGTTGATTAAAGAAGGTAAGTAGTAATTTCAACTTTATCGAGGTTTTGTAATAATCTACTTACGATACTAATCTTAACGATAAGATTTTTGAAATTTGAATGTGATATCATCTTGTTAAATTGAATGAGTGAACTACTAGAAAACTACCATATGATAGATACATTACGGGAATGGTGATTGGCTAGTGCTAGTTGATAAAATATTCATTTCCACATTGTATAATCCATAAGACGTCGTAGAGGTGTTAAATATTCGTTTTAACCCGTTTAATTTGAGAAGTAAACTGAAAGATTATCAAAAGAAAAAATCAATTTTGGATTCGGATTTGGTTTGAGTTTAGTTAGATTTATAAATTGGAATTCGGTTTTTGATTATACTTTTTAAATTCTGGTTAAATCGAAAATCGAATTCAAACCCCAATTAAATCAAGACAAAATTACCCATTTCGTCCATGTATTTTTCACTTTTTGCTTGTTTCATCCATGTATTTTATTTTCTGCATTTTTCATCATTAAAAGCATTTTAAAGTCTCAATTTCATCCCTCATCCTAACGAAGGTTAATCGAGTCCGTTAAAACTATTCATAGGACTATCCACGTAATCTTCAACTAATTAAACTAAAAAAATCAATTCATTCTTCCTATCATGAAGTGTAACATTTCAAAACCTTCAAAATTAAGTAAACAAAGTTATGAATAGTTTTACGTAAAACGGTAACCCAAATAAAAAACTACGTCCGCAACCAACTTTTACAAACCAAGAAAACAAACAAAAACGTGCACTGTATCGCTAAAGAGCTCCGAAAACTCCATCGCGAAGGAAATAATAATGCAACTAATTCAGTTACCATGGTAGCGGTGTTTTTCGCAATCGTTGCGTTTGCCGCCATTTTCACCGTCCCTGGCGGTGATGACAATAACGGGATGGCGGATGTGGTGTATTAAGAAAAAAATTGACCACAAATTGATTTTAAAATCAAAGGTCAAATTTAAAATCGATTTTTATGATCATTTTGATTAATTTATGTTTTTCTTTTCTAGTTTTATGAATATAACCTAAACCCTATTCAGTTTTCAAATTTGATTTCACTTTCAAGTTTTGAATTCGATTTCGGTTGGTTGTCGGTTTTACTCTCAGTAATTTCAAAACCGAAAACTCAACCAGATGAACACATAGAAAGTTGTATTGCATCATTTGTTGCAGATTTGGAGTGGAATTTTAGTCTTTGAAATGAAGCAAAGAACAAAAAATAGTACAAAAAGATATTAAATACCCAATCAGAATTTTTGAATCCGATTTTAAGATTTTGATCTTACGAAGATGAAAAAACGATCTGTAGTAACGCCTATTGATGATTTAACCCAACATGCTCTCTGGGTTAAATGATCTGTAGTAACGCCTATTTCGAGTCGCACTCTCAAGAACATGAATTATATTACTGAACTAAACTAAAAGTTGGTGTATAACATTTAAAAACTGATTTTAAACACTTGTGGTATTTATACAATCCTCATTCAAACATGTCAAGTGCTTATGCAAAATCTACAAAAGAACAATGCACAGGACATCACCTTTACAAAATCAAACAGTTGGTACCATTAAAGATTTATATCTTGCAACCAATGTCTTTTTGTACAAACAATTCCAATGATACTTCGAAAAACAACATTTGATCTGGGAAACGAAGCTTTCAAAGACTCTTTCGGTTAGTAATTCAATTTCCGTTTTCTTGGAAGAAGAATGTATGGAATAAGAAAGGCTCCGAAACTTAGTCAAAAGAACCTTTAACACCATCCAAACTCTCTCCTAATGACACTCTAGAAAACAAACAAAATAAACAGTTAGTACAATCTGATAAATGTATTCAAAACTGAAAACTCTGATCGATTCAATCACATTCTAAGCTTTGGTACTGTTATGAACATGGGCGGATCAACTTATGTAGCAGTGGTTGCACGGGCTACCAGTGAAATACACAATCTAGTGGAAAATTTATGGGTTTTTAACTTGTGACGCCACTAGATAGTGTAAAAAATTTTGAGTGACATCAATGGATAGTGTAAATGTTTTTAAGCTTTTAACTGGTTAGATCCGCCACTGGTTATGAATTTATTTATAGAGGAAGTGAAATGGGCAGATCAGGTTAGCTTTAATACAGGTCATGTTTTTTTGTCCAGGTGCAAGTTGAAACATACAGGATTGACACTTGACACACAAATAATTTCCATAATTACAACCTTTTTATTACACACACACCAGTATCGAAAACTGAAATTGTATTCGTTAATCGTTATAAATAGACACGGGATGACTTTTAGCCCATTCAACCCATTCCCTCCTTAGTGGAGTACATTATTTCATATTTGATTTAACCCATTTGATATACAACAACAGCCCATATAGACCCACTCAAATATAATCTAGAAATTTAAGTGATCAATACCAAGAGGATCTGACCTGTGCATACAGTACTTATATTCCATGCTTCTCGTGTAATCTTTCTCCCCTTCTTCCAGCTGTGATATACACATTCACCGAACAAAACAAATCACATATGATATAAATTCTAATTAAAGAGTATGGTTCACTATTAAATATGTATATGTATATATGTATATATGTATATATATCACATTTGACTATTGCTTACCGGATCACTTTCATAAATAACCTCATAGCACTGAGGTGACAAGCATTTTAAAGCACAGTTCTCCTTTGCAACCATCGAAGACTTGCATTGTGCACCCCAGTATCCTCTATTCACCCAACCAACAGTACACCAATTAATACAACAATTCCAATATCAATAGAAACCCTAGTCCTAATTTTACGATTAGTAACGCTGACTCGCTACTAAGTCGGCTTGATCACATTGATAAGCTGCATAACATATGTACTAACACTAACCATAATTTCATGATTAGTAACACTTACTCGCAACTAAATAAGTCAACTTTAATCGTTTCTAGTACGAATTACAAACCTACAAGAGATCGTTTGCGCATACATGGTGTACCATTTCCCTACTAATCATATAATCTATAAGAGTTTTTAGATAAACCTTAACACAGTTACACGATAACAAATAGCAACCCGGGTAGGAGTTTCCTTCTAGCGTGTGTGGGTGCAAATGATGACGGTCGTTGAAATAAATGATCCGCTGATGCAAATTCGCAGTTAAAAAAAAAAAAAATTAACAAAAAAAATATTTCAATTGACACCAAACAAGCAAAAAGGTTACAAATCTCTTTTCAACTTCAGAAAAAGTCAAACTTATCAATAGGATTTAAAAATTTAACCTTTTTTAAGGTTGAAAATTTGTGGAAGATAAATTTGTAGTGGATCAATTAAAGGGAGAGTAAAATTGAGCTTACAGTTCAATTTCTGAGTAACAATTTTGCTTCTTTTCTCTAATCTCCGTGTCCTGAAATTCATACATAAATTCAAATCTTACTTTATTAAAAAAAAAAAAAAAAATTAAAATGCAGATGTGAAATATGAATCTGATTAAAACTTACAGAAATTGGGCGGGGGGATTTCTTTGCAAGGACTTGAATAGAGCATAAAATCGTTAGCCATATAAGAAAAATTAGGGTTTTATGAATCTTGGCCATTGTTTGTTGATTGATTTGGATTGGATTGGATGATTAGAACAACTCGAATTTGTAATTATAGTTAATATTAAAATGCTATAATAATAATATTATAAATAGTCATTTTCTTTTATTAAAAAAATATAACCCACTTGAATAACATCATAAATTAATTTAATTTATAATTAATTATAATTTAATTATTATGATTAAGATATAATTTAATCTTTACAATTTTTAAAAAAAAATTTAAAAGAACTTTGTTATTAGTTATAATTATTATTAAAAATATAAATACTCAATTTTTAAGCAAACTTTATTATTATTATAATTATAATTATAATAATTATTATTATAATATTAATATTCAAATATGGATTCCCTTTACGAGATTAATTACGTTACATATGTATCCGAAAATACATGTCTCTATATGTTTGTAAAAACAACGACAAGTTTCTTAGTCAGAATCCGTAATTTTACGGATCATTAAGCTAAACGACTTTAGCAATTACATTCACTTAATTCCTAAAATATATCATTAAACTGTTTCGTTTAACCAAACCCGTGGTTCCACGGGTCATTTCACTAGTTGTATAGTATAGGAGTGAACTACACGAATCATCACATTCATTACACCGAAAATGATCCTTAACTTTTCAGCACTGTTTTTTTTTATATTGTCATCAAAGTTATGCGGTTGAGTTTGTACTGTACAAGTTCTCAATGCATAACTGTGAAATTTATTAAAAATAATGTGGATATCTCGCGAACCTTTGAAAACAGTTTTGGACGCAGATAATCTTTATATCGTTAAACATATAATTTTACTATGTTTTTTCATATTATCGTTATACCGTACATCTATATCCATATAGTCATATAAAGCTCTAAAATGATAATGTCATCATTAAGCTAATTACTCTTTACTTTTCATAATATAATGTCATAATTATATATTAATTTAATTAAAAAAATAATACGAAGCCTTTTATAAAAGGAAATATTAATATCTCCTAAATTGTAATTTTAATTTTCTAAAAAAAATTAAATTTATTATTACTAATAATTATTATTTGTGACGACCCGGAAATTTCTGAACAAATTTAAACTTAATCTTTAAATGATTTCGACACGATAAGCAAAGTCTGTAATGTTGAATCTCAAAATTTTTAAACTGGTTACATGGATTCAGTTAACCTTTGATTATTCCCGACGATTCATGAACAATTGTGTGCAAATGTATATGTGAATAAATATATATATGTAAATATAAATATAAGTATATATATTAATTTGAATTAATACAATGCCATTTAATAATTTAAATTAAATATGTAAAGTAATATATAAAATAAATAAGATGTTATATAAAAATATATATATGAATTCTGTACACAATTAATATCATATGTATGTGGTAATATATATAATATATACATATTAAATATTCCAATATGTTATTATATAGTATAAGTATTACACAATTAATAATATGTAATATTATTATAATAAATTTAATTACAAGTTAAAGTATAATTATTATATTACTCTCATTATTAACATCGATATCAGTATTATTAACATTATTAATATATATATATATATATATATATATATATATATATATATATATATATATATATATATATATGAGATTTGATAAGTATAAATTGTTATATCGATATTAGTAGTATTACTCTCATTATTATTATTAATATTGATATTAATATTATTATTTGTATTATTTATATTATTATAATATATTATATATCATATATTCATATATAGATATAAAAATTGAAACATGAAACTTGATATTACTAGTATTATTATTATGTATTATCATTAAGAATCATTATTATTGTTATATATTAACATTATTATTAATATTATAAAAATAATACAATTTATTAATATTATCATTAATAATATCATTATAAACATTATTATAATTAATAGTATTATCATTCTTATTAATACTAATATCATTATCATTTCTATTATCATTATTATTATTAGTTTTATTAATATTATTATTATTATCTATTCCATTAAAATTTTATTATTGTGACTTATTATTATTACTCTTATTATTATCATTATCATTATCATTATTATTATTATTATTATTATTATTATTATTATTATTATTATTATTATTATTATTATTATTATTATTATTATTATTATTATTATTATTATTAATATTAATATTAATTATATAGAATTATACGAATACAGTACCAATTCAGTTGAACATCTCGATCAAACTATAGCAAATTCTTGTTTCTGTCGCTAGATTGATAACAAAATTGGATTGGAATCAAAGAACACAACAAATTCAGTTGCACATCAATTCCTGCTTTTTATTTTAATTTTTTTGCTGTCCTTGTGATTCCTCCTGTCGATTTCAGTTTCTATATAGGAATAGAATTACTGAGTTAGTAGGGAAGTCACTCACTTATCTATCGTCTTTCTCAAATAAAAACCTTTACAGCTAATATCAATTTGATTTAAAAAAAAGAAAAAAAGAAACCAGACGCCATTCTCTGTTCTTGAGTCATTTTTCTTAAAGCTTCAATTTCAAATTAAATTCAAAATCTATAAATGTAATTTTGTTAGAAATCCTCTAGTAAATCTTGCTGCAAAATCCCAAGTTCCAATTCCTATTATTGAATTCTAATTTTGAGGTCAAACTTTCGATTTCAAAAGTCAACGAATCTGTTCTTGGTAAAATTCGCGTTCAATTTGATGTTTCAAGTTAAATTAAAGATCCAGATAGTTTTTAATGATGATTTAAAACCCTTTTCATGTTATAAGTTTAATCTAAAACGTCCTACAAATCTGAATTGATTCTGAGTTCAATCGAGCTATAACAGCTTCTTCTTTTTTCATTTTGTTTTTAATTAATCTAATTAGTCTCTAGATCGTTTCTGTATCGATTTATATCCTAAAACTAATAAATTAGATTGTTATAACATGGTTTTGATCTCTAGTCGATTTCCAATTTGGAGAAGGAGGGACTAGGGATAAATAATGTATACGGGTTATATTTACAGAAAGATAAATTATAACAGAATAATAGAAACGGAGGAGTGGCTAGAGTGGTGTTCGGGTATTCGAGAGGTTGCGGGTTCGAGCCCGGTCTTGGGCAATTCTTTTTAGAATGGCTTTTTAAAGGGTATACACTTCATTTTTATTTTTATTATTATTATTATTATTATTATTATTATTATTATTATTATTATTATTATTATTATTATTATTATTATTATTATTATTATTATTATTTTTATTATTATTATTATTATTATTATTATTATTATCATTATTATAAATTATTATTGTTATTGTTATTATTATTAGTATTATTATTATTATTATTAGTATTATTAAGTATTATAGATAATATTATTATTAAGATCATCATTATTATAATTATCAATATTGTTATTATTAGTAATATAATAATTATTATTATTACTATAAAAAAATTATTATCATTAGTATTAAAATGGTTGATAAAAGTATTGTTATTATTATCACTGACATTAGTAATGGAATTAACATTATTATTTTCATTAATATTATTGTTATAGTTATTAAGATTATTATAATTATTAATAATATAAGGATCATTATTAACAATATCACTATTATTATTAATATTATTATTATTAATAAAATTATTATTATTATCATTACTAGTAAAACATTAATATCAAAACTATCATTTTTAACAAATAAAGATTTTGTACATAAAGACACACTTATTACATATACGATAATTATATTGATATTCCATATAACTACATGTAAAACATATTAACATTATTTATATAAATACTTACCTATAACAAATTGGGTATTTTTAATATAATACTAAATATATATAGATATTAATATAACTATATTAATCATTTTAGGTATATATATATACAAAATAAACATATATAACACATAATTTAAGATATAATATAAGTATATGATTTTAAATGAAATTTAGCATAAATTATATATAACTACAATCACATAAATAACATATATTAATAAATGAAATTATGTGATTTCCATTATATATTTTAATAGATATATAATTGATATAGGTTCGTGAATCCGAGGCCAACCCTGCATTGTTCAATATTGTCATATGTATTTTTACTACAAAATCCAATATTGTGAGTTTCATTTGCTCCCTTTTTAAATGCTTTTGTAATATATATTTTTGGGACTGAGAATACATGCGCTGCTTCTATAACTATTTTACGAAATAGACACAAGTAATTGAAACTACATTATATGGTTGGATTACTATACCGAATATTGCCCCTTAACTTGGTAACCTAAGAATTAGGGAAATGGCCCCTAATTGACGCGAATCTTAAAGGTAGATCTACATGCACTGACCAGCCCCAGTCAGAGAATTTGACCTGCTTTAATACTTCGATTTAAATGGTGATTGTGATTGCCGGTATATGGCATACTTGCGAGTATGCGGGGAATATTCTATATGCATTATGTTAATGTCGGTTACCAGGTGTTCATCATACGAATGATTTTTATACACTTGCGAGTGTAATGTTATTTATGAAAAATGAAATCTTGTGGTCTATTAAAATTATGGAAATGATTGATTACGATAAACCTATGAACTCACCAACCTTTTGGTTGACACTTTAAAGCATGTTTATTCTCAGGTATTAAGGAAATCTTCCGCTGTGCATTTGCTCATTTTAAAGATATTACTTGAAGTCATTCATGGCATATTTCAAAAGTCGTTGCATTCGAGTCGTTAGAGTTCATCAAGATTGATAATAAGTCATCCATAGTTTGGATATATTATGAGATAGTATGCATGCCTGTCAACTTTCATTGAAATGAAAGTTTGTCTTTTAAAAACGAATGCAATGTTTGTAAAATGTAACATTTAGAGGTCAAATACCTCGCAATGTAATCATAAGTTATTGTATTCGTCCTTATGGACTAGGACGGGTCGTACCATGTGGTATCAGAGCGGTGGTCTTAGCGAATCAGGTCTGCATTAGTGTGTCTAACTGATAGTCGTTAGGATGCATTAGTGAGTCTGGACTTCGACCGTGTTTGCATGTCAAAAGTTTTGCTTATCATTTTTGTTGGAAATTACCTGCTTATCATTCTTAGTCTAGACACGTCTTACTGCATTGATTGCATGAATAGTGTATAGATAAAATTCTTATCTTAGCGTATCTGCTAATTCATATTTTAGCGTATCTGTTACTGTAAACTTTGCCTGCCATATCCCGCAAATTCCTCCGTAATCTACGAAATCTTTTGTTCTATATATATGGATATTCTATGTAATTAGAATACCATTCGATAACCGAAAATAATTTCATATCGAAAAATCCTTTATTCAATCGTACGAAATGGAATTCGTCATTAGTTCAAGTCCCTCGGATTCCGAAATGGAATCCCACTCAAGCTCCGAAAGCAGTGTGACCGGAATGGATCAACCAATTAGCCATCATCTATTTTGGATGAATTGGGGATGGGTTCGTAGCTTACTTAATCATTGGAGACAAGAAGAAGGCGACCCCTTCCATCCACCACATTGCCCTCTTGGCGATGAACCTGAAGCACTTACCAGCGAACCTATTCGTAATACCATTTTCTCTCTCATTTCCAGAGTATCTCGTCACAATTATATACTATCTACAATTCTAGATCTTATTCACCCGCTCGTCCGAACCACCGATCATCCCGGAGTAATAGAAGAAGTCAACGAGCTTCGCGCTCGGGTACTGGATCTGGAGAATATGGTGCAAAGGTTACAAGCACCAGCAGCAGCACCGGCAACAACAGTATCACCATCAACAACACCAACAGTACCATTACCACCACCAACAACATCTGCATCCCACACCTCAACATCATAATCTGTACCTCGAACATACGCACCGTAGATAACAAGGAGTACCAACAACAATGACCGATGAAGTATTGATTCATTACTTCATTAGAGAAACATTCCGCGGCGATTATGTAATATCTAAAGTCTTAGAGATTATCTATTCTAGCCCTAACCATAAATCAGATGAATGAACCAAAATAATAGAAGGGAGAATAGAAACCCTGACAAGAATGGTGTGTGATTTACAATGTAACGACCCTGGTTTTTCCAACGTTATTTATTAATTATTATTATTATTAATACGCTTGATTAAACGAATGTATGTTATTACATTTACATGTTGCTTTGATTGCCCGTACTTGAACTTTAAATGTCCGAAACGTCTTTGTGACACCCGGAACTTGCACGAATAATATTTTAAGATATTATTTACATTCATGATTAATTTTATTAATCATTTTAATTAACTAAGGTGATAGATTAATTACTTGGGCTTTATTTGGTTTAACTAGAGATTTATTGAACTTGGGCTTTAATTAATGAAATGGACTCATGACTTGGGCTTCCAAGCCCACCCTACACTTATTAATGGGCATTTAGCCCAACCCTTGCAACTTGTAAGTATTAGTTTCATGTTAACTAGCTAGTTTTATTCATTAGGAATCTTGTTACTCACTATCCCCATGCACACCCATCTAAGATCCAACTTTAAGCCTCTTTACATGCAATTATCCAACAAACCAAAACCTCCCCTTGACCCACCTGCTGGCCGTCGGCCATGGAGTGTAATAGGAGCATTTTGATTCTTTTTTTTCATTTCAAACTCATTAGAACTCTCTCATTTTCTCACACACACAACACTCTCTCAAACTTGCAACTCTCTTTCCCATCTTTTGCTCTCTAATCTTGTAAGTTTGAAGACTTTTCTTTCTTCCTTGCTTAACCAAAACCGTAGCATTAGCTACTTGAATCATCATCATCATACTTTGTTTGTTAAAGCTTTTGTTACTTGTAATTGATTACTAGTAGTTGTTTACTACTTACTTACTTACTTCTTCTTTTACATGTTTCAAGAATCAACTCTTTAGTTCGATTCTTCATTTATATCTTGCATTTAACAAGAACATCAAGAACATAATCTCTCTAGTTATGTTCTACATATTTTGTTTCAAAATAACTAAAGTTCATAGTTGTATAAACTCATTACTTGTAGTTCTTGAAGTAACTTTAAAGTTACTTCACTTAAAGATCAACTTTGGTTGAATCTTTAAAAGTATGAGCAACCATGAATCATTTTTCTTGTTTATTTAGTTTTCTAGTTCATTTGTTTCAAAGATTATGAGTTCTTTGTTGTTAGAATCATACTTGCAAGTCATGGAAGTAAACTTAAGGTTTACTTTACTTAAAGATCAACTTTGGTTGAATCTTTAAAGTATGAGCAACACTTGAACTAATTACTTGTTTAATTAACTTGTTTCTTTACTTTATGCACTTAAATTACTTGTTTGTTGGTTTGTTGGTCAAGAACTACAAGTTAGACTTGATCTCATAATCTTCTTGAACTTAAAAGTTAACTTATAAGTTTCAAGAACATGGAAGTGTAACTTACTAGTTACAACTTCAAATACCTTTGAAAGATCTAAGTTATCTAGCTTATGGTCTTCTAAATTTGTCATAAACAAAAGCTATAAAGCTTACATACACTTTACTAGTTGTTGATTTAAGTTTATAACTTGTTTTTACTTCTAAAGTTCATGTAAGTGTTGAAACTAAGCCTTGATGTAACCTTGGTTCATCAAACACTTACAACACTTGCACTTGAATTATGATGGACAAACCTTGGTCAAAATGATGTTAACACATCAACGAGTTGTACACTTGAATCTATACGCATCAAGGATGAGAACCGTGATGAACATCAAGCACCGAGACAACCGGAACTCTCCAAAACCCACTGTTTCTGTCCAACAGGGTCTGTTCAGCTGTTTCTGGACCAGACCAGTAGGTCTGGGCTGATCCCATCTTGATTTTTGGATAGAACTTTTCGAGTAGATAATTTTTCATTTAGGACTCGTCTTCATCCGAGTTACGGTTTAGGATTTATGGCCCTCCGATCGTCACTATGTCCGTTTAACGTTGTGCAGAAATTTCAGACCTACTCGCACTTATACCGTTGCCACGGTCAAACGAAGACGAGTTAGCTTCTGTAAATTTAACCACACTTAAGCGACTCATATACGGAGCCATAGCCACTGGCCTCACCTCTGTTCGGTTTGTGTAGAGGCCGTGGTGACTGACCGAAGTCTGCCTTTGTTTTAAACGACTTTCATAAACGAGTCTTACTTGTTACCTTTTGTTTAATGATGATTGATGATGACCCTTATGACCTTAATTACGTACTTGTAAACCTTTTGAGACGACTTATTGACTTAGTGCTATTTGACTTAGGTTGAGGACGTTTGGACCGTTACTTGCACACCACTTTCCGACTACTACCTTACCGTTACTACTAATCATTGTGAGTTATAGCATTCCCTTTTTTACTTTAACTTATTTTGGGAACTGAGAATGCATGCGGATTTTATGTTTTACATACTAGGCACGAGTACTTAAACTTTATATATGTGTGGGTTATATAACGGCAGAAACATTCCCTTTAGCTCGGTAACGTTTAATCATTGGTTTTTGAACCGTGAACGCGAATCTTAGATATGGATCCATAGGGTTTGACATCCCCACTCGGGCTAGTCGCGCTAGTATTTAACGAGTGTTTAATACTTCGAGGTTATACGCACTTGCCAAGTGCACTTTAAGGGGGTACATTAAACGTTAAGTTAGTTACCGGGTGTCCATGGTTAAGCATATACTTTTACATACTTTTGAAACGCTCGTTGTAGCACTGAAATCTCGTGGACTACTTACATTACTGTTATACTTAAACTATAGCTCACCAACCTTTGTGTTGACCTTTTTAAGCATGTATTTTCTCAGGTGCTTGAAGTCGCTTCCGCTATCATACTTGTTGTGCTGTAGAACCCGCTGCCTAGAGTTGTATTCGCATGACTACTTATCTTGCATTCAAACTTTTTACTTATGAACTTATGTTATGTAACGACCATTATGGTCACGTACACTTATTTAATGCTTCTACTTAGTGAAGCATACTTTTGATTTGTAAAACAATTGACGTATGTTATGACGTCACTTTTATTAATGAATGCAAACTCTGTTTTGAAAACGCATATAGTACTTAACCTTGTAATGATCCTGTTGATGATGGTCCGTACATGATGATTTAGTACGGGGCGTCACATTTGGTATCAGAGCCAGGTTGTAGGGAATTAGGTTGCATTAGTGAGTCTAAGACCGACCCGAGTAGGATTCACTAATAGGACTAATCTACAACTTGCTAGTTTACTTGTTTCCGCTGAACTTACTGCATGCTGCTGCTTACTGTTACTGCTATATGCCGTATGCTACTACGTGATTTCACTACTGCATGTTATTACTTGCTTTCGATTGCATGCTAGTTTCGTACGATTACTGATATTGCCATGCTACTTATTGTTATACATGATTTAAACTGTTGGCCTATTATTTGCTTGCTTTATGACATACTGACATGGAAAATTTATTTTTCCTTGTTCAGATGTCGGACGTTCCACCTGCTGACATCCCGAGCGGCTCAGGCCCCGTTGTTCCACCCACTGCTGCACCTGTTGCTGCTGCTGCTGCCGACATTCCGGCCCCGACACCCACTGGCGACCCCGGCGCCTCTAGTTCTGGAGCTAGCTCTAGTGTGCCTATCCCGGCGTCTTCTTCCAGACCCCCGAGGCAACTGGCTCGCATTGGTGGCATGGAGATCCCCGCGGAGTTCGGGGAAGGTCCCTTCCGTAATCACTGGCGCACACCTTGCCGACGCACTGCCGACGGCCGCTTAGCCGTGATTACGCCAGGCCGACACCGACAGATGTTGGCCGCTTTCGGATATGTTGAGCCACCCGCACCACCACCGCATGATTCAGACGACGGTTCTTCCACCGATGCTTCTTCAGACGACACCTCATCTGACGACTCCAGTGATGAGGAGGATCCCGCTGACCGACAGATTCAGGCACCTTCTACCCCGCCGAAGAAGCGGTATCGCTTCGCTGGCATAATTCCTGGTCGTACTGTCACTGACGCTTATGGTCGGCATCGTAGGATCACTGCTCGTAAACGGCTGGTGCCGTACCCCGCCGACCCACAGATATTACCGTCTCCACCCAGGGACGGACCATCCACATCAGCACCACCGGCTCCACCTGCACCGCCAGCACCACCTGCCCCACCATCTTCCTCTAATGAGGAAATGAGGCGGGAGATTGAGATTCTCCAGACTCGAGTTACTGAGCTCGAGGAGCAGTTGGCTCATGTTTTGGACATCTTGTACCCACCATCGCCGTAGGACTTTGTACTAGATTCTGTATTGTAATCTCTTTTGTAATTCCATATTTCACTTATGTAATGTACGAACTTATTGTAATGTATGAACTTATTATCATTAATGAATGGAATTTGTGTTGCTTACTTCTTGCGCAAGTGTTCTATTTACGTTATCATCTCATGGTTTTGTGGTACTTATATCTGCTTGCGTTATTTAATCAACATGTGTTGTGCTGTTTTCATGTTGGTTGTTATATAATGTACTATTATTATTTGCATAATGGATTTTGACTTGAGTCAAAATGTTTGTATAGAACATCATGGCCAACGGGAGATCTACCCCCACCGCGGCACAAATTGAGGAAATGATTAACGAGCGAGTCGCTGCTGCACTAGCTAAAAGACAACCCCAAGCTCCACCACCACCGCCTGTCAATCCACCTGTCGTCCGAGATGGGTGTACTTACAAGGAATTTCAAAGCTGCAAGCCACACTACTTCAGTGGCACTGAGGGACCCGTCGGTCTCACCAGATGGTTTGAAAAGTTGGAATCGGTATTCAGGGTTAGCAATTGTTCTGAGGCTAACAAAACGAAATTTGCATCTTGCACACTTTCTGATGGCGCACTTACATGGTGGAATACCATGGCCCAAGCGCAAGGAATTGATGAGGCGTATGCTACGCCTTGGGAAGAATTTAAATGTGCTATGATCGAGGAATACTGTCCGAGAACCGAGATTCAAAAGATGGAAATTGAATTTATGCAATTGAAAACCGTAGGGAACGACCTTAACAGCTACAACCGTAGGTTTTTGGAATTGGCTCTTATGTGTCCAACCATGGTCACCCCCGAATTTAAGCGTTTGGAGAAATACTTCTCGGGACTTCCTAAGTCCATCAAGGGTAATGTTACCTCATCCAAGCCACCAAGTGTTCCCGAAGCAATGCGCATGGTGCATACTCTCTTGAATCAAATCATCCTTGACGAGCCGAAGAAGGCTAAGTTTGAAACTGTTAGTGGTGAAAAGAGGAAATGGGACAACAACCACAACAACAACAGGGGTAGGAACTATGATCAAAACCCGGCAAAACGACATGAAGGGTTCAGGCAAAACAACAACATGCACAACAACAACACCAACCCCAACAACAACAACCGCACCAATCCGAACTACAAAGGAACCTTACCACAATGCAATAGGTGCTACAAGCACCACACTGGGTATTGCAATGTTATCTGTGAGAAGTGCCAACGATCTGGACATGTTGGCAAGGATTGCAAGGTTACCACTTTGAATGTGAAGCCAAACCACAACAACAATGGGCCTAAGAAGTGTTATGAATGTGGAAAGACGGGCCATTTCAGAAACGAGTGTCCTAACAAGCGTAAGGATGGCGGACCACCACGTGCTAGAGCCTTCAATGTTAATGCAAGAGATGCACGCGACAACCCCGACTTGGTAACAGGTATATTCAAAATCAACAATCTTTTAGCTTCTGTCCTATTCGATACTGGTGCCGATAGGAGCTATGTGTGTAGACATTTTTGTGATAAGTTAGATTGGTCGTTAGTTCCCTTAAAGGAAAGTATGCTTGTCGAGGTAGCCAACGGAAAACTTGAAAAAGTGGACCAAATTGGCCGAGGGGCTATTATCAACATAGCCGGTGTAGACTTTGAGATAGACTTGATTCCCATTAAGTTGGGAAGTTTTGATGTTATTATTGGTATGGATTGGTTGACTAAGATTAGAGCCGAGATTATTTGTGGAGACAAAGCTCTTCGTATACCCCAAGGAGACGGTGAGCCACTAACCATTTATGGTTAGAGATGTACCTCACAACTGAACCTCATTAGTTGCGTGAAAGCGCAAAAGATAATGAAGAAGGGACGCCTTGCTGTCCTAGCTCATGTGAAAACCGTAGGAACCGAGGAGAAGAAAGTGGAAGATGTGCGTATTGTGAACGAGTTTTCCGATGTCTTTCCCGAAGAACTGCCTGGATTACCGCCACCGAGGGCAGTAGAGTTTCAGATTGACTTAGTGCCAGGAGCTGCACCTGTAGCTCGCGCACCCTATAGACTTGCACCTTCCGAGATGCAAGAATTGCAAAGCCAACTACAAGAGTTACTTGATCGAGGGTTTATTCAACCAAGTTCTTCGCCGTGGGGCGCACCTGTATTGTTTGTGAAGAAGAAGGATGGATCCTTCCGAATGTGTATCGACTACCGTGAGCTTAACAAATTAACAATCAAGAATCGGTATCCTCTTCCACGGATTGACGATCTTTTTGACCAACTGCAAGGATCGTGTGTTTACTCAAAGATCGATTTGCGATCGGGCTATCACCAGTTGAGGGTGAAAGAAAGCGACGTGATGAAAACTGCATTTAGAACCCGCTATGGTCATTATGAGTTTCTTGTAATGCCATTCGGTCTAACCAATGCACCTGCTGTATTTATGGACCTTATGAACCGTGTTTGCAAGTAGTACTTGGACAAGTTTGTTATAGTCTTCATTGATGATATCCTCATCTACTCTAAGAGCGAAGAAGAACACGAGCATCATCTCCTATTAGTACTTGAGCTCTTGAGACGAGAGCAACTCTACGCGAAGTTTTCTAAGTGTGAATTCTGGTTGAAGGAAGTTCAGTTTTTGGGTCATGTTGTGAGTGACCAGGGCATCAAAGTTGATCCCGCCAAGATAGAAGCGATCAGCAAGTGGGAGACCCCCACTACTCCGACTCACATCCGCCAATTTTTGGGTCTTGCCGGTTACTACCGAAGGTTTATCGAAGGTTTCTCTCTGATTTCACGTCCGTTAACCGCACTCACTCACAAAGGAAAGAAATTTGTTTGGGGAGACGAACAAGAGAAGGCATTTCAATTCTTGAAACAGAAGTAAACCACCGCACCTATCTTATCACTTCCTGAGGGTAATGACGATTTTGTTGTTTACTGCGACGCCTCGAAAACTGGTTATGGTTGTGTACTGATGCAACGCATGAAGGTCATCGCCTATGCTTCTCGTCAACTTAAGATCCACGAACAAAACTATACCACACACGATCTTGAACTTGGAGCCGTTGTCTTCGCACTCAAATTGTGGAGGCACTATCTGTATGAGACTAAATGCACTATCTTCACCGATCACAAGAGTCTCCAGCATATATTCGATCAGAAACATTTGAATATGAGACAACGAAGATGGATTGAGACACTAAATGATTACAAGTGTGAACTTCGCTATCATCCGGGTAAAGCCAACGTTGTTGCTGACGTATTAAGCCGAAAGGAGAGATCGGCACCTCTTCATGTTCGAGCATTGAACATCACGATTCATTCCAATCTCCAGAACCAAATCCGAGCAGCCCAAGAACAGGCTCTCATAGAGAAGCACTTGCGGTATGAGTATTTGAACATCCTCGTCTCCAAATTCGAAGTTAGGGAATCCGGACTCCGATGTTATGCCGGAAGAATTTGGGTACCACGTTATGGAGATCTACTGAGTCTCATACTTAATGAAGCTCATAAGTCTAGATATTCGATTCATCCCGGAGCGGGCAAGATGTATCATGATATTAAAGAACAGTATTGGTGGCCCAATCTCAAGAAAGATGTTGCATCTTATGTTAGTAAGTGTTTGACTTGCTCAAAAGTTAAAGCCGAGCATCAAAAACCTTCTGGGTTACTTCAACAACCGGAAATCCCACAATGGAAGTGGGAGATGATAACTATGGACTTTATCACCAAGCTACCAAAGACGGTGGGCGGATATGATACCATTTGGGTTATTGTTGATCGTCTTACAAAATCTGCACACTTCTTAGCAATGAAAGAGACCGATACAATGGAGAGGCTTGCTCAACTTTATATCAAAGAGGTCGTATCACGACACGGTATACCTATATCAATCATCTCCGATCGCGACCCTCGTTTTGCTTCTAGATTTTGGCGTTCTCTACAAGAAGCCATGGGAACTCGTCTCGACATGAGCACTGCATATCACCCTCAGACTGACGGGCAAAGTGAACGAACAATTCAAACCTTGGAGGACATGCTACGTGCATGTGTTATTGATTTTGGAAAGGCCTGGGAAAGGCATTTGCCACTCGCCGAATTCTCGTACAACAACAGTTATCACTCGAGCATTAAAGCTGCACCTTTTGAAGCGTTGTATGGCCGCAAGTGCCGTTCTCCTCTTTGTTGGGCCGAGCTAGGTGAAGTGCAACTCACCGGGCCCGAGATAGTCCATGAAACCTCGGAAAAGATTGCTCAGATTCAAAACAGACTCAAGGTAGCCCGTGATCGCCAAAAGAGTTATGCTGATCTTAAACGTAAAGACTTTGAATTCAACGTTGGTGATCGTGTTATGTTGAAGGTTGCACCTTGGAAGGGTGTGATTCGTTTTGGGAAACGCGGAAAGTTAAACCCGCGGTACATTGGTCCATTTGAAATTTTGGAACGTGTTGGACCCGTTGCTTATCGTCTTGATCTTCCAGCACAATTGAGCTCAGTTCATCCTACCTTCCATGTATCAAACTTGAAGAAGTGTCTTGCTCCACCTGAACTTATCATACCATTGGAGGAACTTACTATCGATGACAAACTCCACTTTGTGGAAGAGCCTGTTGAAATCATGGAAAAAGAAGTCAAGGAGTTGAAACACAATAGGATTCCGATCGTCCGAGTTCGATGGAATTCCAAACGAGGACCTGAGTTTACTTGGGAACGAGAGGACCGCATGAGACAGAAGTATCCTCACCTTTTCCCACCTCCTCCATCACCTTCAGATTCAGCTTAAAATTTCGGGACGAAATTTTCTTTAACAGGTGGGTAATGTAACGACCCTGGTTTTTCCAACGTTATTTATTAATTATTATTATTATTATTAATACGCTTGATTAAACGAATGTATGTTATTACATTTACATGTTGCTTTGATTGCCCGTACTTGAACTTTAAATGCCCGAAACGTCTTTGTGACACCCGGAACTTGCACGAATAATATTTTAAGATATTATTTACATTCATGATTAATTTTATTAATCATTTTAATTAACTAAGGTGATAGATTAATTACTTGGGCTTTATTTGGTTTAACTAGAGATTTATTGAACTTGGGCTTTAATTAATGAAATGGACTCATGACTTGGGCTTCCAAGCCCACCCTACACTTATTAATGGGCATTTAGCCCAACCCTTGCAACTTGTAAGTATTAGTTTCATGTTAACTAGCTAGTTTTATTCATTAGGAATCTTGTTACTCACTATCCCCATGCACACCCATCTAAGATCCAACTTTAAGCCTCTTTACATGCAATTATCCAACAAACCAAAACCTCCCCTTGACCCACCTGCTGGCCGTCGGCCATGGAGTGTAATAGGAGCATTTTGATTCTTTTTTTCATTTCAAACTCATTAGAACTCTCTCATTTTCTCACACACACAACACTCTCTCAAACTTGCAACTCTCTTTCCCATCTTTTGCTCTCTAATCTTGTAAGTTTGAAGACTTTTCTTTCTTCCTTGCTTAACCAAAACCGTAGCATTAGCTACTTGAATCATCATCATCATACTTTGTTTGTTAAAGCTTTTGTTACTTGTAATTGATTACTAGTAGTTGTTTACTACTTACTTACTTACTTCTTCTTTTACATGTTTCAAGAATCAACTCTTTAGTTCGATTCTTCATTTATATCTTGCATTTAACAAGAACATCAAGAACATAATCTCTCTAGTTATGTTCTACATATTTTGTTTCAAAATAACTAAAGTTCATAGTTGTATAAACTCATTACTTGTAGTTCTTGAAGTAACTTTAAAGTTACTTCACTTAAAGATCAACTTTGGTTGAATCTTTAAAAGTATGAGCAACCATGAATCATTTTTCTTATTTATTTAGTTTTCTAGTTCATTTGTTTCAAAGATTATGAGTTCTTTGTTGTTAGAATCATACTTGCAAGTCATGGAAGTAAACTTAAGGTTTACTTTACTTAAAGATCAACTTTGGTTGAATCTTTAAAGTATGAGCAACACTTGAACTAATTACTTGTTTAATTAACTTGTTTCTTTACTTTATGCACTTAAATTACTTGTTTGTTGGTTTGTTGGTCAAGAACTACAAGTTAGACTTGATCTCATAATCTTCTTGAACTTAAAAGTTAACTTATAAGTTTCAAGAACATGGAAGTGTAACTTACTAGTTACAACTTCAAATACCTTTGAAAGATCTAAGTTATCTAGCTTATGGTCTTCTAAATTTGTCATAAACAAAAGCTATAAAGCTTACATACACTTTACTAGTTGTTGATTTAAGTTTATAACTTGTTTTTACTTCTAAAGTTCATGTAAGTGTTGAAACTAAGCCTTGATGTAACCTTGGTTCATCAAACACTTACAACACTTGCACTTGAATTATGATGGACAAACCTTGGTCAAAATGATGTTAACACATCAACGAGTTGTACACTTGAAGCTATACGCATCAAGGATGAGAACCGTGATGAACATCAAGCACCGAGACAACCGGAACTCTCCAAAACCCACTGTTTCTGTCCAACAAGGTCTGTTCATCTGTTTCTGGACCAGACCAGTAGGTCTGGGCTGATCCCATCTTGATTTTTGGATAGAAATTTTCGAGTAGATAATTTTTCATTTAGGACTCGTCTTCATCCGAGTTACGGTTTAGGATTTATGGCCCTCCGATCGTCACTATGTCCGTTTAACGTTGTGCAGAAATTTCAGACCTACTCGCACTTATACCGTTGCCATGGTCAAACGAAGACGAGTTAGCTTCTGTAAATTTAACCACACTTAAGCGACTCATATACGGAGCCATAGCCACTGGCCTCACCTCTGTTCGGTTTGTGTAGAGGCCGTGGTGACTGACCGAAGTCAGCCTTTGTTTTAAACGACTTTCATAAACGAGTCTTACTTGTTACCTTTTGTTTAATGATGATTGATGATGACCCTTATGACCTTAATTACGTACTTGTAAACCTTTTGAGACGACTTATTGACTTAGTGCTATTTGACTTAGGTTGAGGACGTTTGGACCGTTACTTGCACACCACTTTCCGACTACTACCTTACCGTTACTACTAATCATTGTGAGTTATAGCATTCCCTTTTTTACTTTAACTTATTTTGGGAACTGAGAATGCATGCGGATTTTATGTTTTACATACTAGGCATGAGTACTTAAACTTTATATATGTGTGGGTTATATAACGGCAGAAACATTCCCTTTAGCTCGGTAACGTTTAATCATTGGTTTTTGAACCGTGAACGCGAATCTTAGATATGGATCCATAGGGTTTGAAATCCCCACTCGGGCTAGTCGCGCTAGCATTTAACGAGTGTTTAATACTTCGAGGTTATACGCACTTGCCAAGTGCACTTTAAGGGGGTACATTAAACGTTAAGTTAGTTACCGGGTGCCCATGGTTAAGCATATACTTTTACATACTTTTGAAACGCTCGTTGTAGCACTGAAATCTCGTGGCCTACTTACATTACTGTTATACTTAAACTATAGCTCACCAACCTTTGTGTTGACCTTTTTAAGCATGTATTTTCTCAGGTGCTTGAAGTCGCTTCCGCTATCATACTTGTTGTGCTGTAGAACCCGCTGCCTAGAGTTGTATTCGCATGACTACTTATCTTGCATTCAAACTTTTTACTTATGAACTTATGTTATGTAACGACCATTATGGTCACGTACACTTATTTAATGCTTCTACTTAGTGAAGCATACTTTTGATTTGTAAAACAATTGACGTATGTTATGACGTCACTTTTATTAATGAATGCAAACTCTGTTTTGAAAACGCATATAGTACTTAACCTTGTAATGATCCTGTTGATGATGGTCCGTACATGATGATTTAGTGCGGGGCGTCACATACAAGCTAGACTTGTTTTACCAACAGCATCAATAGTACCGTTAGCATCATCAGCACAGTCCGTGCCGTCAGCATCGTCAGGATCAACAACATCTATAACATCACAAGCTCTGCCAGTTCAAGAATTACCGTGGACATCATTACAAATCAACAACGATTATATTGTATCAACGAATTATGAAGTATTAACCCAATTCCTCTGAAGAGTTTATATGTATATCCTATATATATATATATATAAATATATATATATATATATATATATATATATATATATAAATTTTCAAACCATAATAAATCTTTCCATACTAAGCTATTATGTGTGAATCTTAACTACTCGGTTAATTCATATTACTAATATGCTATGATGTACATCCTTCATTAACAACTTAACCATCATTAACTACAATCTCTATCTCAATTCAATAAATTCCAATTCATAATAAATCAAGTGTATTATTCAAATATATGTTTGATTTTACACTTTCATCATCGATGTACTCAAAACTTTTCAAATAACATCATTCGTACCTTGCGAAGTTCACATGAATTTCATGAAAACCAACATCATGCATCAACAAATAACGAAGTATTGATTCATAATTTCAATATCATTGAAGGAATACTTATGTAATTTCTAAAGTTTAGGGATTACTCAATTCCAGTTTCAACCGTAAATCAAATGAGTTTAATTTAATATTAACTCATTAAATCTATGTTACATCTGAAGGAAATATACATTTTCATAAAGATTGTAATAAAATTCTTTTGAAAAAATATTAATTGTGAAATTTTTTTAACAGGTAGGTAATACCCGAGAGATATATAAATTCACAATTAATATGATACATTCTTCGAATTTGATTAAGCAATCATCAACTATAGTCACTAATTTCATGATATGCCACTAATGGACGGTTTTGTTTGTGCGGTGTCGTTAGGTCGCACGATGTCCGATTCGGTAGCACACAGCGTCTTCGTTTATTTATATTTTGCGGGGCCTAAATTTACTTTTACTTTCTAAGGTGTATAAGGTGTAAGTTAACCTAGTGTCGAATTTTATGCTGATTAACGAATTGAAGATCAAGTGGATAATTGTCTTTTAGTTAAATTACCTGGATAAAAGATAGTAGTAGATTTTAGCTAAAGGTCCTAAATGCAGAAAAGTAAATAAATTGGAGGGATATCCGGAGTATGCAGATCAAGTAAATGTTGACCAAGACATCAGTATTGGGTTAGGGAAAGGTAATTATGCTTATGTTAAGACTATGCTTGAATTGACGTAGATCTGGTTGGATGAGCCAATTACACAGACCTACTTATCTCTGAACTCTCGGAGTTCTCTTTGAACAGTGAGAAGTATGTCACTTGGTCCTATAACTGAAGTGTAACAATACCTCGGAGGTTATCCTCAGTAAAGTACTAGGTTTATTAGTGAGTTAAGCTCTAATCCTAACCTCGTTATCAGTTTAGGTAACTGAATAACAACGTGCCGTGTTAATTGAACACTGATCACAAACGGAAGGAGTCCGTCGGTTTAAGTTGGCAAAACCTTAAATAAAAACTAACAACCATTTCATCATACTAATGAGATCTTAACAAATCAAACATTATACAGCATTACAGTTAATATACTGATAGTAAAGCAGATAGAAACCTAATGAGTACCTAAACAGTTGATATGACTAAGACCTAAGGCAACAATCAGACAATAACATGCAATAGGCTTGGGTCATACAGTAAAGGCACTAACTAGATCTTAACAGCTCCTAAGAGGTCTCTTTGGAACAGTCGATAGGCATTCTAGGTCATTCATGTCTCAATTCCTAGGTTTCGTGTCCTAAAAGTGCATTAGATGCCTCTCGGGAACTCCGGCCATACCGAGTTCATAGAATCTTCAGATACAGTATAACGAGGGGTCTTAATCCGATGAAGTAGCTAATTTCATATAGGTAGACAAGTCCTGATCATAACCTAAGTTGGTCAATCCTTAAGATGCTAGCATACAAATCTATCAGACTTCCTAGTTCAGTATTATAACAGTAATCGTACTAAATTAACATAATTACGCTAACCCAAACTTCTATCATGGCAACATACAGACAAGTTAAGCTATCATGGCAATATCGGAATGCATTATTAAACATAAAAAGTAAGAATACATATTTAATACAAAAGACAAGCGTTTCGGATAAAAGCCTGAAAAGGCCGAACAAATCTGCCCGAGATCGCAGGGACTCACCGGGATATCCTCCGGAAAATAAAAGTTAAGCTAACTACTACTAAAAACTAACTAAAAGATTGAAAATATAAATTGAATTGCAAGTTGAGTGTGTGTTGGAATGGATGGAGAAGACCCTTTAAATAGACCAGAATTTTGCCCAAATACGCCTGGCAGGCCGTACGGCAGGCCGTATGGTGGCCCGTGTTTGGAAGGCCGTTTCTTGGGGGAGTTTGCTGGGCCGTGTGGCAGGCCGTACTGCATACTAGCAGCCCGTATGGCAACCCGTATGGCAGGCCGTATGTGGTGCTGGTCAGCCTTGATGCACTGGATCGTAACTTGATTTCTTGTCTTTCACCGTTTTCGCTCTAGAATCTTCGTTTTAGCTCCGTTTTACTTGATTCTTTTTGCATCGCATTTGTAATTACTTAATTTAAAAAACCATCCGAAAAAACGATAATTTTGCTGATAAAGTTTTAATCTTTATTGTTTTAGGGCTTAATTTAGGAGGTAAAAACGTGACTTTTTGCCCGATATCAAATACCTCACACTAAGCTTTGCTTGTCCTCAAGCAAGAAAGTGAGAATATAAGGATCTTTCTAATAGATTCTTCCTTAACCCACCCATAGATCTTTTTATTATGCCTTCATCAGAATTCGGCACATCTTTCGAAAGTATTAGAAAAAGTTTCGAGCTTCGATGATTTTGATCGCTAGATTTCAATTGCGTCCATAGTGGAAAAGGCGTACTTTCCAACTCTCGGATGTAGAGTATACATGATCAGGCTCCTCACTGACGGATCACTCATATCACTCAAGTGTTTAGGGTGTCCTATTCTAATTGTATTATCGCTCAGAAGCTAGTCATGTAACAATTCTCATCATAGGCTTGGTAAAGCATCGATATCTCCACCGGTTAAGTAAGGACGGTACTGATCTTCTTCCTAAGCATTCTTTTAAGAGGAAGACGGGTTAGAGGGTTTGGTTGGGAATTTATGGATTTCGGTGAAAGGTATCCAGATCTTTTGATTTTTGAGAGAATTGATAGACTTTGATTCTTCAGAGTATCCATTTTGGATAGATAATGGCTTAGAATTCCGTAAAGGTTTTCTTCGGAAGAGGCGGATTTTGCTAAGAATTTGTCTAGATTTTTTTTCCTTCCAGCATTCTTCTTCAGGGTATCTCCTTGGGTTTCTTTTTGCCTTATTAGAGACTTTGCTCTTTCAAAAACATTTTTTTTAGCATACCCTTTCTTCATAACTTTTGTCTTTTATTTCTGGTGCCCAGAGAGGAAGTGATAATCCACTGAAAATAGGTCTTTGACCTATCAAAAACAATCAGGGGTTCGGAATCTTTCAACTAGTGCTTTTGAAGCGAATTTGATCGATCTATCTCTTCATTGATCTCTGGATCTTTGGATGAATGGAAAGGGGAATGAATGTGAATGGTGTATTTTGGGAGTGAATTTGGGGTGAATATTTCTGATTCATCAACTCTTCTTTTTGTGAGTTGGTTGGTTTAAATTGTGTAGAGTGGAAACGGAAACAGATGGCTTTTTGTCTCCTCTATTCAGAATGATTTCGGAAGGAGTATCGCACCTGCACTACGTATGGCGCTCACTAACCATTGGTCTTAAAACGTGAAATGTCCCGTTCTTATTGATTAAAAACGTTCCATATTAATTGATTTCGTTGCGAGGTTTTGACCTCTATATGAGACGTTTTTCAAAGACTGCATTCATTTTTAAAACAAACCATAACCTTTATTTCATAAATAAAGGTTTAAAAAGCTTTACGTAGATTATCAAATAATGATAATCTAAAATATCCTGCTTACACACGACCATTACATAATGGTTTACAATACAAATATGTTACATCGAAATCAGTTTCTTGAATGCAGTTTTTACACAATATCATACAAACATGGACTCCAAATCTTGTCCTTATTTTAGTATGCAACAGCGGAAGCTCTTAATATTCACCTGAGAATAAACATGCTTTAAACGTCAACAAAAATGTTGGTGAGTTATAGGTTTAACCTATATATATCAAATCGTAACAATAGACCACAAGATTTCATATTTCAATACACATCCCATACATAGAGATAAAAATCATTCATATGGTGAACACCTGGTAACCGACAATAACAAGATGCATATATAAGAATATCCCCATCATTCCGGGACACCCTTCGGATATGATATAAATTTCGAAGTACTAAAGCATCCGGTACTTTGGATGGGGTTTGTTAGGCCCAATAGATCTATCTTTAGGATTCGCGTCAATTAGGGTGTCTGTTCCCTAATTCTTAGATTACCAGACTTAATAAAAAGGGGCATATTCGATTTCGATAATTCAACCATAGAATGTAGTTTCACGTACTTGTGTCTATTTTGTAAATCATTTATAAAACCTGCATGTATTCTCATCCCAAAAATATTAGATTTTAAAAGTGGGACTATAACTCACTTTCACAGATTTTTACTTCGTCGGGAAGTAAGACTTGGCCACTGTTGATTCACGAACCTATAACAATATATACATATATATTAAAGTATGTTCAAAATATATTTACAACACTTTTAATATATTTTGATGTTTTAAGTTTATTAAGTCAGCTGTCCTCGTTAGTAACCTATAACTAGTTGTCCACAGTTAGATGTACAGAAATAAATCGATAAATATTATCTTGAATCAATCCACGACCCAGTGTATACGTATCTCAGTATTGATCACAACTCAAACTATATATATTTTGGAATCAACCTCAACCCTGTATAGCTAACTCCAACATTCACATATAGAGTGTCTATGGTTGTTCCGAAATATATATAGATGTGTCGACATGATAGGTCGAAACATTGTATACGTGTCTATGGTATCTCAAGATTACATAATATACAATACAAGTTGATTAAGTTATGGTTGGAATAGATTTGTTACCAATTTTCACGTAGCTAAAATGAGAAAAATTATCCAATCTTGTTTTACCCATAACTTCTTCATTTTAAATCCGTTTTGAGTGAATCAAATTGCTATGATTTCATATTGAACTCTATTTTATGAATCTAAACAGAAAAAGTATAGGTTTATAGTCGGAAAAATAAGTTACAAGTCATTTTTGTAAAGGTAGTCATTTCAGTCGAAAGAACGACGTCTAGATGACCATTTTAGAAAACATACTTCCACTTTGAGTTTAACCATAATTTTTGGATATAGTTTCATGTTCATAATAAAAATCATTTTCTCAGAATAACAACTTTTAAATCAAAGTTTATCATAGTTTTTAATTAACTAACCCAAAACAGCCCGCGGTGTTACTACGACGGCGTAAATCCGGTTTTACGGTGTTTTTCGTGTTTCCAGGTTTTAAATCATTAAGTTAGCATATCATATAGATATAGAACATGTGTTTAGTTGATTTTAAAAGTCAAGTTAGAAGGATTAACTTTTGTTTGCGAACAAGTTTAGAATTAACTAAACTATGTTCTAGTGATTACAAGTTTAAAACTTCGAATAAGATAGCTTTATATGTATGAATCGAATGATGTTATGAACATCATTACTACCTTAATTTCCTTGGATAAACCTACTGGAAAAGAGAAAATTGGATCTAGCTTCAATGGATCCTTGGATGGCTCGAAGTTCTTGAAGCAGAATCATGACACGAAAACAAGTTCAAGTAAGATCATCACTTGAAATAAGATTGTTATAGTTATAGAAATTGAACCAAAGTTTGAATATGATTATTACCTTGTATTAGAATGATAACCTACTATAAGAAACAAAGATTTCTTGAGGTTGGATGATCACCTTACAAGATTGGAAGTGAGCTAGCAAACTTGAAAGTATTCTTGATTTTATGAAACTAGAACTTTTGGAATTTATGAAGAACACTTAGAACTTGAAGATAGAACTTGAGAGAGATCAATTAGATGAATAAAATTGAAGAATGAAAGTGTTTGTAGGTGTTTTTGGTCGTTGGTGTATGGATTAGATATAAAGGATATGTAATTTTGTTTTCATGTAAATAAGTCATGAATGATTACTCATATTTTTGTAATTTTATGAGATATTTCATGCTAGTTGCCAAATGATGGTTCCCACATGTGTTAGGTGACTCACATGGGCTGCTAAGAGCTGATCATTGGAGTGTATATACCAATAGTACATACATCTAAAAGCTGTGTATTGTACGAGTACGAATACGGGTGCATACGAGTAGAATTGTTGATGAAACTGAACGAGGATGTAATTGTAAGCATTTTTGTTAAGTAGAAGTATTTTGATAAGTGTATTGAAGTCTTTCAAAAGTGTATAAATACATATTAAAACACTACATGTATATACATTTTAACTGAGTCGTTAAGTCATCGTTAGTCGTTACATGTAAGTGTTGTTTTGAAACCTTTAGGTTAACGATCTTGTTAAATGTTGTTAACCCAATGTTTATAATATCAAATGAGATTTTAAATTATTATATTATCATGATATTATCATGTATGAATATCTCTTAATATGATATATATATACATTAAATGTCTTTACAACGATAATCGTTACATATATGTCTCGTTTAAAAATCATTAAGTTAGTAGTCTTGTTTTTACATATGTAGTTCATTGTTAATATACTTTATGATATGTTTTCTTATCATAGTATCATGTTAACTATATATATATATATCCATATATATGTCATCATATAGTTTTTACAAGTTTTAACGTTCGTGAATCACCGATCAACTTGGGTGGTCAATTGTCTATATGAAACATATTTCAATTAATCAAGTCTTAACAAGTTTGATTGCTTAACATGTTGGAAACATTTAATCATGTAAATATCAATCTCAATTAATATATATAAACATGGAAAAGTTCGGGTCACTACAGTACCTACCCGTTAAATAAATTTCGTCCCGAAATTTTAAGCTGTTGAAGGTGTTGACGAATCTTCTGGAAATAGATGCGGGTATTTCTTCTTCATCTGATCTTCACGCTCCCAGGTGAACTCGGGTCCTCTACGAGCATTCCATCGAACCTTAACAATTGGTATCTTGTTTTGCTTAAGTCTTTTAACCTCACGATCCATTATTTCGACGGGTTCTTCGATGAATTGAAGTTTTTCGTTGATTTGGATTTCATCTAACGGAATAGTGAGATCTTCTTTAGCAAAACATTTCTTTAAATTCGAGACGTGGAAAGTGTTATGTACAGCCGCGAGTTGTTGAGGTAACTCTAGTCGGTAAGCTACTGGTCCGACACGATCAATAATCTTGAATGGTCCAATATACCTTGGATTTAATTTCCCTCATTTACCAAATCGAACAACGCCTTTCCAAGGTGCAACTTTAAGCATGACCATCTCTCCAATTTCAAATTCTATATCTTTTCTTTTAATGTCAGCGTAGCTCTTTTGTCGACTTTGGGCGGTTTTCAACCGTTGTTGAATTTGGATGATCTTCTCGGTAGTTTCTTGTATAATCTCCGGACCTGTAATCTGTCTATCCCCCACTTCACTCCAACAAATCGGAGACCTGCACTTTCTACCATAAAGTGCTTCAAACGGCGCCATCTCAATGCTTGAATGGTAGCTGTTGTTGTAGGAAAATTCTGCTAACGGTAGATGTCGATCCCAACTGTTTCCGAAATCAATAACACATGCTCGTAGCATGTCTTCAAGCGTTTGTATCGTCCTTTCGCTCTGCCCATCAGTTTGTGGATGATAGGCAGTACTCATGTCTAGACGAGTTCCTAATGCTTGCTGTAATGTCTGCCAGAATCTTGAAATAAATCTGCCATCCCTATCAGAGATAATAGAGATTGGTATTCCATGTCTGGAGACGACTTCCTTCAAATACAGTCGTGCTAACTTCTCCATCTTGTCATCTTCTCTTATTGGTAGGAAGTGTGCTGATTTGGTGAGACGATCAACTATTACCCAAATAGTATCAAAACCACTTGCAGTCCTTGGCAATTTAGTGATGAAATCCATGGTAATGTTTTCCCATTTCCATTCCGGGATTTCGGGTTGTTGAAGTAGACCTGATGGTTTCTGATGCTCAGCTTTGACCTTAGAACACGTCAAACATTCTCCTACGTATTTAGCAACATCGGCTTTCATACCCGGCCACCAAAAATGTTTCTTGAGATCCTTGTACATCTTCCCCGTTCCAGGATGTATTGAGTATCTGGTTTTATGAGCTTCTCTAAGTACCATTTCTCTCATATCTCCAAATTTTGGTACCCAAATCCTTTCAGCCCTATACCGGGTTCCGTCTTCCCGAATATTAAGATGCTTCTCCGATCCTTTGGGTATTTCATCCTTTAAATTTCCCTCTTTTAAAACTCCTTGTTGCGCCTCCTTTATTTGAGTAGTAATGTTATTATGAATCATTATATTCATAGATTTTACTCGAATGGGTTCTCTGTCCTTCCTGCTCAAGGCATCGGCTACCACATTTGCCTTCCCCGGGTGGTAACGAATCTCAAAGTCGTAATCATTCAATAATTCAATCCACCTACGCTGCCTCATATTCAGTTGTTTCTGATTAAATATGTGTTGAAGACTTTTGTGGTCGGTATATATAATACTTTTGACCCCATATAAGTAGTGCCTCCAAGTCTTTAATGCAAAAACAACCGCGCCTAATTCCAAATCATGCGTCGTATAATTTTGTTCGTGAATCTTCAATTGTCTAGACGCATAAGCAATCACCTTCGTTCGTTGCATTAATACACAACCGAGACCTTGCTTTGATGCATCACAATAAATCACAAAATCATCATTCCCTTCAGGCAATGACAATATAGGTGCCGTAGTTAGCTTTTTCTTCAATAACTGAAACGCTTTCTCTTGTTCATCATTCCATTCAAATTTCTTCCCTTTATGCGTTAATGCAGTCAAGGGTTTTCCTATTCTGGAAAAGTCTTGGATGAACCTTCTGTAGTAACCAGCTAGTCCTAAAAACTGGCGTATGTGTTTCGGAGTTTTCGGGGTTTCCCACTTTTCAACAGTTTCTATCTTTGCCGGATCCACCTTAATACCTTCTTTGTTCACTATGTGACCGAGGAATTGAACTTCTTCCAACCAAAATGCACACTTTGAAAACTTAGCGTACAATTCTTCCTTCCTCAATACTTCTAACACCTTTCTCAAATGTTCACCGTGTTCTTGGTCATTCTTTGAGTAAATAAGTATGTCATCAATGAAAACAATGACAAACTTGTCAAGGTATGGTCCACACACTCGGTTCATAAGGTCCATGAACACAGCTGGTGCATTAGTTAAACCAAACGGCATGACCATAAACTCGTAATGACCGTAACGTGTTCTGAAAGCAGTCTTTGGAATATCATCTTCTTTCACCCGCATTTGATGATACCCGGAACGTAAGTCAATCTTTGAATAAACAGACGAGCCTTGTAGTTGATCAAATAAGTCGTCGATTCTCGGTAGTGGGTAGCGGTTCTTGATGGTAAGTTTGTTCAACTCTCGGTAGTCGATACACAACCTGAATGTACCATCTTTCTTCTTGACAAACAAAACAGGAGCTCCCCACGGTGATGTGCTTGGTCGAATGAAACCACGCTCTAAAAGTTCTTGTAATTGGCTTTGCAGTTCTTTCATCTCGCTGGGTGCGAGTCTGTAAGGAGCACGAGCTATTGGTGCAGCTCCTGGTACAAGATCTATTTGAAATTCAACGGATCGATGTGGGGGTAATCCCGGTAATTCTTTCGGAAATACATCGGGAAATTATTTTGCAATGGGAACATCATTGATGCTCTTTTCTTCAGTTTGTACTTTCTCGACGTGTGCCAGAACAGCATAGCAACCTTTTCTTATTAGTTTTTGTGCCTTCAAATTACTAATAAGATGTAGCTTCGTGTTGCCCTTTTCTCCGTACACCATTAAGGGTTTTCCTTTTTCTCGTATAATGCGAATTGCATTTTTGTAACAAACGATCTCCGCTTTCACTTCTTTCAACCAGTCCATACCGATTATCACATCAAAACTCCCTAACTCTACTGGTATCAAATCAATCTTAAATGTTTCGCTAACCAGTTTAATTTCTCGATTCCGACATATATTATCTGCTGAAATTAATTTACCATTTGCTAATTCGAGTAAAAATTTACTATCCAAAGGCGTCAATGGACAACTTAATTTAGCACAAAAATCTCTACTCATATAGTTTCTATCCGCACCCGAATCAAATAAAACGTAAGCAGATTTATTGTCAATAAGAAACGTACCCGTAACAAGCTCCGGGTCTTCCTGTGCCTCTACCGCATTAATATTGAAAACTCTTCCACGGCCTTGTCCATTCGTGTTCTCCTGGTTCGGGCAATTTCTAATAATGTGGCCTGGTTTTCCACATTTATAACAAACTACATTGGCATAACTTGCTCCGACACTACTTGCTCCGCCATTACTTGTTCCGACACCATTTGTTCCTTTCGTTCTATTAACCCCTGGTCCGTAGACCTCACACTTCGCCGCGCTATGACCATTTCTTTTACACTTGTTGCAAAATTTGGTGCAGAACCCCGAGTGATTCTTTTCACACCTTTGGCATAGCTGCTTCTGATTGTTGTTGTTGTTGCGGTTATTATTGTTGTTGGGATGATTGTTGTAGTTGCTGTTGTTGTTGTTGTTGTTGGGCCGTTTGTTGTAGTTGCGATTGATGTTGCGATTGTTGGGATAATTGTTGCGATTATTGTTGTAATTGTTGTTGTTGTTGTATTGGTGATTCTTATCACCGTTTTCCTCCCACTTTCTTTTGACTTGCTTCACATTGGCCTCTTCAGCAGTCTGTTCTTTAATTCTTTCTTCAATCTGGTTCACTAGTTTGTGAGCCATTCTACATGCCTGTTGTATGGAGGCGGGCTCGTGTGAACTTATATCTTCTTGGATTCTTTCCGGTAATCCTTTCACAAATGCGTCGATCTTCTCTTCCTCATCTTCGAATGCTCCCGGACACAATAGGCACAATTCTGTGAATCGTCTTTCGTACGTGGTAATATCAAATCCTTGGGTTCGTAACCCTCTAAGTTCTGTCTTGAGCTTATTGACCTCGGTTCTGGGACGGTACTTCTCGTTCATCAAGTGCTTGAATGCTGACCACGGTAGTGCGTACGCATCATCTTGTCCCACTTGCTCTAGATAGGTATTCCACCATGTTAACGCAGAACCTGTGAAGGTATGCGTAGCGTACTTCACTTTGTCCTCTTCAGTACACTTACTTATGGCAAACACCGATTCAACCTTCTCGGTCCACCGTTTCAATCCGATCGGTCCTTCGGTTCCATCAAATTCCAAAGGTTTGCAGGCAGTGAATTCTTTGTAGGTGCATCCTACACGATTTCCTGTACTGCTAGATCCAAGGTTATTGTTGGTATGTAGCGCAGCCTGTACTGCGGCTATGTTTGAAGCTAGAAAAGTACGGAATTCCTCTTCATTCATATTCACGGTGTGTCGAGTAGTCGGTGCCATTTCCTTCAAAATAGTCAAATGGAACAAGTTAATCATACAGAATATTAAGAGTAGTTAATAGTATTTCGTAGCATAATATGAACTCATTTATAAAAGCTTTTTCTTCATATTAGCGTTTTATAAGTTTAAATTCGGGTAGTACCTACCCGTTAAGTTCATACTTAGTAGCTAATATACAATTCAACTACTACAATTCTATATGAAAAACTGATTGTAATAATATTTCGCGTTCAAACTTTTATACAATATTTTACAAACTTACAATACCGCTTATTTTACATAAAGCATGAAATATAGCACACAATAACTTTGATACAAGATAGTTGTGAAGACAATTCTAGCTAGTACACAAGTCGTTCAGCAAAGGCAATAAAGACACGTAATTCATACGTCCAGAAACAAGTCATGCATTCTGGTTTTACTAGGACTACTTCCCATCCTTGGTCTTGTGCAACATAACCGTTATGGCCGTTGATAAGACAGCGTGTTGTAACGTCATCAAAGGGACGAGGGTTACGTAATGTCCAACAGTCCCGTAATAATCTAAAAACCTCATTTCTTACCCCAATTACCGACTCCGTCACTTGTGGAAACGTTTTGTTTAATAGTTGTAGCCCGATGTTCTTGTTCTCACTTTGGTGAGAAGCGAACATTACTAATCCGTAAGCATAACATGCTTCTTTATGTTGCATGTTAGCCGCTTTTTCTAAATCACGAAGTCCAATATTCGGATATATTGAGTCAAAATAATTTCTTAACCCGTTGCGTAAAATAGCATTTGGGTTCCCCGCAATATATGCGTCAAAGTAAACACATTGTAACTTATGGGTTTCCCAATGTGATATCCCCCATCTTTCAAACGAAAGTCTCTTATAAACCAAGACATTCTTGGAACGTTCTTCGAATGTCTTACAAACTGATCTCGCCTTAAATAGTTGTGCCGAAGAATTCTGGCCGACTCTAGACAAGATTTCATCAATCATGTCTCCGGGTAGGTCTCTTAAAATATTGGGTTGTCTATCCATTTTGTGTTTTTAAACTGTAAAATAGACAAGAGTTAGTTTCAAAAAAAAATACTTATTAATACAAGCAATTTTTACATATATCATAAAGCATAAGAACACTATATTACATATATTACACCACACGAATACAACTATCTTATTCTGACTCGCTCGTTTCTTCTTCTTCGGTTTTGGTTCGTTTTGCCAAGTTTCTAGGGATATATGATGTTCCCCTAATACGAGCCGTCGTTGTCCACATTGGTTTAGAAAAACCTGGTGGTTTAGAGGTTCCCGGGTCATTGTTACAACTTAAGGACTTCGGGGGTTGACGATACATATAAAGTTCATCGGGGTTGGAATTAGATTTCTCTATTTTTATGCCCTTTCCCTTATTATTTTCTTTTGCCTTTTTAAATTCAGTTGGGGTAATTTCTATAACATCATCGGAATTCTCGTCGGAATCCGATTCATCAGAGAATTGGTAATCCTCCCAATATTTTGCTTCCTTGGCGGAAACACCATTGACCATAATTAACTTTGGTCGGTTGGTTGAGGATTTTCTTTTACTTAACCGTTTTATTATTTCCCCCACCGGTTCTATTTCTTCATCCGGTTCCGATTCTTCTTCCGGTTCCGATTCTTCTTCCGGTTCCGACTCTTCTTCCGGTTCCTCTTCGGGAACTTGTGAATCAGTCCACAAATCATTCCAATTTACATTTGACTCTTCATTATTATTAGGTGAGTCAATGGGACTTGTTCTAGAGGTAGACATCTATCACATAATATCAAACACGTTAAGAGATTAATATATCACATAATATTCATATGTTAAAAATATGTAGTTTCCAACAAAAATGTTAAGCAATCATTTTTAAAGAAAACACGGTCGAAGTCCAGACTCACTAATGCATCCTAACAAACTCGATAAGACACACTAATGCAAATTTTCTGGTTCTCTAAGACCAACGCTCGGATACCAACTGAAATGTCCCGTTCTTATTGATTAAAAACGTTCCATATTAATTGATTTCGTTGCGAGGTTTTGACCTCTATATGAGACGTTTTTCAAAGACTGCATTCATTTTTAAAACAAACCATAACCTTTATTTCATAAATAAAGGTTTAAAAAGCTTTACGTAGATTATCAAATAATGATAATCTAAAATATCCTGCTTACACACGACCATTACATAATGGTTTACAATACAAATATGTTACATCGAAATCAGTTTCTTGAATGCAGTTTTTACACAATATCATACAAACATGGACTCCAAATCTTGTCCTTATTTTAGTATGCAACAGCGGAAGCTCTTAATATTCACCTGAGAATAAACATGCTTTAAACGTCAACAAAAATGTTGGTGAGTTATAGGTTTAACCTATATATATCAAATCGTAACAATAGACCACAAGATTTCATATTTCAATACACATCCCATACATAGAGATAAAAATCATTCATATGGTGAACACCTGGTAACCGACAATAACAAGATGCATATATAAGAATATCCCCATCATTCCGGGACACCCTTCGGATATGATATAAATTTCGAAGTACTAAAGCATCCGGTACTTTGGATGGGGTTTGTTAGGCCCAATAGATCTATCTTTAGGATTCGCGTCAATTAGGGTGTCTGTTCCCTAATTCTTAGATTACCAGACTTAATAAAAAGGGGCATATTCGATTTCGATAATTCAACCATAGAATGTAGTTTCACGTACTTGTGTCTATTTTGTAAATCATTTATAAAACCTGCATGTATTCTCATCCCAAAAATATTAGATTTTAAAAGTGGGACTATAACTCACTTTCACAGATTTTTACTTCGTCGGAAAGTAAGACTTGGCCACTGTTGATTCACGAACCTATAACAATATATACATATATATTAAAGTATGTTCAAAATATATTTACAACACTTTTAATATATTTTGATGTTTTAAGTTTATTAAGTCAGCTGTCCTCGTTAGTAACCTATAACTAGTTGTCCACAGTTAGATGTACAGAAATAAATCGATAAATATTATCTTGAATCAATCCACGACCCAGTGTATACGTATCTCAGTATTGATCACAACTCAAACTATATATATTTTGGAATCAACCTCAACCCTGTATAGCTAACTCCAACATTCACATATAGAGTGTCTATGGTTGTTCCGAAATATATATAGATGTGTCGACATGATAGGTCGAAACATTGTATACGTGTCTATGGTATCTCAAGATTACATAATATACAATACAAGTTGATTAAGTTATGGTTGGAATAGATTTGTTACCAATTTTCACGTAGCTAAAATGAGAAAAATTATCCAATCTTGTTTTACCCATAACTTCTTCATTTTAAATCCGTTTTGAGTGAATCAAATTGCTATGATTTCATATTGAACTCTATTTTATGAATATAAACATAAAAAGTATAGGTTTATAGACGGAAAAATAAGTTACAAGTCATTTTTGTAAAGGTAGTCATTTCAGTCGAAAGAACGACGTCTAGATGACCATTTTAGAAAACATACTTCCACTTTGAGTTTAACCATAATTTTTGGATATAGTTTCATGTTCATAATAAAAATCATTTTCTCAGAATAACAACTTTTAAATCAAAGTTTATCATAGTTTTTAATTAACTAACTCAAAACAGCCCGCGGTGTTACTACGACGGCGTAAATCCGGTTTTACGGTGTTTTTCGTGTTTCCAGGTTTTAAATCATTAAGTTAGCATATCATATAGATATAGAACATGTGTTTAGTTGATTTTAAAAGTCAAGTTAGAAGGATTAACTTTTGTTTGCGAACAAGTTTAGAATTAACTAAACTATGTTCTAGTGATTACAAGTTTAAAACTTCGAATAAGATAGCTTTATATGTATGAATCGAATGATGTTATGAACATAATTACTACCTTAATTTCCTTGGATAAACCTACTGGAAAAGAGAAAATTGGATCTAGCTTCAATGGATCCTTGGATGGCTCGAAGTTCTTGAAGCAGAATCATGACACGAAAACAAGTTCAAGTAAGATCATCACTTGAAATAAGATTGTTATAGTTATAGAAATTGAACCAAAGTTTGAATATGATTATTACCTTGTATTAGAATGATAACCTACTGTAAGAAACAAAGATTTCTTGAGGTTGGATGATCACCTTACAAGATTGGAAGTGAGCTAGCAAACTTGAAAGTATTCTTGATTTTATGAAACTAGAACTTTTGGAATTTATGAAGAACACTTAGAACTTGAAGATAGAACTTGAGAGAGATCAATTAGATGAAGAAAATTGAAGAATGAAAGTGTTTGTAGGTGTTTTTGGTCGTTGGTGTATGGATTAGATATAAAGGATATGTAATTTTGTTTTCATGTAAATAAGTCATGAATGATTACTCATATTTTTGTAATTTTATGAGATATTTCATGCTAGTTGCCAAATGATGGTTCTCACATGTGTTAGGTGACTCACATGGGCTGCTAAGAGCTGATCATTGGAGTGTATATACCAATAGTACATACATCTAAAAGCTGTGTATTGTACGAGTACGAATACGGGTGCATACGAGTAGAATTGTTGATGAAACTGAACGAGGATGTAATTGTAAGCATTTTTGTTAAGTAGAAGTATTTTGATAAGTGTATTGAAGTCTTTCAAAAGTTTATAAATACATATTAAAACACTACATGTATATACATTTTAACTGAGTCGTTAAGTCATCGTTAGTCGTTACATGTAAGTGTTGTTTTGAAACCTTTAGGTTAACGATCTTGTTAAATGTTGTTAACCCAATGTTTATAATATCAAATGAGATTTTAAATTATTATATTATCATGATATTATCATGTATGAATATCTCTTAATATGATATATATATACATTAAATGTCTTTACAACGATAATCGTTACATATATGTCTCGTTTAAAAATCATTAAGTTAGTAGTCTTGTTTTTACATATGTAGTTCATTGTTAATATACTTTATGATATGTTTTCTTATCATAGTATCATGTTAACTATATATATATATATCCATATATATGTCATCATATAGTTTTTACAAGTTTTAACGTTCGTGAATCACCGATCAACTTGGGTGGTCAATTGTCTATATGAAACATATTTCAATTAATCAAGTCTTAACAAGTTTGATTGCTTAACATGTTGGAAACATTTAATCATGTAAATATCAATCTCAATTAATATATATAAACATGGAAAAGTTCGGGTCACTACAAAACGTATGTCTGAACCAAGTTCTAACTTGAACCGTACACCGGCACGCTCATCAATTGAAATAATAAAGTACTGCAGATTTGATGGGTCATACAGATACTTTGGGTCCAATATTCCTCACTTTTTGAGTAGGGGTCGTGCTTGATCATGCGTAGCCTTTTACATATTTTCTTAAAAGAAATCTTTTGACATAAAACATAAGTTTCAGCTTAATCGTTCCGTTCTAATAAATGTTCCGAAAACCGATTTCTAGCAATTTTATTAGATCTTTTGGACGAAAACAAAGTAAGAATTTTTCAAAATTACCCAATATCCATTGCTCAATTACTTTTGGACAAAAGAATTTTTCAAAACTTTGAGATTTATGGTTACTTGACTATTAAAACTTTCGACCTTTAAAAACCTTACCCATTACCCCACACTTAGAAGAACATTGTCCCTAATGTTCTCTAGAAAGAATATTTTAATACTTTAAAAGTTAAGGACATTGACTTCTAAAATTTTAAGTTAGTTGCGGGGGTTACCCCACACTTAGAGATTTTAGTGCGTTATAATTGAAATAGGTTTGAGGAAGGATTACTTCCCTATAGTCGTGTTACTTTCCTAGTGCTGGGCCTTCCTACGGTCAATCTCCTACGTACCAGTCTCTTTTAATAATATTTCTGCATGAAGGACAAAAAGAGAAAGGCAGCATTTCCACTATATATAACTTTTTAGTACAATGCTTTTAAAAAAAACTAAAAGATAAAATAAAGATAAAGTAGTCTATGGGATACTATCCTGGTCAATGCTGTGTTGGCGTTGAGAAATATCTGCAGATCTCATCATCCTTATCATCTAGGCTCGGCAAGTACTCGAGAGGTTGCCCTATATCCAACTCAGGTCCTAGTAGTGAATCTAGACATAAATCTGACGGCATCTCCAGGTGGGATAAGTCTGGGAAAGGCTCCTCGTCAGGTATGCTCCCAGTGATCTCAAATGCCTGGGCCATTGGTGGCTCCACTGAAATGAGAATAGTGACTAGATGATAACCCTCTGGTAACTCAGTGACTGGAACTGGCTCGGTGACTGGGGCAGGCGGCGTGATGGGAACAGGAGTAGCATGTACAGGCATGGCAGCTGAGTGAACTGAGGACTGTGTGGAATGCCTGGGCATAGCTCGTCGTGTCGGCTGAACACGGCATGCTAGCCTAAATGAAGATGGGCCCAGAGTACTGCGTGGTATCCCTTCGCGCTGGAGGTATGCTCTCAGAGCCTTGTAAAGTCTCTGCTGATCTCTGAGTAGTGCCCATGCAACATCAGGGTCATTCAACGTAGCTCCATAATGTATCACTATCTTTAGCTCATGCGTAGCTGGCAACTGTGTGTACTCAGCGGGTCTCCTGGCTAAACGTCTAGATCGTCGAACGGGAGGAGCTGGTGGTGCTGTGCCAATATCCTCCTCAACACTCTCTAATATCAAACGCCTTGGGCCTAATTGCCCTGTTGATGGCCTGTTCTGATCAGCACTGCTTCCGGATGAGTAAACTACAGGAGTCCTCCTCCTGCGAATGGGAATGTAAAATGAAGCTCCTGATCTTGGCATTTCGCCTAAACACATTCAACAAACTTTATAAGTACTAAGCTCAAGTATGGTGCTTAGTTGTTAGTACACAGAGGTAATATCTTAAGACTGAAAATAATAAGTAATAAAAAGGATAAGCAAGGGGTGCCTCCCAAGAGCGCTTTGTTTATCAAGTCGTTACAGCTCGACTTTTTCTTGTCAGATCTTCAGAATGGATCAAAGGAGAAAAGGTGCTCCTCCTTATCGTGGTCTTCTAGATAGGCTTTCAACCGGTGGTGAAAGGACCCGTTCATATACATTATAAACGATTCAAAATAGTTGATTACATCGCGAGGTATTTGACCTCTATATGATACGTTTTACAAACATTGCATTCGTTTTTAAAAGACAAACTTTCTTTACATCAAAAACTGACGGCATGCATACCATTTCATATTACATCCAACTATAATTGACTTAATATTAATCTTGATGAACTCAACGACTCGAATGTAACGTCTTTCAAAGTATGTCATGAATGACTCCAGGTAATATCCTTAAAATGAGCTAATGCACAGCGGAAGATTTCTTTAATACCTGAGAATAAACATGCTTTAAAGTGTCAACCAAAAGGTTGGTGAGTTCATTAGTTTATCATAATCAATTATTTCCGTAATAGTAATAGACCACAAGATTTCAGTTTCCATAAATATCCGTACACTCGCAAGTGTTTAAAAGTATTCTATAAGTTGTAGGCACCCGGTAACAAGCCTTAACATTCATGTTTTACCCTCTGAAGTACACCAGATCAGGTGTGTTTAAAATAACCTCGAAGTACTAAAGCATCCCATAGTCAGGATGGGGTTTGTCAGGCCCAATAGATCTATCTTTAGGATTCGCGCCTACCGTACATAGACAAGTAGTTTAATGTTACCAAGCTAAGGGTATATTTCTGGTTTAAACCCACATAGAATTAGTTTTAGTACTTGTGCCTACTTCGTAAAACATTTATAAAACAGTGCATGTATTCTCAGCCCAAAAATATATATTGCAAAAACAATTAAAAAGGGAGCAAATGAAACTCACAATACTGTATTTCGTAGCAATTATGTATATGACGGCACTGAAAATGATAAACGTTAGGTTGACCTCACGAGCAATACCCTCGATCAATACCCATAACCTCCATAGCTATAACCCATAATTTCCTTAGCTCTATCCCGTTTGAAAACTTATTTTGAAATCGTCCGAGTATAACTCCGTCATAGTATTTTATGTATACTAATAATATCTTGAAATAATACAAAAAATATATATATGTAATTCGATTGAGAGAGTTTAGAGAAATATATTTTCAAGTTTCTATGAAATAATGAAACCTATTGAATTCTATTTATAATAGATTTTTGAATTATTAAAGTGAATTATTAAAGTATGAATTATTAAAGTGAATTATTAAAGTATGAATTATTAAAGTATGAATTATTAAAGTGAATTATTAAAGTGAATTATTAAAGTGAATTATTAAAGTATGAATTATTAAAGTGAATTATTAAAGTATGAATTATTAAAGTTAAAGTAAAATAAAAGTAAAGTAAAGGTAAAGTTAAAGTATAGTAAAAGTATAAAACTATATACGTATAATATGAGTATAAATATATATAATATTAATTTAAATCGTTATATATATCTAATAAAATATAAATATCGTTATCTTTATCATACTGGTTAAGTAATGAGTTGTCAAAAGTGGTTCTAGATATTTATAAAAGATATATACGTTTTAATAATAAAGTTCTTTTTAAACTGAAAACGTTTTTTGTACTTTTGAAACTAAATCAAATAAATATGATAATTTTGTTTTCCAAAACTAAATATATTTAAGAATCATTTTGTTAAAAGGTTAAAATAATGGAAATCGTTATACCACAAAACATTTTAGAAAAGTAGAATTATATATATTCATAATAGGTTTCAAGTTTTTAAATTACAGTCTGTTGGTGAAGCATGGGATAAAGTCCAAAGGTTAAATAAACGTATGAAATCATCTTAATGAAAAATGTCGAGTTACTTAACTTGTCGATATCCAACATCTAAGTTATTTACACTCCACGTTCTTATTTTCATATTAAATAAAATGAAAGTTAACATAGTTATCTTATCAAGGTCACGAGGAAAATATTATAAAACATGCCTTGGAAATTAAACAGGAATTTCCACTAACCCTTGTCTAGTTCCCGTTAATTGATACATTTGTTCTTATTTATAAATCACTTTACCATTTTCCGAATGTTGTCAAAAAGAATAGATTTCTTAAATCACAGTGAACCTCATAACATAGGCCCGTAATCATATCATAATGTATCTGATAATTCAATCATTTGATATTATCTCTTAATTCTGTCGATAAATATATCGAAACAAATACGTTCATGTAAAGTATCATATATCTAATACTTTGTTAATATTTTCAGTTAATATTATATATTATATATACATATCTATATACTCATAATTGTTCGTGAATTGTCGAACACGTTCAAAGGGTAATTGATTACATGAATGTAGTTCCAAACTTTTTGAGATTCAACATTACAAATTCTGCTTATCGTGTCGGAAACATATAAAGGTTAAGTTTAAATTTGGTCTAAAATTTTCGGGTCGTCACAGTACCTACCCGTTAAAGAAATTTCGTCCCGAAATTTGATCGAGGTCGTCATGGGTAACAATAAGAATGTTATTATGACGAATATAAGTTGATTCATAGGGTTTTATCATGATTGAGAAATATGAATAAAATAATTCGATTACTCGAAACGTATGAGTGAAGCTATCGTAAAAGAGTGAAATGAGAAAATAGGGATTCGTCTTATCTTTTGACGTCATCACGGTTGATCTCTGGATTAAAGAAAATCTTTGTAATCTATATAGGATTTGATTCTTCGATGATTAAGGAAATTATGATCCTCTTCGATTTAATGCGATGATTCATCTCGATTTTTCTGTCGGATATTTCACTATAAATCCACCTCCTTCGTTTCCTTTTAATTCACACCTTCTATTCTTTCTCCCTCAATTCTTACTTTAAAATTATTCGTCAATATGCTTCATCCAGTGATGATTCTCGATATACTCCTCACTTTCATATCTGTCGTTCTTCTTTTTCATCTACCTCCGGAAGAATCTATTTACTTCTACTATACTCTTGGTTTTATAGTGTTTTTTGTTCTCCCGTGTCTTTATATTGCTATATGCATCGATATATACGGTTTATAATTTCTGGGTTGTTGTTGGGTTTTATATCTTCCCTTATATTTCGATATCCCTGCTTCTGTCTTCTATAATCATTGTCATCCCCAATTAATGCTCTCTTTTATTTGCTGCGATTTATACCCCAATTTCTATTTCGGAGTTTTGTCCTTTCGTTTCTTCTTCTTGCGATTAAGCACCGCTTGTAATGGTCCAGAATTCGCATATATGAATTTCGGAATGAACATTGTTAATGTTCTAAGAAGGAAATTGTAATGGCACGATCTTGACTTGTCAAATTACTAGAATACCTCGGATAAGGCCGAATCATCAAGAAATATTTTCTTGATATTTTAGAGGTTAAAGAGAATACAAGAGTCGTGTAACATAGAACATGATGACGTTATAATCTGTGAATCATCACGTTCCATTTAGAAACTCAGCATGACTTACTGTAATATAATCACGTTGATCAAGTGTCATTTTATTATACTAGTTCATGCTTCAGTTCCCAACACTACTTCAAAAATATTCCTATTTTAAATTCGAAAGTTTCAGAATTTAGAAACTAAAATAGTTTCTTTTATGATGTAATACAGACAGCACGAAGAGGTAAATGATTTCAGATAAGAATAATTATGGAATTATCTTCAGAAATATGGAGGATATTTATAATGAAAGATACGATGATATCTTAAAATTTCTAATATCAGAGGATGATGAAGAATATTGTCCGTAAGGGTTTAGAGTCAGGAGCAAGGTATTCGATAATGACTTCAGCAGACATGGAATCATTTGGATTCTTTAAAGGTAGATTTCGTCCTTGTGATTTATCCACAGCCTTCTTCATGGTTTGCTCAATCCGTATTTTTCAGTACCAAATCTTCTCTTTTTCTGAGCTTTGCTAACACACTACTCTTTATCATCAAACTTTTTACTATTAAGGTCGTTTATAGTTTTTGCTGCTTCATCAGTATTTCGAGAACTAGTTCGCAGTTTAGGATGTTTTTCAGAAACTTCACATTCAAAGTATATAAGTCCAGAAGATAGACACATATAATTGTTGGTGTAGACATGCTGCGAGATTTCAAAATACTGATTGCTAATTTTCGATGATTCGTATGGCAATTCTCGTTACAAGATGCAGATGAGTAAATGATGGGGTTTTGATAAATATAAAGATTTTTCGGAAAATCAAAGATCAATGAAGTTGTTAATAAGTTTACTGCAAATGTGGCGAGATATGAAAGGTTCCCCGGTAATAATGATGAAGGGGTAATCATTATAATAAGGCTTATTCGATTGAACAATTGAAGTTGGTTTGCTGGAGCTGTGACAAAACCGTCTATTTTTAGAAGGGATTGAAAAGTTATTTTAGCTAGTAAATGTCAAAAGGTCTGACATGGATACATGTTAAATTATGACTTTAGTTTCAAGAGTTTTTCAGGTACGTAACTGTGGATAACATGTGGTTGGATCATCATCTCGATTGTTCATTATTTGAAGTGTCTTCGGGTATTTCGAAGGGTTTGAACACAGATTATAATCGTTAATTTACATACGATGTTCTAACACAGTTTTGAAGTTAAAGTATAGATTTGAAATATGTAAGAATCTAAGAGTGATGATACCGGTTATAACTTGAATTGAATTCGGCGATTTCAAAATCAGAATATGTAATTAGATTTTTGAATGAGTATGGTTGTTTTGATTTCTATAAAAGAATGTATATTGTTGTGAAAGTAGGGAGTATAATGGATGATCTGCTGAATCAGATTCGAAGAATGTAACATATTAATTGTGAATTTATATATCTCTTGGGTATTACCTACCCGTTAAAAAAAAATGTCACAATTAATATTTTGTACAAAAGAATTTTATTACAGTCTTTATGGAAATATATGTGTATATTTCTTCAGATGTAATATAGATTTAATGAGTTAATATTAAATTAAACTCACTTGATTTATGGTTAAGGCTAGGATAGATAATTTATAAACTTTAGAAATTACATAATCGTCGTAGAATGTTTTCCCAATGAAGTTATGAATCAATACTTCATCGTTGTGGTATTCCTTAGTATCTACAGGGCGTATGACGTCGATGCTCATGGGACAGATTGTGAAGTTGAGGTTTGCGATGCGGTTGTTGTTGGTGGTGATAATGGTACTGTTGATGTTGTTGATGGTGGTACTTGTTATGTTACTGGTGCTGCTGCTGGTGTTTGTAACCTTTGCACCATATTCTCCAAAGCCACTACCCGAGCGCGAAGCTCGTTGACTTCTTCTATTACACCTGGGTGATTGTCGGTTCGGACGAGCAGATAAATAAGATCTAGAATTTGGTGTAGTATATAATCATGATGAGATACTCTGGAAATGAGAGAAAATGGTGTTTCGAACAGGTTCGCCAGTAAGTGCTTCAGGTTCATTGCCAAGAGGGCAATGTGGTGGATGGAAAGGATCGCCTTCTTCTTGTCTCCAATGATTAAGGAGGCTACGAACCCATCCCCAATTCATCCAGAATAGATGATGGCTGATTGGTTGATCCATTCCAGTCACACTGCTTTCGGAGCTTGAGTGGGATTCCATTTCGGAATCTGAGGAACTTGAACTGATGACGAATTCCATTTCGGACGATTTGATAAAGGATTTTTCGATACGAAATGATTTTTCGGCTATCGGGTGGTATTCTAACTACATAGAATATCTATATATATAGATCAAAAGATTTCATAGATTGCGGAGGAATTTACGGAATATGTCAGGCAAAGTTTACGGTAATAGATATGATAAGATATGATTTAGCAGATACGCTAAGATATGAATTTTGTCTATACACTATTCATGCAATCATTGCAGCAAGACGTGTCTAGACTAAGAATGATAAGCAGGTAATTTCCTAAGGATGGTAAGTAGATGATTTCCGACTAAAAATGATAAACAAAACTTTTGACATGCAGACACGGTCAAAGTCCAGACTCACTAATGCATCTTAACAACTATCAGTTAGACACACTAATGCAAGACCTGGTTTACTAAGACCACCGCTCTGATACCAACTGAAAGGACCCGTTCATATACATTATAAACGATTCACAATAGTTGATTACATCGCGAGGTATTTGACCTCTATATGATACGTTTTACAAACATTGCATTCGTTTTTAAAAGACAAACTTTCTTTACATCAAAAACTGACGGCATGCATACCATTTCATATTACATCCAACTATAATTGACTTAATATTAATCTTGATGAACTCAACGACTCGAATGCAACGTCTTTCAAAGTATGTCATGAATGACTCCAGGTAATATCCTTAAAATGAGCTAATGCACAGCGGAAGATTTCTTTAATACCTGAGAATAAACATGCTTTAAAGTGTCAACCAAAAGGTTGGCGAGTTCATTAGTTTATCATAATCAATCATTTTCGTAATAGTAATAGACCACAAGATTTCAGTTTCCATAAATATCCGTACACTCGCAAGTGTTTAAAAGTATTCTATAAGTTTTAGGCACCCGGTAACAAGCCTTAACATTCATGTTTTACCCTCTGAAGTACACCAGATCAGGTGTGTTTAAAATAACCTCGAAGTACTAAAGCATCCCATAGTCAGGATGGGGTTTGTCAGGCCCAATAGATCTATCTTTAGGATTCGCGCCTACCGTACATAGACAAGTAGTTTAATGTTACCAAGCTAAGGGTATATTTCTGGTTTAAACCCACATAGAATTAGTTTTAGTACTTGTGCCTACTTCGTAAAACATTTATAAAACAGCGCATGTATTCTCAGCCCAAAAATATATATTGCAAAAACAATTAAAAAGGGAGCAAATGAAACTCACAATACTGTATTTCGTAGCAATTATGTATATGACGGCCCTGAAAATGATAAACGTTAGGTTGACCTCACGAGCAATACCCTCGATCAATACCCATAACCTCCATAGCTATAACCCATAATTTCCTTAGCTCTATCCCGTTTGAAAACTTATTTTGAAATCGTCCGAGTATAACTCCGTCATAGTATTTTATGTATACTAATAATATCTTGAAATAATACAAAAAATATATATATATGTAATTCGATTGAGAGAGTTTAGAGAAATATATTTTCAAGTTTCTATGAAATAATGAAACCTATTGAATTCTATTTATAATAGATTTTTGAATTATTAAAGTGAATTATTAAAGTATAAATTATTAAAGTGAATTATTAAAGTATGAATTATTAAAGTATGAATTATTAAAGTGAATTATTAAAGTGAATTATTAAAGTGAATTATTAAAGTATGAATTATTAAAGTGAATTATTAAAGTATGAATTATTAAAGTTAAAGTAAAATAAAAGTAAAGTAAAGGTAAAGTTAAAGTATAGTAAAAGTATAAAACTATATACGTATAATATGAGTATAAATATATATAATATTAATTTAAATCGTTATATATATTTAATAAAATATAAATATCGTTATCTTTATCATACTGGTTAAGTAATGAGTTGTCAAAAGTGGTTCTAGATATTTATAAAAGATATATACGTTTTAATAATAAAGTTCTTTTTAAACTGAAAACGTTTTTTGTACTTTTGAAACTAAATCAAATAAATATGATAATTTTGTTTTCCAAAACTAAATATATTTAAGAATCATTTTGTTAAAAGGTTAAAATAATGGAAATCGTTATACCACAAAACATTTTAGAAAAGTAGAATTATATATATTCATAATAGGTTTCAAGTTTTTAAATTACAGTCTGTTGGTGAAGCATGGGATAAAGTCCAAAGGTTAAATAAACGTATGAAATCATCTTAATGAAAAATGTCGAGTTACTTAACTTGTCGATATCCAACATCTAAGTTATTTACACTCCACGTTCTTATTTTCATATTAAATAAAATGAAAGTTAACATAGTTATCTTATCAAGGTCACGAGGAAAATATTATAAAACATGCCTTGGAAATTAAACAGGAATTTCCACTAACCCTTGTCTAGTTCCCGTTAATTGATACATTTGTTCTTATTTATAAATCACTTTACCATTTTCCGAATGTTGTCAAAAAGAATAGATTTCTTAAATCACAGTGAACCTCATAACATAGGCCCGTAATCATATCATAATGTATCTGATAATTCAATCATTTGATATTATCTCTTAATTCTGTCGATAAATATATCGAAACAAATACGTTCATGTAAAGTATCATATATCTAATACTTTGTTAATATTTTCAGTTAATATTATATATTATATATACATATCTATATACTCATAATTGTTCGTGAATTGTCGAACACGTTCAAAGGGTAATTGATTACATGAATGTAGTTCCAAACTTTTTGAGATTCAACATTACAAATTCTGCTTATCGTGTCGGAAACATATAAAGGTTAAGTTTAAATTTGGTCTAAAATTTTCGGGTCGTCACAGGTGGCCATTAACTTTGAAATTACCAGTAGGTCCTTCCAATTCCACGGCTCCATGAGGAAAAACGTGTACAACTTTGTATGGGCCACTCCATCTTGATCTAAATTTTCCCGCGAACTTCTTGAACCGAGAATTGAAGAGAAGAACTTTATCTCCAGGGGCGAACTTTGTAGGGATCAATTTTGCATCATGCGTAAGCTTTGTTCGTTCCTTGTAGATGTATGACGTTTCATATGCTTGGTCTCTCAATTCGGCGAGTTCGTTCATCTGCATTTTCCTATGTCTTCCGGTAACTGAGGGATCGAGGTTGCAGGTCTTCAGTGCCCAGAGTGCTTTGTATTCAAGTTCCAGCAGAAGGTGACAAGCTTTTCCATAGATCATGCGGTAGGGTGTAGTTCCTAGTGAATTCTTTTAGGCAGTCCGGAATGCCCACAGAGCATCATCTAACTTCTCGGCCCATTTATTTCCATGATGGCTGACAGTTCGTTCTAAGATTCTTTTGAGTGCTCTGTTCTTGACCTCTGATTGTTCGTTGGTCTGCGGATGATAGGCAGTGGACATCTTGTGGGTAACTCCGTATTGTTGCATTACCTTCATAAATTGAGTATTACAAAAGTGTGTGCCTCTATCACTTATTATCGCACGGGGAGCTCCAAATTTGTAGAAGAGTCTCTTCAGGAAATTGGTGACGACTTTGGCATCATTAGTCGGAAATTCCTGCGCTTCGACCCATCTGGAGACGTAATCTACTGCTACGAGGACATATTCTTTCCTGTTAGACTTTGGAAATGGGCCCATGAAGTCTAATCCCCATATATCGAAGATCTCGCAAGCTTGGATATTAGTCCGAGGCATCTCATTATTCATAGAGATAATACCTTACCTTTGGCATGCATCGCAACGCTTTACAAGCTCTTGCGCATCTCGAAATATAGATGACCAGTAGAATCCTGACTCGTAGACTTTTCTTGCGGTTAAGTTTGCTCCATGATGACCTCCAGTTGGCCCATGGTGACATTGGAGAAGAATCCCTGCTGCTTGCTTTTCATCTACGCACCTCCTGATCATTTGATCAGGGCAAATTATAAACAGGTAAGGATCTTCCCAGTAGTAGTACTTGGCATCCCTGAAGAACTTCCTTCTTCGGGAGGTACTCATCCCCTTTTGTACTACTCCAGCAACTAGGTAGTTGGCCATGTCGGCATACCAAGGAGCGTCAGTAAATTGTGATCCTATGTGAGTTTGTCCTAAACTCATAAGCTGTTCTTTTGGAAATTTATATCTGATATCTTGTTCAGCAAGTTTTTCCATCGTTGGATTCTCCAAATGACTAAGATGATCTGCTGCGACGTTCTCTGCTCCTTTCTTATCTTTAATCTCAATGTCGAATTCCTGAAGGAGTAAGATCCATCGTAGGAGTCTTGGCTTCGCGACTTGCTTTGTGAATAGATATTTAAGGGCTGAATGATCTGTATAAACTGTAGTCTTGGACAAGATGAGATAGGAACGAAATTTGTCGAAGGCGAATACTACGGCTAGCAGCTCCTTTTCCGTGGTAGTGTAATTCTCTTAAGCTCCGGTTAAGGTTTTGCTTGCGTAATAGATTGGATGAAAGTGTTTATCTACCCGCTGTCCAAGTACTGATCCAACTGCGAAATCACTCGCATCACACATGATCTCAAAAGGTAGACTCCAATCAGGAGCTATCATGATGGGTGCATGTGTGATAATGCTAAAAACGAACATATATTTCATAGCATTATTCCTCAAGAAAGACAAGCTTTTAGTTGCAATTGTTCTATTTACAAGTGATATTCGTTTAAATAATAAAAGGTGAAGACAAAAGACAGATTCGATGAATTGAAGACGCAAACGACCAAAAAGCTCAAAAGTACAAAATACAATCCAAGAGGTTCCAATTATTGATAAGAAACGTCTCAAAATTGCAAGAGTACAAGATTCAAAACGCAAAGTACAAGATATTAAATTGTACGCAAGGACGTTCGAAAATCCGGAACCGGGACCAGAGTCAACTCTCAACGCTCGACGCAACGGACTAAAAATTACAAGTCAACTATGCACATAAATATAATATAATATTTAAATAATTCTTATAATTATTTAATATATTATATTATTTATAAAACCGTCGGCAGAAGAAAACAACCAAATATGAGCCTCCCCAGCTGGCCATGCGATCGCATGGCCTGGAAGGCATAAATCCATGCGATCGCATGAGCCCCAGTTCCAGCCCACATGCCTATAAAAATCGAGCTTTGGTGCACCAAAAATATCCATCTATTTTTCTCTTTTCTCCATTCATACGATATATTTATATTTATAATTTATATTTTAATTTTAATTTTAATTATAATTCTAATAATAAGGGTATGTTAGCGAATGTTGTAAGGGTGTAAGTCGAAATTCTGTCCGTGTAACACTACGCTATTTTTAATCATTGTAAGTTATGTTCAACCTTTTTAATTTAATGTCTCGTAGCTAAGTTATTATTATGCTTATTTAAAACGAAGTAATCATGATGTTGGGCTAATTACTAAAATTGGGTAATTGGGCTTTGTACCATAATTGGGGTTTGGACAAAAGAACGACACTTGTGGAATTTAGACTATGGGCTATTAATGGGCTTTATATTTGTTTAACTAAATGATAGTTTGTTAATGTTAATATAAAGATTTACAATTGGGCGTCCCTATAAGTTACCATATACACTCGATCGGACACGATGGGCGGGGTATTTATATGTACGAATAATCGTTCATTTAACCGGACACGGGAATGGATTAATAGCCACTAGAATAATTAAAACAGGGGTGAAATTATGTACAAGGACACTTGGTATAATTGATAACAAAATATTAAAACCTTGGGTTACACTCAGTCGACATCCTGGTGTAATTATTAAACAAAGTATTAAAATCTTGTTACAGTTTAAGTCCCCAATTAGTTGGAATATTTAACTTCGGGTATAAGGATAATTTGACGAGGACACTCGCACTTTATATTTATGACTGATGGACTGTTATGGACAAAAACCAGACGGACATATTAAATAATCCAGGACAAAGGACAATTAACCCATGGGCATAAAACTAAAATCAACACGTCAAACATCATGATTACGGAAGTTTAAATAAGCATAATTCTTTTATTTCATATTTAATTTCCTTTATTTTATATTTAATTGCACTTCTAATTATCGAATTTTTATTGTTATTGTATTTAATTGCACTTTTAATTATCGTACTTTTTAATTATCGCAAGTTTATTTTATCGCATTTTTATTAATCGCAATTTCATTATCGTTATTTACTTTACGCTTTAATTTAAGTCTTGTATTTATTTTTTATTTTACATTTGGTTTTAACTGCGACTAAAGTTTTAAAATCGACAAACCAGTCATTAAACGGTAAAAACCCCCCTTTATAATAATAATATTGCTTATATATATATTTGTATTTTTATAAAAGTAAACTAATATAGCGTTAAGCTTTGTTTAAAGATTTCCCTGTGGAACGAACCGGACTTACTAAAAACTACACTACTGTACGATTAGGTACACTGCCTATAAGTGTTGTAGCAAGGTTTAAGTATATCCATTCTCTAAATAAATAAATATCTTGTGTAAAATTGTATCGTATTTAATAGTATTTCCTGTAAAAATATAAGCTATTTTATATAGACCTCGAGAAACATCAAGTTATTTTTGGCGCCGCTGCCGGGGAACTCTTAAACGCCGGAAGCGCAACGCTAATATAAAAAAAAAAAAGATTTTTAGTTTACTTTTATTAAAATTCGTTTTTATAAAAATACGTTTTAAATATTCGAAAATATAAAAAGAAAAACAAAAATATAAATATTTTTAGGAGTTTGATAAATATTTAAGTTTTATAAAGTTTCTTTATTTCCATTTTTTTTAGTTTGTAAAAATATAAGTTTTATTTAATTAATAAATATATTTTATATTTTACAGCAAAAACAGAAAAAAAAATAATTAATTCGGCCCGAACACTGTAGCAGCCCAGCTCTTGGCCCGAAACCCTAGCCCATGCGATCGCATGGCTGGGCAACTGAGGACTCATGCGATCGCATGAGCCCATCTGACACGCCAGACTGCAACTGCATTAATTACGGATAATAATAATAATTATTATATTTAAACCCTAATTAGGGTTATATATAATATATATTAATTTAGTTTTTATTATTAATTTGTATTTTTAGTTTAATTAGTTTATTTAAATTGTAAAATTAATAGTTTTATAAAATAAATAATATAAAAATAATATGTTTATAAAAATTGTACTTTTTACAACTTTTTATATATTTTTATATTTTGTCCCTTTTTAATCGTTTTAGCGTAATATTTGTATTTTTCGCTCATATTTAGTTTTAATTCATAGTTTTTGCCATAATTATTTTTACTTCTAGATTTTTAGGCTTTGCCGTAGAATTCCTTAAGTGCTTTTTCTTTAGACTAAGATTTAAGTGCTTTAGAATTTTGCGACGCCTTTTTAAGTTTTAGTTTCTTTTTAAGTTATTTCCATTTGGGATTTAGTTTTTCCTGTAAGCTTTAATATTTTTAGACACCTTTTACTATGTATCAATTATCATTCCAATTAGTAATCTCAATTTGCGATTATAATTTTAAGTTAGTTGTAGTAATAAGGTTAGGTTAGTCAAGTGTTTTAAGTTTTATAAGTTTCTTTTATTTTTCCGTCACCTTTTATTTTTCAACCATTTTTCTTTTTCGACCTTTTTCGACGAGCTCTTTTTCTTTCTTATTTCTCGCTATTCTAGTTTTAGGACATAGATTTTTATTCTACTTCTTATCTAAATTTCTTAAAATTACAAAAATTTATTTTAAGTGGTTAAATTGATAGACATCAAAATTTTCTGGTTCGTAGTAATAGTTGGATTTGTACGTGGACCGGGTTATTGGAGCCAAACAGTCCTCAATTATATTGAGACCAAACGAATCCTGCCCCTCTGCTGCATCTTTTGGCTATTCGAAACGTGGGCAAAATCAGAAAAGTCTATTGATTGGATAACTTATTATAATTTTTCTTTCCTTTTAAAAACTAATAGGATATTCAGTGAATGCACCGAGCAAGACGTTTACCACCTTTTGTACGTTCACCACCTGTAAATAGATCAAGACATTTAGCAAATATTACTGCCGTTGATTTTTCTTTAGAATCGTCATCCAGTCGACCAAGTACTTCAGTTCAAATTTCCGATAATCCATTTTTTGAACCCGACCTCACAATTGAGAATCCGGAGAATATTCAGGAACGATTCGTAGATCCTGAACCACTAAACTTTCCTCCGGAACCACCAATCATTCAAACAGAGATTGTTGAGGAACGAACCATTAAATCAGAATCCTCTAGTGATTCCGATTCAACAAATTCAATTATGGAGAATCTGGAACCTTTAAGTATGGAAGACCGAATGAGAGCTAAACGCACTGGCCAAGGTCACGCAATAACTCATCCAGACATTAATGCGCCAGATTATGAAATCAAAGGACAAATTCTACACATGGTGACTAATCAATGCCAATTTAGTGGTGCGCCGAAGGAAGATCCAAATGAACATTTACGTACCTTTAATAGGATCTGCACACTATTTAAAATCCGAGAAGTGGAGGATGAACAGATATATCTCATGTTATTTCCCTGGACTTTAAAGGGAGAAGCCAAAGATTGGTTGGAATCGTTACCTGAAGGGGCGATTGATACATGGGATGTTTTAGTTGACAAATTTCTTAAACAATTCTTTCCTGCATCTAAAGCCGTAAGACTTCAAGCAGAAATTGTTACGTTTACACAGAAACCAAATGAAACTCTATATGAGGCGTGGACTAGATATGGAAAGTTATTAAGAGGATGTCCGCAACATGGTTTAGACACCTGTCAAATAGTACAAATATTCTACCAAGGATGCGACATCACTACAAGGAAAGACATAGATATAGCAGCTGGTGGTTCTATTATGAAGAAAACCGAAACTGATGCTTACAAAATTATTGATAACACTGCTTCCCACTCACATGAGTGGCACCAAGAAAAAGATATCGTTAGATCATCTAAAGCAGCTAGAGCCGATTCTAGCCATGACTTAGATTCCATTTCCGCAAAGATAGATGCTGTGGAGAGACGAATGGAAAAGATGACTAAGGATATTCACTCAATACGAATTGGTTGTGAGCAGTGTGGAGGATCACATTTGACAAAAGATTGTCTCAGTATTGAATTAACAATGGAACAAAGAGAGAATATTTCATACATAAACCAAAGGCCTGGAAATAATTATCAGAATAATTATCAACCGCCAAGACCGATTTACAATTAAAACCAAAATTATAACCGAAATATTCATACAACAACCAACAAGGTCCTAGCAATCAACAAGTATCCAATAATACTTATAATCAGCAAAGACCTAATTTTCAAAACAAACCACCACAACAAACCGATGATAAAAAGCCGAATTTAGAAGATATGCTGACGAAGCTAGTTGAAACTCAAACGCAGTTTTTCACATCTCAGAAACAAACTAATGAACAAAATGCTCAAGCATTTAGAAATCAACAAGCTTCTATTCAAAATTTGGAACAAGAAGTAAGTAACCTAGCAAGGTTAATAGGTGAAAGAAAACCGGGAAGTCTACCTAGTGATACAAATGCTAACCCCCGGAATGAAACAGCTAAAGCCATTACCACAAGAAGTGGTACAACACTTAAACCACTTGAAATACCTGTAGCTTCTGATGAAGCTATTCCTACTCCACAAGAACCACAACCTGATCAAGATAAGGAAAAAGAACCGGTAGTTGAAAAGGTTAATGAAGATAACACAGTTAAGGCTAAACCTTATGTTAAACCATACCAACCACCACTTCCTTACCCGAGTAAAATGAAGAAAGAGAAACTTGAAGCCGAGCAATCCAAATTCTTGGATATGTTTAAACAGATAAATGTAAATCTTCCTTTCATTGATGTGATTTCAGGAATGCCTAGATATGCTAAATTCTTGAAAGATCTAATCTCAAATAGAAAGAAAATGGAAGAACTCTCGGCTGTTACTATGAATGCTAATTGTTCAGCAGTGCTGTTGAATAAGATACCAGAAAAATTATCTGATCCAGGAAGTTTCACAATTCCATGTTTTCTGGGTAGTCTTAGTTCAATAGAAGCATTGGCAGACTTAGGTGCTAGTATAAATCTAATGCCGTATTCACTATACGCTAAACTAGACCTTGGAGAATTGAAACCAACCAGAATAAGCATACAACTAGCCGATAGATCAATAAAATATCCTAGAGGGATAATGGAGAACATGCTAGTTAAAGTTGGTACTTTAGTATTTCCAGTAGATTTTGTTGTTTTAGACATGGAAGAAGATTCTCAAGTTCCTCTCATATTAGGAAGACCATTCTTAAACACGGCTAAAGCAATGATAGACGTGTTCGGTAAGAAATTGACCCTAAGTATAGAGGATGAGAGTGTTACCTTTTCAGTTGATAGAGCAATGCAACAACCGCAATCTGCAGATGATACATGTTATTATATTCAAACTATAGATGCACATGCAAAATTATTAGAAGAATTTCCAGAATTACAAGGAATAGGAGAATGTTCTTTAGGAGAAGGTAATGAACCAATTGATGAAGCTGAAATGTTAGCTACACTTATAGCTAATGGATATGAACCAACAACAGAAGAAATTCAAATGCTAAAAGAAGAAGACAGATATCGATATAAATCATCGATAGAAGAACCTCCGAAATTAGAGTTAAAGCCACTTCCAAACCATTTGGAATACGCTTATTTACATGGTGAATCTGAATTACCTGTAATAATATCGTCTTCTCTTACTGAAAATGAGAAATTACAACTCATTTCTGTGTTGAAAGCTCATAAACCAGCCATTGCATGGAAGATTCATGATATTAAAGGAATAAGTCCTTCGTATTGCACACATAAAATCCTTATGGAAGAAGGTCATAAAACGTATGTGCAACGCCAACGAAGACTAAATCCTAATATGCAAGATGTAGTTTAGAAAGAGATTATTAAACTGCTAGACGCAGGTCTAATTTATCCAATCTCTGATAGTCCATGGGTAAGCCCAGTTCAATACGTGCCTAAGAAGGGTGGCATGACTGTCATTACAAATGAGAAAAATGAGCTTATTCCTACTAGGACTGTAACAGGATGGCGTGTGTGTATTGATTATAGAAAATTAAATGACGCCACCAGAAAAGATCACTTTCCCTTACCTTTTATAGATCAAATGTTGGAAAGATTAGCCGGAAATAGTTACTATTGTTTTCTAGATGGATTTTCCGGATATTTTCAAATTCCAATAGCACCCGAAGATCAAGAGAAAACCACATTCACGTGCCCTTATGGTACTTTTGCTTACAAACGCATGTCATTTGGACTTTGTAACGCCCCTGCAACTTTTCAAAGGTGTATGATGGCGATTTTTCATGACATGATAGAAGAATGCATGGAAGTTTTCATGGATGACTTTTCAGTCTTCGGTGATACATTTGAATCATGTCTAGTTAATCTGGAACGAATGCTTATTAGATGCGAACGATCAAATCTAGTACTTAATTGGGAAAATGCCATTTCATGGTTAAAGAATGCATCGTTCTTGGTCATAAAATTTCAAAAGAAGGAATTGAAGTGGATAGAGCTAAAGTAGATGTAATTGCTAAACTTCCACATCCCACCAATGTTAGAGGAGTTAGGAGTTTTCTAGGGAATGCCGGTTTTTACCGACGTTTCATAAAAGATTTTTCTAAAATTGCCACTCCTATGAATAAACTCCTAGAAAAGGATGCTCCATTCATCTTTTCAGATGAGTGTATCAAATCTTTTAATATTCTTAAAGAAAAACTAACTAATGCGCCGATCATGATAACACCAAATTGGAATCTACCATTTGAACTAATGTACGATGCAAGTGATTTTGCAATGGGAGCCGTTTTAGGACAAAGGATTGAAAAACAATTTCAACCTATATATTATGCTAGTAAGACGTTACAAGGAGCACAAACGAACTATACAACTACTGAGAAAGAACTCCTTGCTATTGTCTTTGCTTTTGACAAATTTCGATCATATCTCGTTCTAGCAAAAACGGTGGTCTATACCGACCATTCTGCTCTTAAATACCTATTTTCAAAACAAGATGCTAAACCAAGATTAATCCGTTGGATCTTACTCTTACAAGAGTTTGATATTGAAATCCGAGATAAAAGAGGAGCAGAAAATCTCGCTGCTGATCATCTTTCTCGTCTTAAAAATCCCGAATTAGAAGTTCTGAATGAATCGGCCATACAAGACAACTTTCCTGATGAATATCTATTGAAGATAGATTATAAAGAAATTCCATGGTTTGCAGACTATGCAAACTACTTAGTTTGTGGATTCCTTGAAAAAGGATTATCGTACCAAAAACGAAAGAAATTCTTCAGTGATATAAAACACTATTTCTGGGAAGATCCACATTTGTTTAAAAGTTGTCCAGATGGAATAATACGCCGATGTGTATTTGGAGATGAAGCTAGTAAAATATTAAACCATTGTCACACAGGACCAACAGGAGGGCATTATGGGCCTCAACTAACAGCAAGAAAAGTTTATGATGCTGGATTCTATTGGCCTACAATTTACAAAGACGCACACCTTCTTTGCAAATCCTATGATGCATGTCAAAGGGCCGGAAAAATAAGTCAACGTGATGAAATGCCACAAAATGTCATCCAAGTATGTGAAGTATTTGACATTTGGGGTATTGACTTTATGGGTCCATTTCCAAAATCTCATAATAATCTATATATACTCGTAGCCATTGATTATGTATCTAAATGGGCGGAAGCACAAGCTCTCCCAACTAACGATGCACGAGTTGTAGTCAACTTTTTAAAACGTCTTTTTGCAAGGTTTGGAACACCGAAAGCTTTAATAAGTGATCGGGGAACTCATTTATGTAATAATCAACTTGAGAAAGTACTTAAAAGATATGGAGTAACTCATAAAATCTCCACCGCATATCATCCACAAACAAGTGGACAAGTTGAAAATACCAACCGAGCTTTAAAACGTATTCTAGAGAAAACCGTAGGATCAAATTCGAAGGAATGGTCCATTAAATTGGAGGATGCACTCTGGGCTTTTAGAACAGCCTACAAAACTCCAATTGGAACCACACCTTTTAGACTTGTTTATGAAAAAACATGTCATCTTCCAGTAGAAATTGAACACAAAGCGTTTTGGGCTTTGAAGACATGTAATCTTGATTTACATGAAGCCGGACGTCTACGATTAAGTCAACTAAACGAATTAGAAGAATTAAGACATGAAGCATACGAAAATTCGTTAATCTATAAAGAAAGAACGAAGAAATGGCATGATAAAAGAATCAGAAGTTCAAAAGAATTTAAAGAAGGAGACATAGTTCTTCTTTTCAATTCGCGATTCAAGCTATTTCCTGGAAAATTGAAATCAAGATGGTCTGGACCATTCATAGTCAAAAGAATTTTCCCATACGGAACGATAGAATTAATAAATTCAAATGGGATTGAATTTAAAGTTAATGGTCACAGAGTTAAACATTATATAGATAGTCCGATGGAAGTCGATAACGAAGTTAATCACAATTTCGACACCACAGCTAACTAAGTGTGGGGAGAATCAAGTCTTTAAAAGATAATATGTATTTCTGTTAGAGTTAGATTGTCTGTTTTCGTGTAGTTCTCGAAAATGGAACCTGAATGGTCTTTCCCTAGCAGACCCTAAAGAACTAGTCTTCTCCCCCCATTTTGAATTTTTATTTTTTTTTAGGTTTTTACAAAATGAAGACTGCCTGTGAACTAAACCATGGTCTAATGCTACACGCTTTGATCACTAAACGTAATAATGACACACTTCCGAGTGAAATAGTAGCAGTAATCAGAGAAAGAATGGACGGAGTTAGAAAAGAATCCAGATGCGAAGATAATAAGTTACAATTTGGTAAAGGAAAATCAAAATCCGCAGCAAAAAGAAGAGCACGACACCTAGAAAGATGTCACAAATGCGGAAAATGATCACATGGAGGTAAATGTTCAAATAATCTAACCTATTCAAACACCGAATTTGTTACTTTATGCAGAGACGGACCGTTCATATGTTTAGAAGAAAAGACACTGAATGCTCGAGGTTACGCCTATGTAGCTATGGAAAACCAATTAAACCGACTATCTTATGAATGGGATAGATCATATAACTAAGAAATCTATTTCACAGGTATGTTTGTACAGTTTTTATTCTTTTTTATTTTTAACCTTTTGATAATAAACGCTAATTTGTTCGCTATAAAGTATTAAATTGGTATTGAATAAAATTAGGTTTGGCGACCGAAATTATTGATATCATTCAAAAATTTATTACATCACTGCGAAATTTAACGTTTATTCTTAAAGTATAAATATCTTTAATCAATCAACCCAAAATATTTCAAAAATTCGTCATGAGTTAAATTAGGTCTTGGAACCGAAATTACTTTACCGAAAAGAGGGGCGCATATTTTTGATAATATTTGATTGATTAAAGTGGGATAAAAAGCCAAAAAGATTTTTAATTTTATTTTTACCATGTTTTTAAAATTAATATTTAAATCTTAAATTAATATTGTAAACTTTATAAAAACAATATATTTAAAATTATAAATATTTGAAAAATTAATATAAGTTTGGTGTGAATTTATAATATAAATTTTTAAATTAAGTTTGGTGTGAATTTTTAATTTTTAAAATAGGAATTTTTAATTTTATGCATTTCAAATTTTAAGTTTGGTGTGAATTTTTAATATTAATCTTGAATTTTATATTTAAATTGTGTGAATTTAAAAACAAAAATTTACTTTATCTCATTAAGTTAAAAATATGATTTTTAAAATTCGTCGTAAGTTGAAGACTAGGTCTTTGAACCGAAATTGCTTTACCCGAGGGAGGGACGAGAACTTTTATTATCATTATTTTTAATCTTATTGAATTAAAGTATGCCAAAAACATTAAAAAACCCAAAAATCTTTACTTTTAAAAACCGCGCTTTGATTTGACAAATTTTAAAATTTTGTCGAGGGACAGACTAGGACAACGATCCGAAACGCCCTCGCTCCTAAAGGAAAACAAAATTTTTAAAATTTAATTAATTATAAGTTTTATAAAATATAAGGTTTTATAAAAAAAAAAAAAAAAAAAGCTGAAAACACTGTACCCGGACCCCCATGCGATCGCATGGGTTTTACACTTCAACTCCATGCGATCGCATGGAGCTGAAATCCAGGCCAGAAACAAATACAGCAGCGGGTCTGTTCTTCACACAAAACACACACATACACCTGAAAAAACTCTCAAATCTTCACCAAATTTCGCCAAAATTCACCGTAATTCATCATTTTTCTTGCTCTAATCATGCCTAGATTCTCATTCTTCAGCAAATTGGTAAAAATTACACCCCTAAACTCTATAAATTCCTAGTTTTTGTGATAATTACCAATTTTTTACCTAATGCAATTTTGTTAATTTCTAGTGTAATTAGTGTTAAATTGTTAGTATTTTATGCATGTATAACCTAGATTGATGCTATTTAACATGATTTGAAGCCAAAAACTTCAAATTTTTTAGAAATCTAGGGTTTGTGTTCTTGAGCAATTTGGGGCTTTTTGATATAAACAGGTTATGGCCGATTTTTGTCATGAATCATTGCTAAATTGAGTAGTGTAACATGTTTAGATAGTTAAATGATCCAAACAACGATCCTAAACATGATTTTTGGAGATTAAAGTGGAATTTTAAGTCCAAAATTCATGAACTTGATTAATTTGATATATTTGCCATTTGAGACTTGTTTAATTATTAGTAATGAATATTTTGACATGTTATTTGAGTTAAATGCTTAAGAATTTTGTATACATTTTCATATGTGCTTATTTGAAAAGTGTAGAATTGTGAAAAATTGTAAAAATGTGTATAAGTTTAATTTTGATTTAACATGTTATAGTGATTGTTTTAAGTTGTTATTTTGCTAACACTAATGCATATTTGGATGCACAAATTTTGTGTTTAATGTGTTTTACAGAGAGCCGATACTGGAGGTTCGGGAGCATCATCATCTAGACGACCAGCACCAGCACCAGAACCAGAACCAGAAATGCAACACGAACAAGAACCACAACAGGAACAACAACAGCCTGATCAGCACATACCTTATTATGATCCGGTACAGTTTGTTGATGAATTCATAGTATCCCAATGAGGCCGCCAGTAGAATTCCCAATGATTCCTGAGCACACTCTACATCCTAATCTGAGATTTGATAGAAGATGGAGAGATTACGAGACATATCAAAGGAACAAATTCAAATTGGTAACAAAAAATGTAGAGGTGCCAAGGGTAATTGATTGGGCCCCTTTGGAAACGGTCCATCTAGCTGACCGTGTTAGACAGCTTTTAGTTCAAAGGTATGGCAGTTCTTCTTTTACAGATTGGGAACGTCTTTTCACCATTCGTAGACCTGTATATAAGGAATGGTGTGTTGAGTTGATGAGTACTGTATCACTTGATACAAATATAGTTAGGATAGATGATAGAAGATTTCTTAGGTTTATCCTTGGCGGTAGGATGTACAGAATGTCCATGCTGGACATGGCCAGGGCCTTACAGATATATACACCTGGTGAGTTGCTATTACCCGATTGTACAAACTTGATTCATTATGGTGAACGGGTAGATAGTAACTTTGACGCTGACGCCATTTGGAGGCGTATGTCACATTTTGATGTTTTTACACGAGCAGGAGGACACTCCTATACACATATTGACAGAGCCGAGCTTCGTATTATTCATAGATTTTTGGCTAACTCGATTACACAAAGAGGTCATAATAAAGAAAAAATTACCTTATATGATTTATTCTACCTAAAGTGTATTCGGGATCCTAGAAGCTTTGTCAATATCCCTTACTGTGTTGCTTTTTATTTATCTAAAATGGTAGAGGGAATGCAGGACGGGAGTATAATAGGAGGAGGTATTTTTGTTACTCTCATTGGAGAGTATTTAGGTGTTGATAGGAACCAAGGGGGTCCATTACAGATTTGTAGAGAACAGGTTGAGCCCTTAGGATTGAAAGTTTATGTGGGTGCTAAGGTATTGAAAAGTAGACGTAACCAGGCAGTACCCTATGAGGGATCTCATCCTCAGGTAGAGAGAGGCTCAGACGAGGAAATGGAGGAGGCGGAAGACATTAGGGATGTCTTTCGAGATGCTATTCTTGACGTCCACGTTCGTATAGATGAGGAAGCAATGACGAACGCGGCCAGACATAGTATGTATGAGCAGTGGAACTCCGAGCGAGTATACGAGGATTATAGGCGACGCCAACACGATAGCTGGTTAGTTCATCAGCACCAAATCATGAGCCAGCTATCATATCAGGTACCAAATAACTATGTACCTACTCGACCTGCTCATTTTCTGCCACATAGCCCCGATATCCGACCACCCTTTAACCGGTATGACTATGACCAAGCCTATCAGAACACCTATAACCAACAATGGAACCCACCCGATGAGATGAACTGGAACCCCTATCCAGACTGATTTAGTTCCATTTGGTTATTTTTATGATTTTTATGTTTTTATCTTTTGACTTTTTCATGTTTAAACTTATGTTATTGGATATATTTGTGTAATTTTTATTATTTTATTATTATTGTGTACTAATATTTCATATTTAGAATTTGAAAGTGGGATATTAAGTCCCATTTCAAATTGCCATGCATGATTATATTTGTATGTATGTATATTGTCGATTGTACAAAACAGGATAAAACAGCGCATTTTCAAAGACTGGCATTAAGTTCAGCAAAAGCTACTAATTTTGACGACAAGATGACAAATAAATGTGATGTAACAACAGACGAAATGAACAAATGATATGCACCATTTATCATTCAGCAAACAAACGCCAATATGTTTGGAAACTTTGGTAAAATTTAATCATTTCTACGCTAATCACCCTCAATAATTTAAATTGTACTGATTTCTTGCAAATGAGGGCATTGCAAGATCTTAAGTGTGGGAAGGGGTTAAATTCTTTCGGATTTTTAAAATTTTTATCTTTATACACTTGGTTACCATTAAAAATACTAGTAACGTAGTAGTTGTATTAGAATCTAGTGCTCGCTAATAAAGAACAACCCTAGTCTTATATACTGACTACCCAATTCTAGTAAAATTTTTCAAAATTTTCAATTAAATGAACTCAAAATCATGTTTATACATATTTATGAACGATAAAACTAGGTGTTAACACCGAAATTATTGTAACCTCGGAAAGGACATAAATTGAGAAACAAACCAAAATGTTAAAATTCATTCAAAATGGAATAGAGGACGATAAAAAGGAAAATAAAAGCCAAGTGTGGGAAAATTTACCAAGTTATCTTAAACATATGTCACATATATCTGTGACAAATAACTGAAAATACTTTTGCTTTGAACTAAACTAAAACTGTTTTACCCGATGAAAGAAAAGAAAAGATGGATCTACACGATGAATCAATTCCATCATTAAAAGGAAGTAAAGTCTTCCGAAAACGACACGCGCTTCTTGATTTAGGTCAAGAAGTTGTCGTCCAGACCAGCTGTAGGTTGACGAAAAATCTAGAAAAGTCATCACTAAAATCAGCAGGAAATCCACGGACCTCAGCATTAAACAGGGTCGCCAAGTGGTCAGATTTATCCTAACCATGAGAAGGATTTATCTCGTAAAATGGGGGGCACCGTGCAAATTAGCTGGATAAGACTAATGAATCAGAACCCCAGAAAGGATAATCTCCTTAAAGATTAAAAATCAGCTTTTAAGCCTGATATTACTCAATCCTAGAGATTGACCTTAAAGATTGAGAATTCAAACTCATGGAATTCAATGATATCTAAACTCGAGCTTGAACGAGAAAATATTTTGATCAAAATTACAAACCGATTTGTTTTCTGAAAACCCTATTTTCAATGCGTTCATTACCATTGAACGTAAAATCCTAGGAATTCACCTGGAATTCATTAGGTCACCTGAACTAAATCGGGTGTCAACCGTAAGAACGGTGGTTGCATAGAATGGTCAAAGACAGGACCTTGTGCCAGACCGAAAAATCATAAGGGTGAGCTTTACTATTGCTCCTACCAAGGATAGTAATTGCGTCCAACACGTTATAGACCATAATTAAAAGCATGTCAGGGGACATTGCCTTAACAGTTGATTGTTCAACGCTTTCCTTTACAACCGGACGGTAGTTTACCGAAAGGTAATATACGGGACAAGTAAACTGGACGTGTTGCTTTCCAAATACAAGGTTAGCAAGTGGGTGACACAAAACCGCAAGTTTTGAGCTAAAATTTTCAAATCTGAAACCCACCAAACCCACAAAAATATTTTGCAAACACCGGTGAAGGGTTAATCCGGAAAACTTATCTAGGGTAAAAACTAGATTTAATTTTCAAAAGATCAAATGTTTTCATAAAGATCCAATTTCCTTAAGGATCTACATTTTCATAGTCATGTGGGACTGTAAACCGCCTTTCAAATGTGCACTTTGCTTTGGAAACCGAAAGTAAATCGGCTATTTGATTGCAAGTGTCGTTGACCTAAACCCGAGGCAACTGTGGATGACACACCCACCTTTAACCATGGTTCTATCGTTACTATCATTGTTTATACCGCCGTATAGAAATCACTAATGTACAAAGTGTGAAGAATAAAGAAGTGATTCTAGTATTTCAAGACGGTATTGCTTGAGGACAAGCATCGCTCAAGTGTGGGAATATTTGATAATGCTAAAAACGAACATATATTTCATAGCATTATTCCTCAAGAAAGACAAGCTTTTAGTTGCAATTGTTCTATTTACAAGTGATATTCGTTTAAATAATAAAAGGTGAAGATAAAAGACAGATTCGACGAATTGAAGACGCAAACGACCAAAAAGCTCAAAAGTACAAAATACAATCCAAGAGGTTCCAATTATTGATAAGAAACGTCTCAAAATTACAAGAGTACAAGATTCAAAACGCAAAGTACAAGATATTAAATTGTACGCAAGGACGTTCGAAAATCCGGAACCGGGACCAGAGTCAACTCTCAACGCTCGACGCAACGTACTAAAAATTACAAGTCAACTATGCACATAAATATAATATAATATTTAAATAATTCTTATAATTATTTAATATATTATATTATTTATAAAACCGTCGGCAGAAGAAAACAACCAAATATGAGCCTCCCCAGCTGGCCATGCGATCGCATGGCCTGGAAGGCATAAATCCATGCGATCGCATGAGCCCCAGTTCCAGCCCACATGCCTATAAAAATCGAGCTTTGGTGCACCAAAAATATCCATCTATCTTTCTCTTTTCTCCATTCATACGATATATTTATATTTATAATTTATATTTTAATTTTAATTTTAATTATAATTCTAATAATAAGGGTATGTTAGCGAATGTTGTAAGGGTGTAAGTCGAAATTCTGTCCGTGTAACACTACGCTATTTTTAATCATTGTAAGTTATGTTCAACCTTTTTAATTTAATGTCTCGTAGCTAAGTTATTATTATGCTTATTTAAAACGAAGTAATCATGATGTTGGGCTAATTACTAAAATTGGGTAATTGGGCTTTGTACCATAATTGGGGTTTGGACAAAAGAACGACACTTGTGGAATTTAGACTATGGGCTATTAATGGGCTTTATATTTGTTTAACTAAATGATAGTTTGTTAATGTTAATATAAAGATTTACAATTGGGCGTCCCTATAAGTTACCATATACACTCGATCGGACACGATAGGCGGGGTATTTATATGTACGAATAATCGTTCATTTAACCGGACACGGGAATGGATTAATAGCCACTAGAATAATTAAAACAGGGGTGAAATTATGTACAAGGACACTTGGTATAATTGATAACAAAATATTAAAACCTTGGGTTACACTCAGTCGACATCCTGGTGTAATTATTAAACAAAGTATTAAAATCTTGTTACAGTTTAAGTCCCCAATTAGTTGGAATATTTAACTTCGGGTATAAGGATAATTTGACGAGGACACTCGCACTTTATATTTATGACTGATGGACTGTTATGGACAAAAACCAGACGGACATATTAAATAATCCAGGACAAAGGATAATTAAGCCATGAGCATAAAACTAAAATCAACACGTCAAACATCATGATTACAGAAGTTTAAATAAGCATAATTCTTTTATTTCATATTTAATTTCCTTTATTTTATATTTAATTGCACTTCTAATTATCGAATTTTTATTGTTATTGTATTTAATTGCACTTTTAATTATCGTACTTTTTAATTATCGCAAGTTTATTTTATCGCATTTTTATTAATCGCAATTTCATTATTGTTATTTACTTTACGCTTTAATTTAAGTCTTGTATTTATTTTTTATTTTACATTTGGTTTTAACTGCGACTAAAGTTTTAAAATCGACAAACCAGTCATTAAACGGTAAAAACCCCCCTTTATAATAATAATATTACTTATATATATATTTGTATTTTTATAAAAGTAAACTAATATAGCGTTAAGCTTTGTTTAAAGATTTCCGTGTGGAACGAACCGGACTTACTAAAAACTACACTACTGTACGATTAGGTACACTGCCTATAAGTGTTGTAGCAAGGTTTAAGTATATCCATTCTCTAAATAAATAAATATCTTGTGTAAAATTGTATCGTATTTAATAGTATTTCCTGTAAAATATAAGCTATTTTATATACACCTCGCGAAACATCAATGTGTTAGCTGCTCTTTCAGATAGTTGAATGCTTTTCGACATTCTTCATTGAAGACAAACGGGACTTCCTTTCCTAGGAGATGAGTGAGAGGTCATGTGACCTTTGAAAAATCCTTAATGAATCGTCGGTAGAAACCGGCGTGTCGTAGAAAACTCCTTACCGCTCTTACTGTGGTAGGTTCTGAAATTTTAGTAATGGTCTCAATCTTAGCCTTATCAACTTCTATTCCTGCTTTAGAGATCTTATGTCCTAAAACTATCCCTTCTTTTACCATGAAGTGACATTTTTTCCAATTTAGAACTAAATTTGACTCTTCACACCGGGTGAGCATCTTGTCAAGGTTTGAAAGGCACGAATCAAAGGTACTACCAAAGACTGAGAAGTCGTCTATGAAGACTTCCATACAACGTTCAATTATGTCGTAGAATATTGCTACCATGCATCGCTGAAATGTAGCCGGTGCATTGCATAACCCAAAGGGCATGTGTCGATAGGCAAATGTTCCATAAGGACAGGTGAAGGTTGTTTTCTCTTGGTCCTTTGGATCGAGGGGAATTTGAAAGTAGCCGGAAAAACCGTCAAGGAAACAATAGAATTCATTTCCTGATAGAGGTTCCAACATTTGATCGATAAAAGGTAATGGAAAATGATCTTTTCGGGTTGCATCATTTAGTTTACGATAGTCTATGCAAACCCTTCAACCGGTGACTTCCCGAGTTGGAATAAGCTCATTATTCTCATTTTGAATTATGGTCGTCCCTCCCTTTTTGGGTACCACTTGAACAGGACTGACCCATGGCGAATCAGAGATGGGATAGATCAGACCGGCATCCAGAAGTTTGATTACTTCTTTCTTAACGACTTCTTGAATCATAGGGTTGACCTTTCTTTGCCTCTGAACTGATGGTTTGAAATCATCTTCCATGAAGATCTTATGGGTGCAATAGTTGGGGCTGATCCCTTTGATGTCGGAGATCTTCCAAGCAATTGCCTTCTTATATGATTTCAAAACTTGAATCAATTTCTCCTTCTCTTGTGGCGTGAGGTCTTTCGATATGATCACAGGGAGTTGCGATTCTCCTTCTAAGAATGCATACTCCAGATTGTCGGGTAACTTCTTCAATTCCAATTCCGGAGGCTCCTCGATAGATGGCTTCATTCTAGCTATCTCCTTTCGGTTTAACGAGTCGTACTTCTCCTGGAATTCTGATTCTTCAGTAGCGGTCACTGATGCTATCTGTTCTTCATTTCTGGAAATTGTCCTTCTTAATGCCTCCTCTTCAGAAACGTCTTCTTTAGTTTCGAAGGTAGGTTCGGGAAACTCCTCACAGTCTTCCCTTGACTGGGGTTCCTGATATACCGGAATGAAATCTGTTTCTTCATTCGGCCTTCTTCTTAATAGAGGTAGAGGAATGCCTTGTCCTAGTGGTGCTATTTGAATAGTGTTGCCAATAAAGTTACTTTCAGAGAGGGGAGATATGTGTTGACTAAGGTCTGTGGCGGAATGTTTGTCGAGATTTTCTTCAGGAGGTGTAAAGAACAGATCCTTAGAAATTTGATCTTGACTACTGATGTTAAAGCTAAGGGGTATAAAATACTATTAAATTTTAGCAGGAAATACTATTAAATACGATACAATTTTACACAAGATATTTATTTATTTAGAGAATGGATATACTTAAACCTTGCTACAACACTTATAGGCAGTGTACCTAATCGTACAGTAGTGTAGTTTTTAGTAAGTCCGGTTCGTTCCACAGGGAAAATCTTTTAATCAAAGCTTAACGCTATATTAGTTTACTTTTATAAAAATACAAATATATATATATAAGTAATATTATTATTATAAAGGGGGATTTTTACTATTTAATAACCGGTTTGTCGATTATAAAACTTTAGTCACAGTTAAAACAAAATGTAAAATATTAAATAAATAAAAGACTTAATTTAAAGCGTAAAGTAAATAGCGATAATGAAATTGCGATAAATAAAAGTGCGATCAAATAAACTTGCGATAATTAAAAAGTACGATAATTAAAAGTGCAATTAAATACAATAACAATAAAATAAAATGTTATAATTAGAAGTGCAATTAAATATAAAATTAAAGGAAATTAAATATGAAATAAACTAATTATGCTTATTTAAACTTCCGTAATCATGATGTTTGACGTGTTGATTTTAGTTTTATGCCCATGGGTTAATTGTCCTTTGTCCTGGATTATTTAATATGTCCATCTGGTTTTTGTCCATAACAGTCCATCAGTCATAAATATAAAGTGCGAGTGTCCTTGTCAAATTATCCTTATACCCGAAGTTAAATATTCCAACTAATTTGGGGACTTAAACTGTAACAAGATTTTAATACTTTGTTAAATAATTACACCAGGATGTCGACTGAGTGTAACCCAAGGTTTTAATACTTTGTTAACAATTATGCCAAGTGTCCTTGTACATAATTTCACCCCTGTTTTAATAATTCTAATGACTATTAATCCATTCTCGTGTCCGGTTAAATGAACGATTATTCGTACATATAAATACCCCGCCCATCGTGTCCGATTGAGTGTATATGGTAATTTATGGGTACGCCCAATTATAAATCTTTATATTAACATTAACAAACTATCATTTAGTTAAACAAATATAAAGCCCATTAATAGCCCATAGTCTAATTTCCACAAGTGTCGTTCTTTTGTCCAAACCCCAATTATGGTACAAAGCCCAATTACCCAATTTTAGTAATTAGCCCAACATCATGATTACTTCGGATTAAATAAGCATAATAATAACTTAGCTACGAGACATTAAATTAAAAAGGTTGAACATAACTTACAATGGTTAAAAATAGCGTAGCGTTACACGAATATAATTTCGACTTACACCCTTACAACATTCGCTAACATACCCTTATTATTAGGATTTAAAATTAAAATTAAAATTAAAATTAAAATTAAAATATAAATATAAATATAAATATTACGTATAGATATAGAGAGATTGATATATTGGATGATAAATATGATCAGAATTCGTTGGGTTTTATTGGGATTTTCGTATTTGGCTGCTCCGCGAGTCGCGACATTTTTGGCCTCCATACTCCGCAACTCGCGGAGTTCGTAATTCCAGCTCACAAAGGTTTGTGTTTTAATTTGCCGACGTTTTATAAATATATTATAATATATATATTAATTTTAAGAATTAATTATATATTATATTATATTTATATACATAGTTAACTTGTAATTTTTAGTCCGTTGCGTCGAGCGTTGAGAGTTGACTCTGGTCCCGGTTCCGGATTTTCGAACGTCCTTGCGTACAATTTAATATCTTGTACTTTGCGTTTTGAATCTTGTACTCTTGTAATTTCGAGACGTTTCTTATCAATAATTGGAACCTCTTTGATTGTATTTTGTACTTTTGAGCTTTTTGGTCGTTTGCGTCTTCAATTCGTCGAATCTGTCTTTTGTCTTCACCTTTTAATATTTAAACGAATATCACTTGTAAATAGAACATTTGCAACTAAAAGCTTGTCTTTCTTGGGGAATAATGCTATGAAATATATGTTCGTTTTTGGCATTATCAAATATTCCCACACTTGAGCGTTGCTTGTCCTCAAGCAATATAGTCTTGAAATACTAGAATCACTTCTTTATTCTTCACACTTTGTACATCAGTGATTTCTTTACGGCGGTATAAACAATGGTAGTAACGATATGGTTTACAGTCCCACATGACTATAAAAATTTAGATCCATTAAGGAAATTGGATCTTTATGAAAACATTTGATCTTTTGAAAATTAAATCTAGTTTTTACCCTAGATAAGTTTTCCGGAATAACCCTTCACCGGTGTTTGCAAATTATTTTTGTGGGTTTGGTGGGTTTCAGATTTGAAAATTTTAGCTCAAAACTTGCGGTTTTGTGTCACCCACTTGCTAACCTTGTATTAGGAAAGCAACACGTCCAGTTTACTTGTCCCGTATATTACCTTTCGGTAAACTACCGTCCGGTTGTAAAGGAAAGCGTTGAACAAGCAACTGTTAAGGCAATGTCCCCTGAAATGCTTTTAATTATGGTCTATAACGTGTCGGACGCAATTACTATCCTTTGTAGGAGCAATAGTAAAGCTCACCCTTTTAATTTGTCGGTCTGGCACAAGGTCCTGTCTTTGACCATGCTATGCAACCACCGTTCTTACGGTTGACACCCGATTTGGTTCAGGTGACCTAATGAATTCCAGGTGAATTCCTAGGATTTTACGTTCAATGGTAATGAACGCATTGAAAATGGGTTTTTAGAAAACAAATCGGTTTGTAATTTTGATCAAAATATTTTCTCGTTCAGGCTCGAGTTTAGATATCATTGAATTCCATGAGTTTGTAATTCTCAATCTTTAAGGTCAATCTCAAGGATTGAGTAATATCAGGCTTAAAAGCTGATTTTTGATCTTTTAAGGAGATTATCCTTTCTGGGGATCTGATTCATTAGTCTTATCTAGCTAATTTGCACGGTGCCCTCCCCATTTTACAAGACAGATCCTTCTCATGGTTAGGATAAATCTGACCACTTGCCGACCCTGTTTGATGCCGAGGTCCGTGGATTTCCTGCTGATTTTAGTGATGACTTTTCTAGATTTTTCGTCAACCTACAGCTGGTCTGGACGACAACTTCCTGACCTAAATCAAGAAGCGCGTTTCTTTTTCGGAAGACTTTACTTCCTTTTAATGATGGAATTGATTCATCGTGTAGATCCATCTTTCTTACAGTAAATCAGGTAAACCTTTTTAGTTTAGTCCAAAGCAAAAGTATTTTCAGTTATTTGTACAAAAATATGTGACATATGTTTTGAATAAATTCTCCCACACTTGGCTTTTATTTTTCCTTTTTGTTCTCCTCTATTCCATTCTTAAATGAATTTTAACATTTTGGTTTGTTTCTCAATTTATGTCCTTTCCGAGGTAACAATAATTTCGGTGTTAACACCTAGTTTTATCGTTCATAAATATGTATAAACATGATTTTGAGTTCATTTAGTTGAAATTTTTTAAAAATTTTACTAGAATTGGGTAGTCAGTATATAAGACTAGGGCTGTTCTTTATTATCAGAGAGCACTAGATTCTAATACAACTACTACTTTACTAGTATTTCTAATGGTAACCAAGTGTTTAAAGTAAAAATTTTAAAATCCGAAAGAATTTAACCCCCTCCCACACTTAAGATCTTGCAATGTCCTCATTTGCAAGAAATCAGTAACAATTTAAATTATTGAGGGTGATTTGTGTGAAAATGATTAAATTTTACCAAAGTTTCCAAACATATTTGTGTTTGCTTGCTGAATGATAAATGGTGCATATCATTTGTTCATTCCGTCTTGTTGTTATTTCACATATATTTTGCATCTTGTCGTCAAAATTAGTTGCTTTTGCTGAACTTAATGCCAGTCTTTGAAAATGCGTTGTTTTATCCTGTTGTGTACATAAGATAAACTGCAAACATATATACATATTTTTGAAGTTTGGTATATTACCCCACATTCAAAAATTATTAAAATCTAATAATAAAATTTAGAAAATAATAAAACTATTACAAATCCAACATAAGTATTAAATGTACCAACATTACAAATAAATAAAAAAACTAAGTAGACTAGGGATGATACTGATACCAGAAGGGGTTCCATGCATAACCATATGTGCTATAAAATGCTTCGGCTGAGTTATACGTAGGATACGGTGGTTGGATCTCTATAGACCAGGGAGGGAATATGGGCGATGGAGTAGGAATATAGTTTCTACCTATATGTTGGCAATAAGCTATGATTTGGTTTTGATGAACTTGCCAATCTTCAAATGCTCTATGTCTAGTATTTTCATACTCTTGTGAAGCTATAAACCTTTGCATTTCTGCCATTTCATTTCCCCCTCCTACATTACCTTGCTGTTGGTTTCTCTCAACCTGTGGATGTCTACCATTATATCGTACTGCGGCGTTATTTCGCCTCTTTAAAACTTTCGCACCATGGTATACATTTAAACCTATTGTATCTCGGGGTTCTGGTTCTTCGATTAGTAATCCCCCCGACTTATATCCACACCGAGATATTCAGCAATCAAAGTAATAAATATACCACCTCCTATTATGCTATGCGGTCTCATCCCCCTAACCATAGTTGATAAATAATAACCCACACAATAAGGTATACTTACAGCGCTTTGTGGGTCTCGAATACACATGTGGTAAAACAAATCCTGTTCATTTACCTTTTCCTTGTTCTTACCTCGTTGTGTAATCGAATTGGCTAAAAACCTATGAATTACTCTTAATTCAGCTCTATCTATATCCAAATAAGAGTAATTTTCTCCTTTAAATCGGTGATGGCTAGTCATTTGACTCCATACACCATGCGTATCAAAATTTTCGTCTATCTTTCTACCATTTAGTATCAACCCTCTACAATCGGCAGATGCTAGCTCCTCAGGCGTATATATACGTAAAGCCTGAGCTATGTCTAGTAAAGGCATGTGGCGCATCGAACCTCCTAACAAAAATCTAATAAAAGATCGATCGGTTAAACTAGCTACCCGATCATTTAATTCTATACTACACAACAATTCTTCACACCATACTTTATATACAGGTCTACGCATGTTGAATAACCGTACCCAATCGTTAAAAGTAGAATTACCATACCTCTGTGCAAGTAATTCCCTAATTGGCCCGGCCAATTCTACAGCTTCTAATGGTCCCCATTCTATGACCCTAGGTACTTCAACAGCTTTAGAATGAAGAGTATGCAAACCCCTTTGGTATTTTGGATAATCTATCCAAAGTCTGTCAAATCTCAGGTTCGGGTGCAAATCTTCCAAGTGCATATCAGAAAATGTCATGACTGGATGAGGTATATCTTGTTTGTAGTAGTTATCCACCTCCTATTGTTCTGCATTCTCAGCAGGAGCATTGCGAGCTTGGGATGAAGATTCACCCCTTTCAATCTGCAAAACACATCAAACACAATTTTTGTGCATCCAAATATGCATTAGTGTCAGCAAAATCATCAATCAAAATAATTACAATGACATGATCAATTTATATCAAACTTAAGCTCATTTTCATATTTTCATCAAATCTACACTTTTTCAAATAAGCATATACGAAAATGTTCGCCAAGTTCATAAGCATTCAACTCAAATAACATGTCAAAATAATCATTACTAGCAATTAAACAAGTTTCAAATGGCATTATCTCTCAAAAATCAAGTTCATGAATTTTAAACTTGAAAAAGTCCACTTTAATTCTCAAAACCATGTTTAGGCTCAAAGTTTGGATCATTTAACTACCTAAACATGTTACACTACTTAATTTAGAAACAATTCATGACAAAAATCGGCCATAACCTGTTTATATCAAAAAGCCCCAAATTGCTCAAGAACACAAACCCTAGATTACTCAAAATTTGAAGTTTAAGGTTTCTAATCATGTTAAATAGCATCAATCTAGGTTATACAAGCATAATACATAAACAATTTAAGCATAATTACACTAAAAAGCATCAAAATCAAATTGGGTATAAAATTGCTCAAGAACACTAATTTTCGGATTAAATGGTGTTTAGGTGTAGAAATTTACCTTTTTTCTTGAGTAATTCCTTGATAGCATCCTTCTTAACATGATTTTAGTAAAAGATTTGATGATTAACGGTGAAAAATTGTGAATTTGGGAGTGTTTTCTCGGGTTTTTTCGCAGTATTTTCGCAGTTTATTTTTGTGTTGTGGTGTGTGGACTGAGCTGATTACGTTTTTATTTTTTCTGGGTTTTGGTCCCTCCGCGAGTCGCGGTGTTTGACCCTTCAAACTCCGCGAGTCGCGGAGTTTGTATTTTTTTTATATATCTTATACTAATTAAAACAATTAAGTAATTAATTTTAAAATTTTGTTTCCCTTGTTATTTAGGACGAGGTCGTTTCGGATCGATGTCCTAGTCCGTCCTTCAACAAAATTTTAAAATTTTTCTTTTTCAAGCGATTGTTTTAAAAGCTTAGATTTTTTTAGTTTTTTAATGTTTTTGTCATACTTTAATTCAATAAGATTAAAAATAATGATAATAAAAGTTCTCGTCCCTCCCTTGGGTAAAGCAATTTCGGTTCAATGACCTAGTCTTCAACTTACGACGAATTTTAAAAATCATATTTTTAACTTAGCGAAATAAAGTAAATTTTTATTTTTAAATTCACACAACTTAAATATAAAATTCAAAATTAATATTAAAAATTCACACCAAACTTACAATTTAAAATGCATAAAAATAAAATTCATATTTTAAAAATTAAAAATTCACACCAAACTTAATTTAAAAATTCATATTGTAAATTCACACCAAACTTACAATTTAAAATGCATAAAAATAAAATTCATATTTTAAAAATTAAAAATTCACACCAAACTTAATTTAAAAATTCATATTATAAATTCACACCAAACTTATATTAATTTTTCAAATATTTACAATTTTAAATATATTGTTTTTACAAAGTTTACAATATTAATTTAAGATTTATATATTAATTTTAAAAACATGGTAAAAATAAAATTAAAAATCTTTTTGGCTTTTATCCCACTTTAATCAATCAAATATTATCAAAAATATGCGCCCCTCTTTTCGGTAAAGTAATTTCGGTTCCAAGACCTAATTTAACTCATGAAAATTTTTTGAAATATTTTGGGTTGATTGATTAAAGATATTTATGCCTTAAGAATAAACGTTAAATTTCGCCGTGATGTAATAAATTTTTGAATGATATCAATAATTTCGGTCGCCAAACCTAATTTTATTCAATACCAATTTAATACTTTATAGCGAACAAATTAGCGTTTATTATCAAAAGGTTAAAAATAAAAATAAAAACTGTACAGACTTACCTGTGAGATAGTATTCTTAGTTATATGATCTATCCCATTCATAAGATAGTCGGTTTAATTGGTTTTCCATGGCTACATAGGCGTAACCTCGAGCATTCAGTGTTTTTTCTTCTAAACATATGAACGGTCCGTCTCTGCATAAAGTAACAAATTCAGTATTTGAATAGGTTTGATTATTTGAACATTTACCTCCATGTGACCATTTTCCGCATTTGTGACATCTTTCAAGGTGTCGTGCTCTTCTTTTCGCTGCGGATTTTGATTTTCCTTTACCAAATTGTAACTTATTATCTTCGCATCTGGATTCTTTTCTTACTCCGTCCAATCTTTCTCTGATTACTGATACTATTTCACTCGGAAGTGTGTCATTATTACGTTTAGTGATCAAAGCGTGTAGCATTAGACCATGGTTTAGTTCACAGGCAGTCTTCATTTCTTAAAAAAAATAAAAATTCAGAATGGGGGGAGAAGACTAGTTCTTTAGGGTCTGCTAGGGAAAGACCATTCGGATTCCATTTTCGAGAACTACACGAAAACAGACAATCTAACTCTAACAGAAATACATATTATCCTTTAAAGACTTGATTCTCCCCACACTTAGTTAGCTGTGGTATCAAAATTGTGATTAACTTCATTGTCGAATTCCATCGGACTATCTATGTAGTGTTTAACTCTGTGACCATTAACTTTAAATTCAATCCCATTTGAATTTATTAATTCTATCATTCCGTATGGGAAAACTCTTTTGACTATGAATGGTCCAGACCATCTTGATTTCAATTTTCCAGGAAATAGCTTGAATCGTGAATTGAAAAGAAGAACTCTGTCTCCTTCTTTAAATTCTTTTAAACTTCTGATTCTTTTATCATGCCATTTCTTCGTTCTTTCTTTATAGATTAACGAATTTTCGTATGCTTCATGTCTTAATTCTTCTAATTCGTTTAGTTGACTTAATCGTAGACGTCTGGCTTCATGTAAATCAAGATTACATGTCTTCAAAGACCAAAACGCTTTGTGTTCAATTTCTACTGGAAGATGACATGTTTTTCCATAAACAAGTCTAAAAGGTGTGGTTCCAATTGGAGTTTTGTAGGCTGTTCTAAAAGCCCAGAGTGCATCCTCCAATTTAATGGACCATTCCTTCGAATTTGATCCTACGGTTTTCTCTAGAATACGTTTTAAAGCTCGGTTGGTATTTTCAACTTGTCCACTTGTTTGTGGATGATATGCGGTGGAGATTTTATGAGTTACTCCATATCTTTTAAGAACTTTCTCAAGTTGATTATTACAGAAATGAGTACCCGGATCACTTATTAAAGCTTTCGGTGTTCCAAACCTTGTAAAAAGACGTTTTAAAAAGTTGACTACAACTCGTGCATCGTTAGTTGGGAAAGCTTTTGCTTCCGCCCATTTAGATACATAATCAATGGCAACGAGAATGTAGAGATTATTATGAGATTTTGGAAATGGACCCATAAAGTCAATACCCCAAATGTCAAATACTTCACATACTTGGATGACATTTTGTGGCATTTCATCACGTTGACTTATTTTTCCGGTCCTTTGACAAGCATCACATGATTTGCAAAGAAGGTGTGCGTCTTTGTAAATTGTAGGCCAATAGAATCCAGCTTCATAAACTTTTCTTGCTGTTAGTTGAGGCCCATAATGCCCTCCTGTTGGTCCTGTGTGACAATGGTTTAAAATTTTACTAGCTTCATCTCCAAATACACATCGGCGTATTATTCCATCGGGACAACTTTTAAACAGATGTGGATCTCCCAAAAATAGTGTTTTATATCACTAAAGAATTTCTTTCGTTTTTGGTACGATAATCCTTTTTCAAGGAATCCACAAACTAAGTAGTTTGCATAGTCTGCAAACCATGGAATTTCATTATAATCTATCTTCAATAGATATTCATCAGGAAAGTTGTTTTGTATGGCCGATTCATTTAGAACTTCTAATTCGGGATTTTCAAGACGAGAAAGATGATCAGCGGCGAGATTTTCTGCTCCTCTTTTATCTCGGATTTCAATATCAAACTCTTGTAAGAGTAAGATCCAACGGATTAATCTTGGTTTGGCATCTTGTTTCGAAAATAGGTATCTAAGAGCAGAATGGTCGGTATAGACCACCGTTTTTGCTAGAACGAGATATGATCGAAATTTGTCAAAAGCAAAGACAATAGCAAGGAGTTCTTTTTCAGTAGTTGTATAATTTGTTTGTGCTCCTTGTAATGTTTTACTAGCATAATATATAGGTTGAAATATTTTTTCAATCCTTTGTCCTAAAACGGCTCCCATTGCAAAATCACTTGCATTGCACATTAGTTCAAACGGTAGATTCCAATTTGGTGTTATCATGATCGGCGCATTAGTGAGTTTTTCTTTAAGAATATTAAAAGATTTGATACATTCATCTGAAAAGATGAATGGAGCATCTTTTTCTAGGAGTTTATTCATAGGAGTGGCAATTTTAGAAAAATATTTTATGAAACGTCGGTAAAAACCGGCATGCCCTAGAAAACTCCTAACTCCTCTAACATTGGTGGGATGTGGAAGTTTAGCAATTACATCTACTTTAGCTCTATCCACTTCAATTCCTTCTTTTGAAATTTTATGTCCAAGAACGATGCCTTCTTTAACCATGAAATGACATTTCTCCCAATTAAGTACTAGATTTGATTGTTCGCATCTAATAATCATTCGTTCCAGATTAACTAGACATGATTCAAATGTATCACCGAAGACTGAAAAGTCATCCATGAAAACTTCCATGCATTCTTCTATCATGTCGTGAAAAATCGCCATCATACACCTTTGAAAGGTTGCAGGGGCGATGCAAAGTCCAAATGGCATGCGTTTGTAAGCAAAAGTACCATAAGGGCACGTGAATGTGGTTTTTTCTTGATCTTCGGGTGCTATTGGAATTTGAAAATATCCGGAAAATCCATCTAGAAAACAATAGTAACTATTTCCGGCTAATCTTTCCAACATTTGATCAATGAAAGGTAAGGGAAAGTGATCTTTTCTGGTGGCATCATTTAATTTTCTATAATCAATACACACACGCCATCCTGTTACAGTCCTAGTAGGAATAAGCTCATTTTTCTCATTTGTAATGACAGTCATGCCACCCTTCTTAGGCACGCATTGAACTGGGCTTACCCATGGACTATCAGAAATTGGATAAATTAGACCTGCGTCTAGCAGTTTAATAATTTCTTTTTTAACTACATCTTGCATATTAGGATTTAGTCTTCGTTGGCGTTGCACATACGTTTTATGACCTTCTTCCATAAGGATTTTATGTGTGCAATACGAAGGACTTATTCCTTTAATATCATGAATCTTCCATGCAATGGCTGGTTTATGAGCTTTCAACACAGAAATGAGTTGTGATTTCTCATTTTCAATAAGAGAAGACGATATTATTACAGGTAATTCAGATTCACCATGTAAATAGGCGTATTTCAAATGGTTTGGAAGTGGCTTTAACTCTAATTTCGGAGGTTCTTCTATCGATGATTTATATCGATATCTGTCTTCTTCTTTTAGCATTTGAATTTCTTCTGTTGTTGGTTCATATCCATTAGCTATAAGTGTAGCTAACATTTCAACTTCATCAATTGGTTCAGTTCCTTCTCCTAAAGAACATTCTCCTGTTCCTTGTAATTCTGAAAATTCTTCTAATAATTTTGCATGTGAATCTATAGTTTGAATATAATAACATGTATCATCTGCAGATTGCGGTTGTTGCCTTGCTCTATCAACTGAAAAGGTAACACTCTCGTCCTCTATACTTAGGGTCAGTTTCTTACCGAACACGTCTATCATTGCTTTAGCCGTGTTTAAGAATGGTCTTCCTAATATGAGAGGAACTTGAGAATCTTCTTCCATGTCCAGAACAACAAAATCTACTGGAAATACTAAAGTACCAACTTTAACTAGCATGTTCTCCATTATCCCTCTAGGATATGTTATTGATCTATCGGCTAGTTGTATACTTATTCTGGTTGGTTTCAATTCTCCAAGGTCTAGTTTAGCGTATAGTGAATACGGCATTAAATTTATACTAGCACCTAAGTCTGCTAATGCTTCTATTGAACTAAGACTACCCAGAAAACATGGAATTGTGAAACTTCCTGGATCAGATAGTTTTTCCGGTATTTTATTCAACAGCACTGCTGAACAATTAGCATTCATAGTAACAGCCGAGAGTTCTTCCATTTTCTTTCTATTTGAGATTAGATCTTTCATGAATTTAGCATATCTAGGCATTCCTGAAATCATATCAATGAAAGGAAGATTTACATTTATTTGTTTAAACATATCCAAGAATTTGGATTGCTCGGCTTCAAGTTTCTCTTTCTTCATTTTACTCGGGTAAGGAAGTGGTGGTTGGTATGGTTTAACATAAGGTTTAGCCTTAACTGTGTTATCTTCATTAACCTTCTCAACTACCGGTTCTTTTTCCTTATCATGTTCAGGTTGTGGTTCTTGTGGAGTAGGAATAGCTTCATTAGAAGTTACAGGTATTTCAGGTGGTTTAAGTGTTGTACCACTTCTTGTGGTAATGGCTTTAGCTGTTTCATTCCGGGGGTTAGCATTTGTATCACTAGGTAAACTTCCCGGTTTTCTTTCACCTATTAACCTTGCTAGGTTACTTACATCTTGTTCCAAGTTTTGAATAGAAGCTTGTTGATTTCTAAATGCTTGAGCATTTTGTTCATTAGTTTGTTTTTGAGATGTGAAAAACTGCGTTTGAGTTTCAACTAGCTTCGTCATCATATCTTCTAAATTCGGCCTTTTATCATCGGTTTGTTGTGGTGGTTTGTTTTGAAAATTAGGTCTTTGCTGGTTGTAAGTATTATTGGATACTTGTTGATTGCTAGGACCTTGTTGGTTGTTGTATGGAATATTTCAGTTATAATTCTGGTTTTGATTGTAAATCGGTCTTGGCGGTTGATAATTATTATGATAATTATTTCCAGGCCTTTGGTTTATGTATGAAATATTCTCTCTTTGTTCCATTGTTAATTCAATACTGAGACAATCTTTTGTCAAATGTGATCCTCCACACTGCTCACAACTAATTCGTATTGAGTGAATATCCTTAGTCATCTTTTCCATTCGTCTCTCGACAGCATCTATCTTTGCGGAAATGGAATCTAAGTCATGGCTAGAATCGGCTCTAGCTGCTTTAGATGATCTAACGATATCTTTTTCTTGGTGTCACTCATGTGAGTGGGAAGCAGTGTTATCAATAATTTTATAAGCACCGGTTTCGGTTTTCTTCATAATGGAACCAACATCTGCTATATCGATGTCTTTCCTTGTAGTGATGTCGCATCCTTGGTAGAATATTTGTACTATTTGACAGGTGTCTAAACCATGTTGCGGACATCCTCTTAATAACTTTCCAAATCTTGTCCACGCCTCATATAGAGTTTCATTCGGTTTCTGTGTGAACGTAACAATTTCTCCTTGAAGTCTTACGGCTTTAGATGCCGGAAAGAATTGTTTAAGAAATTTTTCAACTAAAACGTCCCATGTATCAATCGCCCCTTCAGGTAACGATTCCAACCAATCTTTGGCTTCTCCCTTTAAAGTCCAGGGAAATAACATGAGATATATCTGTTCATCCTCAACTTCTCTTATTTTAAATAGAGTGCAGATCCTATTAAAGGTACGAAGATGTTCATTTGGATCTTCCTTCGGTGCACCACTAAATTAGCATTGATTAGTCACCATGTGTAGAATTTGTCCTTTGATTTCATAATCTGGCGCATTAATGTCAGGATGAGTAATTGCGTGACCTTGGCCAGTGCGTTTAGCTCTCATTCGGTCTTCCATACTTAAAGGTTCTAGATTCTCCATAATTGAATTTGTTGAATCGGAATCACTAGAGGATTCTGATTTAATGGTTCGTTCCTCAACAATCTCTGTTTGAATGATTGGTGGTTCCGGAGGAAAATTTAATGGTTCAGGATCTATGAATCGTCCCTGAATATTCTCCGGATTCTCAATTGTGAGGTCGGGTTCAAAAAATGGATTATCGGAAATTTGAACTGGAGTACTTGGTCGACTGGATGACGATTCTAAAGAAAAATCAACGGCGGTAATATTTGCTAAATGTCTTGATCTAGTTACAGGTGGTGAACGTCTTGCTCGGTGCATTCACTGAATATCCTATTAGTTTTTAAAAGGAAATAAAAATTATATAAGTTATCCAATTAATAGACTTTTCTGATTTTGCCCACGTTTCGAATAGCCAAAAGATGCAGCAGAGGGGCAGGATTCGTTTGGTCTCAATATAATTGAGGACTGTTTGACTCCAATAACCCGGTCCACGTACAAATCCAACTATTACTACGAACCAGAAAATTTTGATGTCTATCAATTTAACCACTTAAAATAAATTTTCGTAATTTTAAGAAATTTAGATAAGAAGTAGAATAAAAAGTCTATGTCCTAAAACTAGAATGACGAGAAATAAGAAAGAAAAAGAAGAGCGTGTCCGAAAAAGATCGAAAAATAAAAATAAGAAAGAAAAAGAGTGACTTATAGAACTTAAAAAACACTCGACTAACCCAACCTTATTACTATCACTAACTTAAAATTATAATCGCAAATTGAGATTACAAATTGGAATGATAATTGATACATAGGTAAAAGACGTATAAAAATATTAAAGCTTACAAGTAAAACTATATCCTAAATGGAAATAACTTAAAAAGATACTAAAACTTAAAAAGGTGTCGCAAAATTCTAAAGTACCTAAATCTTAGTCTAAAGAAAAGGCACTTAAGGTATTTTACGGCAAAGCATAAAAATCTAGAAGTAAAAAATAATTATGGCAAAAACTAAGTTTAAAACTAAAAATTAACGAAAAATACAAATATTACGCTAAAACAATTAAAAAGGGAGAAAATATAAAAATATACAAAAAGTTGTAAAAAGTACAATTTTTATAAAAATATTATTTTTATATTATTTATTTATTAAAACTAGTAATTTTACATTAATTAAACTAATTTAACTAAATATATAAATTAAATAAAAAGAAACTTAAAACTAATTATAATAATAGTAAGTAATTAGGGTTAATAATAATAATAATAATTAATAATTACCCCGTATTTAATGCCTGATTAGGGTTTCTGTCGGTGTGTCAGAGTGTCTCCGTGAGTCGCGGTATTCGAAGCTGCAAACTACGCGAGTCGCGGGGTTCCAATTTTCAGATGACAGGTTGATTAAAATTCGACGCGTTTTTTTTTATATTCTGTTTTATATTTTCTGTTTAAATAAAAATATTTATATAATAAAAACTTATATTTAAAAACTAAAATAAAAATAGAACTACTTTATAATTTTAAAAATATCTTAAAAATAGATTTATATATATATATATTAATTTTTTTTTGGTTTTAAATAAAAATATTTAAATAAAACTTATATTTTTATAAAATAAAAATAAAGAAACTTTATAAAACTTAAATATTTAACAAAATCTTAAAAAAAATATATAAATTTTTGTTTTCTTTTTATATTTTCGAATAATTAAAAACGTATTTTTACAAATGTGAATTTTAATAAAAGTAAACTAAAAATAAATTTTTTTTTTTAAAATTTAGCGTTACGCTTCCGGCTTTTAAGCTAGATTGTTCCCCGGCAGCGGCGCCAAAAACTTGATGTTAAAGCTAAGGGGTATAAAATACTATTAAATTTTAGCAGGAAATACTATTAAATACGATACAATTTTACACAAGATATTTATTTATTTAGAGAATGGATATACTTAAACCTTGCTACAACACTTATAGGCAGTGTACCTAATCGTACAGTAGTGTAGTTTTTAGTAAGTCCGGTTCGTTCCACAGGGAAAATCTTTTAATCAAAGCTTAATGCTATATTAGTTTACTTTTATAAAAATACAAATATATATATAAGTAATATTATTATTATAAAGGGGTATTTTTACCGTTTAATGTCCGGTTTGTCGATTTTAAAACTTTAGTCGCAGTTAAAATAAAATGTAAAATATTAAATAAATAAAAGACTTAATTTAAAGCGTAAAGTAAATAGCGATAATGAAATTGCGATAAATAAAAGTGCGATCAAATAAACTTGCGATAATTAAAAAGTACGATAATTAAAAGTGCAATTAAATACAATAACAATAAAATAAAATGCGATAATTAGAAGTGCAATTAAATATAAAATTAAAGGAAATTAAATATGAAATAAAATAATTATGCTTATTTAAACTTCCGTAATCATGATGTTTGACGTGTTGATTTTAGTTTTATGCCCATGGGTTAATTGTCCTTTGTCCTGGATTATTTAATATGTCCGTCTGGTTTTTGTCCATAACAGTCCATCAGTCATAAATATAAAGTGCGAGTGTCCTTGTCAAATTATCCTTATACCCGAAGTTAAATATTCCAACTAATTTGGGGACTTAAACTGTAACAAGATTTTAATACTTTGTTTAATAATTACACCAGGATGTCGAATGAGTGTAACCCAAGGTTTTAATACTTTGTTAACAATTATGCCAAGTGTCCTTGTACATAATTTCACCCCTGTTTTAATAATTCTAATGACTATTAATCCATTCCCGTGTCTGGTTAAATGAACGATTATTCGTACATATAAATACCCCGCCCATCGTGTCCGATTGAGTGTATATGGTAATTTATGGGTACGTCCAATTATAAATCTTTATATTAACATTAACAAACTATCATTTAGTTAAACAAATATAAAGCCCATTAATAGCCCATAGTCTAATTTCCACAAGTGTCGTTCTTTTGTCCAAACCCCAATTATGGTACAAAGCCCAATTACCCAATTTTAGTAATTAGCCCAACATCATGATTACTTCGGATTAAATAAGCATAATAATAACTTAGCTACGAGACATTAAATTAAAAAGGTTGAACATAACTTACAATGATTAAAAATAGCGTAGCGTTACACCGACATAATTTCGACTTACACCCTTACAACATTCGCTAACATACCCTTATTATTAGGATTTAAAATTAAAATTAAAATTAAAATATAAATATAAATATTACGTATAGATATAGAGAGATTGATATATTGGATTATAAAAATGATCAGAATTCGTTGGGTTTTATAGGGATTTTCGTATTTGGCTGCTCCGCGAGTCGCGACATTTTTGGCCTCCATACTCCGCAACTCGCGGAGTTCGTAATTCCAGCTCACAAAGGTTTGTCTTTTAATTTGCCGACGTTTTATAAATATATTATAATATATATATTAATTTTAAGAATTAATTATATATTATATTATATTTATATACATAGTTAACTTGTAATTTTTAGTCCGTTGCGTCGAGCGTTGAGAGTTGACTCTGGTCCCGGTTCTGGATTTTCGAACGTCCTTGCGTACAATTTAATATCTTGTACTTTGCGTTTTGAATCTTGTACTCTTGTAATTTCGAGACGTTTCTTATCAATAATTGGAACCTCTTTGATTGTATTTTGTACTTTTGAGCTTTTTGGTCGTTTGCGTCTTCAATTCGTCGAATCCGTCTTTTGTCTTCACCTTTTAATATTTAAACGAATATCACTTGTAAATAGAACATATGCAACTAAAAGCTTGTCTTTCTTGGGGAATAATGCTATGAAATATATGTTCATTTTTGGCATTATCAAATACATATAGCCATAGTCTCTTCCAGGTATTCGTTGACGAATTCTTGAAAAGAATCAGAGAGATTCACATCTTCTTCCTTAGGATGGTTCATGAGGCGATCAACATTGAATGTGATTTCTTCTCCTCCAACCCTTAACTTCAGAGATTTCTCGTGAACGTCAATTACGGCCTTGGCAGTATTTAGGAATGGTCTGCCAAGAATGAGTGGGACCTTCTTGTCTTCCTCAATATCCATAATGACAAAATCAACGGGAAAAGCGAACTTATCCACTCTAAATAGGACATCTTCAGCAATTCCCCGAGGAATCTTAACTGATCTGTTCGCGAGTTGGATAGTCATCCTGGTTGAAATGTCTCGTTCATATTGATTATAAACGTTCCATATTAATTGATTTCGTTGCGAGGTTTTGACCTCTATATGAGATGTTTTTCAAAGACTGCATTCGTTTTTAAAACAAACCATAACCTTTATTTTATCGACAAGGTTAACAAGACACCACTTAGATTATCCAGAAATGATAATCTAACAAATATCACACTTACACACTACCAATACATATTGGTTTATAAATATTAATATGTTACAACAAAATAAATCTCGAATGTAGTTTTAAACAATATTATACAAGCATGCTGACACCAAATCTTGTCCATATAATAGCATGCAACAGCGAAAGCTCTTAATAATCACCTGAGAATAAACAGGCTTTAAACGTCAACAAAAATTTTGGTGAGTTATAGGTTTAACCTATATATTTATCAAATCGTAATAATAGACCACAAGATTTCATATTTCAATATACATCCCATACATAGAGATAAAAATCATTCATATGGTGAACACCTAGTAACCGACCTTAACAAGATGCATATAGAATATCCCCTATCATTCCGGGACTCCCTTCGGACATGATGAATTCGAAGTACTAAAGCATCCGGTACTTTGGATGGGGCTCGTTGGGCCCAATAGATCTATCTTTAGGATTCACGTCAATTAGGGTGTCTGTTCCCTAATTCTTAGATTACCAGACTAAAAAGGGGCATATTCGGTTTAATAATCTAGACATAGAATGTAGTTTCATTTACTTGTGTCTATTTTGTAAAACATTTATAAAACTGCATGAATTCTCATCCCAAAATATTAGATTTTAAAAGTGGGACTATAACTCACTTTCACAGATTTTTACTTCGTCGGGAAGTAAGACTTGGCCACTGGTCGATTCATGAACCTATAACAAATATGTACATATATATCAATGTATGTTCAAAATATATTTACAACATTTTTAATACGTTTTGCTGTTTTAAGTTTATTAAGTCAGCTGTCCTCGTTAGTAACCTACAACTAGTTGTCCACAGTTAGATGTACAGAAAATAAAGCAATATATATATTATCTTGAATCAATCCACGACCTCATGTATACAAGCCTCAGACTAGATCACAACTCAAAGTATATATAATATTTTGGAATCAACCTCAACCCTGTATAGCTAACTCCAACATTACTGCATATAGAGTGTCTATAGTTGTTCCGAAATAAATATATAGATGGGTCGATATGATATGTCAAAACATTGTATTCGTGTCTATGGTATCCCAAGATTATATAATATATTAGAATACATGTATAATACAATATGAGTTAGCTAGGATATGATTAATATAGATATGTTACCAATTTTCACGTAGCTACAACAAGAAAAATTATCCAATCTTGTTTTACCCATAACTTCTTCGTTTTAAATCCGTTTTGAGTGTTTCAAGTTGATATGGTTTCACATTGAACTTAAGTTTATGAATCTAAATAGAAAAAGTATAAGTTTATAGTCAGAAATACAGGTTACACGTCGTTTTTGTAAAGGTAGTCATTTCAGTCGAAAGAACGACGTCTAGATGACCATTTTGGAAAACATACTTTCACTTTGAGTTTAACCATGATTTTTGGATATAGTTTCATGTTCATAAGAAAAATCATTTTCCCAGAAGAACAACTTTTAAATCAAAGTTTATCATAGTTTTTAATTAACTAACCCAAAATAGCCCGCGGTGTTACTACTACGACGTATATCTAGTTTTACGGTGTTTTTCGTGTTTTCAGGTTTTAAATCATTAAGTTAGCATATCATATAGATATAGAACATGTGTTTAGTTGATTTTAAAAGTCAAGTTAGAAGGATTAACTTTATTTGCGAACAAGTTTAGAATTAACTAAACTATGTTCTAGTGATTATAAGTTTAAATCGTCGAATAAGATAGTTTTATATGTATGAATCGAATGATGTTATGAACATCATTATTACCTTAATTTTAGTAGGTAAAGCTAGTAGAAATGAGAAAAATAGATATAGCTTCAAAGGATCCTTGGATGGCTTGAAAGTTCTTGAAGCAGAATCATGACACGAAAACAAGTTCAAGTAAGATTTCCACTCGAAATAAGATTGCTATAGTTATAGAAATTGAATCAAAGTTAGAAAATAAGTATTACCTTGTATTAGAAAGATATCTTACTGTAAATAAGAAAGATTTCTTGAGGTTGGATGATCACTTTACAAGATTGGAAGTAAGCTAGCAAACTTGGAAGTATTCTTGATTTTATGAAACTAGAACTTATAGAATTTATGAAGAACACTTAGAACTTGAAGATAGAACTTGAGAGAGATCAATTAGATGAAGAAAATTAAAGAATGAAAGTGTTTGTAGGTGTTTTTGGTCATTGGTATATGGATTAGATATAAAGGATGTGTAACTTTGTTTACTTGTAAATAAGTCATGACTGATTACTAATATTTTTGTAATTTTATGAGATATTTCATGCTAGTTGCCAAATGATGGTTCCCATATGTATTAGGTGACTCACAAGGGCTACTAAGAGTTGATCATTGGAGTGTATATACCAATAGTAAATACATTTAGAAGCTGGGTATTGTACGAGTACGAATACGAGTGCATACGAGTAGAATTGTTGATGAAAATGAATGAGGATGTAATTGTAAGCATTTTTGTTAAGTAGAAGTATTTTGATAAGTGTCTTGAAGTCTTTTAAAAGTGTATGAATACATATTAAAACACTACATGTATATACATTTTAACTGAGTCGTTAAGTCATCGTTAGTCGTTACATGTAAGTGTTGTTTTGAAACCTTTAGGTTAACGATCTTGTTAGATGTTGTTAACCCATTGTTTATTATATCTAAAGAGATGTTAAATTATTACATTATCATGATATTATGATGTATTAATATATCTTAATATGATATATATACAATTAAATGTCGTTACAATGATAATCGTTACATATATGCCTCGTTTCGAAATCCTTAAGTTAGTAGTCTTGTTTTTACATATATAGTTCATTGTTAATACACTTAATGATATGTTTACTTATAATTTATCATATTTAAACATAGTGTAACAATATCTTAATATGATTCATATGTATTTAGTAAGACGTTGTTATAACGATAATCGTTATATATATCGTTTCGAGTTTCTTAATTCAATAAACTCATTTTTATGTATATCACTCATTGTTAACATACCTAATGAGATACTCACTTATCATAATATCATGTTAACTATATATATATATCCATATATATGTCATCATATAGTTTTTACAAGTTTTAACGTTCGTGAATCACCGGTCAACTTGGGTGATCAATTGTCTATATGAAACCTATTTCAATTAATCAAGTCTTAACAAGTTTGATTGCTTAACATGTTGGAAACACTTAATTATGTAAATAACAATTTCATTTAATATATATAAACATGGAAAAGTTCGGGTCACTACACTGGTTGGTCTTAAGTAATTTAATCCTAGCTTTTTGAATAATGAATAGGGTATTAGGTTTACACTGGCTCCTAAGTCTGCTAAAGCATTGCTAATTTGGATATCTTACAAGTAGCAAGGTACCGTAAATCTTCCTGTATCTTCTAACTTAGGGGGAATTCCATGCTGTAACACTAACTAGCATTCTTCACTTAAGGGCAAGCTAACTATCTCTCTTAATCTCTCTTTGTTTGAAAGCAGTTCTTTGAAAAATTTGGCACAGTTCGGCATTTCTACTAAAGCATCTACTAGACGTACATTCAAATGCAGATTCTTAATAATATCCCAATACTTAGCAAATTGTGCTTCTTGTTTTTCCTTCCTAAGCCTACCTGGGAAAGGTATGCGGGTGCGCGGAATAATTTCCGGGGCCTTAGGAGAGATAGATTCTGGTGGATTGACGATTGGGTCAATTGGCACAGGTTCCTTATCGGGAAAATCTTGTATGGGTATATTAATAGTTGTTTCTTTCCCTCCTCTAGTAATAACTAAGGCATCAAACTCACTACACTCTATATCAATTTTAGTGGTTAATCGTTTAAGCGTAAGCTAAAAATTAGTGATTAATTCTTCAAAAGTCTTTATTAAAGTGTCGAACTTGTTCTGGCATTCTATGACTTGAAGGTTTATCATATATTGTTTTTTCATAAATTCAACTAAAATTTCCTTAGAGTGGAGAGTAGGTTTGTGCAATGGGAATATTATATTATGATCCGAGCTATTTTGCTGTTTGTGTGCCCATCTAGGGTAAAGATACCTTAGATTAGTTCTAGTAGCATCGGAGCTTTTATGAATTTGTAAACTTTGAAGAGTGAGGGTGAGATCTTGTAACCTGGTTTCCAACATTTTTACCGTATGAGCGAAGACGTCATCCTTCTCAGTAGCTTCATTGTTCCAATCTTCCTGCTGTGCAGCTATTGCGTCCAAGAGATTCCATGCTTCGTCTGCTGTTCAGGACATGAAATTGCCTTGCGAGACCATGTCTAAGAGAGACTTATCACCCTTAGTTAAACCATTGTAAAGCATACAGATTATATCTGCCAGACTTAACGAATGATTCAGACATCTTTTAAGCATCATCTTTACTCTATTCTATGCTAGACACAATGAATCATTTTCTTTTTGAGAAAAGTTTGTGATGTCATTTCTTAAACAGGTTTGCAGGGAGGGTGGATAAAATTTGTTTAGAAATTTAGTGGCTAAATCCTCCCATGTACGGATTGAATTCGGGTTAAGTGCGTCAAACCATGCAGAAGCATGTGCAGAAAGTTAATATTGAAAAAGATGAAGTTTTAAAATGTTTTTCTCGTTTGATTCCTTCTTAAAAGACTCAACCAGACTGATAAATTTATTTATATGAAAGTTAGGATTTTCAGTCGGTAATCCTTGAAATTTACAGATCATACTGACTAGTTTAATTATGTGTGAACTGATTTCAGGAGTTTCTTCGGTTCCTAAGGTGATTGGTCCTCTTCTTTCCTCTAAGCATGACTTATGCATAGAAGCAAGGGTATCTTGTTGTTCCATTTTTTTTTATATTTTCCATTTTAAAAAGACTTAAAAGTAACTTTTAGAAAATATTGATTTTCTAAAAGGATCGATAATTTAATAAAAACAATTATTCTTGAAATTCGGTCGCTAACCAGATCGGATATCTTAACTGATAGGACTTCTCACAGATTACTCGTATCGAGGTGGCCAGGCCAACTACAGAGAGGCAAGATCCTTTTGGTTCCAATATAATTGGAGACTGTTCAGAAAATCCAATAACCAAGTCCGTGTATAATTGTCTTTCTTAGACACCACCAAACAATACGTTGTCTGCTTAAAATCTTTCTCGATCAAAATATTCGATCCCCAGCAGCGACGCCAACAAGATGAGACAGCTGATATGCCACTAACGAACAGTTTTGTTTTGTGCAGTGTCGTTAGGTCACACGATGTCCGATTCGGTAGCACACAGCGTCTTCGTTTATTTATATTTTGCGGGGCCTAAATTTACTTTTACTTTCTAAGGTGTAGAAGGTGTAAGTTAACCTAGTGTCGAATTTTATGCTGATTAACGAATTGAAGATCAAGTGGATAATTGTCTTTTAGTTAAATTACCTGGATAAAAGATAGTAGTTGATTTTAGCTAAAGGTCCTAAATGCAGAAAAGTAAATAAATTAGAGGGATATCCGGAGTATGCAGATCAGGGAAATGTTGACCACGACATCAGTATTGGGTTAGGGAAAGGTAATTATGCTTATGTTAAGACTATGCTTGGATTGACGTAGATCTGGTTGGATGAGCCAATTACACAGACCTACTTATCTCTGAACTCTCGGAGTTCTCTTTGAGCAGTGAGAAGTATGTCACTTGGTCGTATAACTGAAGTGTAGCAATACCTCGGAGGTTATCCTCAGTAAAGTACTAGGTTTATTAGTGAGTTAAGCTCTAATCCTAACCCTCGTTATCAGTTTAGGTAACTGAATAACAACGTGCCATGTTGATTGAACACTGATCACAAATGGAAGGAGTCCGTTGGTTTAAGTTGGCAAAACCTTAAATGAAAACTAACAAACATTTCATCATACTAATGAGATCTCAACAAATCAAATATTATACAACATTACAGTTAATATACTGATAGTAAAGCAGATAGAAACCTAATGAGTACCTAAACAGTTGATATGACTAAGACCTAAGGCAACAATCAGACAAGAACATGCAATAGGCTTGGGTCATACAGTAAAGGCACTAACTAGATCTTAACAGCTCCTAAGAGGTCTCTTTAGAATAGTCAATAGGCATACTAGGTCATTCATGTCTCAATTCCTAGGTTTCGTGTCCTAAAAGTGCATTAGATGCCTCTCGGGAACTCCGGCCATACCGAGTTCATAGAATCTTCAGATACAGTATAACCAAGGGTCTTAATCCTATGAAGTAGCTAATTTCATATAGGTGGATAAGTCCTGATCACAACCTAAGTTGGTCAATCCTTAAGATGTTAGCATACAAATCTATCAGAATTCCTAGTTCAGTATTATAACAGTAATCGTACTAAATTAACATAATTACGCTAACCCAAACTTCTATCATGGCAACATACAGACAAGTTAAGCTATCATGGCAATATCGGAATGCATTATTAAACATAAAAAGTAAGAATACATGTTTAATACAAAAGACAAGCGTTTCGGATAAAAACCTGAAAAGGCCGAACAAATCTGCCCGAGATCGCAGGGACTCGCCGGGATATCCTCCGGAAAATAAAAGCTAAGCTAACTACTACTAAAAACTAACTAAAAGATTGAAAATATAAATTGAATTGCAAGTTGAGTGTGTGTTGGAATGGATGGAGAAGGCCCTTTAAATAGACCCGAATTTTGCCCAAATACGCTTGGCAGGCTGTACGGCAGGCCGTATGGTGACCCGTATTTGGTAGGCCGTATGGCTGGCAGGCCGTTTCTTGGGGGCATTTGCTGGGCCGTGTGGCAGGCCGTACTCCATACTGGCAGCCCGTATGGCAGCCCGTATGGCAGGCCGTATGTGGTGCTGGTCAGCCTTGATTCACTGGATCGTAACTTGATTTCTTGTCTTTCACCGTTTTCTCTCTAGAAACTTCGTTTTAGCTCCGTTTTACTTGATTCTTTTTGTATCGCCTTTGTAATTACTTAATCTACAAAACCAAAAGAAAAAACGATAATTTTGCCGGCAAAGTTTTAATCTTTATTGTTTTAGGGCTTAATTTAGGGGGTAAAAACGTGACTTTTTGCCCGATATTATTTCACAACAATATACATTCTTTTATAGAAATCAAAACAACCATTCTCATCCAAATTTGATTACGTATTTTGATTTTGACAAATCAAAATTTAAGTCAAGATTCAACCGGTATCATCACTCTTAGATTCCTACATCTTTCAAAGTTATACTTTGACTTCAAAACTGTGTTAGAACATCATATGTATATTAACGATTACAATATGTGTTTAAACCCCTCGAAATTCCTGAAGACACTTCAAATAATGAACAATCGAGATGATGATCCAACCACATATTTCCCACAGTCTTGTACCTGAAAAACTCTCGAAACCAAAGTCATAATTTAACACGTAATTGTGTCAGACCCTTTGGCATTTATTAGCTAAAATAACTTTTCAATCCCTTCTAAAAATAGACAATTTTGTCACAGCTCCAGTAAATCAACTTCGAATTTTCAATCGAAACAACCTTATTATAACCTTGATATATACATTGCCCTCTTGCCATCGTTACCGGGGAACCATTTATGTTCCACCACATTAGCAATAAACTTACCAACAACTTCACTGATCTTTGATTTTCTGAAAAATCATTATATTTATCAAAACCCCATCATTTACTCATCTGCATCTTGTAACGAGAATTGCCATACGAATCATCGGGAATTAGCAATCAGTATTTTGAAATCTCACAGCATGTCTACGCCAACAGTTATATGTGTACATATAACGTCTACCTCCAAGACTTACATACTTCGAATGTGAAGTTTCTGAAAAACACCCTAAACTGCGAACTAGTTCTCGAAATTTTGATAAAATGCTGATGAAGCAGTAAAAACTGTAAACGATCTTAACAGTCGAAAGTTTGATGATAAAAACTAGTGGGTTGGCAAATCTCGGAAAAAGAGAAGGTTGGTACTGGAAAACGGATTGAGCAAACTATGAAGGAGGCTGTGGACAAATCACAAAGACTAAACCTGCCTTCAAAGAATCCAAATGATTCCGTATCTGTTGAAGTCATTAACGAATACCTTGCTCCTGACTCTAAATCTTTACGGACAAATCGTCATCATCACCCATCGATGTCAGAAGTTCTAAGATATCATCGTATCTTTTATTATAAATATCCTCTATATTCCTGAGAATATTTTCATAACTATTATTATTATCTGAAATCAATTATCTCTTAGCGCTATCTGTATTACATCATAAAGGAAACTGTTTAGTTTCTATATTCTGGAAACCTTCGAACTTAAAATATGAATGTTATTGAAGTGGTGTTGGGAACTGAAGCATGAGTTAGTATAATATAATGACACTTGATCAACGTGATTATATTAAAGTAAGTCATGCTGAGTTTCTAATGGAACATGACGATTCACAGACTATACCGTCATCATGTGCCATGTTACACAACTCTGGTATTCTATTTAACCTCTAAAAATATCAAGAAAATATTTCCTGATGATTCAGTCTTTTTCGGATATTCTGGTAATTTGACAAATCAAGATTTTGCCATTACAATTTCTTTCTTAGAACATTAATTATGTTCATTCCGAAATTCATACCTACGTATTCTAAACCATTATTCGCTTGAATTAAAGTCGGGAAGAGAAAATAAGAGCATGAAACTTCAAAATATTAATGAGAGTATAAATCACAGTAAATTGGAGAGAGCATTAACTGTGGATGACAATGATTATAAGAGACAAAAGAAGGGACATCAAAATATAAGGGAAGATATAAAATCCAATAACAACACTAAAATTACAAACCGTGTAAATCAATTCGAATAGCAATATAAAGACATGGGAGAATCAGAACTACTATAACCCCAAGAGCATAGTAGAAGTAGACAAATTCCTCTGATGGAAGTTGGAAAAGGAGAATGATTGTTGCGATAGTAAGGATAAGGACAAGGATCAGAACTGGATTAAGCATTTTCACAATCTTTTGAATTTGGAAATTGAGTATAGGAATGGTAAAAGTAATGGAACAGAAGAAGTTAATTTATAGTGAAATATCTGATAAAGAAATCAAGGCAAATCTCCGCATTTAATTAGAGAGATCCTAATTTCCTGATTTACCGAAAAATAAAATCTTATATAGATTCGAAGATTATCTTTAAATCCCCCGAATTCCGGAAATCAACCCCGTCTACGTCAACAGATATGACGAAACTTTACTTTACTCATTTCACTCTTTTACGATAACCTCACTCGTACGCTTCTAGAAACCGAATTGTTTTATCTATGTTACTCAATGATGATAAAACTCCATTTATCAACTCGTAGGTGTCATGAAAACAAACTTATTGTCAGTTATGACGATCCCAATCAAATTTCGGGATGAAATTTCTTTAACGGGTAGGTACTGTGACGACCCGGAAATTTCTGAACAAATTTAAACTTAATCTTTAAATGATTTCGACACGATAAGCAAAGTCTGTAATGTTGAATCTCAAAATTTTTGAACTGGTTACATGGATTCAGTTAACCTTTGATTATTCCCGACGATTCACGAACAATTGTGTGCAAATGTATATGTGAATATATATATATATATATATATATATATATATATATATATATATATATATATATATATATAAGTATATATATTAATTTGAATTAATACAATGCCATTTAATCATTTAAATTAAATATGTAAAGTAATATATAAAATAAATAAGATGTTATATAAAAATATATATATGAATTCTGTACACAATTAATATCATATGTATGTGGTAATATATATAATATATATACATATTAAATATTCCAATATGTTATTATATAGTATTACATAATTAATAATATATAATATTATTATAATAAATTTAATTACAAGTTAAAGTATAATTATTATATTACTCTCATTATTAACATTGATATCAGTATTATTAACATTATTAATTTAATATATAGTATATATATATATGAGATTTAATAAGTATAAATTGTTATATCGATATTAGTAGTATTACTCTCATTATTATTATTAATATTGATATTAATATTATTATTTGTATTATTAATATTATTATAATATATTATATATCATATATAGATATAAAAATTGAAACACGTAACTTGATATTACTAGTATTATTATGTATTATCATTAAGAATCATTATTATTGTTATATATTAACATTATTATTAATATTATAAAAATAATACAATTTATTAAGATTATCATTAATAATATCATTATAAACATTATTATAATTAATAGTATTATCATTCTTATTAATACTAATATCATTATCATTTCTATTATCATTATTATTATTAGTTTTATTAATATTATTATTATCTATTCCATTAAAATTTTATTATTGTGACTTATTATTATTATTATTATTATTATTATTATTATTATTATTATTATTATTATTATTATTATTATTATTATTATTATTATTATTTGTATTTAGAATTTAGATCATTATTAATATAATTATAATTATTAATATTAATTATATTGAATTATACGAATACAGTACCAATTCAGTTGAACATCTCGATTAAACTATAGCAAATTCTTGTTTCTGTCGCTAGATTGATAACAAAATTGGATTGGAATCACAGAACACAACAAATTCAGTTGCACATCAATTCCTGCTTTTTATTTTATTTTTATTTTTTTTATTTTTTCTGTCCTTGTGATTCCTCCCGTCAATTTCAGTTTCTATATAGGAATAGAATTACTCAGTTAGTAGGGAAGTCACTCACTTATCTATCGTCTTTCTCAAATAAAAACCTTTACAGCTAATATCAATTTGATTTAAAAAAAAAAGAAAAGAAAAAGAAACCAGACGCCATTCTCTGTTCTTGAGTCATTTTTCTTAAAGCTTCAATTTCAAATTAAATTCCAAAATCTATAAATGCAATTTTGTTAGAAATCCTCTACTAAATCTTGCTGCAAAATCCCAAGTTCCAATTCCTATTATTGAATTCTAATTTTGAGGTTAAACTTTCGATTTCAAAAGTTAACGAATCTGTTCTTGGTAAAATTCGCTTTCAATTTGATGTTTCAAGTTAAATTAAAGATCCAGATAGTTTTTAATGATGATTTAAAACCCTTTTCATGTTATAAGTTTAATCTAAAACGTCCTACGAATCTGAAATGGATTCTGAGTTCAATCGAGCTATAACAGCTTCTTTTTTATTTTATTTTCATTTTGTTTTTAATTAATCTAATTAGTCTCTAGATCGTTTATGTATCGATTTATATCCTAAAACTAATAAATTAGATTGTTATAACATGATTTTGATCTCTGGTTGATTTCTAATTTGGAGAAGGAGGGAATAGGGATAAATAATGTATACGGGTTATATTTACAGAAAGATAAATTATAACAGAATAATAGAAACGGAGGAGTGGCTAGAGTGGTGTTCGGGTATTTGAGAGGTTGCGGGTTCGACCCCGGTCTTGGGCAATTCTTTTTAGAATGGCTTTTTAAAGGGTATACACTTCATTTTTATTATTATTATTATTATTATTATTATTATTATTATTATTATTATTATTATTATTATTATTATTATTATTATTATTATTATTATTGTTATTATTATTATTATTGTTATTATTATTAGTATTATTATTATTATTATTAGTATTATTAAGTATTATAGATAATATTATTATTAAGATCATCATTATTATAATTATCAATATTGTTATTATTAGTAATATAATAATTATTATTATTACTATAAAAAAAATTATTATCATTAGTATTAAAATGGTTGATAAAAGTATTGTTATTATTATCACTAACATTATTAATGGAATTAACATTATTATTTTCATTAATATTAGTATTAATATTATTGTTATAGTTATTAAGATTATTATAATTATTACTAATATAAGGATCATTATTAACAATATCACTATTATTATTAATACTAGTGGTCAATGCCCGTGCGTTGCACGTGAACGTTGGCCTCAGTTGTAGGTCGGTCGGGGTGTTTGTTTCAGTAAAGCACGGTTTGTGTTTGTGGTTGAACACATTTAGATCAAATAGATGGCTATTCTCCTAGGCATTTGCAGAATCCAGTTTAAAGACTACAATACATGTGAAGCATGATTTCCCCATAATAACAGATATGTAATTTTCATCATTTGTTATCTCAATACAGAAAAGTTGCTGACAATTACAAACTTCTTGAACACATGATAAAACAATTGAATATGTCTATGTGTTTTGTAATCAAAATAAATGTTCGCTGCAGGAATGTCCTGGTGCTGAGGAACTTAGAGGCTGACCCCTATTGCCTTCCATCATAACAGGCTCAAAATTTGCTTGCAAACCTGAAAGACAGTTAAAGAAACTTGTGTGATATAAGCTGGCTACAAATCCATGTCAGGTCGAGTTTAAATGACTGAAAGTGCATGTACGCCAAAACATGGAGAAAATAGTTTACCCCTTAAATTTATTTCAAAATGCCAGGCCCAGAAAGTGTGACAATAAGGAAGATCAATTTATAAAAGTGACAATATAGTGAGAAATAAAGATTTATTTTTTTTGCATAAAACACTGGACGAATAATAGGTTTCTGCAATTTATAAAACTGCTATCGACGGCCAACGGTGAACGTGGGGCCACAAAGTATGTGTTCATCACATGTTTATATATATTAATTGAGATTGATATTTACATGATTAAATGTTTCCAACATGTTAAGCAATCAAACTTGTTAAGACTTGATTAATTGAAATATGTTTCATATAGACAATTGACCACCCAAGTTGACCGGTGATTCAAGAACGTTAAAACTTGTAAAAACTATATGATGACATATATATGGATATATATATATATATATAGTTAACATGATACTATGATAAGTAAACATATCATTAAGTATATTAGCAATGAACTACATATGTAAAAACAAGACTACTAACTTAATGATTTTTAAACGAGACATATATGTAACGATTATCGTTGTAAAGACATTTAATGTATATATATCATATTAAGAGATATTCATACATGATAATATCATGATAATATAATAATTTAAAATCTCATTTGATATTATAAACATTGGGTTAACAATATTTAACAAGATCGTTAACCTAAAGGTTTCAAAACAACACTTACATGTAACGACTAACGATGACTTAACTACTCAGTTAAAATGTATATACATGTAGTGTTTTAATATGTATTTATACACTTTTGAAAGACTTTAATACACTTATCAAAATACTTCTACTTAACAAAAATGCTTACAATTACATCCTCGTTCAGTTTCATCAACAATTCTACTCGTATGCACCCGTATTCGTACTCGTAAAATACACAGCCTTTAGATGTATGTACTATTGGTATATACACTCCAATGATCAGCTCTTAGCAGCCCATGTGAGTTACCTAACACATGTGGGAACCATCATTTGGCAACTAGCATGAAATATCTCATAAAATTACAAAAATATGAGTAATCATTCATGACTTATTTACATGAAAACAAAATTACATATCCTTTATATCTAATCCATACACCAACGACCAAAAACACCTACAAACACTTTCATTCTTCAATTTTCTTCATCTAATTGATCTCTCTCAAGTTCTATCTTCAAGTTCTAAGTGTTCTTCATAAATTCTACAAGTTCTAGTTACATAAAATCAAGAATACTTTCAAGTTTGCTAGCTCACTTCCAATCTTGTAAGGTGATCATCCAACCTCAAGAAATTTTTGTTTCTTACAGTAGGTTATCATTCTAATACAAGGTAATAATCATATTCAAACTTTGGTTCATTTTCTATAACTATAACAATCTTATTTCAAGTGATGATCTTACTTGAACTTGTTTTCGTGTCATGATTCTGCTTCAAGAACTTCGAGCCATCCAAGGATCCGTTGAAGCTAGATCCATTTTTTTCTTTTCCAGTAGGTTTATCCAAGGAACTTAAGGTAGTAATGATGTTCATAACATCATTCGATTCATACATATAAAGCTATCTTATTCGAAGGTTTAAACTTGTAATCACTAGAACATAGTTTAGTTAATTCTAAACTTGTTCGCAAATAAAAGTTAATCCTTCTAACTTGACTTTTAAAATCAACTAAACACATGTTCTATATCTATATGATATGCTAACTTAATGATTTAAAACCTGGAAACACGAAAAACACCGTAAAACCGGATTTACGCCGTCGTAGTAACACCGCGGGCTGTTTTGGGTTAGTTAATTAAAAACTATGATAAACTTTGATTTAAAAGTTGTTATTCTGAGAGAATTATTTTTATTATGAGCATGAAACTATATCCAAAAATTATGATTAAACTCAAAGTGAAAGTATGTTTTCTAAAATGGTCATCTAGACGTCGTTCTTTCGACTGAAATGACAACCTTTACAAAAACGACTTGTAACTTATTTTTCCGACTATAAAACTATAATTTTTCTATTTAGATTCATAAAATAGAGTTCAATATGAAACCATAGCAATTTGATTCACTCAAAACGGATTTAAAATGAAGAAGTTATGGGTAAAACAAGATTGGATAATTTTTCTCATTTTAGCTACGTGAAAATTGGTAACAAATCTATTCCAACCTTAACTTAATCAACTTGTATTGTATATTATGTAATCTTGAGATACCATAGACACGTATACAATGTTTCGACCTATCATGTCGACACATCTATATATATTTCAGAACAACCATAGACACTCTATATGTGAATGTTGGAGTTAGCTATACAGGGTTGAGGTTGATTCCAAAATATATATAGTTTGAGTTGTGATCAATACTGAGATACGTATACACTGGGTCGTGGATTGATTCAAGATAATATTTATCAATTTATTTCTGTACATCTAACTGTGGACAACTAGTTATAGGTTACTAACGAGGACAGCTGACTTAATAAACTTAAAACATCAAAATATATTAAAAGTGTTGTAAATATATTTTGAACATACTTTGATATATATGTATATATTGTTATAGGTTCGTGAATCAACAGTGGCCAAGTCTTACTTCCCGACGAAGTAAAAATCTGTGAAAGTGAGTTATAGTCCCACTTTTAAAATCTAATATTTTTGGGATGAGAATACATGCAGGTTTTATAAATGATTTACAAAATAGACACAAGTACGTGAAACTACATTCTATGGTTGAATTATCGAAATCGAATATGCCCCTTTTTATTAAGTCTGGTAATCTAAAAATTAGGGAACAGACACCCTAATTGACGCGAATCCTAAAGATAGATCTATTGGGCCTAACAAACCCCATCCAAAGTACTGGATGCTTTAGTACTTCGAAATTTATATCATATCCGAAGGGTGTCCCGGAATGATGGGGATATTCTTATATATGTATCTTGTTAATGTCAGTTACCAGGTGTTCACCATATGAATAATTTTTATCTCTATGTATGGGATGTGTATTGAAATATGAAATCTTGTGATCTATTGTTACGATTTGATATATATAGGTTAAACATATAACTCACCAACATTTTTGTTGACGTTAAAAGCATGTTTATTCTCAGGTGAATACTAAGAGCTTCCGCTGTTGCATACTAAAATAAGGACAAGATTTGGAGTCCATGTTTGTATGATATTGTGTAAAAACTGCATTCAAGAAACTAATTTCGATGTAACATATTTGTATTGTAAACCATTATGTAATGGTCGTGTGTAAACAGGATATTTTAGATTATCATTATTTGATAATCTACGTAAAGCTTTTTAAACCTTTATTTATGAAATAAAGGTTATGGTTTGTTTTAAAAATGAATGCAGTCTTTGAAAAACGTCTCATATAGAGGTCAAAACCTCGCAACGAAATCAATTAATATGGAACGTTTTTAATCAATACGAACGGGACATTTCAGTTGGTATCCGAGCGTTGGTCTTAGAGAACCAGAATTTTGTATTAGTGTGTCTTATCGAGTTTGTTAAGATGCATTAGTGAGTCTGGACTTTGACCATGTTTACTTGAAAAATGATTGCTTAACAAATTTTGTTGGAAACTATATATTTTTAACATGTGAATATTATGTGATATATTAATCTCTTAACGCGTTTGATATTATGTGATAGATGTCTACCTCTAGAACAAGTCCCATTGACTCACCTAATAATAATGAAGAGTCAAATGTAAATTGGAATGATTCGTGGACTGATTCACAAGTTCCCGAAGAGGAACCGGAAGAAGAGTCGGAACCGGAAGAAGAATCGGAACCGGAAGAAGAATTGGAACCGGATGAAGAAATAGAATCGGTGGGAGAAATAATAAAATGGTTAAGTAAAAGAAAATCCTCAACCAACCGACCAAGGTTAATTATGGTCAATGGTGTTTCCGCCAAGGAAGCAAAATATTGGGAGGATTACCAATTCTCCGATGAATCGGATTCCGACGAGAATTCCGATGATGTTATAGAAATTACCCCAACTGAATTTAAAAAGGCAAAAGAAAATAATAAGGGAAAGGGCATAAAAATAGAGAAATCTAATTCCAACCCCGATGAACTTTATATGTATCGTCAACCTCCGAAGTCCTTAAGTTGTAACAATGACCCGGGAACCTCTAAACCACCAGGTTTTTCTAAACCAATGTGAAAAACGACGGCTCGTATTAGGGGAACATCATATATCCTTAGAAACTTGGCAAAACGAACCAAAATCGAAGAAGAAGAAACAAGCGAGTCGGAATAAGATAGTTGTATTCGTGTGGTGTAATATATGTAATATAGTGTGCTTATGCTTTATGATATATGTAAAAATTGCTTGTATTAATAAGTATTTTTTTTATGAATCTAACTCTTGTCTATTTTACAGTATAAAAACACAAAATGGATAGACAACCCAATATTTTAAGAGACCTACCCGGAGACATGATTGATGAAATCTTGTCTAGAGTCGGTCAGAATTCTTCGGCACAACTATTTAAGGCGAGATCAGTTTGTAAGACATTCGAAGAACGTTCCAAGAATGCCTTGGTTTATAAAAGGCTTTCGTTCGAAAGATGGGGGATATCACATTGGGAAATCCATAAGTTACGATGTGTTTACTTTGACGCATATATTGCGGGGAACCCAAATGCTATTTTACGCAATGGGTTAAGAAATTATTTTGACTCAATATATCCGAATATTGGACTTCGTGATTTAGAAAAAGCGGCTAACATGCAACATAAAGAAGCATGTTATGCTTACGGATTAGTAATGTTCGCTTCTCACCAAAGTGAGAACAAGAACATCGGGCTACAACTATTAAACAAAACGTTCCCACAAGTGACAGAGTCGGTAATTGGGGTAAGAAATGAGGTTTTTAGATTGTTACGGGACTGTTGGATATTACGTAACCCTCGTCCCTTTGACGACGTTACAACACGCTGTCTTATCAACGGCCATAACGGTTATGTTCCACAAGACCAAGGATGGGAAGTAGTCCTAGTAAAACCAGAATGCATGACTTGTTTCTGGACGTATGAATTACGTGTCTTTATTGCCTTTGCTGAACGACTTGTGTACTAGCTAGAATTATCTTCACAACTATCTTGTATCAAAGTTATTGTGTGCTATATTTCATGCTTTATGTAAAATAAGCGGTATTGTAAGTTTGTAAAATATTGTATAAAAGTTTGAACGCGAAATATTATTATAATCAGTTTTTCATATAGAATTGTAGTAGTTGAATTGTATATTAGCTACTAAGTATGAACTTAACGGGTAGGTACTACCCGAATTTAAACTTATAAAACGCTAATATGAAGAAAAAGCTTTTATAAATGAGTTCATATTATGCTACGAAATACTATTAACTACTCTTAATATTCTGTATGATTAACTTGTTCCATTTGACTATTTTGAAGGAAATGGCACCGACTACTCGACACACCGTGAATATGAATGAAGAGGAATTCCGTACTTTTCTAGCTTCAAACATAGCCGCAGTACAGGCTGCGCTACATACCAACAATAACCTTGGATCTAGCAGTATAGGAAATCGTGTAGGATGCACCTACAAAGAATTCACTGCCTGCAAACCTTTGGAATTTGATGGAACCGAAGGACCGATCGGATTGAAATGGTGGACCGAGAAGGTCGAATCGGTGTTTGCCATAAGTAAGTGTACTGAAGAGGACAAAGTGAAGTACGCTATGCATACCTTCACAGGTTCTGCATTAACATGGTGGAATACCTATCTAGAGCAAGTGGGACAAGACGATGCGTACGCACTACCGTGGTCAGCATTCAAGCACTTGATGAACGAGAAGTACCATCCCAGAACCGAGGTCAATAAGCTCAAGACAGAACTTAGAGGGTTACGAACCCAAGGATTTAATATTACCACATACGAAAGACGATTCACAGAATTGTGCCTATTGTGTCCGGGAGCATTCGAAGATGAGGAAGAGAAGATCGACGCGTTTGTGAAAGGATTACCGGAAAGAATCCAAGAAGATATAAGTTCACACGAGCCCGCCTCCATACAACAGGCATGTAGAATGGCTCACAAACTAGTGAACCAGATTAAAGAAAGAATTAAAGAACAGACTGCTGAAGAGGCCAATGTGAAGCAAGTCAAAAGAAAGTGGGAGGAAAACGGTGATAAGAATCACCAATACAACAACAACAGCAATTACAACAATAATCGCAACAATTATCCCAACAATCGCAACATCAATCGCAACTACAACAAACAGCCCAACAACAACAACAACAACAACAACAGCAACTACAACAATCATCCCAACAATAATAATAACCGCAACAACAACAACAATCAGAAGCAGCTATGCCAAAGGTGTGAAAAGTATCATTCGGGGTTCTGCACCAAATTTTGCAACAAGTGTAAAAGAAATGGTCATAGCACGGCGAAGTGTGAGGTCTACGGACCAGGGGTTAATAGAACGAAAGGAACAAATAGTGTCGGAACGAGTAATGGCGGAGCAAGTAGTGTCGAAGCAAGTTATGCCAATGTAGTTTGTTATAAATGTGGAAAACCGGGCCACATTATTAGAAATTGCCCGAACCAGGAGAACACGAATGGACAAGGCCGTGGAAGAGTTTTCAATATTAATGCGGCAGAGGCACACGAAGACCCGGAGCTTGTTACAGGTATGTTTCTTATTGACAATAAATCTGCTTACGTTTTATTTGATTCGGGTGCGGATAGAAGCTATATGAGTAGAGATTTTTGTGCTAAATTAAGTTGTCCATTGACGCCTTTGGATAGTAAATTTTTACTCGAATTAGCAAATGGTAAATTAATTTCAGCAGATAATATATGTCGGAATCGAGAAATTAAACTGGTTAGCAAAACATTTAAGATTGACTTGATACCAGTAGAGTTAGGGAGTTTTGATGTGATAATCGGTATGGACTGGTTGAAAGAAGTGAAAGCAGAGATCGTTTGTTACAAAAATGCAATTCGCATTATACGAGAAAAAGGAAAACCCTTAATGGTGTACGGAGAAAAGGGCAACACGAAGCTACATCTTATTAGTAATTTGAAGGCACAAAAACTAATAAGAAAAGGTTGCTATGCTGTTCTAGCACACGTCGAGAAAGTACAAACTGAAGAAAAGAGCATCAATGATGTTCCCGTCGCAAAAGAATTTCCCGATGTATTTCCGAAAGAATTACCGGGATTACCCCCACATCGATCCGTTGAATTTCAAATAGATCTTGTACTAGGAGCTGCACCAATAGCTCGTGCTCCTTACATACTCGCACCCAGCGAGATGAAAGAACTGCAAAGCCAATTACAAGAACTTTTAGAGCGTGGTTTCATTCGACCAAGCACATCACCGTGGGGAGCTCCTGTTTTGTTTGTCAAGAAGAAAGATGGTACATTCAGGTTGTGTATCGACTACCGAGAGTTGAACAAACTTACCATCAAGAACCGCTACCCACTACCGAGAATCTATGACTTATTTGATCAACTACAAGGCTCGTCTGTTTATTCAAAGATTGACTTACGTTCCGGGTATCATCAAATGCGGGTGAAAGAAGATGATATTCTAAAGACTGCTTTCAGAACACGTTACGGTCATTACGAGTTTATGGTCATGCCGTTTGGTTTAACTAATGCACCAGCTGTGTTCATGGACCTTATGAACCGAGTGTGTGGACCATACCTTGACAAGTTTGTCATTGTTTTCATTGATGACATACTTATTTACTCAAAGAATGATCAAGAACACGGTGAACATTTGAGAAAGGTGTTAGAAGTATTGAGGAAGGAAGAATTGTACGCTAAATTTTCAAAGTGTGCATTTTGGTTGGAAGAAGTTCAATTCCTCGGTCACATAGTGAACAAAAAAGGTATTAAGGTAGATTCGGCAAAGATAGAAACTGTTGAAAAGTGGGAAACCCCGAAAACTCCGAAACACATACTCCAGTTTTTAGGACTAGCTGGTTACTACAGAAGGTTCATCCAAGACTTTTCCAGAATAGCAAAACCCTTGACTGCATTAACGCATAAAGGGAAGAAATTTGAATGGAAGGATGAACAAGAGAAAGCGTTTCAATTATTGAAGAAAAAGCTAACTATGGCACCTATATTGTCATTGCCTGAAGGGAATGATGATTTTGTGATTTATTGTGACGCATCAAAGCAAGGTCTCGGTTGTGTATTAATGCAACGAACGAAGGTGATTGCTTATGCGTCTAGACAATTGAAGATTCACGAGCAAAATTATACGACGCATGATTTGGAATTAGGCGCGGTTGTTTTTGCATTAAAGACTTGGAGGCACTACTTATATGGGGTCAAAAGTATTATATATACCGACCACAAAAGTCTTCAACACATATTTAATCAGAAACAACTGAATATGAGGCAGCGTAGGTGGATTGAATTGTTGAATGATTACGACTTTGAGATTCGTTACCACCCGGGGAAGGCAAATGTGGTAGCCGATGCCTTGAGCAGGAAGGACAGAGAACCCATTCGAGTAAAATCTATGAATATAATGATTCATAATAACCTTACTACTCAAATAAAGGAGGCGCAACAAGGAGTTTTAAAAGAGGGAAATTTAAAGGATGAAATACCCAAAGGATCGGAGCAGCATCTTAATATTCGGGAAGACGGAACCCGGTATAGGGCTGAAAGGATTTGGGTACCAAAATTTGGAGATATGAGAGAAATGGTACTTAGAGAAGCTCATAAAACCAGATACTCAATACATCCTGGAACGGGGAAGATGTACAAGGATCTCAAGAAACATTTTTGGTGGCCGGGTATGAAAGCCGATGTTGCTAAATACGTAGGAGAATGTTTGACGTGTTCTAAGGTCAAAGTTGAGCATCAGAAACCATCAGGTCTACTTCAACAACCCGAAATCCCAGAATGGAAATGGGAAAACATTACCATGGATTTCATCACTAAATTGCCAAGGACTGCAAGTGGTTTTGATACTATTTGGGTAATAGTTGATCGTCTCACCAAATCAGCACACTTTCTGCCAATAAGAGAAGATGACAAGATGGAGAAGTTAGCACGACTATATTTGAAGGAAGTCATCTCCAGACATGGAATACCAATCTCTATTATCTCTGATAGGGATGGCAGATTTATTTCAAGATTCTGGCAGACATTACAGCAAGCATTAGGAACTCGTCTAGACATGAGTACTGCCTATCATCTACAAACTGATGGGCAGAGTGAAAGGACGATACAAACGCTCGAAGACATGCTACGAGCATGTGTTATTGATTTCGGAAACAGTTGGGATCAACATCTACCGTTAGCAGAATTTTCCTACAACAACAGCTACCATTCAAGCATTGAGATGGCGCTGTTTGAAGCACTTTATGGTAGAAAGTGCAGGTCTCCGATTTGTTGGAGTGAAGTGGGGGATAGACAGATTACGGGTCCGGAGATTATACAAGAAACTACCGAGAAGATCATCCAAATTTAACAACGGTTGAAAACTGCCCAAAGTCGACAAAAGAGCTACGCTGACATTAAAAGAAAAGATATAGAATTTGAAATTGGAGAGATGGTCATGCTTAAAGTTGCACCTTGGAAAGGCGTTGCTCGATTTGGTAAACGAGGGAAATTAAATCCAAGGTATATTGGACCATTCAAGATTATTGATAGTGTCGGACCAGTAGCTTACCGACTTGAGTTACCTCAACAACTCACGGCTGTACATAACACTTTCCACGTCTCGAATTTGAAGAAATGTTTTGCTAAAGAAGATCTCACTATTCCGTTAGATGAAATCCAAATCAACGAAAAACTCCAATTCATCGAAGAACCCGTCGAAATAATGGATCGTGAGGTTAAAAGACTTAAGCAAAACAAGATACCAATTGTTAAGGTTCGATGGAATGCTCGTAGAGGACCTGAGTTCACCTGGGAGCGTGATGATTAGATGAAGAAGAAATACCCGCATCTATTTCCAGAAGATTCGTCAACACCTTCAACAGCTTAAAATTTCGGGACGAAATTTATTTAACGGGTAGGTACTGTAGTGACCCGAACTTTTCCATGTTTATATATATTAATTGAGATTGATAATTACATGATTAAATATTTCCAACATGTTAAGCAATCAAACTTGTTAAGACTTGATTAATTGAAATATGTTTCATATAGACAATTGACCACCCAAGTTGACCGGTGATTCACGAACGTTAAAACTTGTAAAAACTATATGATGACATATATATGGATATATATATAGTTAATATGATACTATGATAAGTAAACATATCATTAAGTATATTAACAATGAACTACATATGTAAAAACAAGACTACTAACTTAATGATTTTTAAACGAGACATATATGTAACGATTATCGTTGTAAAGACATTTAATGTATATATATCATATTAAGAGATATTCATACATGATAATATCATGATAATATAATAATTTAAAATCTCATTTGATATTATAAACATTGGGTTAACAACATTTAACAAGATCGTTAACCTAAAGGTTTCAAAACAACACTTACATGTAACGACTAACGATGACTTAACTACTCAGTTAAAATGTATATACATGTAGTGTTTTAATATGTATTTATACACTTTTGAAAGACTTCAATACACTTATCAAAATACTTCTACTTAACAAAAATGCTTACAATTACATCCTCATTCAGTTTCATCAACAATTCTACTCGTATGCACCCGTATTCGTACTCGTACAATACACAGCTTTTAGATGTATGTACTATTGGTATATACACTCCAATAATCAGCTCTTAGCAGCCCATGTGAGTCACCTAACACATGTGGGAACCATCATTTGTGTAAGATCCAAATATTTATTGTACATAATGTATTCATGGTGTACGATGCGTATATGAAGTGTACGAAGCATGTACGTGTTGCTTGCTCGAATGTCGAAGCAAACTGGACGTTGTTTGAGGTACAAGGTGTGTACGTATCTTTTCAACCCAAAATAAAGTTTGAGTTGATGTTTCAAAGCCTTACCATTGGAAAGAATATCTTATTACGTTTCCAACGATATTTGATTCATCAAAAACGGAGCTACGGTCGAAAAGTTATGGCCAAAACAAGTTGCTGAAACCTGTTTTAGGCTCAACCACAATTTCCAGTTATTTGGAGCGGCGCTCCACCTTCTGGCGCGGCGCGCCTATTGCTGCAGAGGCAATTTTCAGCCTTTTTAAAAGGTTTAAATGAGGGGTACTTTGGTCTTTTCAATTAGGGTCAGTTTGGGGTCATCAAAACTGATCTAGAGCTCCATGGGAGCTCATTTTCACTCATCAAACACTCTCATCTTCAAACCCTAGAGTGAGAGGAGAGTTTTAGAGAGAGAGAGCTCCAATTGGAGAAGAAGAAGGGTGTTTCGGGCCAAACCTCGGGTATTAAAGTTGTTCTACTCGTCAACGGCATCATTTTGGCGGTATTGGTAAGTTCTAACTCCGAATTACATTTGTTAGATTTGATATTCAAGTTAGGGTTTGAGTTTGATTTGTAGTGAAACCCTTTTAGATGATGAAATGGGTTTATGGTGACTAGTTATTCTTGTCACTTGGCGGGTTTTGGGTTGGTTGACGATTTGGCCTTGATTAGGCTTTAAGCTTGAGTTTAATCACTAGGTTTAGTGATTATGAAAGTGTTGGGATCACTTTAGGTGAATTTGGGTTGACTAATTTTGACTTGAGTCAAAATTAGGGTTTGGTGATGATTATGACCCAATTGTCGATTTAATAAGGTTTATAAACTTAAAATGGATTAAGTTGAAGTATAAAATCGAGTTAAATATGTTTTGGTATCAAAACTCGCTAATGGCGCGATGTTGACTCCTTTGGGTCAAAATTAGGGTTTAAGTGCCATTTTGGGCAAGATAGGTGTTTAACACCTATGATTGGGTCTAATTGGCGTATTAGAACCATTCTCACTTGTGTTAGTGATTATTGGTTAGTTTGGGCATGGTTTGTACTTGGAAGTGCATTTGGGTCGAAATTGCACTAGTTGTCAATTTGGGTTGATTTGTAAATCCACCCTAATTGTGTTGTTGTGTTTGTGATAATGGAATAGGTACATTCCATCGGTGTGTTGCGGATTATTCGGTGGCATTTCTTCAAGGCGACAAGGTGAGTGGAATATTTATACATGTATGTATGTGGTTTATTTACTCGTACGCGATGTGGGCCTTTGGTGCCACATCGTGAGTAGTGGGCGTTATGTCACAAGACGGTGACATATTTGTTGGTATGATGGGTTGGGAACTACAAGTCAGTAGTGTCTCGACAAGTTCTTCACAAGTCGGTGACACCTCATAGTGGTTCACGGGGCGGTGACCCTTAGTAGTTAGTTGGTGTTCCACAAGTCGGTGTCACCATAAGTCGGGGAAGTGATTCACGAGTCGGTGACACTTCATAGTGTTCACAAGCCGGTGACACTAGGTGGTGCTTCACAAGTCGGTGATGCCACATGGAGGTTCACAAGTCGGTGACCCATATGTATTGATGGGGGTTCACAAGTCGGTGATACCCTTGGGTGATTCACAAGTCGGTGACACCCTATAGTGTTCACAAGTCGGTGACACTTAGTGGCGCTTCACAAGTCGGTGATGTCACATGGCGTTCACAAGTCGGTGACCCATAGATATTGGTGGGTAGTTCACAAGTCGGTGACACCCTTTGATGAGTCACAAGTCGGTGACAACATACGAGTGAGACTCGACGTTATTGGTCTTCTACAAGTCGGTAGTGCCACAGCGGGGAACGGTTTGTTATATTTATGCATTATTGTGATTTAGTATATTATTGTGGCGATTTATATACTAACGTTGTTGCTAGTCGTATGTTTGGTGTTGCTAGCTCGTTTATGCATTTTGTTTGCATGGTATTGTAAGTGGATGCGTGTAGGTAAATTACATATGCATATGTATAAGTATTGCATTCACTAAGCGTTAGCTTACCCTCTCGTTGTTGACTTTTTTTATAGATTGCATGGATGCGGAGGCTCGGGTAAGCGGGGACTAGTGGACTTGCGTAGTTGCTTTAGAAGGCTTGCTTTTGGATTGATTAGGATTGGGTAGCGTATCCCCAATCGCCATGCTCGGCCTTTATTTTGTATTACAAATCATGTGGTTGAAAACTTGTATTTTCGTACGAAAGTCGTAAAACGGCCGATGTGGGCCCGGTCTCGTAAAACTTATTTTATGAATGGAACAAGTTAGTTTTTCATATATGAATATGTTGTGAATAGCGTTTTGTCTAAATACGTCGGGAAGTGGTCAAACATTTTAGCATTTCAAGACTTTTTGGACAGGCCACTTTGGCGCGCCGCGCAAGGTTATGGCGCGCCGCGCCACCTGCTGAACACAGAATTTTTTTTTTTTTGGTAAATTTCACGTGGTCGATTGTATATTGGGTTGGGTTGTTACAAGTGGTATCAGAGCATGGTCTAAGGGATTTAGGTGACTTGAGATAGGCGCCTAGACTTAGACTTTTGTGTGTGCTATTATGCGGGACTTGTAGGATTACGAGTCGGTTTGGGTTTCTAGTTAGTGCCTTTGAGAATAGGTGCTTTAACTACGTGTTGATTATGTGTTACTAATTATGTTGTGTTGTGTTGAACATCTAGCGAGATGATTGTTGTATTCATGAGTTCGGCATGGCGTGTGAGCGTAATAATGCTTCGCGACCATTATTACGGTTGCAAGCCAAGTCATGCAAGTGATGTACAACAAGTGTTGAACTAGATGGGATGTACGAATGGTGGCATATTATATGTTTGTGAACGATTGATCGTGGTGGTATGTGTAAGTTATTCATGTTGTGTTCCTAACCGAGTTCATTTCTTAGAATGACGACAAGGAGCAAACAAGCCAACGAAGATCAAGACGAAGACGTTGAGTTCACGGCTAAGGTTGAGGCCATCTTTAAATGTCAAAAAGCGGAGTTTCTCGAGGATGTTAGAAAGGTTTTCCGGGAATCGGTTGATGGACAAATAACCGATCTAATTGATGAAAGGGTGAAGGTCGCAATCGAGGAAGCGCTTGATGCTAGAAATATTTATCCCCGAGGCGAAGGGAGTGAAGGAAATGGGAGGCGGGACTTCCATTACAAAAACTTCAAGGATGCACAACCTCCTATGTTTAATGGGGTAAGGGATCCGTTGAAGAGTACATGTTGGGTTTCCGACATCGAGGGGGCCTTCCGTACTAGTGAATGTCCTCCCGAGAAGAAAACGAGGTACGGTTCTAGTATGTTACGTGAAGAAGCCAAGTTGTGGTGGGATGACAAGATTCAATTGTACGGCGAGGAACAATGTATGAGCTTGTCATGGGATGAGTTCAAAAAGGAGTTCTTTGATGAATACCGAACTTCTTCCGATCTTGATAGAATCCGGGACGAGTTACACAATTTGCGACAGGGTTCGATGGACTTGGTTACTCTCAAGTCTACCTTTTTAGCAAAGACTCGTTTTTGTCCGGAGTACGTTGGTGACGATCACAAGTTGATGAAAGATTTCTACCGTACACTGAATGACGAATTTAAGGGTAAGATTAGTCGGGGAATGGCTAAGTCTTTTGAAGAGTTGTTTGAGTTGGCTCGGGGTTTCGAACCGGAGGTGTCGAAGCCAAGTGTGTCCGATGTTAGTAAACGGAAGTTCGAAGTGACGGCGTTTTCGAACAAGAAGAGTAAAAGCGCTACCGAAGGTGTCGGAAGCGTAAAGATGAGTGACACGGGTGGTTCTAAATTCGCGTGTTATAATTGTGGACAAACGGGGCATAAGTCTCGTGATTGTCCGTCGAGCAAGGTCACATGTTTTAAGTGCCGGAAGGAGGGACACCGGAAGTCGGAATGTCCCGAGTGGAATAGTGACGGGGCGCGAAAATCTGGAGATGCTTGATTCAGGTACTATTCGATTTTAGTACTATCTATGTGCGGGTGATTTGGGTAATGATTGAGTTTATCCATGTGTTGTAGTGACTAGCTAGGTCGAGTTAGTCCATTGCGGTTTGACTAACCAGGTCGGGTTAATCAATTGTTGTTAGGTGTTGACCGAGTCGGGTTGACCAAGGGTATTTGACTAACCAAGCCGGGTTACTCAAATTGTTTTTAGGGGTTTGACCGAGTCGGGTGGACCGAGATAGTTTGACTAACCGAGTCGGGTTAATCGATAAATTGTTAGGAGTGTTGACCGAGTCGGGTTGACCGAATGCGTTTGACTAATCAAGACAGGTTAATCAATTGTTGTTAGGACTTAACCAAGTCGGGTTGACCGTGGTGACTTAACCAAGTAGGGTTAATCGATTGTTGTTAGGTGTTGACCGAGGTGGGTCGACATAGTGTATTTGACTTGACCGAGTCGGGTTAATTGGGTTGGTGTTGGAGGCTTAACCAAGTCGGGGGTAACCATGGGATGATTAGAGGGTTACTTGTATTGTTCTCCATAAAGGTTAGCGTAGGATGGCATGCCGTTCGAGAGGCGCTTACGTTGATCATGTAGGTGTGCGGGAAGAGTCACGATTGTTGACTATCTTTGGTGTGTGTAAGTAACTGTGTTAACGGTTGAGAGGATACGAGTTGGGGTGTAAGTCTTGGTGGCACCAAGCATCACCATTGTAAGTGAAAGGATTGCTAGGCTTGCTTTGCGGCCTAGGCGGATAGTGACAAGCAAGCGTCACTAGAAGGTTGTAGGCGTTGAGCCGTAATGTCCATTGGATTTGTGTGACTTCGAATAGTCAAGTGTCATATGACACCGAGGAGGGACCCGAAAGGGTTGAGTGATTTAGACTCGGTGGTAGTAATGGGAGTTGCATAACACTACGTCAGGTGCCCTCCGTATACCTGCAAGTGGAATGCTTCACTCCGGTGTTGTGATTATTTTGTACTTGGGTACCGACGAGAAAACCCGAAGGTACGAAGATGGTTTATTGTGAAGATTAGAGGGCGTCGACGTTTAACCGATTCAAAAGGTCGAGTTTCGAGTATCTTGAGGTAAGTCCGCGGAAAATTTTGAGTATGACCAACGTTGGTGCCGGTCATGTGTATGTGGAATGTTGAAATTTCACAAGATATTATCGTCTTGACGGTGATAAGGTAGGGTTAAAACCCTAAGTAGGGGAGTATGTACCCGGAGGGTACGATGTTTCTTCGGTTTGGTAGGCGTATTTGAGCCATTTGCCGGAAGTTGTCTCGTTTGGGGAGCCAACTAGGGGCGTAGAGTGTTAGTTTGGACTGTCTCATGTAGGGGCGTGTTAGTGTAGAGTGCGTTCGGGAATGAACTCTCTAGAGTATTGGCGGTGGGCGTTAGAACTCTAAGTCGTGAGTTGGAGTACGCCAAGGAATTTCTGAATGATAGTTGTGCGATTGGAACGTTGCATGGTGGTAAAGCGTGATCGATAGGATGCAATGGTGGCATCAAAGGGTCCGAAATTGTGTGAGAACTCGAAGACTTGAGGAAAGTGTGTTGTTTTTGTTCGCGATGAGGTTTAGATCGCGAGGACGCGATCCAATTTAAGTGGGGGAGAGTTGTAAGACCCAAATATTATTGTACATAATGTATTCATGGTGTACGATTCGTATATGAAGTGTACGAAGCATGTACGTGTTGCTTGCTCGAATGTCGAAGAAAACTGGACGTTGTTTGAGGTACAAGGTGTGTACGTATCTTTTCAACCCAAAATAAAGTTTGAGTTGATGTTTCAAAGCCTTACCATTGGAAAGAATATCTTATTACGTTTCCAACGATATTTGATTCATCGAAAACGGAGCTACGGTCGAAAAGTTATGGCCAAAACAAGTTGCTGAAACCTGTTTTGGGCTCGACCACAATTTCCAGTTATTTGGAGCGGCGCTCCACCTTCTGGCGCGGCGCACCGATTGCTGCAGAGGCAATTTTCAGCCTTTTTAAAAGGTTTAAATGAGGGGTACTTTGGTCTTTTCAATTAGGGTCGGTTTGGGGTCATCAAAACTGATCTAGAGCTCCATGGGAGCTCATTTTCACTCATCAAACACTCTCATCTTCAAACCCTAGAGTGAGAGGAGAGTTTTAGAGAGAGAGAGCTCCAATTGGAGAAGAAGAAGGGTGTTTCGGGCCAAACCTCGGGTATTAAAGTTGTTCTACTCGTCAACGGCATCATTTTGGCGGTATTGGTAAGTTCTAACTCCGAATTACATTTGTTAGATTTGATATTCAAGTTAGGGTTTGAGTTTGATTTGTAGTGAAACCCTTTTAGATGATGAAATGGGTTTATGGTGACTAGTTATTCTTGTCACTTGGCGGGTTTTGGGTTGGTTGACGATTTGGCCTTGATTAGGCTTTAAGCTTGAGTTTAATCACTAGGTTTAGTGATTATGAAAGTGTTGGGATCACTTTAGGTGAATTTGGGTTGACTAATTTTGACTTGAGTCAAAATTAGGGTTTGGTGATGATTATGACCCAATTGTCGATTTAATAAGGTTTATAAACTTAAAATGGATTAAGTTGAAGTATAAAACCGAGTTAAATATGTTTTGGTATCAAAACTCGCTAATGGCACGATGTTGACTCCTTTGGGTCAAAATTAGGGTTTAAGTGCCATTTTGGGCAAGATAGGTGTTTAACACCTATGATTGGGTCTAATTGGCGTATTAGGACCATTCTCACTTGTGTTAGTGATTATTGGTTAGTTTGGGCATGGTTTGTGCTTGGAAGTGCATTTGGGTCAAAATTGCACTAGTTGTCAATTTGGGTTGATTTGTAAATCCACCCTAATTGTGTTGTTGTGTTTGTGATAATGGAATAGGTACATTCCATCGGTGTGTTGCGGATTATTCGGTGGCATTTCTTCAAGGCGACAAGGTGAGTGGAATATTTATACATGTATGTATGTGGTTTATTTACTCGTACGCGATGTGGGCCTTTGGTGCCACATCGTGAGTAGTGGGCGTTATGTCACAAGACGGTGACATATTTGTTGGTATGATGGGTTGGGAACTACAAGTCAGTAGTGTCTCGACAGGTTCTTCACAAGTCGGTGACACCTCATAGTGGTTCACGGGGCAGTGACCCTTAGTAGTTAGTTGGTGTTCCACAAGTCGGTGTCACCATAAGTCGGGGAAGTGATTCACGAGTCGGTGACACTTCATAGTGTTCACAAGCCGGTGACACTAGGTGGTGCTTCACAAGTCGGTGATGCCACATGGAGGTTCACAAGTCGGTGACCCATATGTATTGATGGGGGTTCACAAGTCGGTGATACCCTTGGGTGATTCACAAGTCGGTGACACCCTATAGTGTTCACAAGTCGGTGACACTTAGTGGCGCTTCACAAGTCGGTGATGTCACATGGCGTTCACAAGTCGGTGACCCATAGATATTGGTGGGTAGTTCACAAGTCGGTGACACCCTTTGATGAGTCACAAGTCGGTGACAACATACGAGTGAGACTCGACGTTATTGGTCTTCTACAAGTCGGTAGTGCCACAGCGGGGAACGGTTTGTTATATTTATGCATTATTGTGATTTAGTATATTATTGTGGCGATTTATATACTAACGTTGTTGCTAGTCGTATGTTTGGTGTTGCTAGCTCGTTTATGCATTTTGTTTGCATGGTATTGTAAGTGGATACGTGTAGGTAAATTACATATGTATATGTATAAGTATTGCATTCACTAAGCGTTAGCTTACCCTCTCGTTGTTGACTTTTTTTATAGATTGCATGGATGCGGAGGCTCGGGTAAGCGGGGACTAGTGGACTTGCGTAGTTGCTTTAGAAGGCTTGCTTTTGGATTGATTAGGATTGGGTAGCGTATCCCCAATCGCCATGCTCGGCCTTTATTTTGTATTACAAATCATGTGGTTGAAAACTTGTATTTTCGTACGAAAGTCGTAAAACGGCCGATGTGGGCCCGGTCTCGTAAAACTTATTTTATGAATGGAACAAGTTAGTTTTTCATATATGAATATGTTGTGAATAGCGTTTTGTCTAAATACGTCGGGAAGTGGTCAAACATTTTAGCATTTCAAGACTTTTTGGACAGGCCACTTTGGCGCGCCGCGCCACCTGCTGAACACAGAATTTTTTTTTGTGTGGTAAATTTCACGTGGTCGATTGTATATCGGGTTGGGTTGTTACAATTTGGCAACTAGCATGAAATATCTCATAAAATTACAAAAATATGAGTAATCATTCATGACTTATTTACATGAAAACAAAATTACATATCCTTTATATCTAATCCATACACCAACGACTAAAAACACCTACAAACACTTTCATTCTTTAATTTTATTCATCTAATTGATCTCTCTCAAGTTCTATCTTCAAGTTCTAAGTGTTCTTCATAAATTCTACAAGTTCTAGTTACATAAAATCAAGAATACTTTCAAGTTTGCTAGCTCACTTCCAATCTTGTAAGGTGATCATCCAACCTCAAGAAATCTTTGTTTCTTACAGTAGGTTATCATTCTAATACAAGGTAATAATCATATTCAAACTTTGGTTCAATTTCTATAACTATAACAATCTTATTTCAAGTGATGATCTTACTTGAACTTGTTTTCGTGTCATGATTCTGCTTCAAGAACTTCGAGCCATCCAAGGATCCGTTGAAGCTAGATCCATTTTTTTTCTTTTCCAGTAGGTTTATCCAAGGAACTTAAGGTAGTAATGATGTTCATAACATCATTCGATTCATACATATAAAGCTATCTTATTCGAAGGTTTAAACTTGTAATCACTAGAACATAGTTTAGTTAATTCTAAACTTGTTCGCAAATAAAAGTTAATCCTTCTAACTTGACTTTTAAAATCAACTAAACACATGTTCTATATCTATATGATATGCTAACTTAATGATTTAAAACCTGGAAACACGAAAGACACCGTAAAACCGGATTTACGCCGTCGTAGTAACACTGCGGGCTATTTTGGGTTAGTTAATTAAAAACTATGATAAACTTTGATTTAAAAGTTGTTATTCTGAGAAAATTATTTTTATTATGAACATGAAACTATATCCAAAAATTATGGTTAAACTCAAAGTGGAAGTATGTTTTCTAAAATGGTCATCTAGATGTCGTTCTTTCGACTGAAATGACTACCTTTACAAAAATGACTTGTAACTTATTTTTCCGACTATAAAACTATACTTTTTCTGTTTAGATTCATAAAATAGAGTTCAATATGAAACCATAGCAATTTGATTCACTCAAAACGGATTTAAAATGAAGAAGTTATGGGTAAAACAAGATTGGATAATTTTTCTCATTTTAGCTACGTGAAAATTGGTAACAAATCTATTCCAACAATAACTTAATCAACTTGTATTGTATATTATGTAATCTTGAGATACCATAGACACGTATACAATGTTTCGACCTATCATGTCGACACATCTATATATATTTCGGAACAACCATAGACACTCTATATGTGAATGTTGGAGTTAGCTATACAGGGTTGAGGTTGATTCCAAAATATATATAGTTTGAGTTGTGATCAATACTGAGATACGTATACACTGGGTCGTGGATTGATTCAAGATAATATTTATCGATTTATTTCTGTACATCTAACTGTGGCCAACTAGTTGTAGGTTACTAACGAGGACAGCTGACTTAATAAACTTAAAACATCAAAATATATTAAAAGTGTTGTAAATATATTTTGAACATACTTTGATATATATGTATATATTGTTATAGGTTCGTGAATCAACAGTGGCCAAGTCTTACTTCCCGACGAAGTAAAAATCTGTGAAAGTGAGTTATAGTCCAACTTTTAAAATCTAATATTTTTGGGATGAGAATACATGCAGGTTTTATAAATGATTTACAAAATAGACACAAGTACGTGAAACTACATTCTATGGTTGAATTATTGAAATCGAATATGCCCCTTTTTATTAAGTCTGGTAATCTAAGAATTAGGGAACAGACACCCTAATTGACGCGAATCCTAAAGATAGATCTATTGGGCCAAACAAACCCCATCCAAAGTACCGGATGCTTTAGTACTTCGAAATTTATATCATATCCGAAGGGTGTCCCGGAATGATGAGGATATTCTTATATATGCATCTTGTTAATGTCGGTTACCAGGTGTTCACCATATGAATGATTTTTATCTCTATGTATGGGATGTGTATTGAAATTTGAAATCTTATGGTCTATTATTACGATTTGATATATATAGGTTAAACCTATAACTCACCAACATTTTTGTTGACGTTAAAAGCATGTTTATTCTCAGGTGAATACTAAGAGCTTCCGCTGTTGCATACTAAAATAAGGACAAGATTTGGAGTCCATGTTTGTATGATATTGTGTAAAAACTGCATTCAAGAAACTGATTTCGATGTAACATATTTGTATTGTAAACCATTATGTAATGGTCGTGTGTAAACAGGATATTTTAGATTATCATTATTTGATAATCTACGTAAAGCTTTTTAAACCTTTATTTATGAAATAAAGGTTATGGTTTGTTTTAAAAATGAATGTAGTCTTTGAAAAACGTCTCATATAGAGGTCAAAACCTCGCAACGAAATCAATTAATATGGAATGTTTTTAATCAATAAGAACGGAACATTTCACGTTAGGGTTCTCAACTATCTGGAAACCTAAAAATAATAATGAAGAAAGTTTTAAGGATAAAAATAATACTAAAAATAAAATACCATGTTTGCTAAAGTATATAGACTGAAAATAAATAATAGTGCATGAATCTTTAACTTTTATGTTAATAGTATATATAACTGATATGATGAAAATGGCAAATTCTTCCTAAACTACTAATAGTTTCACTGTTGACAATAAGATCTGATGCATATGTGATAGCCAATTCCATAATTATTACAATTAAAAATGGGAAAAATTATTTAATCTTTGAGAGTAAATTAGACAGTAATATAAGAGGCATGTAAAATCGTTTCAGGATGACAGTAGGAAATTTGGCCTGCTGAGGTTGTGTTGTATAGATTTAATATGAACATGATGTATATGTGTATAGATAGTAATTTTTAAGAGGAAGTGTACCTGACGAAGCCACTGCAAGAACGATCATCTTCTCGGATCTTAGTTTGGTCAGAATGGTGTTGTAAACGAAGGTTTTTCCTGTACCCCCAGGGCCATAGAGGAAAAATAGACCTCCCTTTTTTTCTGTTACAGCTGCAAGTACCGCCTGATAAATAATAAGTTGTTCCGGGTTGAGGGAGGTATACAGGTTGTTATGAAGGGTTTCCATTTCTTTAAGATTGTAGTTTAATTCTTCTCGTATAAGACGGTTGTCTAGGTGGTTCAGGAGGGATTGGTCGGGTTGTGGGAGATCCGGGTAATCCGATAAAGATTTACCATTTTTATTTAAGATTGCTTGTATTTCCACCAAGCAATAATTTCTGACCTGGGCCTGACTTAGGATTAATTCTGGGTAGTTGTACAACTTTCTTTTTTTACGCAAAATGTCATCTGCTAACGCTTCCCAGTGCTTTTCCCATAGGTTGAGCGGTTTACTAACGTTGCAAAAAAGCAAAAATGGTGACAAACAAATCGCGAAGTTGTGAACCAGATGCCCACAATGTTGCCTCGGATATTGCCTCTGTCCATTCTTTATCATCATTTATCAACCTGTAGGCAAAGCAAGCGTCTTTAAATGTGGGATGTAATGTTCCGTCGACTCTACGAATATCTTCAAATGATCGGGGACCTTTGACTATATTTAACAACATCCTGAGATAATAACGCTCGCCCGACGTAGGATTTGAGTACACAATAAGTCCAATACACCTTCTTTGTTTTCGAGAGGCCCATTCTTTTGCGTCCTGATTCCATACGTAATGTATAGGAATTTTTGCGTATGTCAAGTTTCTTGCTTTCTGGTCTCGGTTGTTTAGTTCAAACCACTGCGTGAACATGGTTTCCTTGATGCTTTCCCTATGTAACAGTGCTGGCAGGTTTTCTGAATCGTGTACGGTGATAGCCTGCTGATTTGGTAAATGGTAGGACAATTTGATAACTGATGGCTGTGAAAAGTGGATGTCAAAGGAAAACATTCTCCAAACAGCCTCGCATGGTGATAGATAGCGACAATCTAAGTAATTTTGAATTTCATCAACTTCGGTTACTTTTTCAACAGAGGAGTTTTCTATAGGAGTTAGATTTTCTTGTATCACTATTGTTGCTCGGTCGGGCCCTTTGTTTAAGTATTTAAATAAGTACTTGATAGCCCGAGATCTATTACACCATTCCACATTAATATGTGCATTGTATTTGAGGAGGAGGAATCTGTTGTAAGGCACAACGAAGCTATTGTCAAGCGTATTTTTGCCTTTGCTTACTTTTTCTCCATTGTTCCTCCGCCTGTAGTTTGCGTATCCATCCTCATCTATTGTCGTTTCCGCATAATAGGGCTTAGGAAAATTTTTCGAGCATTTTCTGTCAACCATGCAAGGTGCGTCTGTATTTTTTCCTCCGCAAGGCCCATGTAACATGTACTCGGTAACAGCTTTGTACGCTTCTGGGTCATGAGTCTGAGATGGAATTTCAGCGGATATGATATCGTCAATGTCTGATGGGCTCTTGCATTTGCAATCACGGGTTAGCCAAATTAACATGTGGACATGGGGCAATCCGCGTTTTTGAAATTCAATAATGTATATACCTGCAACAAAATAATTCATGGGATATTATGATCGCATTCTTTTTTAAACGAACATGAGCTCAAATAGTATTAGAATGAAGGTAGTTAAAGAAACTGTGTATGGTGTATATTTTCGTGCTAATAGTAGGTGGTCAGACGTTTACTAAAGTGTAGGGCAATTTGGTTAATGTCTCCATTATTTAGAAGTTTTGTTAATTCGTGAGTTTATTTTTTCATGATGGTTTTGCTGCTTACCAGAAACTAAGAATAAAGGGGAAAATTGTAATATGTTTAATAATTTGCAGGCCTTCTAAATTAAATACAGGCTCATGGCAGGTCTGTGAAGCAGGGTATGAAAACAAAATGTCGTCGTAACGGGGAGTTTAAAAGGTAAAAAGGTTTAATTGTGTACGTAAGGATCTAGAGGTGATACCTGCTTCTGTTGTGCCAAATATATGAGCTTTCATTATATCATTCATGAGCGAGTCAAGCTTTTGCTTGAACATTCTTGCAACAATGTCTGGCCGATCTGGTGGTCGCTGACCTTCTATATAAGACAGCATGCCTTCAATTTCTGGCCATTTAGGGTTAGATGTAAAGGTGATGAACAAATCTGGATTATCAAACTCTCGACAAAGTGCCATTGCGTCTTGGTAGTTCTGAACCATATATCGTGGGCTACCGGTATGTGAAGCTGGTAGAATGATTCTTTTTCCTATTGATGTCGCCTTCGTGTCGCTGCGCGTAACAGCGTCACACACATTATTATATAGGTCGAGGCGTAGCTCATTTTGGTGATTCCTTAGCCATTTAAGCCTTTGTTCTTCTACAGCTGTGTATGCATCGACTAAATATTGTTGAAATAAACATCCACCTCTAAGTAGGGTGGTGCCTTCATTTTCACGTTGCTGAATCATATAGCAATAGAACTCGCGCATGGTGACAAACTCTCTATTAGTTTTCCGTCGTCCATTGTTATTACAATAGGGGATTTCTTCGTGATACCCTATTTCGCCGTATGGAAATAATAAAGGGTACTGCAACGCCATATATAGTTGGTGCAGTTCTGATATCCTTTTCGGCGGGCAATTTTTTTCCTGCACACTGATATCCCTTGAAGCCGTACACTGCCCAAAGTCACTTGTTATCAATGCAGCCACCTCAGCTACGGTAGGGGTGTTATATTGCCGTGAGTGTGTCACCTTAGCAAGCAACCGTAGCTGAAATTCCGATGATCTATTGTTAGTAGACCAATCGCGTGCCATCCGAAATGCTTGAGCAACAGCACTGTATTGATTCAGCATGTTGATTAGGTTGTTGGTTATGTTTTCGTCAAGCGAGTGTCGGGTCTCGGAACATACAAAGGCAGACATACGGTTCCTCGCCTCGTGTTCTGTATCAAAAAAATATAGTTGTGCATATCGTGGATGTCCTCCTTCTGCGGGCAAAAGGGACCCAATTTTATGATATGTTTGACCGCTTATTCTAAATGTATAAGGGCCTCGCCCATGATTGACTGAATGGTCTATTCGTGCACCGAACGATGTAAAAGAGAACATGCTGTTGTAAATGCGTATTTTCTCTCTAAATTTTGATGTCGAAGTGGCTGTGTAGTCCAGCAATGTCTTCAACAACATAGGAGGGTCCTTGAGCTTGGGTAGAAGCAGTTTTCCATTTTGACAACAAAGGGAGAAAGTCGGGTTGGCGGTTTTTTTGGGTTTATTACTCCTCTCTTCATACCACATTGTTGCATTGCAATGTATGCATTTAAACGTAGGTGGTCCGTGGTTATAGTAAGACACTTGTGAACCTGCCATATAAATTAAGTACTTTTTTAGATGGCTTAATAAGTATTATAAGCTGAGCAGTGGTGTTGGTAATCGCCAATAACGGGTGGGTGTGTTTGACGAATGTAATTTAATTTTAAAGCTAATGTGGCAATTAGTGGTGATAACACAAAACAAATTACCTGAAGACATAGCCGCACGCTTTATAGTGCCCCTTTGATGAGCGGTGGGATCGCCATGTTTTATTCCTGTTTAAGAGAAAGTGGATTTTAGATGATGATAATCGGGATCGGGGGAAAGGGTACAATTTAAAGATGGAAGTAACCTGTTACTGTGGAGGGTGTCTTTTGAGGGCCTGATGGGTGGGGTGTGCCTGTTGAATTATGTTCAGCATGAGGGATGGTTATAATTCCTAAATAGACAATATATGTGCACTTTTGAACAATATATATAAACTGTTTTGCGTGACAACTTGTATCGTAAAATGCAGAATTACCAGTGATAGGTGGAGCGGGACGCTCAATAATCCTCAGACCGACAAAACTCTGAATTTGACCATGCATCTTTGTGTTGGCTGCTTCTATAATGAGGCTTTGGTGAAGGATATCGGAAAAAGATAGCAAGCTTTCGTTGGTCTTAAGTTTTCCTGCAGGAGTAATACGCAGATCAAATGTAGGGCTTGCGTTGTTGTAAGTGAATGCTGTGTGTTGGAATACGTTAACATCATTTATAAAAAGGCTGAATATCTATAATTCCTATATGCACAATATGTGTAAACTTTTTAACTTTAAAAGTTGTAGCCTAGAATATAGAATCACCAGCGTAAGGCGGAACAGGGCGGTCAATAATTTTCAGACCAACAAAACTCTGAATATGGCCATGCATCCTCGTGTTGGATGATTCTATAATGAGGTTATGGTGAAGGAAATCAGAGAACGATAGTAATCTGTCGTTGTCTTTTAGTTGTCCTACGCGATAAATGCATAGATCAAATGCAGGGTTCGTGTTAGTAGAAGCGAACAATGTGTGCTGAAATACTTTGACATGATTTACAAATACCCAGAATATGGACTCCTTTCATTTAGACTTACCGGGGTGCGTAGGGACCGCCGGGTCAATATATCGAAGGCCAACAAAACTCTGTACGTGACCATGCTTAGGCGTGCTGATGGATACTATATTGATAGAATGGTCTAGAATGTTGGAGAAGGATAGGAGCTCTTCGGTGGCTATGGGGTTCCCTGCGCGGGAAATGGTTAATTTGAAAGCAATGGTGGCTGACCAGAGCCATATTATATGCCATCAAAATATATTTTTACAATGTTTAGAAGTAACCTGATTCTAGAATGAATGGTTCAGTTAATTTGTGAACGCAATACGGTTGTGCTTTTCCTACTCCTGTTCTGGTTTCTGATGAGTAAATCGATAGTGAGCAATTAGCAAATCCTGAGTGTGTTAGACGGGTGCTAGAGCCTGATAATCACAATGAAACAACAAATGAGGAATTCATATGTATCAAATGCGAGAAAATTGATTAAACCTTTTGAGGAATGTATATCGTACCTGAAGTCATGTGTGTGTGGGAGGATCCAAATTGGTTGCCTGCCATGTGAGATATTGGGTGATACTTCTGCAAACTTAGACTTATATATAGTGAGAATTAAATATGAGTAGAGACTTCTCCTTTCCATATGGTCTTTCATTTTCCTTTTCACATTTAATAGGAGGGGAGGTTATTAATGCAAAGGGTGAAAAGGATGCCAAGGGTTGGAAAAGGGGACCATGAGGCATCATATTATCTTCCCACGTCCAGTTGTGTAAAGTAACTGTAAGCATAGAAACCACAATTAGCCAGCTGCTTTGTAAAAATATTATACATATACATTTAGGAATTATACAAATACATTTAATCACTTCAGGAATTATATATATAGATTTAGAAAATAGCCCCGAGTTAACTGAATATATAGGTTGGAGGGCATACCTTGGAAGAATAGGGCAATGTAAGCCATTGGTAGCTGGAGAAGTGGAGATTTAGCTCTTTAATAATCTGAGAGATCATGTGATCTGTCAAGTGTGGTGCCGATGTATGTGCTACACGAAACCCTAAAGGTTCAGCCCATCATAAACTGAAGTATGAGAATGCCGTGTGGTCAGGTTATGTGGGTCGTTGCCTCGACACGGCCATTTATATATTTAAGTTAACCATGTTCAAAAAAAACATGGCTAAATCTAACGCAAACAAACCAATCCTATAAAACATGCATACATGGATAAAAACCAGTTGGTTTCGATTCACATCTGATATTTACTTCGGCCTTTATTAGCTAGCTGAGCATACACAGCTATATAAGGGCCTTGAGTCGATAAAGGGATCAGAATAACCGCAAACGAACAAATGCCATATATGGTGAAATCAATATGTGTACAGTGCATGGATACACGTTCGCATTCTAAAGAGATAGGTACTTATTATTAGTAGTTGGGCAACTGAACAATGAGCGTGCGATACACAAAGGTAACCATAATGCAAAGAGATAAAAAAACAACATCACAAACATAATGGAAAAGTGTACCAATACAAACTTTATTGAAAACATTCAAAACCAGGGGGGATAATGTTATTTGTTGCAGGCGAAACACGCCAAGAACATAACGGAAAACGAAATTGTGCTTACAAACGTAAAAGCATCAAATTATAACTCTGTTTGTGGAGTCATTTATTTTAGGGGTGCATCTCCCTTTTTATTCATTTTTCTGGACCTCCTTGTCTTCACCGGTTGCTATTTTGGGGGGATGCTCGTCTTCCGAATCAGACGTTACAATAAACCTGTAGGTCAATACAATGATTAGTATAACACTGAGACCGACACTGGGAAAGCACATGCACAATTTTTGACGTGTGGCTGTAGATGTGTGTATGGGTGTGCATAACCAAATTAAGTAGTTGGTTACCTTCGACGGCTTGGACGCTCCGAATCCTTGGGTGGAGTAGGTACATCGATTTCACGCTTAACCCCCTTTGAGGTTGAATGAAGTGGAGTGCTAGATTCAGCAACGGATTCAGCAACTGCAGGTATGGTATCCTCTGTAACATCCAAAGTAGGTGGGGTTTCGGGTACCGGCTCATCCAAGTAAACCTTAATGCAATTGAAACTTTCAAACGTCCCATGCTCATAATGGGAGCCTGTCTTTATCAATACAACCTGTGTGGTGCCCAATAGATTTGCGAGTGCATTTGGTAACACGGTTGTGCAGGTTTCCTATGTTTATGCAAAAATAAGATGGGGTTAGTAACAAAGAAAAATAAGAGGCGAAAAAGCAGGCTCTTACTTCGTCTTGTTCAGCCATCAAACATGGTACTGTAGTCTGAGTCAACTGTTCAGCGGTTTCATCGAAGAAAACAATAACAGTTTCCGCAGTCGCATCGCGGACTTCGCATTGTACCCTGAACCTGGAAATGTTACATGAAGCCGAATGTAACGTTTACCATTGAATAATTAACCAGCGGGAAAGCGTTGCTCGAGTTGTTGATAGGAGGATAGTTTTAGATATTAAATACCGTGTAATTGGCTCAGGGACAAGCTTGGCGCATGATTCACACCAATAGCCACCAAACTGCCGCGTTATGCCCTTTTTCGCCTGACAAATACTGCAGGTGGTGTAATGCCACCTGTTCTTCATGCGAATATTCATGAGTTCAACTTTACACTTGAAAACGTCAGCCTGCAATTTAAGAAGTCAACTTGCTTATATTATATGTGGGTAAACAAAAGTGGATGATAACAAAAGGGGAGACGGCGTTTGTAGGTAAGCTTACGGAATTGTGTTTCCCTTTCCGGGCTAGCGCGAGGAGATAAGCAAGCGTGCCCTATTTGGGGGGCGGGTAATGGCGCCCGGTAAGTGGTTCTTCCTCATCATCACATAGCTGGACTCCGCTGAACAAAATATTTTCTTGTGTTTAGTAGCATTTTTAGATTTGTTATGCAAACAATATGTTACGTAATGAACCAACATAAACCTTATTTTGTTGATGAAATCAGTGAGGGTTGGTATTTCGGTGGCATCTAGAATCATAGTGGACGATGTGCTTGAGAGTGCCTTAGTACCTGCAGAGGTAGGCCGGCAATGGATGAGTATTTGCAATGTAATAGTACATCGAGGAATGGACTTAGAAGTGGAGAATACCGTAGTGGTTTTGTTTCACGGAAACGGAGCTCAAAATGATGCAATATTGGCCGGGTGACGGTGGCTTCTTCTGCAGGAAAGAACTCCCAAGGTTTCCCCACAATGTGACCCTTATCGTTGACCCCTGCAAACCCAATGAAGAGGTAACATCAAATTAGGGAATAATATGTATGTAGTATGTTTAGTAATCAAATAGCCAGCTGCATGTGTTAAGTACCGTTCGTTTGCAAGCTCGAATTCTAGAGCGCTGGTGCCCTGTTTAGGGGTCTGGGGTGAGCCGACATTAAGAACACATCCAACAGCATCTATGTCAAATTTGATAAGTTAGGGTCTACTATCTGTGGAGTAAACTTTTAATAGAAGTAGGTGAGGAAACTTTAAAAGGCATACCAATCAAGTATTTTCCCTCGGTAGGTTCCAAGGCGTCAAATGCAATGCACTTGAAAGGATGGCGGATGAACCCGGATAAACCTTCGATTGCTTGTCTCCTGAGAAAGGTGGATCCCTGCAACTGGATAAGGAACTTGTTGTCCTTCAGTATACGGTAAGTGTCTCTATTCGGAATCACTTCAAAATTCTTTAACAAATACACTGAGCCTCTTTGAGCCTTGGAATAAAACAATGGGCCACAGTGTTTTTGGCAGTCAACTGAACAACATTCCCCTAAACAACATGGGATACATGTCAGCATTATACATATAAAATGAGGGCCTAGAGTGACACATTTTTCAAAATAAAGACAACCCTACTCTAGCAGCTGCGTTTGTCTAATACATATTTTTTATAGGCAACAACCACAAACTGTTAGAAACAGGAAGAATTGTGAAACATGTAATAGCAGGCAATTGTATCTTAAAATAAACATTTACTTCTGATGTATATGTGCACACATATATGTATTTATAAACAAAGAAACCTACCCAAATATATGTGTATATATATATATATATATATATATATATATATATATATATATATATATATATATATATATATATATATAGACACACATATATGTAAAACATGTTTGATGTATTATATAGCGGGCAAAAAATGAAACACTACTAATGGACAGCACCAGCCTGTATAAATGTAGTATATGGTGCTTTTGAAAATTAACCAACACAAATACATGGGGACATGGAGATAACAGCCAGAGGATAACTATTCTATACATATAGATAAATATGATTATATACAAAATAATAAACAATGTAACTGGGAAAATGCACCTTCTCATCAGAAGCTATAAAATCAGTGCTGAGATATTTGCCGTAGACTGTGTGCGTATCCCATGTCCTACAGATCATGACCTTAACGACCGCGTCCTGACCTACCTGCAATTCATCAAGGTAAACATAAGTGCGCTGAACGGCCTGGGCAATGGAGTTTTCAGTAGGTAGTGCCATTTGAAGATGGGTTGTGCTTAATAATGTATAATAATGCAATATGGATTGTGCTTGATAAGGGATAATACTACTATATATGATAACAATTTACAGGCCTAGATGGAACACTATGAACAGCATCAGACCTGAAAATCATAATTGAAAAGGCATTTGAAAGGGCTTTCATAACAAATTCCCAACTTAATTTAAGGGAGTTACGAATCAAAATTTAATTCTACAAATAGAATCATATTAATTACCGGAATTAATAATGGCGGGTCAGATCTATGAGGAAGGCGAACGGACCGTCACCGGAATTGAAGGGAATGTAACCTACAATTGCATCCTTAGAGGAGGAGACCCGGCAGCCGATTGCATGTAGGTTGCGAGCCCATTTGCCGGCGTCGGCACACGTCATTGAAGGTAGGAGATGAACGTGGCGGTTATACAGTGATAGATTATGACAATTGATTTTGATTTTTAAAAAACAAACCTAAGTACAAATACCTTTAATGACTTCCGGAAGTAATATAGATGTACTTGTATATAGATAAAAAAAATTGATTAATATTATAAATAATTTGGCAATTACCGAGTGACTTTTACCACCTGTATTATAGATTTTTTTTAATATAATTGAATTACCATGGAGTTAAGTGGTGAAGATGGGTAAAAAAAAGTTAAATTCATGGAGTTAATAAACTAATTAATGGAGGTGGGAGTCAATATTTAGTTATATATATAGATTATTATTATTATTATTAATAAAATTATTATTATCATTACTAGTAAAACATTAATATCAAAACTATCATTTTTAACAAATAAAGATTTTGTACATAAAGACACACTTATTACATATCCAATACTTATATTGATATTCCATATAACTACATGTAAAATATATTAACATTATTTATATAAATACTTACCTATAACAAATTGGGTATTTTTAATATAATACTAAATATATATATAGATATTAATATAACTATATTAATCATTTTAGGTATATATATATATATATATATATATATATATATATATATATATATAAAATAAACATATATAACACATAATTTAAGATATAATATAAATATATGATTTTAAATGAAATTTAGCATAAATTATATATAACTACAATTGCATAAATAACATATATTAATAAATGAAATTATGTGATTTCCATTATATATTTTAATAGATATATAATTGATATAGGTTCGTGAATCCGAGGCCAACCCTGCATTGTTCAATATCGTCATATGTATTTTTACTACAAAATACAATATTGCGAGTTCATTTGCTCCCTTTTTAAATGCTTTTGCAATATATATTTTTGAGACTGAGAATACATGCGCTGCTTTTATAACTGTTTTACGAAATAGACACAAGTAATTGAAACTATATTCTATGGTTGGATTACTATACTGAATATTGCCCCTTAACTTGGTAACCTAAGAATTAGGAAAATGACCCCTAATTGATACGAATCCTAAAGGTAGATCTACGGGCACTGACCAGCCCCAGTCAGAGAATTTGAACTGCTTTAGTACTTCAATTTAAATGGTGATTGCGATAGCCGGTATATGGCATACTTGCAAGCATGCGGGGAATATTCTATATGCATTATGTTAATGTCGGTTACCAGGTGTTCATCATACGAATGATTTTTATACACTTGCGAGTGTAATGTTATTTATGAAAAATGAAATCTTGTGGTCTATTAAAATTATGGAAATGATTGATTACGATAAACCTATGAACTCACCAACCTTTTGGTTGACACTTTAAAGCATGTTTATTCTCAGGTATTAAGGAAATCTTTCGCTGTGCATTTGCTCATTTTAAAGATATTACTTGAAGTCATTCATGGCATATTTCAAAAGACGTTGCGTTCGAGTCGTTGAGTTCATCAAGATTGATAATAAGTCATCCATAGTTTGGATATATTATGAGATAGTATGCATGCCTGTCAACTTTCGTTGAAATGAAAGTTTGTCTTTTAAAAACGAATGCATTGTTTGTAAAATGTAACATTTAGAGGTCAAATACCTCGCAATGTAATCATATGTTATTGTATTCGTCCTTATGGATTAGGACGGGTCGTCTCATTATTATTATTAAAATATAAATATAAATACTCAACTTTGAGCGAACTTTATTATTATTATTATTATTATTATTTACTTTTAATTTAATAATTATAATTATAATTATTATATTATTAATATTCAAATATGGATTTTTTTACAAAATTAATTACGTTACATATGTATGCAAAAATACATCTCTCTATATATTTGTAAAAACAACGACAATCTTCTTAGTCAAACGGGTCATTAAAATAAATGAGTTTAGCATTTACATTCACTTAATACCTAAAACATGTCATTAAATTGTTTCGTTTAAACAAACCCGTGATTTTACGGGTCATTTCACGGGTCATTTCACTAGTTATATAATTATATATGTAAGTGCGCAGGGCTGGAGATAACACGATGAAATTCTCACTACAATATAATTATATAATGTACGTAAAACCGGAAGAGGATTGAATCAAGAGCTTTCTCTTATACGACCCGGAGATACACGATGAAATTCTCACTATAATACACTTATGCATTTGATTAATATGTTTTCAACCATTATTAAGGTCCTTGAATTTGTTAAAGAAGAAGGAAATAACGGTTCTACCCAAAATCAAGCGCTTGGTCTTTTAAAGTATTTAAAGTCATTTGATTTTGTCTTTAATTTGCATCTAATGTTGCGCATTTTAGGTTGACAAATGTATTATTGAAATCTCTTCAACGAAAAGATCAAGGCATTTTGGAAGCAGTTCATTTAGTGGAGAAAACCAAAGAAAAATTACAAGAGTTAAGAATACATGGGTTTGAACTTGTCTTAAAGAAAGCGTCGTCTTTTTTGTGAGGAACATGGTATCCGAATTTTGAAAATGGATGAAGATTGTATTAATTCAAGGAGACAAAGGGAGAAAATCACTAGTCAACATTATTATGAGATAGAGTGTTTTAACACCGTTTTGAATATGCAAATTCAAGAGTTTGGTGATCGTTTTAGTGAAGCTAGTACCGAGTTACTTTTTTGTATGTCGGCGTTGAATCCACGTGATTCGTTCTCGATGTTTGATTCAAAGAAACTAAAAAGGTTGTGTGAGTTATATCCAAAAGATTTTAGTAGTACATATATGATTGAATGTAACACCCTGATTTTTTTTTAAATCACAGCGGAAGACTTATTTTACATAAATACCCTTAGTTAATTACAAACCCGATTATTACAAATCATCTAGTTAATTACTTAATTACAAACCACAGGTGTTACGTTAAACAACTAGTTACGTAATTACAAAAGCTAAGACATCAGAGTTCGTCTTGTCAAACATATCGTCAGCCCTACTCCCGTCCCTACCAGCACTAAGATCCAAAACCTGCAAGGGAGGAGGTGAGGGGTTAGCATAAGGCTAAGTGAATGGAACTATCAAAAGGTCTAGCATACAGTACCAACTCGTGCCCCTACAGCAATAACTATATGCAACCACATACAATAAACAACAACTGGCAACTAGCAACTTTGCTCCAACTAGAGAACTGGCGGCTTGTACGGGCACACGACCCTAGCTGATCAGGCTAGAATCTATCGATAGTCCTTACTACTGAATTCCCAGTATAGTCATCCACACGCAGGTGATGCGTCATTCAGCACTATACTCAACAAACAGTAGCCAACTGGACCCAACCACAACTAGGTTGACCTCTCTGAGCTGAACCTAACTGATCAAGGTTCCAACAACAACAACAACAACTTGTGCACATACTACTACTACTACTACTACTACTACTACTACTACTACTACTACCACCACCACCACCACTACCACCACCACCACCACCACCACCACCACCACCACCACCACTACCACTACTACTACTACTACTACTACTACTAAAAGCATGGAAACCTTAACTGCGATCAACTGTACAACATAACTACTAAGCATGGAAACTAACAACAATATAAAATAGTAGCACAACTTGCTACTCTATACCACACCAAGAGATAATCCCACTCACCGACTACCAGCAACTAGCTCAGATAATATATTACTGAGCTTCTTCCTTATCCTTATTACCTGAACATAAGGCAAATCAAGTTAGTTTCTGTCCATGAGCACAAAATAACACATTACAGCAAATTAGTAACAAAAGCGTCACTAAAAGTACGCTTAACACTTATGCATTTTTAGAATTTACATCCTGAAAATCATAAAATACGCGGACAGCATAACAGTTACAAATCAACACTTAGTCAGAATTCCAACTGCCAAAGACCATCGGTCGATCATCAGAGATGGTTGGCCGATCGTCACTACACCATCGGTCGATGGACTACTCTATTGGTCGATCGTTAAAAATGCAGCCGATAGTCGAAGGACTCACACCATCGGTCGATGGTCTAGTCCATCGGTCGATCGCTAGACACCATCGATCGATGGTCTTCGACCATCGGCCAAGGGTAGTTCATCAGCAGCAGCTGAAAAGTGACGGGTTTCACCTCAAACTCACCAATTCTCGATCTAGAGCTCGTTTTTAACCTCAAAACTGACCAAATCAAAGACTCTATACATGTACAAACATAAACCCACAAGATTTTGACTCAAACAACACCAAATCTAACCATTTTGACCCAATTTACACTTTTATTAAAACTAACACAAAATACTTAATTTCTCAAAGGTTGGATCACGAAATGTTATAATTCTTACCTTAAACGAATCAGTGAATCACAGATAACACAAAGATATAAACGATTTGAGCTCTAGAACAAGGATTAAAGATCTAGGGTTTGGTAGTAGATGAAGATGAGAATATGTGTGTGTGTGTGTGTGTGTGTATGTGTGTGTGTGAATATTCTGGAAACAAGAGCAAGAAAGGCAGGCATAAGTCTTTTATTTGGGATTAAATCCTATAATGTGCAACACACGGGTATCTATCAGTTATCTGAAATCTTTCGTACTTCATTTGGCTACCTTAACGGAGTCCAAATTAAATAAACGTACCTGTTCTGTAACCCTTGTCACAAACTGGTCTGAACTAAACAACCAAATAATTATAAACATATAATTATTATAATAACATACAAACACACCCAAGGTTAAAAAGGTTATTTTAACTAGGCCCGGTAACAGGATATTACAAATCTACCCCCTTAACGAGATTCAATCCTCGAAATCGGGTCAACAACGGTCAACAAAACCATAAACTCAACTAAGTCTTTCACAATAATCAACCCAAATAAGAAAATCATCCTTCCAATACCCATCGTCTTTCTTCAAAAAAGTGCACGCATATAGAATTTCTAACTTTTACTCACGTCCGATACAATACAAATTACCACTGTATCCACTGGTCAACAGCTTAAATCCACAAATCTTCACTGTCAATCCAATTATCCAAGTCAAATTTCACGTTTCTAAGTCATTCTGTATCGAATTTTCATAGTCTGTCATCGAATTCAACTTCTAACATAGTCAACATTTCACAATTATTCCAAGCTCAGGCTATAGAATTAGTTATCAGTGTAAGTCATGTGTCTATGTACACAAAATCGTCCATAATTCAAGACAATATTCCAGGTTATTCGTCTTTTGTCCAATTATATCACAATCCAATACAGCACAAGCCACCTAATTTTTTTTTCCTTCAGCTTCCCAGAAATTTTATATGACTCACCATAATACACTTCTGTTGGCCAGACACAAGTATATTATCCTGAATCAAACCTTCATTCTGAGTCGCTCAAAACGGAAAAATACTACTTGTTCCATCCACTAACTTAAGTCCAACGAGTCTCCTCAAACGCCTCGGCAAATAAATAAGCTACTTAATAATTAATCAATCACACCATATGTCCAATCATAGTTATTTAAACATTGTCCATTAAATATTCAAATATAATCTACCAACATTACCACACATCCAACAAGCATAGGAAAATATTTGGTCAATAAAGTCCACTACTGACATATCACTCCTACTCGCATCACAATCTAATAACTTTCTGTCGTCAAAAGTCAACTGCATAAAGATACCCAACACATCTCTATCCAAGTCACGGTCCTCAATCCCAAAAAATCAACCTAAGGTTCACCCTTACCCCAAAAGGCAAACAAGGGTCGCAACCAAACATACAACAACATAACCCAACAAAATAAATCTTACGCTACAATTAAGATCTACCAATCTACACACACACACATATATATATATATACACAATCATATACATATATACAACTAAACAATACGAGGATTCTAAAGCATACCTGTATTCACATCATATTCAACATCTGCTTCAGCAACCATCTGATAAGCTCTTGCTGTTGTCGTAGGTGGATTCTTTCTTTTCTGCCCTACTGGAGAACCAGAAGATCCACCTACCTATCCCGATTGCGCTCCTGGCCCCGCCCCAGAACCTGATCCTCTCACATACAGACACTGAGCTGACCTATGCCCCACTTGATGAAATCTCCAACATACATCCTCTTGGAACGAACATATTCGAATCTCGTGTCCCACAATACCACATCTCAAACATCTTTTGGTTAAATCCAAACAAGGACCACTATGAGATGATCTACAACTATAACACCAAGAATTCTGACTTGATACTGACCCACTCTGTTGTGACCCACTTTTCTGTTTCAACTTAACAGACTTCTTTGACCTAGAGTTCGACTGACTCATCACCTGATCTTGTTGTAGCATCACATAGCCTTCCATTCTATTTCTTGCCGCTCTGACACCATCTTCTACCATCTTAGCCATAACAAACGCTTGAGATAACATCGTTGGCATCCTAACCATTGTTCTGTACTCTGGTAAAATTATATTAACAAAATGCTGAATTTTGGACTGTTCATCTGGAACCCACTGCTGCACGAACCTTGATTTATCCTTATACTACTCAAGTACCTCATCTATAGTCATCTGAGGTGTCATTTTCATTGCCAGAAATTCCGTCTTAATTCGATTTAGGTCATAGGACGAACAATACTGCTCACAAACTTTACTATAAAATTGTTCCCAAGTAATCATCCTCACTTGCTCTTTCGGTATACTGGAAATAACAGTATCCCACCAAATCATTGCCCTATTTTTCAGCATACGACTTGCATAAATAACCTGTAATTCCGGTTCGCACTAACAGGCCTCAAAAACCTTTTCCATCTCTTTTAACCAGTTAAGGGTTACCGTTGGGTTAGAACTTCCTGAGTACTCTGGCGGATTACAATTCCAAAACTGTTTGAAAGTACATTTCTTCGATTGTTGAAACGTCGGCATCTGATACGGGCCCCACATCTGATTTGTGAACTGTTGATTAAACTGAGGTGGCACTTGATACTGTTGAGGAAATTGACACTGAGGTGGTAACCATCGCTGTTGTTGGAAAGCACTTTCAGTTTGCTGATAAATATTTGACTGCACCGGATACCCACTAAATATCTGATTTGGTACACTACCACTTAGATTCACTATTATCTGGCATTGTTCTAATTCCCTTATTCGGTCATGTGCTTCCTTTAACTTACTTTCCAAATCTAGAGTTTGCCATGCGGATCCTCTTCTGACACATACCCGTCTTCATCTGGGGCTCTGAATGTTCCGGGGGCTGACGAACCAGTTGCGTTTCTTGTATTATCTGCCATATCTGCACTATCACAACAACTCACACAACTCTTAGTGGAAAATAGGTTAGTACCTATCAACTTACGCATGTAATCCCTACATTCACTTAAACCGTTCCCTCAGATATGTTTGACACAACACAAGGTTTGGGTACATGACATTCAATACAATGTATATGCGGCCAAACCTATGCTCTGTAACCACATTTGTAACACCCTGATTTTTTTTAAATCACAGTGGAAGACTTATTTTACGCAAATACCCTTAGTTAATTACAAACATGATTATTACAAATCATCTAGTTAATTACTTAATTACAAACCACATGTGTTACGTTAAACAACTAGTTACGTAATTACAAAAGCTAAGACATCAGAGTTCGTCTTGTCAAACATATCTGCAGCCCAACTCCCGTCCCTACCAGCACTAAGATCCAAAACCTGCAAGGGAGGAGGTGAGGGGTTAGCACAAGGCTAAGTGAATGGAACTATCAAAAGGTCTAGCATACAGTACCAACTCATGCTCCTACAGCAACAACTTTATGCAACCACATACAACAAACAACAACTGGCAACTAGCAACTAGCAACTTTGCTCTAACTAGATGACCTGCGGCTTGTACGGGTACACGAACCTAGCTGATCAGGCTAGAATCTACCGATAGTCCTTACTACTGAATCCCCAATATAGTCATCCACACGCAGGTGATGTGTCATTCAGCACTATACTCAACAAACAGTAGCCAACTGGACCCAACCACAACTAGGTTGACCTCTCTGAGCTGAACCTAACAGATCAAGGTTCCAACAACAAAAACTTGTGCACATACAACCAGTCAACTACTACTACTACTACTATAGGTAACTAATACTACTAAAAGCATGGCAACCTTAACTGCGATCAACTATACAACATAACTACTAAGCATGGTAACTAACAACAATATAAACATAGTAGCACAACTTGCTACTCTATACCACACCAAGAGATAATCCCACTCACCGAATACCAGCAACTAGCTCAGTTAATCTATTACTGAGCTTCTTCCTTATCCTTATTACCTGACCATAAGGAAAATCAAGTTAGTTTCTGTCCGTTAGCACAAAACAACATATTACAGCAAATTAGTAACAAAAGCGTCACTAAAAGTACACTTAATACTTATGCATTTTCAGAATTTATATCCTGAAAATCATAAAATACGCGGACAGCATAACAGTTACAAATCAACACTTAGTCAGAATTCCAACTGCCAAAGACCATCGGTCGATCGTCAGAGACGGTCGGCCGATCGTCACTACACCATCGGTCGATGAACTACTCTATCGGTCGATCGTTACACCATCGGTCGATGGTCTAGTCCATCGGTCGATCACCAGACACCATCGGTCGATGGTCTTCGACCATCGGGCGAGGGTAGTTCATCAGCAGCAGCAGCTGAAAAGTGACGGGTTTCACCCCAAACTCACCAATTCTCGATCTAGAGCTCTTTTTTAACCTCAAAACTGACTAAATCAAAGACTCTATACATGTACAAACATAAACCCACAAGATTTTGACTCAAACAACACCAAATCTAACCATTTTGACCCAATCTACACTTTTATTAAAACTAACACAAAATTCTTAATTTCTCAAAGACTGGATCACGAAATGTTATAATTCTTACCTTAAACGAATCAGTGAATAACAGAGAACACAAAGATATAAACGATTTGAGCTCTAGAACAAGGATTAAAGATCTAGAGTTTGGTAGTAGATGAAGATGAGAGTATGTCTCTGTGTGTGTGTGTGTGAATATTCTGGAAACAAGTGCAAGAAAGGCAGGCATAAGTCTTTTATTTGGGATTAAATCCCATATTGTGCAACACACGTGTATCTATCAGTTATCTGAAATCTTTCGTACTTCATTTGGCTACCCTAACGGAGTCCAAATTATATAAACGAACCTGTTTTGTGACCCTTGTCACAAACTGGTCTGAACTAAACAACCAAATAATTATAAACATATAATTATTATAATAACATACAAACACACCCAATGTTAAAAGGATCATTTCAACTAGGCCCGGTAACAGGATGTTACATTGAACTTGGGGATGAACTTGGAATATACCATCATAGTGTCCGAAAAGATAAAAATTTAAGGACTTGAATGGTATTGCCAACCTTGCTAGAGTGATGGTGGAAACAAGGAAAAATGTATCTTATCCTTTGGTTTATCGGTTATTAAAGCTAGTATTGGTGTTACCCGTTGCGACCGTAACAATTGAGCGATGTTTTTCGGCAATGAAAATTGTAAAGTTGAACCTACGTAATCGTATTGGAGAGGAGTTTCTCAATGCTTGTGCAATTTGTGTGGTCGAAAGAGAAGCTCTAGCCGAAGTTAAAGATGAAGATGTAATGGAGCGTTTCCATCATATGCGTTTACATAGAGGAAAATACTAGTTTGAGGTACATTTCGTGCCGTTTTTTGTTACATTTGGTGAATTTTTTTTTTTATAGCTTTTGTTGACATTTTTTCGTCCCCGGTGACTTAGAATCCTGGTTCCGCCACTGTATAGAGTATATTAGAAGTATTAGACCAGCATGTTAGGAATCATTGACGGGGTCCACACTATGCGGAGTACTTATCGCCCAATCATATCCTTTAACAATTGTTAGGGAAAACCTATTCAACTCAAATTAGGTCACATATTTCGAGAGAAGTAAAATCGTGGATGAAAATCGAACACGGGTCACGTTCTTTGATTCTCACTTGAATTTGGGACACGTGTTTTAAGATCGAATACCACTCAGCTAACTGCTCGGTGATCTTTTTTGATTTTTATTATTGACTCATAATTTCCGAACTGATACATATGTATTAGAGATATAGCTAGATATTATGTTATTATATCAAACCATAGGTTCATCATAGTTGATAAACGAGTTATTTTAGATACTCAAGCACGCATATTGGGATCATTAATTAACCGTACAAAGATCAAAAAATCCCCTAACTGACACATATTACTTATTTAAATTTAATGTCACTACTACACAAAAAAGGCAAAGAAACCGGTTTTAAGACCTTTAGAAACCGGTTTTAAAACCGGTTCCTATTGGTAGGGGTTTATAAGGTTGAGACAGGTTTTAAAACCGGTTTCGTAGATAGACTTTAGAGACCGGTTTTTTCATAAAAACCGGTTCCTTTTCCTTAGCATAGAGACCGGTTTTATTATAGAAACAGGTTTCTTTTCCTTAGTATAGAGACCCATTATTAGTTAAAAACCGGTTTCTATTCTATATTTAAAAAAAAAAAAAAATCAGGTTTAATCAAAACCAAATGTATCATCTAAACCAAAAGACAGGTTTGTGCATCTATATAATCGAAACCAAATGTATCATCTAAACCAAACCACAATGTACTAGCGATTAAACATAAAACCATACTAAACTGCAGTTTTAATAAACTTATATTACCAACAATTTCTTGCCGTAGAAAATTGTTTTCAATCAAATCAATACACACTAAGTTGAATTTAATAAGTTTATATACAACACTAACAAATAAACAACTACAACTATTCAAATTCCTATTGTAAACTGATATCTGATTATAACGAAGTATTACTACTCAAAAACCGCTTGAAAGAGCTATGCACTTGGAGATAGAGCTTTCTTTATTCCCACCATCATTCGCCAACAAAGTTTAGTCAATGAATGGTGCGAAGAAATCTTAATCGTGCGAAGAAATCGATGAATGGCCACCACCGCTAGTGTATCTGGCGGTCGACGGTGGTAGTTGAAGATGAAGAAGTTTGATTTTTGGTAGTGGATTTTAATTTTTGGGGAAGATATGTAATGGATTTGATTTTTTCAGTTGACGCGCGAGATATATCAAATTTTTGTTTTTGAAGACCGGTTTAAAATAAAAAAACGTTTCTAAACCATAAAACCGGTTTTAAATAAAAATGGGTTTCTAAAGTCACATATAGAGACCGGTTTTTTATAAAAAACCGGTTCCCAATTCCCGCGGAAACCTGTTTTTTCAACCTTTTTTAAAAACCGGTTTCTATTAGCTGTTTATTTTCCTATTTATGTAGTAGTGTGTGTAAGATCCAATAATACAAATTGTTGGCCAAAATATCATTTTTATTTACGAAGACCTCAAAAAGAAGTGTCACAATTTGTCAAAAGAAAAAGTGTCACAAACACCTCAACGGTCTACAACAGCACGACACTAAAGCCTTAATAATGTACAACAACACTATCAAATGTAACGATGAAGCTGCAAACCATATTCATTTGACAGTCATTAATCATCAATTTTGATATTATAATTTCTTCCAAAATATAGAACGTTCTATAGTCTCTTTACATAACTGAACATGAATGATGCAAGAAAAATTTATGAAAAACTTGAACAATTATTAATATAAATGTGTTGTTCTTCAAGCACCGATCGACATAAAAAAAACTTCTTGAATTGAATCACTTCTAAAAATTGTCTACTTCAAAAAACGTGGTACCATGACTTAAAACATGCCCATAACTTGATATGGGTTCATTCATAGGGCCGGACGTATTTCATGGGTACGTCCTCCCACTGAACCCACTAACCAACGACCAGAAGCCCTTGAGCACATGTACATATACGCCGCCAACCAAAAGAGCCAAGGGAAACCGACAAAGAGTATGGCAGCGACTGCAAACCACGGGTGAGTAGCGTGAGGGTCAAAAAAGTAAAGAACAAGAAAAACGCCACCAATTACTGCGGATATACAAAAGAATGAAGAGATCAAGCGCACTCTTATGTCTTTTTCTTGCTTTCCATCTCCCATTGTTTTACTCTAATTCTTGTAGTATTTGTTTTGTTTACTTTTGCTTGTTTATTTATTTTTCTATATCATTACGAATTTCTCTCTTTTTTGTCGTGTTTTTCGTTTCGTGACATCCCTTTCTTCTCTTTTTAGTAACAAAATGAATCTGAAGTAGGACCAAACTGAGTTAGCAAGGAATTGTTTGTTGTTTGTTATAGATTGACACATTTGTCACGCACCTTATATGTCGAATGATTGTAGGGTGTAAAAATGCAAGGAAATTTTCAATCATTGACTATATTTCTTGAGAAAATATGGAAATTGTCATAATGAATAGGTCATATAATATTCAAGGTTTTTAGCAACTTATTGTATAGGTTTTAAGGAAAGCACGTATAAATTTTATTTTTTAGATTCTAGACATGTGTTCATACATTGTCAGCTTTTGGTGGTTTTGTTTGTGAAATATGCAAGTGTTGGATACATTTAGGATTTTTAAAAGAATTAACATACTTTTGAAATTCAAATTACTACGTAGGTATTTACCAAAAAATGGGCAAAGGTGTTTCGAGTCAGCCAAAACAGTCCCTTACAAAAGTTACCTTCTTTTTTTTTTTTTTTTTTTATTTATTTATTAACAGTCAATAAGTTTTGTTTATCAAACGTGATCGTCTACGAGCATTTTGGAGGTGTGAAGCTAAAAAAATTGCTAAACAGAAAGCTCTTCCATATAGAGAAAGATGCATGCCCGTTTTAACAATTTAGAAGGCGTGTGTGAAGATTAAAATTTACCCTTCAAGGCGTTAAAATTTTTAGTTGCGCAAAACTATTTTAGTATTGTCGTAGTTTTTTGTTCGATCATTGAAAAGATAATATATAGGTCTTTTAAAATTTTGGGCCCTTTCAAAATCATGGACCCTGTGCAATTGTCTCATGCATTAACATACCCTCTAAGACACCTCTTGATATTGCTTGTTTTGTACACGTTTTACACCTTGTTTCTCGTTAATATATGTCTGTTTGTGTTAGGTATTTGACTAAATTCCATGAACGTTCGATGCTTAATTAGTTTGGAATTGAATTCAGGTACTATTGTATAAAAGTTGGTGTTTTTATCCTCATACGGATAGTTCGTGCGTTGGAACTTTTTTTTCAGAAGCTGGTGTGGATTTCAAAGTGTTAAAAGTGTTCAGAATTTCATGCCGAGCCCAATGGACGTGGAGCATCTTCAAAACTTTGTTTCAGAATCAGCTGTTTTGGGAAGAAAGCATGTGAAGATGCGGCATGTGAAGATGCGGCATGTGAGGAAAGCATGGAAAAAGACAGATGTGGCGCATCTATCCCAAGATGCGGCAAATCTAGTGGCAGTTTTTGCTTATCGGTTTTTTTATATTATTATTTTGATGAGAGACTAACAAACTCTGAAGCTAGCCGTTTTGGGATCACAAGAGGCGATTTTTGAAGAAATTCCACGATCATCCAATCCACTAATCATTCCGGAAATACACTTTGATCACATAAACATTTAAGATTCATCGCTTGATTTGGTTGATTTTTTGCTAATCACAATGAATAGTTGTATCAATTTGATTATGATTTTGTCTTTATGATTGGTGATTAAAACCCTTGTGTTTGTGAATACTAATAACCAAGGGGTCTGATCTTATTTGTTAGTGATTAATTATTCTTCGTACGATTTTGAAAAGCTTGAATAAAGAACAATTCCTATTAAGCATAATTTTTTTCAATTCAATTACTCGTGTATTTGTTTAATCGAATGATAGTTCGTTAATTTAATGCATTTATCTACAATTGGTTTGTCTTGAACGATTGTTACTTGACCTGACCAAGGGAGTAAATTGAATTCAAACGTTTAGGTGCGCAATAAAAGTTGATACGATTGGGTTTCAATGAAAGTAGGGTCACATTTCGAGTCTTTGAATGAGTTGAACTATATGGTTACGCACAACGAGGTCCTAGGTGACAAGGAAACTAGCATCGTGTAATCGTGTTTGAGTGTTTACTCTGGAGAAATCCTGGTAATCCGACCAAGAAATTCATGTACGTAGCCAATTAATCCAGTCTTATTTACAAACATGCAACACCGAAGGTAAAAGGTTTAGATGAACATGTGTATTCAATTTAAAAACTATTTTTAATTGCTTTGTTTACTTTTGTTAATTGAAAAACTCCAAAAATATTGTTTATTTTTGTAAGTTTCATCACTACTGATTTGTCGATTGTTAAACGGAAACCCCCTAATTTGTTACTTGTCGTACTTTATTTTTATAATAATTTAATAATTTATTAGTTTAAATCTTAAGTTGCAATTTTAATTGTTGATGTGTCAAGACGTAACTTTTAAAATGTAGACAATATGCTCAATAATTAACACATAATACAGGCAACTAAACCCGATCATGCAGTAACTAGCAAGTAAATTGACCAGTTCGAACCACAGGGAGAAGTTTGTTTTAAGGACTTTTTAACGATTAATTATTCTAAAGGGGGATTTGTGTTTGAAGTTGTATTTTTGTTTAACGAAACAGTAAATAAATATAATGAATAACAAGAATGAGAATGTGGTGTTTACTTCTATGCTTGATAAATGACAGGGATTGTTCTTTTATAATTAAAACCGTTATGTAATAGTTACAATAGAGCAGTTTATATCAATTTTACAATATCTATAAACTTAAGAACTATGTTTAATCAACAGGATTCTTTCTTGGTTAAATTCACATAAAACCTAGTTTACTAAGAGCACTCTAAGTAAACTGCATGATTGTAAAACCTAAATATCATCCAATTACCATCCTATACTCACATATGGATGACTAGATCACTAGGTGCTGAAGTACGAGTTATAGCCTTTGATCAAGTCACAACTCGTATAATTGAACTAGGATATAAAGATGATTACAACAATGGATTTCTCGAAAGAACAAGGTGATTTAGATTGATTTAACTAATTAGACCTAACCCGGTTAAACTCACGTAAAACCTAAACTACAACAGTTACTTGAGGTAATTTCATGACTATGTTGTTTTGGAACTCCTTCAATTATCGGATTAAACACATAACGAAATCACTTAAGCTTATGTATCTTACCGTCTAGATTACTAGTTGTATTGAAGCATAAATTGTTCACCGAGTTAACTCACATTAATTGGTTTACAATTTATGTAATTGAAGTGATGAACTAAACAATCATAACTATGGTTCTTGTAGTTGGACTAGATGATTTAATCAATCAAACATATATATAACTAGCATAACATCAAAGTATAGAACAATCCCAAGCCATAAATCTTACATTGAGGCAAACACACAAGGCTTTTAGCCAAACATAATCATAATAGAACTAATGGAACAGTTAATACAAGTTGAATTCATGTTTAAAAGATATAGAACGATAATACCGATTGCGATGAATAATCCTAGCTTAATATTGATGTTGAAAGAATGGAGATTGACTTGTAGCCTTCCTTGAGCCTTGAAAAACGTATTGAAACTGAGGGAGAATGTAATAGTGAAGGTGTGTGAAAGAATGAATCAAAGGCTCTCTTAAATAGGCTCAAAAGTTAGGTAAACTGGCTAGAAATTGATCAGATGCGCCGCATCTCCATAGGATGCGCCGCATTCCATTAAAGTTTGTCGATTCCAGCTAGATTTGGTACTCAGAACTGTCGGCAGGAAAGGGATGCGCTGCATCTCACACCAGATGCGCCGCATCTGGTCTTCTAAATGCTTCTCATGGCTTTAAAACGTCGTATCTGAAACCTTCAGCAAAAACACGCATACAGATGCGCCTCATCCCTTTTGGGATGCGCCTCATCTGAGTCTGGAAGTGTATTTCTGGGCTTTTTTCGTTATCGGACTTCATTTTAAGCATCGTTTTCGCTGTTGGTCTTCATTTATTCAATCACAATGGACTTTTACAAATATACATGAATTATAATACATACGTACAACAATTACATACAAATTGATATTAAATTGGATCGGAATACAGACAATAAACATGTATGATTTTGGCGTTATCAAAATCTCCACACTTAAACCTTGCTTGTCCTCAAGCAAGACTTACAAGAAATCGAAATTTACTATAGTGAACACACGCATTTAATTGAGAACACAAAAATGGGAATCACACTAACACTTTTTATTTATTTCACAATGTAACACACGCACGCATTTTGAGTATACACACACCTTTGGAGTTCACACGCTAATTGAAATCACACCAAAGTCGAAAGGTGGGTTTTAAAGTCCCACATTTCTTGAAAATTTGGATCCTTAAGGAAATTAGGACCTTTGCGAAAAACCTTTGATATTTTGAAAAGTATTCATGTTAGTTTTTTACACTAATCAAGTTTTTCGGTTTTAACCTCAAAGTCCGGTTGAGGGTAACTGAAAACCGAAGCCTCAGTCGGCGCTTAGCAAGCTACTCGCCCCCATGATTGAAGTATCATGGAACTTGAAACCGGATGTCCTAAAAATGGTTTTACATAATATAGTTCATAAAATAGTATAAGTTTTAGAAGAAACTATATCATGTCCAAATATCATCGGTGAACCATGAGTTTGCACACCTCAATTTGTTATGGCATATGTATGTTGACCGCAGTCAACATAGATGTGGTTGATCTTTATGGAAATCATCCATCTGGGATTAGATTCATTAGTCTTAAAAGCTAATTTGCACTGTGCCCCCCATTGTACGAGACAGATCCATCTCATGGTTAGGATAAGTCTGACCACCAAAAACCCAGTTTGATGCTGAGGTGAGGTGGATTTCCAGCCGATTATAGGGATGACTTTTCAAGATTTTTCATCAACCTACAGCTGTTCTGGACTACATCTTCTAACATAGGTTAGCAAGTGTGTCATTGGAAGACTTGACTTCCTTCACAATCATTACATAGATGAGCATTGGATTAGATTGTTAGAACAACAAAGTACTTGATGATTCTTTTCATTAAGAATGTGGTGTAGCATGATGATTATCTCTTTTTATATGACTACTAATTTTATGATTTTTAACAAAATAAACTCAATCATTTGGTTGTTTCTTAATTTATTTTGTGATAATAATTTCGGTGTATACACCTAGTTTTAAAATCTACAAATTTTAAACAAAATTTGAATTTATGAAGATAAAAGTTCAAAAATTTTCACCATTTTAAACCTTTTTAACCAAAATCAAAACCCGAAAGAATTTATAACTTCCTCCCCACACTTGAGTTCATGTATCGCCCTCGTTACATGAAATCAGAAAAATTAAATTCAAGAGGGTTAAATAGTGTATAAGAGAGTTATTACTTTCTAGGTTTAAAACTGGAGTGTACGGGATGATGACGCTGAACTGAATGCCAGCATAAGAACATCATCCACTTCTTGCAACCACAAAGTAATCATCAATCAAGTATGTGCTGAACTTATTGCCAGTCTTTGTAAAAATGCAGCATATAGCACAATGCTCACCTGTATCAATCCAAACCAAGCAAACATTTCATAAAAACCATAGGGTTGTATTCCGTGTACCGAAAACACCCCACTTATAAAAACCTAAGGAAGTCAAATTAAGCAAATTACATCACAATTCAAATTACCATAATCCTAAACAAACCAAACGAAATAAATTGTTTTCAAACATAACCAACATTGTTCAAATCATCAAAGAAGCAAACCATCATCCACGAAAGTCATCAATATAAATCTGCGAACACAAATCAAGGGTTAGAAAAATCCCCAAAATGAGCTGCTTGGTCCAGCTCCACCTTCGTTTTGGTTTGCTGAGTCGTTGTCCTGAAATACTGAAGGGTTGTACCCTTGATAGGTCTCTTGAGTAGGGGTGATAACAGTATATTCATTAGGAGGGTTAGGGGGTATGCAGGAGGATAAGGAGGCGGATATGGAGCACCCATTCGAACCCATGGGTCGTATGCAGGCCAAGGAGAGGGAGAGTAGTTAGCGGGATCTGCAGCATATGCCACGGTCTGATCATGTATCCAGTTAAGCTGAGCTTGCTGCCCGGCTTGAGTGTACCAAGTCCTATCATTCCCCTCGTCAATGTGCCCCCTTAAATCTTGAAAAACTGTATCATAATGGTCGATTGTTCTCTGAGTTTCCCGAGTTTTATGAAGTCGTAATTCTGAAAATTGGGTGTTCATGTATGATTCCCAGTTACCCGGTGGACCCGAACCACTTGCATCTGTACCAACTTCATGGTGCCCTTGTTCCTCCATAGGAACATCACCTCCTTCCTTCGGCTGAGCAGCAGGCTGTCTATCCACATATATTCTTAACAACTTATCTGAACCCCTTTGCAAGATATTTGCCCCAATATAAAACTAGGTGTCAAATTCTACCATTGCTCTCTTCTCAAAACCATGCAAGTCAATGTTTAAAATTTTGTAATTAAGGTAACAAAATGCCCCCCGCGGTTTGGGCTAATCTTCTTTTGACCTTTTTCACCCAACAATAAAGTAAGAATCATTCTAGGAATATGAACATGGGCTTTGTTCTAAATTCGATCCACATACCAAATATCCAGATTTGTGACTTTTTCGCTACTATCTTTTCTGAAATTAATATGTAGTGACCCGAACTTTTCCATGTTTATATATATTAAATAAAATTGATATTTATATGATTAAGTGTTTCCAACATGTTAAGCAATCAAACATGTTAAGACGTGATTAATTGAAATAGGTTTCATATAGACAATTGACCACCCAAGTTGACCGGTGATTCACAAACGTTAAAACTTGTAACCTAAGGGTTTCAAAACAACACTTACATGTAGCGACTAACGATGACTTAACGACTCAGTTAAAATGTATATACATGTAGTGTTTTAATATGTATTCATACACTTTTGAAAGACTTCAAGACACTTATCAAAATACTTCTACTTAACAAAAATGCTTACAATTACATCCTCGTTCAGTTTCATCAACAATTCTACTTGTATGCACTCGTATTCGTACTCGTACAATACACAGCTTTTAGATGTATGTACTATTGGTATATACACTCCAATGATCAGCTCTTAGCAGCCCATATGAGTCACCTAACACATGTGGGAACCATCATTTGGAAACTAGCATTAAATATCTCATAAAATTACAAAAATATTAGTAATCATTCATGACTTATTTACATGTAAACAAAATTACACATCCTTTATATCTATTTCATATACCAATGACCAAAAACACCTACAAACACTTTCATTCTTCAATTTTCTTCATCTAATTGATCTCTCTCAAGTTCTATCTTCAAGTTCTAAGTGTTCTTCATAAATTCTATAAGTTCTAGTTTCATAAAATCAAGAATACTTCCAAGTTTGCTAGCTTACTTCCAATCTTGTAAAGTGATCATCCAACCTCAATAAATCTTTCTTATTTACAGTAAGATATCTTTCTAATACAAGATAATATTCATATTCAAACTTTGATTCAATTTCTATAACTATAACAATCTTATTTCGAGTGGAAATCTTACTTGAACTTGTTTTCGTGTCATGATTCTGCTTCAAGAACTTTCAAGCCATCCAAGGATCCTTTGAAGCTAGATCTATTTTTCTCATTTCCAGTAGGTTTATCCACAAAACCCGAGGTAGTAATGATGTTCATAACATCATTCGATTCATATATATAAAACTACCTTATTCGAAGGTTTAAACTTGAAATCACTAGAACATAGTTTAGTTAATTCTAAACTTGTTCGCAAACAAAAGTTAATCCTTCTAACTTGACTTTTAAAATCAACTAAACACATATTCTATATCTGTATGATATGCTAACTTAATGATTTAAAACCTGGAAACACGAAAAATACCGTAAAACCGGACATACGCCGTCGTAGTAACACCGCGGGCTGTTTTGGGTTTGATAATTAAAAACTATGATAAACTTTGATTTAAAAGTTGTTCTTCTGAGAAAATGATTTTTCTTATGAACATGAAACTATATCCAAAAATCATGGTTAAACTCAAAGTGGAAGTATGTTTTTCAAAATGGTCATCAAGACGTCGTTCTTTCGACTGAAATGACTACCTCTTACAAAAATGACTTGTAACTTATATTTCTGACTATAAACCTATACTTTTTCTGTTTAGATTAATAAAATAGAGTTCAATATGAAACCATAGTAATTTGATTCACTCAAAACGGATTTAAAACGAAGAAGTTATGGGTAAAACAAGATTGAATATTTTTTTGATTGTTGTAGCTACGGGAAATATTGTAACAATTCTATACAAATTATATCCTAGCTAACTTATATTGTATAATACATATATTCTAATATATTATGTAATCTTGGGATACCATAGACATATATGCAAATGTTTTGACATATCATATCAACCCATCTATATATATTATTTGGAACAACCATAGACACTCTATATGCAGTAATATTGGAGTTAGCTATACAGGGTTGAGGTTAATTCCAAAAATATATATACTTTGAGTTATGATCTAGCCTGAGACGTGTATACACTGGGTCATGGATTGGGTCAAGATAATATATATCAATTTATTTTATGTACATCTAACTATGGACAACTAGTTGTAGGTTACTAACGAGGACAGCTGACTTAATAAACTTAAAACATTAAAACGTATTAAAAATGTTGTAAATATATTTTGAACATACTTTGATATATATGTACATATTTGTTATAGGTTCGTGAATCGACCAGTGGCCAAGTCTTACCTCCCGACGAAGTAAAAATCTGTGAATGTGAGTTATAGTCCCACTTTTAAAATCTAATATTTTGGGATGAGAATACATGCAATTTTATAAATGATTTACGAAATAGACACAAATAAATGAAACTACTTTATATGGGTGAATGATCGAAGCCGAATATGCCCCTTTTTAGCTTGGTAGCCTAAGAATTTAGGAACAGACCCCAAATTGACGCGAATCCTAAAGATAGATCTATCGGGCCGAACAAGCCCCATTATAGAATTTGGAATGCTTTAGTACTTCAAAATTATCATGTCCGATGGGTGTCCCGGAGTGATGGGGATATTCTATATGCATCTTGTTAATGTCGGTTACCAGGTGTTCACCGTATGAATGATTTTTATCTCTATGTATGGGATGTATTGAAATATGAAATCTTGTGGTATATTATTTCGATTGATAAATATATAGGTTAAACCTATAACTCACCAAAATTTTTGTTGACGTTTTAAGCATGTTTATTCTCAGGTGATTATTAAGAGCTTCCGCTGTTGCATACTAAAATAAGGACAAGATTTGGAGTCCATGCTTGTGTGATATTATGTAAAAACTGCATTCAAGAAACTTATTTTTGATGTAATATATTCTTATTGTAAACCATTATGTAATGATCGTGTGTAAACGGTATATTTTAGATTATCATTATTTGATAATCTACATAATGCTTTTTAAACCTTTATAGATAAAATAAAGGTTATGGTTGTTTTAAAAATGAATGCAGTCTTTGAAAAACGTCTCATATAGAGGTCAAAACCTCACAACGAAATCAATTAATATGGAACGTTTATAATCAATATGAACGGGACATTTCAGTTGGTATCCAAGCGTTGGTCTTAGAGAACCATAAATTTGCATTAGTGTGTCTTATCAAGTTTGTTAGGATACATTAGTGAGTCTGGACTTCGACCGTGTTTTCTTTAAAAACGATTGCTTAACACTTTTGTTAGAAACAATATATTATTAACATGTAAATATTATGTGATATATTAACCTCTTAATGTGTTTGATATTGTGTGATAGATGTCTACCACTAGTACAAATCCCATCGATTCACCTAATAATAATGAAGAGTCGAATATATTTTGGGAAGATTCACAAATTCCCGAAGAGGAACCGGAAGAAGAAGAACCAGAAGAGGAGGAACCGGAAGAGGAGGAACCGGAAGAAGAGGAACCAGAAGAGGAGGAACCGGAAGAAGAAGAGGTTCCGGAGGAAGAAATATTGATACCTATAGTAAATCGATTAAATAAAAGAAAATCCTCAACCAACGGACCAAAGTTAATAATGGTCAATGGTGTTTCCGCCGAGGAAGCAAAATATTGGGAAGATTACCAATTTTCCGATGAATTGGATCCCAATGAGGATTCCGACGATGTTATAGAAATTACCTAGACCCAATTTAATAAAGCGAAAGAAAATAATAAGGGAAAATGTATAAAAATAGAGAAACCCGATTCCAACCCCGATGAACTTTATATGTATCGGCAACGTCCGTATTTCCTAAATTGTAACAATAACCCGAGAACCTCTAAACCACCAGGTTTTTCTAAACCATTGTGGAAAATGACGGCTCGTATTAGAGGAACATCATATATCCCTAGAAAATTAGGAAAACGAACCAAGTCCGAAGAAGAAGAAACCAGTGATTCAGATTAGAGGGTTGTAATCATGTTATGTATTATATGTATTGTAGTGTGCATGTACTTTTATGTTCTATGTAAAAATTGCTTGTATTGTTTGTTAATTATCTTTTACGAATCTAATCCTTGTCTATTTTACAGTATAAAAACACAAAATGGACGTTAAGGATAGACAACCAAAAATTTTAGAAGACCTACCAGGAGATATGATTGTTGAAATCTTGTCTAGAGTCGGGCAGAATTCATCAGCACAATTAGTTACGGCAAAATTAGTTTGTCAAACGTTTGAAAGACATTCCAGGCATGCCTTAGTATATAAAAGGCTTTCCTTTGAAAGATGGGGTATATCACATTGGGGAGACTTTAAGTTACGCCAAGTTTTCTTTAAGGCATTTAGTGCGGGAAACCCAGATGCAATTTTACGCTACGGGTTACGAACCTATTTTGACTCAACATATCCCAACATAGGATTTCATGAATTAGAAAGAGCTTCTAACATGCAACATAAAGAAGCATGTTATGCTTACGGGTTAGTGATGTTCGCTTCTTACCAAAGTGAGAAAAAGAACATCGGATTGCAACTTTTAAATAAAACCTTCCCACAAGTGAGGGATTCAGTAGTTAGGGTGAGAAACAAGGTTTTTAGATTATTATGGGGCTGTTGGACATTACGAAACCCTCGTCCTTTTGACGACATTACAACATGCTGCCTAGCCAATGGTCATAACGGTTATTTTCCACAAGACCAAGGATGGGAAGTCGTCTTAGTAAAACCAGAATGCACGACTTGTTTTTGGACTTATGAATTACGTGTCTTTATTTCCTTTGCTGAACAACTTGAGTATTAACTAGTTTTTTCTTCAAAACTGTCCTGTATCAAAGTGTACTATATTTCATGTTATATATAGTATAGCGAAGTTGTAAGTTTGAAGAATATTTGTATGTGATATATTATTATAATCAGTTTTTTCATATGGAATTGTAGTAGTTGAATTGTATATTAGCTACTAAGTATGAACTTAACGGATAGGTAGTACCCGAATTTAAACTTATAAAATGCTAATATGAAGAAAAAGCTTTTATAAATGAGTTCATATTATGCTACGAAATACAATTGACTACTCTTAATATTCTGTATGATTAACTCGATTCAGTTGGCTATTTTGAAGGAAATGGCACCGGCGACTCGTCAGAATTTGAACATGAGCGAGGAAGACTTCCATGTTTTCCTTGCAGCAAACATAGCCGCAGTACAGGCTGCGATGCAAAATAACAATAACTCTGGATCTAGCAGTGGAACTAATTCCACAAGAAATCATGTTGGATGCTCCTACAAAGAATTCACTGCCTGCAAACCTTTGGAATTTGATGGAACCGAAGGACCAATTGGATTGAAACGGTGGACCGAGAAAGTCGAATCGGTGTTTACCATAAGTAAGTGTACTGAAGAGGACAAAGTTAAGTACGCTACGCATACCTTCACAGGTACTACATTAACGTGGTGGAACACCTATCTTGAACAGGTAGGACAAAATGCTGCTTACGCACTACCGTGGTCGGCATTCAAGCAATTGATGAACGAGCAGTACCGTCCTAGAAACGAAGTCAATAAGCTCAAGGCAGAACTTAGAGAGTTACGAACACAAGGGTTCGACATTACCACATATGAACGACGATTCACAGAGTTATGCCTATTGTGTCCGGGAACGTTTGAAGATGAAGAAGAGAAGATCGACACGTTTGTAAAAGGGTTACCAGTAAGGATTCAAGAAGATGTGAGTTCACACGAGCCCACTTCCATACAAAAGGCAAGTAGAATGGCTCATAAACTCATAAATCAGATTGAGGGAAGAATTAAAGAGCAGGCGGCCGAAGAAGCCAACACGAAACAACTCAAGAGGAAGTGGGAAGAAAACGGTGACAAGAGTCACCAGAACAACAACAACAACAACAACAATTACAACCACAATCGCAACAACAATCGCAACAATAACTGCAATCCTAACAATAACTACAACAAACGTTCCAACAACAATAACAACTACAACAACCGTTCCAACAACAATAACAATCTCAACAACAACCTCAATAACAACAACGGCAACAAAAACCAAAAACAACCATGTCATAGGTGAGAAGAAAATCATCAGGGGTTTTGCACGACATTTTGCAACAGGTGTAAAAGAACTTGCCATGGTGCAAAAAAGTGTGAGGTCTATAGACCAAAGTTTAACAGAACTAAATGAACAAATAGTGGCGAAACAAGTAATGCCGCCTTTGTTTGTTATGAATGTGGAAAGCCGGGCCACATTATTAGAAATTGCCCGAATCAGGGGAATACTAATGGGCAGGGCCGTGGATGAGTTTTCAATATTAATGCGGCAGAAGCACAGGAAGACCCGGAGCTTGTTACGGGTACGTTTCTTATTGATAATAAATCTGCTTATGTTTTATTTGATTCGGGTGCAGATAGAAGCTATATGAGTAGAGATTTTTGTGCTATGTTAAGTTGCCCATTGACGCCTTTGGATAGTAAATTTTTATTCGAATTAGCAAACGGTAAATTAATTTCAGCAGATAATATATGTCGGGATAGAGAAATTAAACTGGGGGATAAAACGTTTAAAATTGATTTAATACCAGTCGAGTTAGGGAGTTTTGATGTAATAATTGGCATGGACTGGTTGAAAAAGGTGAGAGCAGAGGTCGTTTGTTACAAAAATGCGATTCGCATTATGCGTGAAAAGGGAAAATCTTTAATGGTGTACGGAGAAAAGAACAACGCAAAATTAAATCTTATTAGTAGTTTGAAGGCGCACAAACTAATAAGAAAAGGTTGTTACGTCATTCTAGCACACATCGAGGAAGTTAAACCTGAAGAAAAGAACATCAGTGATGTTCCCGTCGCAAAAGAATTTCCCGATGTATTTTCGAAAGAATTACAGGGATTACCCCCACATCGATCCGTTGAATTTCATATAGACCTTGTACTCGGAGCTGCACCAATAGCTCGTGCTCCATACAGACTCGCACCCAGCGAAATGAAAGAATTACAAAGTCAATTACAGGAACTTTTAGAGCGTGGTTTCATTCGACCAAGTACATCACCATGGAGAGCTTCTGTTTTGTTTGTCAAGAAGAAAGATGGTACATTCAGGTTGTGTATCGACTACCGAGATTTGAAAAAATTTACCATCAAGAACCGCTACCCACTACCGAGAATCGACGACTTATTTGATCAACTACAAGGCTCGTCTGTTTATTCGAAGATCAATTTACGTTCTGGATATCATCAAATGCGGGTGAAGGAGGATGATATTCCAAAGACTGCTTTTAGGACGCGTTACGGTCATTATGAGTTTATGGTTATGCCGTTTGGGTTGACTAACCCACCAGCTGTGTTCATGGACCTCATGAACCGAGTGTACGGACCATACCTTGACAAGTTTGTCATTGTTTTCATCGATGACATACTTATTTACTCAAAGAATGACCAAGAGCACGAAGAACATTTGAGAAAAGTGCTAGAGTTATTAAGGAAAGAAAAATTGTACGCTAAATTTTCAAAGTGTGCATTTTGGTTGGGAGAAGTTCAATTCCTCGGTCATATAGTGAACAAAGAAGGTATTCAAGTGGATCCAGCAAAGATTGAAACCGTTGAAAAGTGGGAAACCCCGAAAACTCCAAAACACATACGCCAATTTTTAGGGCTAGCTGGTTATTACAGGAGATTCATCCAAGATTTTTCCAAAATAGCAAAACCCTTGACTGCATTAACGCATAAAGGGAAGAAATTTGAATGGAAGGATGAACAAGAGAAAACGTTTCAATTGTTGAAGAAAAAGTTAACTACGACACCTATATTGACATTACCTGAAGGGAATGATGATTTTGTGATATATTGTGACGCCTTAAAGCAAGGTCTCAGTTGTGTATTAATGCAACGAACAAAGGTAATTGCTTATGCGTCTAGACAATTGAAGATTCACGAGCAGAATTATACGACGCATGATTTGGAATTAGGCGCGGTTGTTTTTGCATTAAAGACTTGGAGGCACTACTTATATGGGGTCAAAAGTATTATATATACCGACCACAAAAGTCTTCAACACATATTTAATCAGAAACAACTAAACATGAGGCAGCGCAGATGGATTGAATTGTTGAATGATTACGACTTTGAGATTCGTTACCACCCGGGGAAGGCAAATGTGGTAGCCGACGCTTTGAGTAGAAAGGACAGGGAACCTATTCGAGTAAAAGCTATGAATATAATGATTCACACTAACCTTACTACTCAAATAAAGAAGGCGCAATAAGAAGTTTTAAAAGAGGGAAACTTAAGGGATGAAATACCCAAAGGATCGAAAAAGCATCTTAATATTCGGGAAGACGGAACCCGGTATAGGGCTGAAAGAATTTGGGTACCAAAATTTGGAGATATGAGAGAAATGGTACTTAGAGAAGCTCATAAAACCAGATACTCAATACATCCTGGAACGGGAAAGATGTACAAGGATCTTAAGAAACATTTTTGGTGGCCAGGTATGAGATCCGATGTTGCTAAATACGTAGGAGAATGTTTGACGTGTTCTAAGGTCAAATCTGAGCATCAGAAACCATCAGGTCTACTTCAACAACCCGAAATCCCAGAATGGAAATGGGAAAACATTACCATGGATTTCATCACTAAATTGCCAAGGACTGCAAGTGGTTTTGATACTATTTGAGTAATAGTTGATCGTCTCACCAAATCAGCACACTTCCTGCTAATAAGAGAAGATGACAAGATGGAGAAGTTAGCACGACCGTATTTGAAGGAAGTCATCTCCAGACATGGAATACCAATCTCTATTATCTCTGATAGGGATGGCAGATTTATTTCATGATTCTGGCAGACATTACAGCAAGCATTAGGAACTCGTCTAGACATGAGTACTGCCTATCATCCACAAACTAATGGGCAGAGCGAAAGGACGATACAAACGCTTGAAGACATGCTACGAGCATGTGTTATTGATTTCGGAAACAGTTGGGATCGACATCTACCGTTAGCAGAATTTTTCTACAACAACAGCTACCATTCAAGCATTGAGATGGCGCCATTTGAAGCACTTTATGGTAGAAAGTGTAGGTCTCTGATTTGTTGGAGTGAAGTGGGAGATAGACAGATTACGGGTCCGGAGATAATACAAGAAACTACTTAGAAGATCATCCAAATTCAACAACGGTTGAAAATCGCCCAAAGTCGACAAAAGAGCTACGCTGACATTAAAAGAAAAGATATAGAATTTGAAATTGGAGAAATGGTCATGCTTAAAGTTGCACCTTGGAAAGGCGTTGTTCGATTTGGTAAACGAGGGAAATTAAATACAAGGTATATTGGACCATTCAAGGTTATTGATCGTGTCGGACCAGTAGCTTACCGACTTGAGTTACCTCAACAACTCGCGGCTGTACATAACACTTTCCACGTCTCGAATTTGAAGAAATGTTTTGCTAAAGAAGATCTCACTATTCCGTTAGATGAAATCCAAATCAATGAAAAACTTCAATTCATCGAAGAACCCGTCGAAATAATGGATCGTGAGGTTAAAAGACTTAAGCAAAACAAGATACCAATTGTTAAGGTTTGATGAAATCTTCGTAGAGGACCCGAGTTCACCTGGGAATGAGAAGATCAGATGAAAAATAAATACCCGCACTTATTTTCAGAAGATACGTCAACACCTCCAACTGCTTAAAATTTCGGGACGAAATTTATTTAACGGGTAGGTACTGTAGTGACCCGAACTTTTCCATGTTTATATATATTAAATAAAATTGATATTTATATGATTAAGTGTTTCCAACATGTTAAGCAATCAAACTTTTTAAGACTCGATTAATTGAAATAGGTTTCATATAGACAATTGACCACCCAAGTTGACCAGTGATTCACGAACGTTAAAACTTGTAAAAACTATATGATGTCATATATATAGATATATATATATATATATATATATATAGTTAACATGATATTATGATAAGTAAAAATATCATTAAGTATATTACCAATGAAATACATATGTAAAAAAAACAAGACTACTAACTTAATGATTTCGAAACGAGACATATATGTAACGATTATCGTTGTAACACCATTTAACTGTATATATATCATACTAAGATATATTAATATATCATAATATCATGATAATGTAATAATTTAACATCTCTTTAAATATAATAAATAATGGGTTAACAACATTTAACAAGATCGTTAACCTAAGGGTTTCAAAATAACACTTACATGTAACGACTAACGATGACTTAACGACTCAGTTAAAATGTATATACATGTAGTGTTTTAATATGTATTCATACACTTTTGAAAGACTTCAAGACACTTATCAAAATACTTCTACTTAACAAAAATGCTTACAATTACATCCTCGTTCAGTTTCATCAACAATTCTACTTGTATGCACCCGTATTCGTACTCGTACAATACACATCTTTTAGATGTATGTACTATTGGTATATACACTCCAATGATCAGCTCTTAGCAGCCCATATGAGTCACTTAACACATGTGGGAACCATCATTTGGAAACTAGCATTAAATATCTCATAAAATTACAAAAATATTAGTAATCATTCATGACTTATTTACATGTAAACAAAATTACACATCCTTTATATCTAATTCATATACCAATGAACAAAAACACCTACAAACACTTTCATTATTCAATTTTCTTCATCTAATTGATCTCTCTCAAGTTCTATCTTCAAGTTCTAAGTGTTCTTCATAAATTCTATAAGTTCTAGTTTCATAAAATCAAGAATACTTCCAAGTTTGCTAGCTTACTTCCAATCTTGTAAAGTGATCATCCAACCTCAAGAAATCTTTCTTATTTACAGTAAGATATCTTTCTAATACAAGGTAATATTCATATTCAAACTTTGATTCAATTTCTATAACTATAACAATCTTATTTCGAGTGGAAATCTTACTTGAACTTGTTTTCGTGTCATGATTCTGCTTCAAGAACTTTCAAGCCATCCAAGGATCCTTTGAAGCTAGATCTATTTTTCTCATTTCCAGTAGGTTTATCCACAAAACCTGAGGTAGTAATGATGTTCATAACATCATTCGATTCATATATATAAAACTACCTTATTCGAAGGTTTAAACTTGAAATCACTAGAACATAGTTTAGTTAATTCTAAACTTGTTCGCAAAAAAAAGTTAATCCTTCTAACTTGACTTTTAAAATCAACTAAACACATGTTCTATATCTGTATGATATGCTAACTTAATGATTTAAAACCTGGAAACACGAAAAACACCGTAAAACCGGACATACGCCGTCGTAGTAACACCGCGGGCTGTTTTGGGTTTGATAATTAAAAACTATGATAAACTTTGATTTAAAAGTTGTTCTTCTGAGAAAATGATTTTTCTTATGAACATGAAACTATATACAAAAATCATGGTTAAACTCAAAGTGGAAGTATGTTTTTCAAAATGGTCATCAAGACGTCGTTCTTTACTGAAATGACTACCTCTTACAAAAACTACTTGTAACTTATATTTCCGACTATAAACCTATACTTTTTCTGTTTATATTAATAAAATAGAGTTCAATATGAAACCATAGCAATTTGATTCACTCAAAACGGATTTAAAACGAAGAAGTTATGGGTAAAACAAGATTGAATATTTTTTTGATTGTTGTAGCTACGGGAAATATTGTAACAATTCTATACAAATTATATCCTAGCTAACTTATATTGTATAATACATATATTATAATATATTATGTAATCTTGGGATACCATAGACACGTATGCAAATGTTTTGACATATCATATCGACCCATCTATATATATTATTTGGAACAACCATAGACACTCTATATGCAGTAATGTTGGAGTTAGCTATACAGGGTTGAGGTTAATTCCAAAAATATATATACTTTGAGTTGTGATCTAGCCTGAGACGTGTATACACTGGGTCATGGATTGGGTCAAGATAATATATATCAATTTATTTTATGTACATCTAACTATGGACAACTAGTTGTAGGTTACTAACGAGGACAGCTGACTTAATAAACTTAAAACATTAAAACGTATTAAAAATGTTGTAAATATATTTTGAACATACTTTGATATATATGTACATATTTGTTATAGGTTCGTGAATCGACCAGTGGCCAAGTCTTACCTCCCGACGAAGTAAAAATCTGTGAAAGTGAGTTATAGTCCCACTTTTAAAATCTAATATTTTAGGATGAGAATACATGCAATTTTATAAATGATTTACGAAATAGACACAAGTAAATGAAACTACTTTATATGGGTGAATGATCGAAGCCGAATATGCCCCTTTTTAGCTTGGTAGCCTAAGAATTTGGGAACAGACCTCAAATTGACGCGAATCCTAAAGATAGATCTATCGGGCCGAACAAGCCCCATTCTGGAATTTGGAATGCTTTAGTACTTCAAAATTATCATGTCCGATGGGTGTCCCGTAGTGATGGGGATATTCTATATGCATCTTGTTAATGTCGGTTACCAGGTGTTCACCGTATGAATGATTTTTATCTCTATGTATGGGATGTATTGAAATATGAAATCTTGTGGTCTATTATTTCGATTGATAAATATATAGGTTAAATCTATAACTCACCAACATTTTTGTTGATGTTTTAAGCATGTTTATTCTCAGGTGATTATTAAGAGCTTCCGCTGTTGCATACTAAAATAAGGACAAGATTTGGAGTCCATGCTTGTGTGATATTATGTAAAAACTGCATTCAAGAAACTTATTTTTGATGTAATATATTCTTATTGTAAACCATTATGTAATGATCGTGTGTAAACGGTATATTTTAGATTATCATTATTTGATAATCTACATAATGCTTTTTAAACCTTTATAGATAAAATAAAGGTTATGGTTGTTTTAAAAATGAATGCAGTCTTTGAAAAACGTCTCATATAGAGGTCAAAACCTCACAACGAAATCAATTAATATGGAACGTTTATAATCAATATGAACGGGACATTTCATAATGGTGCTGGAGATAAACCTTTGAATGCACCTCTTTCTGTAGTCATTTATTTTGGTGCATGGATTCTTGCTTGCGCTATAGGCTGCATTGCTCATGTTACTCCATGCAGTTGCATGGTCAAAGTTGGAAACATAATATTCACAATTGGCGAAGTAATTTGAGAGTATGTTGACGGGCATTCCCTCGTAGATACCAAGAGCACGAATAAATTGTAAGAGTGTCATTGTCCGGTCTTGACCACCTAATCTGAACCTCATAAAAGAATTATTACCCGGAGAACCAAAACAACACCTCAAGGTGGCTAGAAACTCAATAGTGATCAATGGATAAACATCTTCTTTTATACTAAATAATTGTTCCCAAGCTCTAACAATTCTTCCTTCGTATGGGATTCGAAGAACTTCTCGAATGTTCATTAATTCATTTGCCTCCACTAATGGTGACCAATCAATATATCTCCCTGGATGGATCGCTTTTTCTTTAACTTTCATTGCCTTCTTGCTATAATGAGGATCTTCCAAGATATCATTGATCCATTTATCTTCGGTTCGTTGATAAGGAATTTGCATAGCTTGACCGGTGTATTGCCATGCTTCCATGAATTCTTCTTCACTCTCTCGCTCCTCTTCACTTTCTTGTTGATTTTGTTGAGCGGGTTCCTTTCCTTTTCTCTTCCTAGTTGATGGACCTCCATAAACTTGTTCCTTCCTTTTATCCTACAAACAATCAAATTAGACAAAACAAAACCAAACAAAACAAACCAAATTGATTAGCGTTAGAAATCCAAATCCAAAACCTAACATTAGCCACAATTTATACACCAAAACCATTTAGAATAAGTTTAAACATGTTATATTATACATATCTAATAATCTCTCGAACTACATGCGAAACATAATCCTATCATGGTACGGACTCATTCCATCTTCACGTACTTGTGTCTATTTTGTAAATCATTTATAAAACCTGCATGTATTCTCATCCCAAAAATATTAGATTTTAAAAGTGGGACTATAACTCACTTTCACAGATTTTTTACTTCGTCGGGAAGTAAGACTTGGCCACTGGTCGATTCACTAACCTATAACAAATATGTACATATATATCAAAGTAGGTTCAAAATATATTTACAACACTTTTAATACATTTTGATGTTTTAAGTTTATTAAGTCAGCTGTCCTCGTTAGTAACCTACAACTAGTTGTCCACAGTTAGATGTACAGAAATAAATCGTTATATATTATCTTGAATCAATCCACGACCCAGTGTATACATATCTCAGTATTGATCACAACTCAAACTATATATATTTTGGAATCAACCTCAACCCTGTATAGCTAACTCCAACATTCACATATAGAGTGTCTATGGCTGTTCCGAAATATATATAGATGTGTCGACATGATAGGTCGAAACATTGTATGCGTGTATATGGTATCTCAAGATTACATAATATACAATACAAGTTGATTAAGTTATGGTTGGAATAGATTTGTTACCAATTTTCACGTAGCTAAAATGAGTAGTTTTTACCAATTTTGTTTTGCTCGTCATTTCTTCGTTTCTAATCCGTTTTGAGTGATTTAAGTGGCCACAGTTTCGTATTGAACTTGACTTTATGAAACTAAACAAAAAAGGTATAGGTTTACAGTCGAAAATACAAGTTACAAGTCATTTTTGAAAGAGGTAGTCATTTCTGTCGAAAGAACGACATCTTGATGACTGTTTTGAAAAACATACTTTCACTTTGAGTTTAACCATGATTTTTGGATATGGTTTCATGTTCATAAGAAAAATCATTTTCCCAGAAGTATAGCTTTTAAATCAAAGTTTTTCATAGTTTTTAATTATCCAAACCAAAACAGCCCCCGGTTGTAACTACGACGGCGTAAATCCGGTTTTATGGTGTTTATCGTGTTTCCGGGTTTTAAATCATTAAGTTAGCATATCATATAGATATAGATCATGTGTATAGTTGATTTTAAAAGTGTAGTTAGAAGGATTAACTTTATTTGCGAACAAGTTTAGAATTAACTAAACTATGTTCTAGTGATTACTAGTTTACCACTTCGAATATGATAGCTTTTTATGTATGAATTGAATGATGTTATGAACATCATTACTACCTTAAGTTCCTTGGATAAACCTACTGTAAATGATAAAAATGGATCTAGCTTCAAAGGATCCTTGGATGGCTTGAAAGTTCTTGAAGCAGAATCATGACAAACAATTTCAAGTAAGATTTCCACTCGAAATAAGATTGTTATAGTTATAGAAATTGAATTAAAGTTTGAATATGACTATTACCTTGTATTAGAAAGATAACCTATTGTAAGTAACAAAGGTTTCTTGATCTTGGATGATTACTTGGAATGGATTTAGAAAACTTGGAAGTAAACTTGCAATCTTGGAAGTATTCTTGATTTTATGAAACTAGAACTTTTGAAATTTATGAAGAACACTTAGAACTTGAAGATAGAACTTGAGAGAGATCAATTAGATGAATAAAATTGAAGAATGAAAGTGTTTGTAGGTGTTTTTGGTCGTTGGTGTATGGATTAGATATAAAGGATATGTAATTTTATTTTCATGTAAATAAGTCATGAATGATTACTCATATTTTTGTAATTTTATGAGATATTTTATGCTAGTTTCCAAATGATGGTTCCCACATGTGTTAGGTGACTCACATAGGCTGCTAAGAGCTGATCATTGGAGTGTATATACCAATAGTACATACATCTAAAAGCTGTGTATTGTACGAGTACAAATACGGGTGCATACGAGTAGAATTGTTGATGAAACTGAACGAGGATGTAATTGTAAGCATTTTTGTTAAGTAGAATTATTTTAATAAGTGTCTTGAAGTCTTTCAAAAGTGTAGGAATACATATTAAAACACTACATGTATATACATTTTAACTGAGTCGTTAAGTCATCGTTAGTCGTTACATGTAAATGTTGTTTTGAAACCTTTAGGTTAACGATCTTGTTAAATGTTGTTAACCCAATGTTTATAATATCAAATTAGATTTTAAATTATTATATTATCATGATATTATGATGTACGAATATCTCTTAATATGATCTATATACATTAAATGTCGTTACAATGATAATCGGTACATATATGTCTCGTTTCAAAATCATTAAGTTAGTAGTCTTATTTTTATATGTAGTTCATTGTTAATACACTTAATGATATATTTACTTATCATTTAACATAATTAACCAAGTGTATCAATATCTTAATATGATTCATATGTACCTAGTAAGACGTTATAACGATAATCGTTATATATATCGTTTTCGAGTTTCTTAATTTAATAGTCTCATTTTTATGTATATAACTCATTGTTAAAATACCTAATGAGATACATACTTATAATAAAATCATGTTAACTATATATATAACCATATATATGTCATCGTATAGTTTTTACAAGTTTTAACATTCGTGAATCACCGGTCAACTTGGGTGGTCATTTGTCTATATGAAACCTATTCCAATTAATCAAGTCTTAATAAGTTTGATTGCTTAACATGTTGGAAACACTTAATCATGTAAATATTAATTTCATTTAATATATATAAACATGGAAAAGTTCGGGTCACTACAGTACCTACCCGTTAAATAAATTTCGTCCCGAAATTTTAAGCTGTTGAAAGTGTTGACGAATCTTCTAAAATAGATGCGGGTATTTCTTCTTCATCTGATCTTCATGCTCCCAGGTGAACTCGGGTCCTCTACGAGCATTCCATCGAACCTTAACAATCGGTATCTTGTTTTGTTTAAGTCTCTTAACCTCACGATCCATTATTTCGACGGGTTCTTCAATGAATTGAAGTTTTTCATTGATTTGGATTTCGTCCAACGGAATAGTGAGATCTTCTTTAGCAAAATATTTCTTCAAATTTGAGATGTGGAAAGTGTTATGTACAGCTGCGAGTTGTTGAGGTAGCTCCAGTTAGTAAGCTACTGGTCCGACACGATCTATAATCTTGAATGGTCCAATGTACCTTGGATTTAGTTTCCCCCGTTTACCAAATCGAACAACGCCTTTCCAAGGTGAAACCTTAAGCATGACCATTTCTTCAATTTCAAACTCTATATCTTTTCTTTTACTGTCCGCGTAGCTCTTTTGTCGACTCTGGGCGGTTTTCAATCTTTGTTGAATTTGGATGATTTTCTCGGTAGTTTCTTATATTATCTCCGGACCCGTAATCTGTCTATCCCCCACTTCATTCCAACAAATCGGAGACCTGCACTTTCTACCATAAAGTGCCTCAAACGGCGCCATCTCAATACTAGAATGATAACTGTTGTTGTAGGAATATTCTGCTAACGGTAGGTGTCGATCCCAACTGTTTCCGAAATGAATAACACATGCTCGTAGCATGTGTTCAAGCATTTGTATCGTCCTTTCGCTCTGCCCATCAGTTTGTGGATGATAGGCAGTACTCATGTCTAGACGAGTTCCTAATGCTTGCTGTAATGTCTGCCAGAATCTTGAAATAAATCTGCCATCCCTATCAGAGATAATAGAGATTGGTATTCCATGTCTGGAGACGACTTCCTTCAAATACAGTCGTGCTAACTTATCCATCTTGTCATTTTCTCTTATTAGTAGGAAGTGTGATGATTTGGTGAGACGATCAACTATTACCCAAATAGTATCAAAACCACTTGCAGTCCTTGGCAATTTAGTGATGAAATCCATGGTAATGTTTTCCCATTTCCATTCCGGGATTTCGGGTTGTTGAAGTAGACCTGATGGTTTTTGATGCTCAGCTTTGACCTTAGAACACGTCAAACATTCTCCTACGTATTTAGCAACATCGGCTTTTATACCCGACCACCAAAAATGTTTCTTGAGATCCTTGTACATCTTCCCCGTTCCAGGATGTATTGAGTATCTGGTTTTATGAGCTTCTCTAAGTACCATTTCTCTCATATCTCCAAATTTTGGTACCCAAATCCTTTCAGCCCTATACCGGGTTCCGTCTTCCCGAATATTAAGATGTGTCACGACCCGGAAAATTTCGACTAATTTTGAACCAAACTCTTGATACGATTTAATATCTTTAACACGATAAGCAAAGTCTGTTAGGTTGAATCTCAAAAATTGTGAACTATTGTCCTACATTCATTTGACCTTTGACCGATTCTGACGATTCACGAACGACTGATTATAAATAGATGCATATATATTTAAAAATATAAATATATATATTAATTCAAAATATAATTTGAAATATTATATTATTTAGTTATTAGAATTAATTATGTAAAATAAGTAATATTTGATATTAATTATAACTTATAATGTATCTAGATTTATAAATAAAGTACATTGAATATAAATATTTGATTTCGAATTTATTTAATAAACGATAGTAGCACTCAATTGTCATACAACTGATAGTAAACAAGTTAATTTGAACATATGTGATTCTAAAAAATAAACGGTGATCCGAAAATGAGTTATATAACTTATAGGCTTATTTAAAAAAAAATGTATTTAGGAACACTTTTATTCCCCACTGATTAACAACGGAGTACGAATTACTATACATAAAACTATCGGTAGATATTTACAGATTACTATTACTTAATCACGTTTTAAAATTTTATAATTATATTATATTAAACACATCTATTTTTGCTTTTATACTTTTGGAATTACTTTACACAAGTTGATGATCCGTGAATTGAATTGGATGCCAATAATACTGTTTTACTTTTGATTTACTCACAAACTACCTCTATATACATACTCACATACAGAGGAAAACAAAATCCATTCTCCTTCTCTCTCTAATCTTTCTGTTCACTCATATTATGATCTTATTTGTTTCAACTCTTACGAACCACCATCACCTCATCATACTACAATCACCCACCCACTTCTCAATCGCCACCACCTTCGCTCTATATATGTATACACCGTAGATAAAGAATCACATCCAAGCCTCACTCATCGACAAACGAGAACAACTATCCTCACCATCACCGGTCGCTACCCACTCCACAACAACTATGACCATCACCATTAAACTACGATCACCTTCATCAAACTCGTAAACCACCATCACCTTAAAACAACCATCATCGAACTCATCCACCACCAAACTACCATCTTCTCTCTCTCTCCCTCTTAAACCACATCGGAGCACCAACTTACTCTCTCATCTATTTTGCTCAGCTTCTATTTCTGTTGTCCCTTTTAAATCGAACAACAAAAACCCTTAAATCTATATCGAACCACCGCTGCAACCGTTTGTTTCTGTTTACAATTTGAAACCACCACTCATTGCCGTCGACATATACTCCTGTTCCGCTTATAATGAACTGCTATTGCAGCTGCTACGATTAATTCATATTTCTGATTCAGTCGTGATTATTGATGGTGATAATGACGAAGATGAAGAACTGTGCTACTGCAGTTGCACGTTTCCATTTTAATACTATTCTTAATGATACAAACATGATGATGAAAGTGGTTAGGTAATAAAGAAGAAAAGAGGGAGCTGTAAAGTAACGATTTTTTTTAGGGCTCCACTATGAATTCTAAAAATCACGGACGTACCTATATTTTATTTTTTATTTTTATTTTTTTGCTGTAGGCGTTTGATGGGCTTGTGATATTGTTTGGGTTTGTGAATCTGAATTGGGCCGAAACCCATTTCCTTTAGACTATACTACGTACATGATGATGAGATGATTGTTTGATTACGATTTACACATTAATGATGATGCCTGATGAGGAAGACGATTGATGATGATTCTGTAATCATGATAATAACGAGGGGATGCACAGTAGATCGAAGGCTGTGATTATACAATGATTAAGTTGATGATTGATTTGTTTAAATAAGAAGAAGATAAATAACGAAATAAAGAATAAAACGAAATAAAATCCGTAAGCTAACATAAAGAAACAGATGGTGTAGCGGTTAAGGGTATTATCTAGTTAGCAGGAGGTCGCGGGTTTGAGCCCTGTCGTGGGCAATTCATTTTAGAAAAGCTTTAAAAAGGGTATACATTTTTATATTTTTATTTTAATTATTATTATTATTATTAATATTATTAATATTATTATTATTATTATTGTTATTATTATTATCATTAGTATTATTATCATCATTATTAGAAAAATTAGCATTTTTATTTACATTTTTATTAAAAATAACATTTCTATTAAAATTGATTTTTTTTTTAAAACTATCATTATTATTAAAAATTTTTAACATTTTTATTATCTTTAATATGATGTCATATATTTTCACTATCATAAAATCTAATAACATTATTATTATTACTATTATTATTATTGTTATTATTATTATTAAAATTTTTATTATCATTTTCAGCATTAATATTATCATTATCATTATTGATTATTACTAAAGTAACTAATAGTATTATTATTTTCATTACAATAAGTATTATTTATAATTAATACATATATTATAAAACTAATCAAATTTACTATTTTAACATAAGAATAACATATATAGATATATATAACATTTGGAACTAACAAATACATTATAATAAATAATATATTATATAATTAATATATATAAAATGGTATGATTATTATTACATGTAGCTACATGTATTAATATATATACTTGATATAGGTTCGTGAATCCGACGCCAACCCTATACTTGTTCAATGTCGTCATATGTATTTTTACTACAAAATACATTAGGTGAGTTTCATTTGCTCCCTTTTTAATTGCTTTTGCAATATAAATATTTTGGGCTGAGAATATATGCGTTGCTTTTATGAATGCTTTACGAAATAGACACAAGTACTTAAAATACATTCTACGTTGAGTTGTACCACTGGCATACTTCCCTGTAGCTTGGTAACTACTATTTACATGGGTATTGTAAACGCGAATCCTGTTGATAGATCTATCGGGCCTGACAACCCCAACCGGACTGGACGACCAGTATTCAACGGTTGCACAGTACTTCGTTTTGGTGACTACACTTGGTACGGTGTAGTGAGATTTCATAATAAAGGGAATATGCGACGTTGATTAAATGTTAAGTATGGTTACCAAGTGCTCAACCACTTAGAATATCTTTATTAAAACGTTTATGTATATGAAATCTTGTGGTCTATTAAAATATTGAAATGATTGTTATGATAAACCTATGAACTCACCAACCTTTTGGTTGACACTTTAAAGCATGTTTATTCTCAGGTACGAATTAAGTCTTCCGCTGTGCATTTGCTCAATATAAGGACATTACTTGGAGCCGATCATCGCAATGGGACAAAATGTTGATGACTTCGTCCAGGTGGATTAGGACGGGTCGTTACAGGTGGTATCAGAGCGTTGGTCCTAGCAAACCAGGTCTTGCATTAGTGTGTCTAACTGATAGTTGTTAGGATGCATTAGCGAGTCTGGACTTCGACCTTAGCTGCATATTATAAGTATTGTATATCATTCCTAGTGGAAAATTTCCTGCTAATCATTCCTAAGTCTAGACATGCCTTACTGTCTTTATTGCATAGATAGTGTATAAACAAATTTATATCTTAGCGTATCTATTACGGTAAACTTTGCCTGATATCTTCCGTAAATTTCTCCGTAATTTAAGGGATCCTGGTACTATATATACCTAGGCATATTATGCGTTGAGAATACCATCCAACTATCATTTGCTGTCACTAAGCTTTTTATACCAAAAATCTTTTCTGTGATCGCGTACGATGGCCTCTACGAATCGACCAAGTTCTTCTGACTCCGAAGATAGCGTGACGGGAGCGCACCAACTGATCAACTACCGTGATTTCTTTAGAAAGTGGGGATGGATTCGCGAAATACTTACCCTGTGGAGAAATGAAGAAGGTACTCCATATCACGAGCCGAACTTACCACCTAACGTCGGAGTTCTCGACCCGCTCACCGGCGAACCTGTTCGCAACACCGTTTATACCCTTTTTGCAAGAATTTTTCATCTTGAGGCTACCATTAACGGAACTAGAGAAGATATCCGACCTCTACCTCACACTGATAACCAACCAGGGTTAGTAGAAGAAGTTAGAGAACTCCGAGCTCGAGTATTAACTTTAGAGAGCACGGTACACAATTTGCAAGCACCAGCAGTATCACCAACACCAGTAACATCACCAGCTTCAGCACCAACGGTACCAGTACCACCAATAACCCAAGTTTCAACAATCCATGCCTCACCATCTCATTCTGTACCTCGAGTATAATCATCGTTCTACGAATCGTTCTACATCAATTACCTTTGTTCGACATGACGATTATGTAATCTTTGATGTTTTAGAGATTATATATTCTCGTTCTAACGGTAAATTAAATGAGATTAATATCATATCAACTCATTAAATCTATATTACATCTGAATAAAATATATATGTAAGTATATTTTCATAAAGATTGTAATTAAAAATTCTTTCGTACAAACTGTTAATGATGAAAATATTTTAACGGGTAGGTAGTACCCGAGGAATATTTAGATTTCACATTAATAAGTTACACTGTACATTCTTCGAATCTGATTCAACAGTCATTTACTATCCTACTTACAACCACCAATATACGAATCTGTTCACCACAGAATAACCATTTTTTATTCAATTTCATATTTGGATTTTGACCTATCAGAATCCAACAAGTGGCATAATGAAGAAAACATTGGACATGATAAAATTTGTTAGAAACAAACAAATTAATTATAAAGAATTTTGTTAAGAATCCACGCTAACTGTTCCTAGCTAACTGTTCCCAGCTAACTGTTAATTCCGTATTACATTTTATTTATCGCAATTTACATTCTCGCAATTTTATTTATCGTCATTTAATTTCTGTTATTTACTTTTACGCACTTTAAATAACGGGACACGTATACAAGGTTTCGACCTATCATATCGACTCATCTATATATATATTTCGGAACAACCATAGACACTCTATATGTGAATGTTGGAGTTGGCTATACAGGGTTGAGGTTGATTCCAAAATATATATATGGTTTGAGTTGTGATCAATACTGAGACCGGTACACGGGTCACGATACGTATTAATTAATTCGAATATTATATATTAAATTATGTATGAATATATTGGATTATTGGACAATTGGACTATTGGACTGCTAACTTTGGGCAATTAAAATGAATTAAAATACTGATTATAACATATGAAACTAAATAATTCTTCAAGTTTGCCACTTAATTTCATCTTAAACCTCATTCGTATCTTGACGATTACAATCTGCGTTCAAACCTTTCACGATTCTTGAAAACACCTCGATCGAGAGGATGAACCAGCCGCACTTCATCTATGGAAGAAAAGATTGATGCATATAGTTATACACCTGAAAAAAAAACTCGAAAACTGAGAAAACGTTTAACACATAGCTGTACTAATTCCTTTAGTGTTATTATTACCCAAAATGATTTGGTAATCCCTTTCAAAGTTGCAAATTTTATCACAGCTCCAGCAAGTCAACTCCGATTTTTTATTCAAAATAACCTTATTATAACCTTGATATATATGTGTACTCTTTATTGTTACTGGAGAATCTTTTATATTCCACCATATTACCATCAGCGTTTAATCATCCAAAAATACAATTCTCCTGAAACCACCTCAGTTTGATACCCGATGACCCAGATCCATTAACTTTGAAAATGCTGATAAAGTAGCATGTTGTAGATGGTCTTAATGGCCAATAGTTGATGATAAAGAAGGAAGTGTTAGGAACGCTCGATAGAAAATTTGGTACTAAAAATCGGATTGAGCACACCGTGAAGGAAACAAAGAACAAATACAAATACCAAACCCTATATTCAAAGAATCCAGGTAATTCTGGATCCGATGAAATCTTTAGAGAATATCTTGCTCCAAAGTCGTGTTAAAATCTTGCGGAAAATCTTTCTTCATTCACCTTCGAACTTAGAAATTTCAAAATATCATCATAAATATCTTCGATATTTCTGAGAATATTTACATAAATATTCTTGTCCGAAATTATCTACCTCTTCGTGTTTCCAGTATCCCATTATATTGGAAACTTCGGTAAAATCCAAGTATAAATTATGAATGAATTGTGGAGAAGTGTTGGGAACTGAAGCATGAGTTAGTATAATATAATGCGCTTGGCCAACGTGATTATATTACAGTAAATCATGCTGAGTTTCTAATGAAATGTGATGATGGTTCACAATAGATTATACCATCATCATGTGTCATGTTACATAACTCTTTCATTCTACATAACCTCCGAACTTATCAAGAAGAATATATTCTTGATAATTCTATCTTCAGTAATTTTGATAAATTTGAAAATCAAATCGTGCCATCATGTTCCTTCTTGCCTAGAACATTATAATCATTTGAACTTCTATATTTACGAATTCTGGACCATTATTCGCTTGACTTAAAGTCGGGAAGAGAAAACAAAAGCATAAGAGCTTCGAAATATAAGGGAGAATATAAAGCCCGATAACAACACATAAATTACAAACCGTGTATGTCAATGTTTATCGCAACATAAAGACACGAGAGAATTAAAAACAATATAACCCCAAAGGCGAAGTAGAAGAAAGTAGATTCCTCTTGTGGAAGTTGAAAAAGGAGAATGAATGTTGCGATAGTAAGGATGAGGACAACGATCATAACTGGATTAAGCATTTTCACAATTGTTTGAAAGTATAGATCGAGAAGAAAGAATTGAAGTGGCGAAAATAATGGAACGAAAGAAGTCTATTTATAGTGAAAATACTAGACAAAGAAATCAAGACAGGTTTCCACATTTAATTGGAGAGATCCTAATTTACTTATTCGCCGAAGAGGCAAATCTTTTAGATTTTAAAGATTTTCTTTAATCCCTTGAATTCCGGAATTCAACCAAGACAACATCAAAAGTTAAGACGCACCTTATTTTCTAAATTCCACCATGACTACAGCAAAAAGTTAAATCTCTATCTCAATCTGTTGTGACAGCTTCACTCGTACGCTTCACCTAACCGAATCGTTTTATCTATATTACTCAATAATGATAAAACTCTATTTAGCAACTCATATTCATCATGAAAACAATTTTATTGTTAGCCATGACGACCTCGATCAAATTTCGGGACGAAATTTCTTTAACGGGTAGGTACTGTCACGACCCGGAAAATTTCGACTAATTTTGAACCAAACTCTTGATGCGATTTAATATCTTTAACACGATAAGTAAAGTCTGTTAGGTTGAATCTCAAAAATTGTGAACTATTGTCCTACATTCATTTGACCTTTGACCGATTCTGACGATTCACGAACGACTGATTGTAAATAGATGCATATATATTTAAAAATATAAATATATATATTAATTCAAAATATAATTTGAAATATTATATTATTTAGTTATTAGAATTAATTATGTAAAATAAGTAATATTTGATATTAATTATAACTTATAATGTATCTAGATTTATAAATAAAGTACATTGAATATAAATATTTGATTTCGAATTTATTTAATAAACGATAGTAGCACTCAATTGTCATACAACTGATAGTAAACAAGTTAATTTGAACATATGTGATTCTAAAAAATAAACGGTGATCCGAAAATGAGTTATATAACTTATAGGCTTATTAAAAAAAATGTATTTAGGAACACTTTTATTCCCCACTGATTAACAACGGAGTACGAATTACTATACATAAAACTATCGGTAGATATTTACAGATTACTATTACTTAATCACGTTTTAAAATTTTATAATTATATTATATTAAACACATCTATTTTTGCTTTTATACTTTTAGAATTACTTTACACAAGTTGATGATCCGTGAATTGAATTGGATGCCAATAATACTGTTTTACTTTTGATTTACTCACAAACTACCTCTATATACATACTCACATACAGAGGAAAACAAAACCATTCTCCTTCTCTCTCTAATCTTTCTGTTCACTCATATTATGATCTTATTTGTTTCAACTCTTACGAACCACCATCACCTCATCATACTACAATCACCCACCCACTTCTCAATCGTCACCACCTTCGCTCTATATATGTATACACCGTAGATGAAGAATCACATCCAAGCCTCACTCATCGACAAACGAGAATAACTATCCTCACCATCACCGGTCGCTACCCACTCCACAACAACTATGACCATCACCATTAAACTACGATCACCTTCATCAAACTCGTAAACCACCATCACCTTAAAACAACCATCATCGAACTCATCCACCACCAAACTACCATCTTCTCTCTCTCTCTCCCTCTTAAACCACATCGGAGCACCAACTTACTCTCTCATCTATTTTGCTCAGCTTCTATTTCTGTTGTCCCTTTTAAATCGAACAACAAAAACCCTTAAATCTATATCGAACCACCGCTGCAACCGTTTGTTTCTGTTTACAATTTGAAACCACCACTCATTGCCGTCGACATATACTCCTGTTCCGCTTATAATGAACTGCTATTGCAGCTGCTACGATTAATTCATATTTCTGATTCAGTCGTGATTATTGATGGAGATAATGACGAAGATGAAGAACTGTGCTACTGCAGTTGCACGTTTCCATTTTAATACTATTCTTAATGATACAAACATGATGATGAAAGTGGTTAGGTAATAAAGAAGAAAAGAGGGAGCTGTAAAGTAACGATTTTTTTTAGGGCTCCACTATGAATTCTAAAAATCACGGACGTACCTATATTTTATTTTTTATTTATTTTTTTTTTGCTGTAGGCGTTTGATGGGCTTGTGATATTGTTTGGGTTTGTGAATCTGAATTGGGCCGAAACCCATTTCCTTTAGACTATACTACGTACATGATGATGAGATGATTGTTTGATTACGATTTACACATTAATGATGATGCCTGATGAGGAAGACGATTGATGATGATTCTGTAATCATGATAATAACGAGGGGATGCACAGTAGATCGAAGGCTGTGATTATACAATGATTAAGTTGATGATTGATTTGTTTAAATAAGAAGAAGATAAATAACGAAATAAAGAATAAAACGAAATAAAATCCGTAAGCTAACATAAAGAAACAGATGGTGTAGCGGTTAAGGGTATTATCTAGTTAGCAGGAGGTCGCGGGTTTGAGCCCTGTCGTGGGCAATTCATTTTAGAAAAGCTTTAAAAAGGGTATACATTTTTATATTTTTATTTTAATTATTATTATTATTATTAATATTATTATTATTATTATTATTGTTATTATTATTATCATTAGTATTATTATCATCATTATTAGAAAAATTAGCATTTTTATTTACATTTTTATTAAAAATAACATTTCTATTAAAATTGATTTTTTTTAAAACTATCATTATTATTAAAAATTTTTAACATTTTTATTATCTTTAATATGATGTCATATATTTTCACTATCATAAAATCTAATAACATTATTATTATTACTATTATTATTATTGTTATTATTATTATTAAAATTTTTATTATCATTTTCAGCATTAATATTATCATTATCATTATTGATTATTACTAAAGTAACTAATAGTATTATTATTTTCATTACAATAAGTATTATTTATAATTAATACATATATTATAAAACTAATCAAATTTACTATTTTAACATAAGAATAACATATATAGATATATATAACATTTGGAACTAACAAATACATTATAATAAATAATATATTATATAATTAATATATATAAAATGGTATGATTATTATTACATGTAGCTACATGTATTAATATATATACTTGATATAGGTTCGTGAATCCGACGCCAACCCTATACTTGTTCAATGTCGTCATATGTATTTTTACTACAAAATACATTAGGTGAGTTTCATTTGCTCCCTTTTTAATTGCTTTTGCAATATAAATATTTTGGGCTGAGAATATATGCGTTGCTTTTATGAATGCTTTACGAAATAGACACAAGTACTTAAAATACATTCTACGTTGAGTTGTACCACTGGCATACTTCCCTGTAGCTTGGTAACTACTATTTACATGGGTATTGTAAACGCGAATCCTGTTGATAGATCTATCGGGCCTGACAACCCCAACCGGACTGGACGACCAGTATTCAACGGTTGCACAGTACTTCGTTTTGGTGACTACACTTGGTACGGTGTAGTGAGATTTCATAATAAAGGGAATATGCGACGTTGATTAAATGTTAAGTATGGTTACCAAGTGCTCAACCACTTAGAATATCTTTATTAAAACGTTTATGTATATGAAATCTTGTGGTCTATTAAAATATTGAAATGATTGTTATGATAAACCTATGAACTCACCAACCTTTTGGTTGACACTTTAAAGCATGTTTATTCTCAGGTACGAATTAAGTCTTCCGCTGTGCATTTGCTCAATATAAGGACATTACTTGGAGCCGATCATCGCAATGGGACCAAATGTTGATGACTTCGTCCAGGTGGATTAGGACGGGTCGTTACAAGATGCTTCTCCGATCCTTTGGGTATTTCATCCTTTAAATTTCCCTCTTTTAAAACTCCTTGTTGCCCCTCCTTTATTTGAGTAGTAAGGTTATTGTGAATCATTATATTCATAGATTTTACTCGAATGGGTTCTCTGTCCTTCCTGCTCAAGGCGTCGGCTACCACATTTGCCTTCCCCGGGTGGTAACGAATCTCAAAGTCGTAATCATTCAACAATTCAATCCACCTACGCTGCCTCATATTCAGTTGTTTCTGATTAAATATGTGTTGAAGACTTTTGTGGTCGGTATATATAATACTTTTGACCCCATATAAGTAGTGCCTCCAAGTCTTTAATGCAAAAACAACCGCGCCTAATTCCAAATCATGCATCGTATAATTTTGTTCGTGAATCTTCAATTGTCTAGACGCATAAGCAATCACCTTCGTTCGTTGCATTAATACACAACCGAGACCTTGCTTTGATGAGTCACAATAAATAACAAAATCATCCTTCCCTTCAGGCAATGACAATATAGGTGCCGTAGTTAGCTTTTTCTTCAATAACTGAAACGCTTTCTCTTGTTCATCCTTCCATTCAAATTTCTTCCCTTTATGTGTTAATGCAGTCAAGGGTTTTGCTATTCTGGAAAAGTCTTAGATGAACCTTCTGTAGTAACCAGCTAGTCTTAAAAACTGGCGTATGTGTTTCGGAGTTTTTGGGGTTTCCCACTTTTCAACAGTTTCTATCTTTGCCGGATCCACCTTAATACCTTCTTTGTTCACTATGTGACTGAGGAATTGAACTTCTTCCAACCAAAATGCACACTTTGAAAACTTAGCGTACAATTCTTCCTTCCTCGATACTTCTAACACCTTTCTCAAATGTTCACCGTGTTCTTGGTCATTCTTTGAGTAAATAAGTATGTCATCAATGAAAACAATGACAAACTTGTCAAGGTATGGTCCACACACTCGGTTCATAAGGTCCATGAACACAGCTGGTGCATTAGTTAAACCAAACAGCATGACCATAAACTCGTAATGACCGTAACGTGTTCTGAAAGCAGTCTTTGGAATATCATCTTCTTTCACCCGCATTTGATGATACCCGGAACGTAAGTCAATCTTTGAATAAACAGACGAGCCTTGTAGTTGATCAAATAAGTCGTCGATTCTCGGTAGTGGGTAGCGGTTCTTGATGGTAAGTTTGTTCAACTCTCGGTAGTTCCTGAATGTACCATCTTTCTTCTTGATAAACAAAACAGGAGCTCCCCACGGTGATGTGCTTGGTCGAATGAAACCACGCTCTAAAAGTTCTTGTAATTGGCTTTGCAGTTCTTTCATCTCGCTGGGTGCGAGTCTGTAAGGAGCACGAGCTATTGGTGCAGCTCCTGGTACAAGATCTATTTGAAATTCAACGGATCGATGTGGGGGTAATCCCGGTAATTCTTTCGGAAATACATTGGGAAATTCTTTTGCGACAGAAACATCATTGATGCTCTTTTCTTCAGTTTGTACTTTCTCGACGTGTGCTAGAACAGCATAGCAACCTTTTCTTATTAGTTTTTGTGCCTTCAAATTACTAATAAGATGTAGCTTCGTGTTGCCCTTTTCTCCGTACACCATTAAGGGTTTTCCTTTTTCTCGTATAATGCGAATTGCATTTTTGTAACAAACGATCTCTGCTTTCACTTCTTTCAACCAGTCCATACCAATTATCACATCAAAACTCCCTAACTCTACTGGTATCAAGTCAATCTTAAATGTTTTGCTAACCAGTTTAATTTCTCGATTCTGACATATATTATCTGCTGAAATTAATTTACCATTTGCTAATTCGAGTAAAAATTTACTATCCAAAGGCCTCAATGGACAACTTAATTCAGCACAAAAATCTCTACTCATATAGCTTCTATCCGCACCCGAATCAAATAAAACGTAAGCAAATTTATTGTCAATAAGAAACGTACCCGTAACAAGCTCCGAGTCTTCCTGTGCCTCTGCAGCATTAATATTGAAAACTCTTCCGCGGCCTTGTCCATTCGTGTTCTCCTGGTTCGGGCAATTTCTAATAATGTGGCCCGGTTTTCCACATTTATAACAAACTACATTGGCATAACTTGCTTCGACACTACTTGCTTCCCCATTACTCGTTCCGACACCATTTGTTCCTTTCGTTCTGTTAACCCCTGGTCTGTAGACCTCACACTTCACCGCGCTATGAACATTTCTTTTACACTTGTTGCAAAATTTGGTGCAGAACCCCGAGTGATACTTTTCACACCTTTGGCATAGCTGCTTCTGATTGTTGTTGTTGTTGTTGTTGCGGTTATTATTGTTGTTAAGATGATTGTTGTAGTTACTGTTGTTGTTGTTGTTGTTGTTGTTGTTGTTGTTGTTGTTGTTGTTGTTGTTGTTGTTGTTGTTGTTGTTGTTGGGCCATTTTTTGTAGTTGCGATTGATGTTGCGATTGTTAGGATAGTTGTTGCGATTATTGTTGTAATTGCTGTTGTTGTTGTATTGGTGATTCTTATCACCGTTTTCCTCCCACTTTCTTTTGACTTGCTTCTCATTGGCCTCTTCAGCAGTCTGTTCTTTAATTCTTTCTTCAATCTGGTTCACTAGTTTGTGAGCCATTCTACATGCCTGTTGTATGGAGGCGGGCTCGTGTGAACTTATATCTTCTTGGATTCTTTCCGGTAATCCTTTCACAAACGCGTCGATCTTCTCTTCCTCATCTTCGAACGCTCCCGGACACAATAGGCATAATTCTGTGAATCGTCTTTCGTACGTGGTAATATCAAATCCTTGGGTTCGTAACCCTCTAAGTTCTGTCTTGAGCTTATTGACCTCGGTTCTGGGACGGTACTTCTCGTTCATCAAGTGCTTGAATGCTGACCACGGTAGTGCGTAAGCATCATCTTGTCCCACTTGCTCTAGATAGGTATTCCACCATGTTAACGTAGAACCTGTGAAGGTATGCGTAGCGTACTTCACTTTGTCCTCTTCAGTACACTTACTTATGGCAAACACTGATTCGACCTTCTCGGTCCTCCGTTTCAATCCGATCAGTCCTTTGGTTCCATCAAATTCCAAAGGTTTGCAGGCAGTGAATTCTTTGTAGGTGCATCCTACACGATTTTCTGTACTGCTAGATCCAAGGTTATTGTCGGTATGTAGCGCGGCCTGTACTGTGGCTATGTTTGGAGCAAGAAAGGCATGAAATTCCTCTTCATTCATATTCAAGGTGTGTCGAGTAGTCGGTGCCATTTCCTTCAAAATAGTCAAATGAAACGAGTTAATCATATAGAATATCAAGAGTAGTAAATAGTATTTCGTAGCGTAATATGAACTTATTTATAAAAGCTCTTTCTTCATATTAGCATTTTATACTCTTTAATTCGGGTAGTACCTACCCGTTAAGTTCATACTTAGTAGCTAACATACCATTTCAACTACTACAATTCTATATGAAAAACTAATCACAAAAAAATATATATCATATTCAAACCGTTATACAATAACTTGCAAACTTACAATACCGCTATTTTACATATAGCATGAAATATAGCACATAAAACTTTGATACAAAGTAGTTGCGAAGATAATTCTAGTTAATAAATAAGGCGTTCAGCAAAGGCAACAAAGACACGTAATTCATACGTCCAGAAATAAGTCATGCATTCTGGTTTTACTAATACCACTTCCCATCCTTGGTCTTGTGGAACGTAACCGTTGTGACTGATAGTATGACAACGTGTTGTAACATCCTCAAAAGGACGAAGGTTACGTAATGACCAACAGTCTCGTAATAACCTAAAAACCTCATTTCTTACCCCAATTACCGACTCCGTCACTTGTGGGAACGTTTTGTTTAATAGTTATAGCCCGATGTTCTTTTTCTCACTTTGGTGAGAAGCGAACATTACTAACCCGTAAGCATAACATGCTTCTTTATGTTGCATGTTAGCCGCTTTTTCTAAATCATGAAGTCCTATATTCGGATACATTGAGTCAAAATAATTTCTTAACCCGTTGCATAAAATAGCATTTGGGTTCCCCGCAATATATGCGTCAAAGTAAACACATCGTAACTTATGGGTTTCCCAATGTGATATCCCCCATCTTTCAAACGAAAGCCTTTTATAAACCAAGGCATTCTTGAAACGTTCTTCGAATGTCTTACAAACTGATTTTGCCATAAATAGTTGTTCCGAGGAATTCTGACCGACTCTAGACAAGATTTCATCAATCATGTCTCAGGGTAAGTCTCTTAAAATGTTGGGTTGTCTATCCATTTTGTGTTTTTATACTGTAAAATAGACAAGAGTTAGATTCATAAAAAAAATACTTATTAATACAAGCAATTTTTACATATATCATAAAGCATAAGCACACTATATTACATATATTACACCACATGAATACAACTATCTTATTCCGACTCGCTCGTTTCTTCTTCTTCGGTTTTGGTTCGTTTTGCCAAGTTTCTAGGGATATATGATGTTCCCCTAATACGAGCCGTAGTTTTCCACATTGGTTTAGAAAAACCTGGTGGCTTAGAGGTTCCCGGGTTATTGTCACAACTTAAGAAATACGGGTGTTGATGATACATATAAAGTTCATCGGGTTTGGAATCAAATTTCTCTATTTTTATGCCCTTTCCCTTATTGTTCTCTTTTGCCTTATTAAATTGTGTTGGGGTAATTTCTATAACATCATCGGAATCCTTGTCGGGATCCGATTCATCAGAGAATTGGTAATCCTCCCAATACTTTGCTTCCTTGGCGGAAACACCATTGACCATAATTAACTTTGGTCGATTGGTTGAGGATTTTCTTCTACTTAACCGTTTTATTATTTCCCCCCACTGGTTCTATTTCTTCTTCCGATTCCGATTCTTCTTCCGGTTTCGATTCTTCTTCCGGTTCCGACTCTTCTTCCGGTTCCTCTTCGGGAACTTGTGAATCAGTCCACGAATCATTCCAATTTACATTTGACTCTTCATTATTATTAGGTGAGTCAATGGGACTTGTTCTAGAGGTAGACATCTATCACATAATATCAAACGCGCTAAGAGATTAATATATCACATAATATTCATATGTTAAAAATATATAGTTTCCAACAAAATTTGTTAAGCAATCATTTTTCAAGTAAACACGGTCGAAGTCCAGACTCACTAATGCATCCTAACAAACTCAATAAGACACACTAATGCAAAATTCTGGTTCTCTAAGACCAACGCTCGGATACCAACTGAAATGTCCCGTTCTTATTGATTAAAAACGTTCCATATTAATTGATTTCGTTGAGAGGTTTTGACCTCTATATGAGACGTTTTTCAAAGACTGCATTCATTTTAAAACAAACCATAACCTTTATTTCATCAATAAAGGTTTAAAAAGCTTTACGTAGATTATCAAATAATGATAATCTAAAATATCCTGTTTATACACGACCATTACATAATGGTTTACAATACAAATATGTTACAACGAAATAAGTTTCTTGAATGCAGTTTTTACACAATATCATACAAGCATGGACTCCAAATCTCATCCTTATTTAAGTTTGTGACTGCGAAAGCTCTTAATAATCACCTGAGAATAAACATGCTTAAAACGTCAACAAAAATGTTGGTGAGTTATAGGTTTAACCTATATATTATCAAATCATAATAATAGACCACAAGATTTCATATTTCAATACACATCCCATACATAGAGATAAAAATCATTCATATGGTGAACACCTGGTAACCGACAATAACAAGATGCATATTTAATAATATCCCCATCATTCCGGGACACCCTTCGGATATGATATAAATTTCGAAGTACTAAAGCATCCGGTACTTTGGATGGGGTTTGTTAGGCCCAATAGATCTATCTTTAGGATTAGCGTCAATTAGGGTGTCTGTTCCCTAATTTTTAGATTACCAGACTTAATAAAAAGGGGCATGTTCGATTTCGATAATTCAACCATAGAATGTAGTTTCACATACTTGTGTCTATTTTGTAAATCATTTATAAAACTTGCATGTATTCTCATCTCAAAAATATTAGATTTTAAAAGTGGGACTATAACTCACTTTCACAGATTTTTTACTTCGTCGGGAAGTAAGACTTGGCCACTGGTCGATTCACGAACCTATAACAAATATGTACATATATATCAAAGTATGTTCAAAATATATTTACAACACTTTTAATACATTTTGATGTTTTAAGTTTATTAAGTCAGCTGTCCTCGTTAGTAACCTACAACTAGTTGTCCACAGTTAGATGTACAGAAATAAATTGATATATATTATCTTGAATCAATCCACGACCCAGTGTATACATATCTCAGTATTGATCACAACTCAAACTATATATATTTTGGAATCAACCTCAACCCTGTATAGCTAACTCCAACATTCACATATAGAGTGTCTATGGTTGTTCCAAAATATATATAGATGTGTCGACATGATAGGTCGAAACATTGTATACGTGTCTATGGTATCTCAAGATTACATAATATACAATACAAGTTGATTAAGTTATGGTTGGAATAGATTTGTTACCAATTTTCACGTAGCTAAAATGAGTAGTTTTTACCAAATTTTTTTTGCTCGTCATTTCTTCGTTTCTAATCCGTTTTGAGTGATTTAAGCGGCCACGGTTTCGTATTGAACTTGAATTTATGAAACTAAACAGAAAAGGTATAGGTTTATAGTCGGAAATACAAGTTACAAGTCATTTTGAAAGAGGTAGTCATTTCCGTCGAAAGAACGACATCTTGATGACTGTTTTGAAAAACATACTTTCACTTTGAGTTTAACCATGATTTTTGGATATGGTTTCATGTTCATAAGAAAAATTATTTTCCCAGAAGTATAGCTTTTAAATCAAAGTTTTTCATAGTTTTTAATTATCCAAACCAAAACAGCCCCCGGTTGTAACTACGACGGCGTAAATCCGGTTTTATGGTGTTTATCGTGTTTCCGGGTTTTAAATCATTAAGTTAGCATATCATATAGATATAGATCATGTGTATAGTTGATTTTAAAAGTGTATTTAGAAGGATTAACTTTATTTGCGAACAAGTTTAGAATTAACTAAACTATGTTCTAGTGATTACTAGTTTACCACTTCGAATATGATAGCTTTTTATGTATGAATCGAATGATGTTATGAACATCATTACTACCTTAAGTTCCTTGGATAAACCTACTGGAAATGAGAAAAATGGATCTAGCTTCAAAGAATCCTTGGATGGCTTGAAAGTTCTTGAAGCAGAATCATGACACGAAAACAATTTCAAGTAAAATTTCCACTCGAAATAAGATTGTTATAGTTATAGAAATTGAATTAAAGTTTGAATATGACTATTACCTTGTATTAGAAAGATAACCTACTGTAAGTAACAAGGGTTTCTTGATCTTGGATGATTACTTGAAATGGATTTAGAAAACTTGGAAGTAAACTTGCAATCTTGGAAGTATTCTTGATTTTATGAAACTAGAACTTTTGGAATTTATGAAGAACACTTAGAACTTGAAGATAGAACTTGAGAGAGATCAATTAGATGAAGAAAATTGAAGAATGAAAGTGTTTGTAGGTGTTTTTGGTCGTTGGTGTATGGATTAGATATAAAGGATATGTAATTTTGTTTTCATGTAAATAAGTCATGAATGATTACTCATATTTTTGTAATTTTATGAGATATTTCATGCTAGTTGCCAAATGATGGTTCCCACATGTGTTAGGTGACTCACATAGGCTGCTAAGAGCTGATCATTGGAGTGTATATACCAATAGTACATACATCTAAAAGCTGTGTATTGTACGAGTACAAATACGGGTGCATACGAGTAGAATTGTTGATGAAACTGAACGAGGATGTAATTGTAAGAATTTTTGTTAAGTAGAAGTATTTTGATAAGTGTCTTGAAGTCTTTTAAAAGTGTATGAATACATATTAAAACACTACATGTATATACATATTAACTGAGTCGTTAAGTCATCGTTAGTCGTTACATGTAAATGTTGTTTTGAAACCTTTAGGTTAACGATCTTGTTAAATGTTGTTAACCCAATGTTTATAATATCAAATGAGATTTTAAATTATTATATTATCATGATATTATGATGTACGAATATCTCTTAATATGATCTATATACATTAAATGTCGTTACAACGATAATCGGTACATATATGTCTCGTTTCAAAATCATTAAGTTAGTAGTCTTATTTTTATATGTAGTTCATTGTTAATACACTTAATGATATATTTACTTATCATTTAACATAATTAACCAAGTGTATCAATATCTTAATATGATTCATATGTACCTAGTAAGACGTTATAACGATAATCGTTATATATATCGTTTTCGAGTTTCTTAATTTAATAGTCTCATTTTTATGTATATAACTCATTGTTAAAATACCTAATGAGATACATACTTATAATAAAATCATGTTAACTATATATATAACCATATATATGTCATCGTATAGTTTTTACAAGTTTTAACGTTCGTGAATCACCGGTCAACTTGGGTGGTCATTTGTCTATATGAAACCTATTCCAATTAATCAAGTCTTAATAAGTTTGATTGCTTAACATGTTGGAAACACTTAATCATGTAAATATCAATTTTATTTAATATATATAAACATGGAAAAGTTCGGGTCACTACATCAACCGTCTTCACAAGTATGCGTTTAAAGGCACGATTTGTGTTCTCTACTTGACCACTCGTATGCAGGTGGTACGGAGTAGAGAAACGATGAGTTACGCCATACTTCTTCAGCACCTTTTCAAGAAGGTTGTTGGAAAAATGTGTTCCTCGATCGGATATGAGCGCCTTTGGGATTCCAAAGTGCGAGAAGAGAGTTTTCAAGAAGTTCACCACCACCCTAGCATCATTTGTAGGCAAAGCTTTTGCTTCAGCCATTTGGACACATAGTCAACGGCTACTAAGATGTACTTGCACTTATGAGAACTTGGAAATGGTCCCATGAAATCGATTCCCCAAATATCAAAGACTTCACAAACTTGGATGCCGTTTTGAGGCATCTCATCCTTTTTTGATATGTTACCCGTTCGTTGGCATGCATCGCAATTCTGAACGAAACTATGGGCATCTTTGAAGATCGTGGGCCAATAAAAGCCCGAGTCAAGGATTTTTCTTGCAGTGTGGTTTGGTCCGAAATGACCGCCGGTTGCCCTTGGATGACAATGATCAAGAATTTGTTGAGCCTCTTTTCTGCACACACAACGGCGAATCACTTGATCCGCACCAACACGAAATAGGTCGGGGTGTTCCCAGAAATAGGACTTTAAATCCGCAAAGAATTTCTTCTTTTGTTGATAGGAAAGTCCTTTTTGAAGAATACCTGAAGCAAGATAGTTTGCAAAATGGGCAAACCATGGGATTTCAGATTCCTTGTCAACCCTCATTAGAGATTCGTCGGGAAATGTGTCCTTGATGATTGTATCATCGAGTTTATCTAATTCAGGGTTTTCAAGTCGGGATAAATGATCGGTAGCTAGATTCTCGGCTCCTTTCTTGTCACGTATCTCGATGTCAAATTCTTGAAGTAAAAGAACCCAACGTATGAGACTGTAACGACCCTCAAAATCGCTATTGACGCGGCACTTTAATCATTGATTCCACAGTGAGGTTTTGACCTCTATATGATACGTTTTGATAAAATATTACATTCATTAAAATACGTGACTTTCTAAACATAAAAAGTCATAATCATGTGAGCGAGTGCTTAGGTATAAGCAAAACCCCAAAATACATAAGTCTTTAATTTATAGGTTGACATCACAGTCAAATTATTTATTACACAACGCAGTTTTATTTTGAATGCAATAAACTTTGTACAAAGCATGAGAGACTCCATACAGGAAACAAGCACATCACAGCGGAAGCAGTCTAAGGACCTGAGAATAAAACATGCTAAAAAGTCAACACGAATGTTGGTGAGTTATAGGTTTAATTGCTCGAGTCATAATTATATATAAAGATAGACCACAAGATTTCATCAAAAGTTTATCAATAGATTCTACGTAACAGAACACCCTGGTAACTAAACTTTAACGTTATAATGATAATTACCCCATTCGTTTTAATACACGCAAACCAACGTGTCATAAACTCAAATAACATACGTCCGTTAAAAGGCTAGCGCTCTAGCTCGGACGGGGATGTCAAGCCCTATGGATCCATATACAATTATTCGCGCCCACCAGTCCATATCCTATGTACTGGCAGCTACTAGTTACCAAAGCTAAGGGATTTTCGGTTTAACTCAGTGTGGAATTTAGTATGTACTTGTGTCTTATTGCGTTTAAAATAAATTGCATGTATTCTCAGCCCAAAAATATTTAAAGTATTTAAAAAGGGAGACTATAAACTCACAGTTCAATATTGAGACTCAATATTGTAGGCAAATTGCGTAGACGTAATGATGGTAGACGACTGTATGGTTGGCCTTGGATTCAAGAACAATACCCCGAACAATACCCAATATTTCCTTAGCTTAAAGCGGTTTGAAACCCGAATTAAAACACCCTCGAATATACTTTATTATTATTAAACTTAAAATTAAAATTAAAATTAAAATTATAAATATAAATATAAATTACAGAATAACAGTGTGAAGATGAGTCGCATAAATCTGGCGTATTTATAGTACTTTTTCATTTACTGTAGCCCATACGATCGTATGGGTTTTCAGTGCTTTTGCCATGCGATCGCATGGCCGTCTGATCCGTTTTTGTTTGCTAGTTCGTCGACATCAAATAGTGTTACTGTAGCAAATAGTATTTTACTGTAGCAAAGTCGTTTTCACTGTAGCTACTGTAGCGTAGTCGTTTTCACTGTAGCAAATAGTGTTTTCCTGTAGCAAAGTCGTTTTACTGTAGCAAATAGTATTTTACTGTAGCAAATAGTATTTTACTGTAGCAAAGTCGTTTTTACGGTAGCAATTAGTGTTTTACTTCTACATCTTATAATATATATATATATATATATGTGTATATATATATATATATATATATATATATATATATATATATATATATATATATATATATATATATATACCGGTTTACATAATATTAAATCATATAGAGAATTGGTTTAAATAAGTCAAAAAATTTCGGGTCATCACAGTACCTCCCCGTTAAAGAAAATTTCGTCCCGAAATTTTGAGTAGTACCTATTTTATGAGCGATATCAGTGAACAAATGTGGATACTTTTGCTTCATTTGATCCTCACATTCCCAAGTAAACTCGGGTCCTCGTCTAGCGTTCCAACGAACTATAACTATCAGTATTTTGCTTTGTTTTAATTTTTTGACCTCACGGTCCATGATTTCAACAGGTTCTTCGATAAAATGGAGTTTATCATTGATTCATATTTCGTCAAGAGGAATTACGACATCCTCTTCAGCTAAACATTTCTTTAAATTTGACACGTGAAATGTGTCGTGAACACTACTAAGTTCTTGCGGTAGCTTTAATCGATAAGCAACTGCTCCAATTCTTTCGGTGATTTCAAAGGGTCCTACGTACCTAGGACTTAGCTTTCCTCGTTTACCGAATCGTACAACGCCTTTCCAGGGTGACACTTTCAACATGACTTTGTCGTCCACTTGAAATTCTAGCGGTTTTCTTCTTACATCAGCATAACTCTTTTGACGACTCATGGCCGTTTTCAATCGCTGTTGTATTTGAATGATCTTTTCGGTGGTTTCATGAATAATTTCTGGTCCAGTAAGTTGTCTTTCTCCTACTTCACTCCAACAGATAGGAGATCTGCACTTTCTACCATAAAGTGCTTCAAATGGCGCTGCGTTGATGCTCGTATGATAGCTGTTATTGTATGAAAATTCTGCCAACGGTAAGTGTCGATCCCAACTGGTTCCAAAGTCAATCACACATGCCCGTAACATGTCTTTCAATGTTTGTATTGTTCTTTCACTTTGACCATCTGTCTGTGGGTGATAAGCGGTGCTCATATCTAATCGAGTTCCCAATGCTTTTTGTAATGACTGCCAAAAACGTGATGTGAATCGGGTGTCACGATCAGATATGATGGAGATAGGTACACCATGTCTGGAAACTACTTCCTTCAAATAGAGGCGTGCTAATTTCTCCATACTGTCTGTCTCTTTTATTGGTAGAAAGTGAGCTGATTTAGTGAGGTGATCAACTATCACTCAAATAGTATCGTGACTACTTGCAGTCCTTGGCAGTTTCGTAATGAAATCCATAGTTATTCTTTCCAATTTTTATTGAGGAATTTCCGGTTGCTGTAGTAACCCTGACGGCTTTTGGTGTTCAGCTTTGACCTTGGCACATGCCAAACATTTGCTTACATAAGTAGCAATTTCTGTCTTCATATTAGGCCACCAATAGAACTTCTTGAGATCGTGGTACATTTTCCCATTTCCTGGGTGAATTGAGTACCTCGTTTTGTGTGCTTCATCTAGTACTAGTTGCCTTAGGTTACCATTTCTTGATACCTATATCCTACCAGCAAAATACAGGGTTCCATCGGCTTTTACTTCAAGCTGTTTTTCCAACCCTCTGCTCATTTCGCCTTTTTCATTTTCTTCTTTTAAAGCCTCTAACTGTGCTGCTTGAATTTGATTTGTGAGATCAGTACGAATTGTAATATTCAAAGCTCGGACCCTAAGAGGTTTTACTCTTTCTTTCTGACTTAGGGCATCAGCTACAACATTAGCCTTTCTGGGGTGGTAACGGATTTCACAATCGTAATCGTTTAACAACTCTACCCTGTGATGTTGTCTCATATTGAGTTGTTTTTGATCAAAAATATGTTGAAGACTCTTATGGTCGGTGTACACTGTACACTTGGTGCCATATAGATAGTGTCTCCATATTTTGAGTGCAAAAACTACTGCTCCAAGTTCTAAATCGTGCTTCGTATAGTTCTTTTCATGAATTTTTAGTTGTCGTGAGGCATATGCGATAACTTTTGTGCATTGCATTAATACTGAAAGGATCCGAAACTAATCATCCGGACGTTGTCCATATTGATTACAAACGAATTACAATAGTTGATAACATTGCGAGGTACTTGCCCTCTATATGATACATCTTACAAACGTTGCATTTATTCTTAAAAGACAATCTATAATTACATCCATAATTGACATATTCGCCTGACATTTCATAATATTCAAATGACCTAAACCGCCATTTACTTAATAATAGTCTCTATGAACTTCAATGACTCGAATGCAACGCCTTATGATATAAGTCCTTAATGGCCTCAAGTAGTATCCTTAGTACGAGATAATGCACAGCGGAAGACTTAATTCATACCTGAGAATAACATGCTTTAAAATGTCAACATAAAGTTGGTGAGATATAGGTTTAATGTCGACAGCGATATAAATATAGACCACAAGATTTCATATATAAACATTTTAATAAAAATATTCTAAGTGGTTGAGCACTTGGTAACCATACTTAACAATTAATCACGTCGCATATTCCCTTTAATATGAAATCTTACTACACTGTACCAAGTGTAGTCACGAAACGAAGTACTGTGCAACCGTTGAATACTGGTCGTCCAGTCCGGTTGGGGTTGTCAGGCCCGATAGATCTATCAACAGGATTCGCGTTTACAATACCGCTGTAAATATTAGTTACCAAGCTACAGGGAAGTATGCCAGTGGTACAACTCAACGTAGAATATATTTTTCAGTTACTTGTGTCCATAACGTAAAACATAAAATACATGTATTCTCATCCCGAAATATTTAGAGTTTAAAAGTGGGACTATATACTCACTTTCGTCTTGAAGATATATATAATTTGACTTGGTCTCCGGTTGATATCACGAACCTATCCATATATAATATATCAATACCTTTTCTTTTTAAACAAACGTCACATATATATACTTGTTATACTTTTAATACTTTGAATAATTCCTTAGTCCGTAGTTAGCAGCTCGTTGTTAGTAATTCAATTTTAATGGTTCATTTTTAGATGTTTAATATACCCGCAATGAAATAAATAAAACCCCCAACGAAATAAATAAAACCCCATCGTATATGTATTGGTCGAGATTAATCTTGACCCACGGTACCGGTGTTGTCAAATGACGTGTTGCGTACATAAAGTACCGGTGTTGTCAAATGACGTGTTGCGTACAAACATGGAATCTTATGATTAATCTTCTCGTGTTGTTTACGGGTGATCCTGAACCATATAAAATTGAATTATAAGTACATATATATAAAATATCATGTTATCTTAGAAATATGTGATTTATTTAATTTTTCCCAATTAATCCCGAAGTTAAACAAGTCTAGGATAACCAATTTTGTTTCGGTCATAGTTTCTTCGTTACAAATCCGTTTTCGTTGATTCAACTTGCCATCTCCTTGAATCGAGTCCCTCTTTAAGACTATGAACTGAAAATACCTTGGTTTGTATTCAAAATCACACGGCATAGGTGAAAATTTAGTGAAACTTATGAAGTTAAACATTTTTGTTACAAAAAAATAACACTTAATGACCATTTTTCTAAAAATACTTATACTTTGAATTAAATCATGAAATTTCTATGTGTTAACATATTTATAGTAAAAATCATTTTTCCAGAACATAAACCTCCAATTCAAAGTTTAAGATAGTTTTTAATTATCCAACCCAAAACAGTCCCCGGTTACACTCCGACGTCGTAAAAATAGTTTTTAAGATATTCTTTGAAAAACCAAGTTATACCTTGTTAAGTTAGCATATATTTAAGTTATATTACAGGTCTTGAAGTATTTTAAAAGTTAAGTTAGAAGGATCTATTTAGTTTGCAAACAAGTTTGAAAACTTTCAAACTATGTTCTTGTTGTTAAAATTGTATACCACAAAATATGATAGCTATATATATATGAATCGAATAAGGTTATGAACATAGATACTACCTCAAGTTCCTTGGACAAGGTTTCTGTAAAAGAGGAGTAAAAAGCTAGAACCAAAAGGGTGATGGAATTGGATGAAAGATTGGAAGTAAGTTTGTGTTCTTGGAAGGATTTCTTGAAGTGTTTTTGTATGGTTTTCTTATGGTGTTTAAGTAAGGTTTTTGAAGCTAAATGATGGGGAAAATGCTTGGAGATGATCAAGTATGAAGTTAAGAGTATTTTTAGAGAGAAATGGAAGTGTAAGTATAAGAAAATGGGGTGAAGAAATGGTGTGCATGCATAAAAACGTTTTTAGGTTATAAAGGAAAAAAAAATACCTAACTTTGTTTTCTTGCTAAATAATTCATGCTACTTGACAAATGGTTGGTTCCACATGTTTCTTAATCATTTAAGGCTGCTAAGGAGCAGATTTTTATTGGTATATACCAATAGTAAATACATCTAGAAGCTGCGTATGATACGGGTACATATACCCTAGGTATACGTATAGAAATCTTTGAGAAAACGGAACGAGGATTCAAATATAGCTATCTTTTGTAAATATACTTATATTGTTTTATGTATTTAAGTCTTTAAAAGTGATTAAATACATTACTTATACGATATATGTATAAACATTATAGGTCATAAGTATTTAAGTCAAATAACGTTACGTATGGTTATCGTTTTGAAAACTTAAGTTAGTAGTTTCAAAATATACTTATAACTTATTGTTATTAATACAAAATGAGATATTAAAACATTCTTAGATCATGTTAAATACATATATATACACAAACGTATAATTATCATATATTGTATAGTTCGTGATATCATCGGTCAAACTAGACGGTCAAACGTTGTGTAAAACTCTTTTCGAAAACATAAGTCTCAACAATTTGGATTGCTTATCATGTTGGTAAGGTTTAATTTATGTAAATATTAATCTTATAAGTATAGAACGATCGAAAAAGTGCGGGTCAACTTTAGGGTTTTTGCTTATCGTGTTGGAACCATATAGAGATTAGAGTTTAAATTTGGTCGGAAATTTCCGGGTCGTTACAGTACCCACCCGTTAAAGAAATTTCGTCCTCGAAATTTGGTAGAGGTTGTCATAAATAACAATAGGAATGTTTTCATGACGAATATGAGGTAATAATGAAATTTTATCATTATTGAAAGATTTAGATAAAACGATTCGGTTATGTGAGACGCACGAGCGAAGCTATCACAAAAGAGTGAAATGAGTAAATATAGAATTGTTGTAACCGATGACGTGATTATGATCGATTTCCGGGATTTAAGGGTTTTAAAGAAAATCTTATGTAATAAGATTTAGTTTTGCGGCGATCAGGATCTTCTTTGATTTAACGCGGCAATCTGTTTTGATTTCTTTGTCGAATATTTCACTATAAATTTACCTCCTTCCCTTTCTTTCTTCCCACATCTTCTATTCTTTCTCTTTAGTTCCTACTTTAAGACATTCGCTAATATGCTCCATCCCATTCTAATCCTTGTTATATTTCTAACTTTCATATCTTTCATTCTTCTTTTTCATCTATCACCAGAAGAATCTATTCTCTTTTATCCTTTCCTTGGAATTATAATGTTTTTAATTCTCCCGTGCCTTTACGTTGCAATACGTATTGATATGCACGGTTTGTAGTTTCGGGGTTGTTGTTAGGTTTTATACCTTCCCTTATATTTCGATGTTCCTACTCCCGTCCCTTAAAATCATTGTCATCCACAGTTAATGCTCTCTCTTATTTGCTGTGGTTTATGTTCCTATTTCTATTCTGAGGTTTTGTCCCTTCGTTTCTTCTTCCTGTCCTCGAGCCAAGCGAACAATGGTCCGAAATTCGTAGGTAGGAAATTTGGAATGAACCTAGCTATTGGTTTTAGAATGAAATTGTAATGGCACGATCTTGATTCGTTAAATTACTCGAATATTCCGGAAAAATAGAACTATCAAGGTGATACGTTCTAATATGTTTGGAGACTTGATAGAATGTAAGAGCCGTGTAACATGGCACATGATGACGGTACTGTGAATCATCACATTCCATTAGAAACTTAACATGACTTACTGTAATATAATGAAGATGATCAAGTTTCATTATATTATACTAATTCATGCATCAGTTCCCAACACTACTTCAAATCATTTATATTTTAATCTCGGAGGTTTCAGAATTTAGAAATTAACACAGTTTCTTTTATATTGTAACGCAGATGTTACGGAGAGATAAATGATCGCAGATAGGAATAGTTGTAAAAATATCTCCAGAAATATGAAAAATATGTATAACGAATGATATGAAGATATCTTATAATATCTAAGATAAGATGATGATGAAAAATATCATCCGGGCAAGGTTTTGAATAAAGAGTAGGGTTCTTACTGACGGTTTCAGCAGGTACGGAATCGTTTGTATTCTTTGAGAGCAGGTTCAGTCCCTGTGATTTATCCACAGCCTCTTTCATACTTTGCTTCATCCGTTTTCTAGTTCCAAACTTTTTTTTTTTTTTCAGCTTTACCACCTTACTATTCTTTGTCATCAAACTTTTGACCGTTAAAGTCGTTTACAGTTTTTGCTGCTTCGTTAGCATTTCAAGAACTATTTCATAGTCCCGGGTGTTTTTCAGAAACTTCACGTTCAGATTATGAAATTCTTAGGGATAGACATTATAGATATGATGGAAGAAGTTCCGCGAGATTTTCAAAATACTGATTGTTGATTTCGCCAAAAGGATAACGATCTGCTGGTGCACCTGTTAATGTTGTCGAGGGATATAAAAGGTTTTCCGGTAATGACGGCGAAAGGACAAGGTATAAATATCATGATTATAATAGAAATAATCTCACTGAAAAGTCGAAGTGGAGCTGTGACAAAATTAGCTTCTTGAAAAGGAATTGTAGGGTTGTTCTTGCTAATAAATGGCAAAGGATTCAATACGTTATGTGTTAAATTATGAATTTGGGTTCGAGAGTTCTTCAGGTGTATAACTGTATGTATAAATCTTCATTCCGTAGGCAAGGTGCGGCGGGTTCAACTTCTCGGTCGAGGTGTTTTCAGGAATCATGAAAGGATTTGAATGCGAATTGTAATCGTCAAGTTATGAATGAGGTTTAAGATAAAATCAAGTGGCAAGCTTGAAGAATTGTTTAGCTTCATATGTTACAATCAACATTTTAATTCATTTTAATTGTCCAGAGTTAGCCGGAACAGTTAGTTTGGAATCCTTAATAGATTTTTAATTAGTTAAATCGTGTGTTTCTAACAATATTTTTTTTTATTTTGTCCAATGTTTTCTTCTTTATGCCACTTGTTGGATTCTGGTAGGTCAAAATCCGAATATGAAATTTGATTGAAAATGGTTATTCTGGGGTGAGCGGATACGAATATCGGTGGTTGTAAGTAAGATAATAGATAACCGTTGAATCAGATTCAAGAATGTACAATATAACTTATTAATGTGAATTCTAAATATTCCTCGGGTACTACCCACCCGTTAAAATATTTTCATCATTAATAGTTTGTACGAAGGAATTTTTAATTACTATCTTTATGAAAATATACTTGCATATATATTTTCTTCAGAGATAATCATAGATTTAATGAGTCAATAAGATATTAAACTCATTTAATTTATCGTTAATTCTAGGTTACATAATCTCTAAGACTTCAGAAATTACATAATCGTCATACGATACGTAAAGCGAAGATAATCGATGTAGAACGATATATAGAACGAAGATCATACTCGAAGTACAGATATTGAGTCGTGTGATGTTGATATTCGAGATACAGATTGTGATGTTGAGATTTAAGGCGCGGTTGTGATTGGGGTGATAAAGGTACTGTCGGCGTTGACGATGGTAGTACGGATTATGCTGCTGGTGCTGCTGTTGGTGTTTGTAACCTTCGCACCATATTCTCCAAAACCACTACCCGAGCACGGAGTTCGTTGACTTCTTCTATTATACCGGGATGATTGACGGTTGGAACGAGCGAATGAACAAGATTTGAAATATGGGATAGTATGTAATCATGACGAGATACTCTAGAAATGAGCGAGAAAATGGTGTTTCGAATAGGTTCGTCGGTAAGTGCTTCAGGTTCATCGTTAAGAGGACAATTTGGTGGATGGAATGGATCACCTTCTTCTTGCCTCCAGAAATTTAGTATATTACGAACCCATCCCCAATTCATCCAGAATAGATGATGGGAAATTGGTTGATCCATTCCGGTAACGCTGTTCTCAGAGCTCGAATGGAAATCCATATCGGCGAAGCTATCGAAGTCGGAGGAATTTGAGCTGGATGAAGAATCCATCTTGTATGGTCGGAGAAATGAATTTTTGGTTTGGAATAGATTATAGGAGTTGGGTTTGGTACTCTTCAATACATAATTTACATATGTATATATAATATCAAAATCCCATGAATTACGGAGAATCTTTGAAATACGTCAGGCAATGTCTATAGTAACAGATACGCTAGGATATGAATTTTGTCTATACACTATCGATGCACTAAATGCAGTAAGACGTGTCTAGACTTAAGAATGATAAGCAGGCAGTTCCCTAAGAATGATAAGCAGATGATTTTCGACTAGGATTGATAAGCAAAACTTTTGACAGGCAGACACGGTCAAAGTCCAGACTCACTTAATGTATCCTAACAACTACTAGTTAGACACACTAATGCAAGGCCTGGTTCGCTAAGACCAACGCTCTGATACCAACTGAAAGGATCCGAAACTAATCATCCGGACGTTGTCCATATTGATTACAAACGAATTACAATAGTTGATAACATTGCGAGGTACTTGCCCTCTATATGATACATCTTACAAACGTTGCATTTATTCTTAAAAGACAATCTATAATTACATCCATAATTGACATATTCGCCTGACATTTCATAATATTCAAATGACCTAAACCGCCATTTACTTAATAATAGTCTCTATGAACTTCAATGACTCGAATGCAACGCCTTATGATATAAGTCCTTAATGGCCTCAAGTAGTATCCTTAGTACGAGATAATGCACAGCGGAAGACTTAATTCATACCTGAGAATAACATGCTTTAAAATGTCAACATAAAGTTGGTGAGATATAGGTTTAATGTCGACAGCGATATAAATATAGACCACAAGATTTCATATATAAACATTTTAATAAAAATATTCTAAGTGGTTGAGCACTTGGTAACCATACTTAACAATTAATCACGTCGCATATTCCCTTTAATATGAAATCTTACTACACTGTACCAAGTGTAGTCACGAAACGAAGTACTGTGCAACCGTTGAATACTGGTCGTCCAGTCCGGTTGGGGTTGTCAGGCCCGATAGATCTATCAACAGGATTCGCGTTTACAATACCGCTGTAAATATTAGTTACCAAGCTACAGGGAAGTATGCCAGTGGTACAACTCAACGTAGAATATATTTTTCAGTTACTTGTGTCCATAACGTAAAACATAAAATACATGTATTCTCATCCCGAAATATTTAGAGTTTAAAAGTGGGACTATATACTCACTTTCGTCTTGAAGATATATATAATTTGACTTGGTCTCCGGTTGATATCACGAACCTATCCATATATAATATATCAATACCTTTTCTTTTTAAACAAACGTCACATATATATACTTGTTATACTTTTAATACTTTGAATAATTCCTTAGTCCGTAGTTAGCAGCTCGTTGTTAGTAATTCAATTTTAATGGTTCATTTTTAGATGTTTAATATACCCGCAATGAAATAAATAAAACCCCCAACGAAATAAATAAAACCCCATCGTATATGTATTGGTCGAGATTAATCTTGACCCACGGTACCGGTGTTGTCAAATGACGTGTTGCGTACATAAAGTACCGGTGTTGTCAAATGACGTGTTGCGTACAAACATGGAATCTTATGATTAATCTTCTCGTGTTGTTTACGGGTGATCCTGAACCATATAAAATTGAATTATAAGTACATATATATAAAATATCATGTTATCTTAGAAATATGTGATTTATTTAATTTTTCCCAATTAATCCCGAAGTTAAACAAGTCTAGGATAACCAATTTTGTTTCGGTCATAGTTTCTTCGTTACAAATCCGTTTTCGTTGATTCAACTTGCCATCTCCTTGAATCGAGTCCCTCTTTAAGACTATGAACTGAAAATACCTTGGTTTGTATTCAAAATCACACGGCATAGGTGAAAATTTAGTGAAACTTATGAAGTTAAACATTTTTGTTACAAAAAAATAACACTTAATGACCATTTTTCTAAAAATACTTATACTTTGAATTAAATCATGAAATTTCTATGTGTTAACATATTTATAGTAAAAATCATTTTTCCAGAACATAAACCTCCAATTCAAAGTTTAAGATAGTTTTTAATTATCCAACCCAAAACAGTCCCCGGTTACACTCCGACGTCGTAAAAATAGTTTTTAAGATATTCTTTGAAAAACCAAGTTATACCTTGTTAAGTTAGCATATATTTAAGTTATATTACAGGTCTTGAAGTATTTTAAAAGTTAAGTTAGAAGGATCTATTTAGTTTGCAAACAAGTTTGAAAACTTTCAAACTATGTTCTTGTTGTTAAAATTGTATACCACAAAATATGATAGCTATATATATATGAATCGAATAAGGTTATGAACATAGATACTACCTCAAGTTCCTTGGACAAGGTTTCTGTAAAAGAGGAGTAAAAAGCTAGAACCAAAAGGGTGATGGAATTGGATGAAAGATTGGAAGTAAGTTTGTGTTCTTGGAAGGATTTCTTGAAGTGTTTTTGTATGGTTTTCTTATGGTGTTTAAGTAAGGTTTTTGAAGCTAAATGATGGGGAAAATGCTTGGAGATGATCAAGTATGAAGTTAAGAGTATTTTTAGAGAGAAATGGAAGTGTAAGTATAAGAAAATGGGGTGAAGAAATGGTGTGCATGCATAAAAACGTTTTTAGGTTATAAAGGAAAAAAAAATACCTAACTTTGTTTTCTTGCTAAATAATTCATGCTACTTGACAAATGGTTGGTTCCACATGTTTCTTAATCATTTAAGGCTGCTAAGGAGCAGATTTTTATTGGTATATACCAATAGTAAATACATCTAGAAGCTGCGTATGATACGGGTACATATACCCTAGGTATACGTATAGAAATCTTTGAGAAAACGGAACGAGGATTCAAATATAGCTATCTTTTGTAAATATACTTATATTGTTTTATGTATTTAAGTCTTTAAAAGTGATTAAATACATTACTTATACGATATATGTATAAACATTATAGGTCATAAGTATTTAAGTCAAATAACGTTACGTATGGTTATCGTTTTGAAAACTTAAGTTAGTAGTTTCAAAATATACTTATAACTTATTGTTATTAATACAAAATGAGATATTAAAACATTCTTAGATCATGTTAAATACATATATATACACAAACGTATAATTATCATATATTGTATAGTTCGTGATATCATCGGTCAAACTAGACGGTCAAACGTTGTGTAAAACTCTTTTCGAAAACATAAGTCTCAACAATTTGGATTGCTTATCATGTTGGTAAGGTTTAATTTATGTAAATATTAATCTTATAAGTATAGAACGATCGAAAAAGTGCGGGTCAACTTTAGGGTTTTTGCTTATCGTGTTGGAACCATATAGAGATTAGAGTTTAAATTTGGTCGGAAATTTCCGGGTCGTTACAAATACACATCCTAAACCTTGGAGCGAAGCATCACAATAGATCACGAAATCATCATTTCCTTCCGGTAATGACAAAATGGGTGCAGACATTAACTTCTTCTTTAATAACTGGAATGAGGATTCTTGTTCCGTGGACCAATCATACTTCTTTCCCTTTTGAGTCAATGCAGTTAAGGGTTTGACGATTCTAGAGAAATCTTGAATGAATCTTTGGTAGTAACCAGCAAGACCTAAGAATTGGCGGATTTGTGTTGGAGTCTTCTGTGTTTCCCATTTACTAATGGCTTCGATCTTGGCAGGGTCAACTTTAATTCCATGTTTACTGACAACATGGCCCAAAAACTGTACTTCTTGTAACCAGAAATCACACTTTGAAAATCTTGCGTACAATTCTTCTTTCTTGAGTATCTCTAGTACCAGTCTTAAGTGTTGCTCATGTTCTTCCTTGTTCTTCGAGTAAATCAATATGTCGTTGATAAAAACAATGACAAATTTGTCTAAATACGGTCTACAGATGCGATTCATTAGATCCATGAATACTGCTGGGGCATTAGTCAATCCAAAAGGCATGACTAGAAACTCATAGTGATCGTAACGGGTTCTGAACGCGGTTTTAGGAACATCTTCTTCCTTCACTCTCAGCTGATGATATCCGGAGCGTAGATTAATCTTAGAATAAACACTTGACCCTTGCAATTGATCAAACAAATCATCAATCCTCGGTAATGGGTACCGACTCTTGATCGTTATTTTGTTTAATTCTCAGTAATCTATGCACATTCTCTTAGATCCATCCTTCTTCTTGACGAATAGAATAGGAGCACCTCAAGGTGAAAAACTGGGACGAATAAATCCACGGTCCGATAATTCTTGCAACTGGTCTTGTAATTCTCGCATTTCTGAAGGTGCAAGTCTATATGGGGATCGGGCTACAGGTGCGGCTCCTGGTACGATATCAATCTGGAATTCTACACATCTGTGTGGAGGTAGCCCCGGTAATTCTTCTGGAAATACTCCGGAATATTCTCTTATAACCGGCATGTCATCAATGCTTCTTTCTTCAGTATCGATCTTCTTTACGTGTGCCAGAATAGCATAACAACCTTTTCTTATAAGTTATGGGCCTTCATACAGCTGATAAGGTTCAGCTTCGAGTTGCTCTTCTCCCCATAAATCATTAATGACATTTCATCCTTTCGAGGGATGCGGATCGCTTTCTCAGCGCAAACAATTTCCGCTCTTGTTTTGGACATCCAGTCCATGCCAACGATTACGTCAAAACTCCCTAATTCTACGGGTATCAAATCAATTTTGAAGGTTTCACCAGCGAGATTTATTTCACAACCATGGCAAATTTTATCGGCTTTTATCAGTTTACCATTAGCTAATTCAATAGTATATTTATCGTCTAGAGGCAATGATGCACATTTTAGTTTAGAACTAAAGTCTTTACACATATAAATTCTATCAGCACCCGTATCAAATATAATAGGAGCTAGTTGATTAACGGTAAACGTACCCGTGACAAGATCAGGATCCTCACGTGCTTCACTTGCACTAACATTAAATGCCCTCCCACGTGCGGGTTCTTTGTTCTTCTCCTTATCAGGGAATTGATTTATAAAGTGACCAGGCTTCCCGCATCCAAAACATTTCTTGACATCGGTCGGTTTTTTCTTTACTTCAGAAACAGTGGCATAACAATCTTTCATCACATGTCCTTTCTTGTTGCACTTATCACAGACCACTTGGCAATAACTTGCATGATGTGTGTAACATCTTTTGCAGAACGGATGGGGTCCCTTATAGTTTGTACTTGCAGTTGCCCCATCTTGTTTACCTTTAAAAGTTTCTTGTTTCTTCAGGTGAGTACTTTTGCCCTTATAGTCTTCCCATTTCCTCTTTCCTTCTGTTGTCTTGACTTTGGTAATTGGTGCCTTAATCGAACTCTCTGTGATCTGGTCCATGAGTTGGTGTGCCATTGTCATGGCTTCCTGCATCGTATTCGGTTTGGACGATGTAACTTTTCCTCTGATATTGATCGATAAACCGTCAATATACATTTCTATCTTTCGTTTCTTGTTTGGCACCAATTCGGGACACAACAAGGCTAGTTCCATGAAACGCTTTTCATAGTTATTGAGATTCGCGCCGAAAACCTTCAGATTACGTAACTCAGATTCCATTTTTCTGATCTCGTTTCGAGGAAAGTACTCCTTGATTAGCATCTTTTTCAATTCTTCCCAAGAGATATCATATGTCGTATCTACTCCTTCTGATTTAGCATAATTGTTCCACCAAGTAAGTGCACCGTCTTGCAACATGCACGAAGCATACTTTGACTTGTCTCCATCCGCACAATTAATGATTTTGAAAACGGACTCCATCTTTTCAAACCATCGGGTTAGACCGACTGGTCCCTCGGTCCCACTAAACGTCTGTGGTTTGCATCCTTGAAAAGTTTTGTATGAGCATCCATTTCGTGAATTTGTGTTTACGGCTGCTGCTTTGGCTGATGCTTCGGCTGCTGCTTTTGCTGCCTCGGCTGCAGCAATTCTTTCATTCACACGTTTCTCGACTAGTTCCTCAAACTCAGCATCCGACATTTGAGACATGTTTCTTCAATAAACACAACAGAGATAATTTAATCATATAGAATATTATAGGTAAAATGAGTTGTCAATAGTTAATCGTAGCATATCAATAATATGAACCAATTATTATAAAAGCCTTTTCTTCTTATTAGCATTTTATAATTATTTATAGGGTATTACCTACCCGTTAAGTTCATACATAATAGCTAGTACAAGGAATTAACTACTAAAATCCTAATAATATTCCACTATGAAAAATTATAGCGAGTTACTACGTTATTATGTAATAATAATAAGAAGTAGTAATAATACAAATAATCATTCCATGCATTTATTATTAATAAACCAAAATAATACAATACCGATATTTTACATATGTTTATTTTACATAAAAAGATAGAGTAGCACTCATAAGCAATAGAATAGCGCATGGAAGATTTATGGTTGCGAGGTCTTTTATTCAGAACTATCAGAAACTTCTTCCCATTTGGTTCTCTCTGCTAATTGTTTGTGTGTGCATGGTCCGACAGACATTCTAGCAGTGTATTTAATTTTTGGTTGGAGTTTTGAGGTGCCCGGTGCCTCAGTGGGTTTACTATGGTAAGGGTGGTGACGAACCGAATGGTCCTGTTCCTTTTTAATAATTAAGGACTTTTTATTATTGTGGTTGTTTTTATTATCTATAGCATGTTAGAATTTCTCCTTAGTGACTTCTTTTATTTCATTAGCGAAATCATCTTCCTCACTGATCTCGTCTGATGACGAACTGTCTGAGTCATGTGTAGGAGAATATGATGACGAACTGTCCGAATCATGTGTACGAGAATATGTACCGGTGGTCATGAACCGAAATCTGCCAGGCGTAATCTTCACAACCCACCCGTCGGCGGTGTATCTGGCCCAATATCCATGTTCGTTTAGAAATGGACGACCCTCGTTTATTCCAGGGATCATGGGTCCATGCCAATGATACTGTGGCTCTGAAAAACTAGAGTTGGGTGGAGCTGGAACCTCCTCTGGGTTTACCGGGAGTTGAGATTCCCCGGCTAACAAAATTTCTTCTTTAATAGGTATTGGAATGCCCTTTTTAGTTGTGGATAGAATAGATTCAGTGTCCGATTCCGAGTCGTACAAAATGATAGGATTAGAAGAAGTCATCTATCACATAATTGAAACAACAATTACGTTAGTATATAAATATATCACATATAATGTTTTCGACAAAATGATAAGCAAAAATTGGTAAAAACAGATATGGTCATAGTCCAGACTCACTAATGCATCCTAACAATTATCAGTTAAACACATTAATGCAAATTCTGGTTCCCTATAACCTCAAGCTCGGATACCAACTGTAACGACCGGTCAAAATCGCTATTGACGCGGCACGTTAATCATTGATTCCACAGTGAGGTTTTGACCTCTATATGATACGTTTTGATAAAATATTGCATTCATTAAAATACGTGATTTTCTAAACATAAAAAGTCATAATCATGTGGGCGAGTGCTTAGGTATAAGCAAAACCCCAAAATACATAAGTCTTTAATTTACAGGTTGACATCACAGTCCAATTATTTATTACACAACGTAGTTTTATTTTGAATGCAAAAAACTTTGTACAAAGCATGAGAGACTCCATGCAGGAAACAAGCACATCACAGCGGAAGCAGTCTAAGGACCTGAGAATAAAACATGCTAAAAAGTCAACACGAATGTTGGTGAGTTATAGGTTTAATTGCTCGAGTCATAATTATATATAAAGATAGACCACAAGATTTCATCAAAAGTTTATCAATAGATTCTACGTAACAGAACACCCTGGTAACTAAACTTTAACGTTATAATGATAATTACCCCATTCGTTTTAATACACGCAAACCAACGTATCATAAACTCAAATAACATATGTCCGTTAAAAGGCTAGCGCTCTAGCTCGGACGGGGATGTCAAGCCCTATGGATCCATATACAATTATTCGCACCCACCAGTCCATATCCTATGTACTGGCAGCTACTAGTTACCAAAGCTAAGAGATTTTCGGTTTAACTCAGTGTAGAATTTAGTATGTACTTGTGTCTTATTGCGTTTAAAATAAATTGCATGTATTCTCAGCCCAAAAATATTTAAAGTATTTAAAAAGGGAGACTATAAACTCACAGTTCAATATTGAGACTCAATATTGTAGACAAATTGCGTAGACGTAATGATGGTAGACGACTGTATGGTTGACCTTGGATTCAAGAACAATACCCCAAACAATACCCAATATTTTCTTAGCTTAAAGTGGTTTGAAACCCGAATTAAAACACCCTCGAATATACTTTATTATTATTAAACTTAAAATTAAAATTATAAATATAAATATAAATTACAGAATAAGAGTGTGAAGATGAGTCGTAGAAATCTGGCGTATTTATAGTACTTTTTCATTTACTGTAGCCCATGCGATCGCATGGGTTTTCAGTGCTTTTGCCATGCGATCGCATGGTCGCCTGATCCGCTTTTGTTTGCTAGTTCGTCGACATTAAATAGTGTGTACTGTAGCAAATAGTGTTTTACTGTAGCAAAGTCATTTTCACTGTAGCTACTGTAGCAAAGTCGTTTTCACTGTAGCAAATAGTGTTTTACTGTAGCAAAGACGTTTTTACTGTAGCAAATAGTGTTTTACTGTAGCAAAGTCGTTTTTATGGTAGCAATTAGTGTTTTACTTGTACATCTTATTATATATATATATATATATATATATATATATATATATATATATATATATATATATACCGGTTTACATAATATTAAATCATATAGAGAATTGGTTTAAATAAGTCGAAATTTTTCGGGTCATCACAACCCCCCTTTTTGGGTACTACTTGTACTGGACTAACCCAAGGACTATCGGAGATGGGGTAGATTAACCCGGCGTCAAGAAGCTTGACTACCTCCTTTTTAACAACCTCTTTGATGTTGGGATTTAGCCTACGTTGTCTTTGTACTACTGGTTTGAAGTCATTCTCAAGAAGAATTTTATGTGTACAATAAGATGGGTTTATCCCTAGAATGTCGGTCGTTTTCCAGGCTATAGCCTTTTTATGGGTTTTCAAAACAGAGATTAACCTATCCTTCTCGTTACCGGAAAGATGTGAAGCAATAATTACCTGTAATTGGGATGTACCTTCAAGATAAGCATACTCCAAGTGTTTGTGTAGCTCCTTAAGCTCTAGTACAAGTGGTTCTTCCAATGAATTCTTTATACGGAATCTATCTTTATTTTCGATATCTTCAAATGATTCCTCTTCCTTGGAAATTCCTTCTTCTATGGTCTCATCATCCGTGACCACCTTCATCAACTCATCAGAATCTTCATCAATATTGAAGTATTCACTTTCACTTACCGGGGCAAACCCCGAGGTATCAATTTCAAGTAGCTCCTGTAATTCATCCTTAACACAAAGATTTATAACATCAATTTGAAAACAAGAGTCATCGGTGGAAGTGGGTCTTTTCATGGCTTTGTCAATATGACAAATTATTCTCTCGTTTCCCACACCTAGACTTAATTGTTCTTTTTGGACATTAATGATAGCATCTGCGGTGTTAAGGAAAGGACGTCCTAAAATGATAGGAACTTTTGTGTCCTCTTGCATTTCTAGAATAACAAAGTCGACGGGAAAGATAAGTGAGCCAACTTTTACAAGAATATCCTCGGCTATACCTATTGGAGTATCAAATGATTGGTTTGCTAATCAAATACCCATTCGGGTTGGTTTCAAGTCTCCTAAGTCAAGTTTTAAATATAACGAGTAAGGCATTAGGTTAACACTTGCACCTAGGTCGGCTAGTGCATCATATACTACCGAATCACCCATCATACACGGTATGATAAAACTACTCGGGTCTTCCAATTTTGGAGGTACATTTTTCTTTTTTAAGATGGTCGAACACTCCTCATGGAGGAATGTGGAAGAAACTTCGTGGTATTTACCCTTCGAGGATATGAGATCTTTCAAAAACTTCCAGTAATGGGGCATACCCTTAAGAACCTCCGCGAGTGGCATGTTAATGCTGATTTGCTTGATCATATCCGCAAATTTCTGATATTAGCTCGCGAGTCTGTCTTTATTCAATGCTTTTGGGTATGGAATAGGTGCCTTGTACACCTTCACTGGTGATTCTTCACTTTTCTTCGATATGACCTCTGGTGGATCATCTTTCTCTTGTTCTTTTTCAACATGCTCATCTACATCAACGGGTACCTGCAATACAGAAGGAGATAAAGGAACTTCTGGGGACTTGGGGGTCTCCGGGCTAATAGTTAAACCACTTCTAGTAGTTATAGCATTTACATGCTCATTCCTTGTTTGATTGTTGTTGGGATTCACTTGAGTATTTGAGGGGAGAGCACCCGGCAGCCTCTCTGCTAATAACTGTGACATCATTCCAACATCTCTTTCTAAATTCTGAATCGTAGCTTGTTGATTTCAAATTTGCTGAGTTTAAAGTTCCGCATTTTGCTCGTGTTTAACCATAAAATCTCTCAAAAGATCTTCTAAACCGGATTTCTTCTCGGGTTGTGGTTGTACATGTGCTTGTGGTTGTGGCTGTGGTTGATTGTGTTGGAAATTATTTTGGTAATTTTGTGGAGGTTGATTACGGTTGTTTAGGTGATTGTAACCCGGTGGTGCATTTCTTTGATTTTGATTTGGGAAATTTCGGTTATTTTGGTAACCTGAATTTCCTCCATGGTAATTATTGTTTGAACCTGAAGGTCCTCCTATTTGATAACTGTTGATAGGAGGATATTTCCGGTTCATTACTTCAACCGCCGGAAAGTCGTCAAAATTCATTTCACCTTTACGCAAGTAACCTAAAAAATTTGCTTGTTCTTCCATTGTTGTTTGATCACAATCTCTAGTAAGATGGGGACCTTGGCATAGTTCACACCCTACCTTGATAGCATGCATTTCTTTTGTCATCTTCTCAATTTGCCTTCCTTGATTTGCTAATTGAACTTTTAAAGCAGCGATTTCATCGTTGCTTCAATACTAGCAACCGTGGTTGATCTAGAGAACTCCATCTCTTAATGCCAATTATGAGAATGTGCTGCTAGATCGGCAATGATTGTGTAAGCTTCTTCGGGCATTTTTTTCATGATTGATCCTCCTGCTGCAACATCAATATCCTTTCGAGTAGCCACATTGACTCCTTTATAGAATATTTGGACCTTTTGGAATGTATTCAACCCGTGTTGAGGACACACCCTAAGCATTTTAATGAATCGGGTCCAAGCTTCATAAAGAGTCTCATTAGGCTTTTGATTGAAGTGATTTATATCACTTTTCAACTTTGATGCTTTTGAAGCAGGGAAGAATTCTGACAAAAACTTGTCCATCATATCATTCCAATCCTCAATATAACCTTCTGGTAATGAGTCTAGCCAATCTATCCTTTAATGACCATGAAAAGATTTTTAAACATGCGATATCATCGGTGACATCCTTGATCTTGAATAGCTTGCAAATGCTTACAAACTTACGAAGATGCTCGTTAGCATCCTCATTTGGAGCTCCACCGAATTGGCATGTATTAGTCACCATGTAGAGAAATTGACCCTTTATTTCAAAGCCGTCAGTCATCGTAGGTTGAATAATTGCGTGGCCTTGACCTGTTCTTGTTGCCTTCATTAATGCATCCATCATTTGATTTGTAGCAGCCATCTCTTCCTCTTCTTTAATAACTGGCTCTGATTGGTTGAATAACTGGTTCAGAGTTAGAATTTAATGAAAGTGAATCTAAACCCTGAGCAAGAGACTCTACTTCTTGAGCTCTTAGGCGTTTGTGAAGTTCTCTTTCAGGTTCAGGATATGAAGGAATTAAATTAGAGTTGGAAGAACATAGATTCATGCATTAATACCTATCCTGCAATCACAACACCACAAACAAACCAATTGCAAAAACAAAAGCTTACAATAAAAAGTAACTTTTCTAGGAATTGAATTCCTACAAAAGGATCGAATAATTCAAAGTTTATTAAAATCTTTTAACAAAATCGCTCCCCGGCAGCGGCGCCAAAAGTTGATGTGTCAAGACGTAACCTTTAAAATGTAGACAATATGCTCAATAATTAACACATAATACAGGCAACTAAACCCGATCATGCAGTAACTAACAAGTAAATTGACCAGTTCGAACCACAGGGAGAAGTTTGTTTTAAGGACTTTTTAACGATTAATTATTCTAAAGGGGGATTTGTGTTTGAAGTTGTATTTTTGTTTAACGAAACAGTAAATAAATATAATGAATAACAAGAATGAGAATGTGGTGTTTACTTCTATACTTGATAAATGACAAGGATTGTTCTTTTATAATTAAAACCGTTATGTAATAGTTACAATATAGCAGTTTATATCAATTTCACAATATCTATAAACTTAAGAACTATGTTTAATCAACAGGATTCTTTCTTGGGTAAATTCACATAAAACCTAGTTTACTAAGAGCACTCTAAGTAAACTGCATGATTGTAAAACCTAAATATCATCCAATTACCATCCTATACTCACATATGGATGACTAGATCACTAGGTGCTGAAGTACGAGTTATAGCCTTTGATCAAGTCACAACTCGTATAATTGAACTAGGATATAAAGATGATTACAACAATGGATTTCTCGAAAGAACAAGGTGATTTAGATTGATTTAACTAATTAGACCCAACCCGGTTAAACTCACGTAAAACCTAAACTACAACAGTTACTTGAGGTAATTTCATGACTATGTTGTTTTGGAACTCCTTCAATTATCGGATTAAACACATAACTAAATCACTTAAGCTTATGTAACTTACCGTCTAGATTACTAGTTGTATTGAAGCATAAATTGTTCACCGAGTTAACTCACATTAATTGGTTTACAATTTATGTAATTGAAGTGATGAACTAAACAATCATAACTATGGTTCTTGTAGTTGGACTAGATGATTTAATCAATTAAACATATATATAAGTAGCATAACATCAAAGTATAGAACAATCTCAAGCCATAAATCTTACATTGAAGTAAACACATAAGGCTTTTAGCCAAACATAATCATAATAGAACTAATGGAACAGTTAATACACGTTGAATTCATGTTTAAAAGATATAGAACGATAATAAAGATTGCGATGAATAATCCTAGCTTAATCTTGATGTTGAAAGAATGGAGATTGACTTGTAGCCTTCCTTGAGCCTTGAAAAACGTATTGAAACTTAGGGAGAATGTAATAGTGAAGGTGTGTGAAAGAATGAATCAAAGGCTCTCTTAAATAGGCTCAAAAGTTAGGTAAACTGGCCAGAAATTGATCAGATGCGCCGCATCTCCATAGGATGTGCCGCATTCCTTTAAAGTTTGTCGATTCCAGCTATATATGGCACTCAGAACTGTCGGCAGGAAAGGGATGCGCCGCATCTCACACCAGATGCGCCGCATCTGGTCTTCTAAATGCGTCTCATGGCTTTAAAATGTCGTATCTGAAACCTTCAGCAAAAACACGCATTCAGATACGCCTCATCCCTTTTGGGATGCGCCTCATCTGAGTCTGGAAGTGTATTTCTGGGCTGTTTTCGTTATCGAACTTCATTTTAAGCATCGTTTTCGCTGTTGGTCTTCATTTATTCAATCACAATGGACTTTTACAAATATACATGAATTATAATACATACGTACAACAATTACATACAAATTGATATTAAATTGGATCGGAATACAGACAATAAACATGTATGATTTTGGCGTTATCAATTGTCCTAATGACGAAACTCTGGATTTTATCATTTAATGTACTACTATACGATCTAGGATAAGGTAAGGATTGTCTACATCTTACCTTCCTGATACCTCACTTTTGTGAGATTGGGTTTTGCTATTGTTGTTGTTGTACTAGTATACGATTATGTACACTTGCCTAGTTGACTTCTTACTTTACTAGGTAGAGTATATTTTAGCTTATTTTACTCATTAGTAACTTATATATATCAGTGGAGCTAGAGAGTTTAACAAATTAAAAGAGTAGAAAGTGTTAGACGGATTATTATTAAATTGGCCCAAGTCCAATTGTGGATCGGATCCATTAGGGTTTTAAAAAAAAGAGGAATATAAGAAAAAGAAAAGAAAAAACTCTCTTGTTTTGCAGTGTTGAAAAAGATTATATCGGCGATAAAAGTTCAAAGCCCAAGTCCTGCTCAATCCTTAGACAAGCAAGCCACGACGTAAAAAAAAACGTTACGGAAAAGGAAACGCAGTCAAGCAACGCAACCAATCAGCGATATAAATCAATTCGATACAACAAATTAGAGAGAAAATTGTGTTTTTATTTATTCTTTTTATGTTTATTGTTTTCTTTCCAGTTTCGCGATTTCGCCGTTCGGACTGCGGGGGAGTGTTAGAGATATTAGATTAGGCTCAAGTCCAATATGCGGGCTTGGGTCCATTAGGGTTAATTAGATGATTAGGGTTACTATGTGCTCTATAAATACCGATTCGATAATGAATAATAATTCATGGGGGTTTCATTCATCAACATAATATGCTTGCTTAGCTACTATCTAATTATGGCTAGCAGGAGGGTACATATGTTGGATCCTTTTCGAGACGGATACAAATATGTTCATGTGCTATGATTGATCCGTATGCGGATGATAGTTAGCTTGTGTTGTCGTCACTTGCACCGGTTGCTCCAATTCGGGTTGCGAACGAGGCCGAGAAGGATAACGCCCGAGTTTTATTTATGTGTATGTTTCAATTCATATCTAACTATAATAATTGTAGTTTATTTGATATGTTAAGTAAATTCTACCATAATGTATGTGTGTGGCAGAGCTATAATAAAATAACTCGGTCTTTCGTATTAATGGGCTTATTTCTAGATGTAAAATATTTATTAAATAAATTAAAAAAATATATTATTAATTTCCATTAATTTGCTTTCATTTCTCTAGTTTCATTTTCTTTTGCTTCCTTTCATTTCATGTAATTGACTTTTCATTTCTTTCATAAAAAAAGATTCAAAAATGTAGCGCATTTTTTATTTACCTTTCGTTTAGATTCAACTAAATTTCGTTCATAATTTTATGGAGATTGTATTTGCATTATGAGTCTTTAATTGTTAGTACGTACTTGTTTATCACCTTAACATGGATCATGGCAACACAAATATACTTATTTTTCTCGATTATTTTTATTGCATTTGATTAGGGGTCAAAACGGGTATTTTTAGCAGCATTTTTGTTCCTTGTTTCTTTAGATAACTCAACTTCTAAAATAAAACGATATGCCTCATAATTAATAACCTAAGTCTGTTTATTTTTGCCCTAAACAGAACTAACTTCTTCTGTATGTTCTATGTTTCTACGATTTATACTCACAATTTTCAATTGAAACATATAAATTTGTAGATTTATGGACTTTCGTGGTTGGTCTTGTTGATTGTTCTTCTTGTCTAAAATGTATGCAAAAATAGGAAAAAAAAATTAGGATAATCACCCCATTTTTTGATTAAGAATAATACTACTACCACAACCAAGAACATGAAGGTTTTATCTTTAACACATAAGTAATGTTAAATGTGATTAAATGATTCTACAAGTATTGGCAAATAATAATCTAATGTTTGCCGATAATATCTAATTATGTTACGAAATGGTCTCGATGAGAAGACAAAGATTTGGAACCGACTGTCAACGCATGTTTAGGGTCTTAAAGACTTTTTTTCAATTGGATTCATATCGTTGGTCGTCTTATTAGTCGAATGTAGACTCACATTAAGTAACATATATGATGTTTTTCTTGCCTTTTTTCCTACTAGATGGGATTTTCTCCTGGTAAGTTTCAAGTTTATTTTATTTTACATATAAGTGGCAATTTATACCCATTTGTACAAGACTTGGCCGATTTAACTTGTATTTTAACTTTTAAAAAAGGCTGAATAAAAAATGGAGAAAATAGTGTCATTCGGACATGATTATTTCAACCTAAGATAGTGATCCTCATCATACTAAACACATGATCTGACCCACCTTACATGTCTACCATCAGTACTAAACAATACGTGTGTTTGCTAATAATGGTTTTATGGTAGTTGTCTAGATTGGTCAAGCCTGTAAGTCGTGCGTAAAAGTCACAGGTTTTTGGGATTCAATAAAGGAGCTTAGACGTGCATTTGAGTCTGTAATGGGAGTGATAATATTTATACCGATTGTTATACTATCATAATTTCCATTCGTATTTGAGTTCCAGACAAGGCTTTTATTCGATCAAGGATTTAGTAAAGGGCTGCAAATATAAATGATTATAGTTGGGAACAATGACAAGACTCAATGACCATACTTTTTTGTACTTTTGGTGTTCGAGACAAGGCTTTTATTCAGTCAATCATTTAGTAGATGGCTGCAAATATCAATGATTCTAGCTGGGAACAAAGACAAAACTCAATGACCATACTTTTAGTGTTACTTGTATTTTTATAACTAGGTATAGAGCTCATGCGTTGCACAGCCATTGACTGACTTTACCTCTTTAATCAGTAATCAACTTATTTCACCAAAAATTAAAAGCAAAAAAACCATTATTTTTTAATAGCTAACTAAAAATGCACGTAAAAATTATGTATATCCACTTATTATTACACCATCTTTATCTTCATTTTTTTAAACGCATCATTTCACTCGTGTTCCTCATGATCTCTCCCTAACTCATTCATCTTCTCCATTTTTATTTTAACTCTAATATGCTTGCCTAGCTCATTTTTAGTTATGACTAGCACGAGTGGTAGAAAAGATGTTGGATTCTTTTTGAGACGGATGCAAAGAAGTTCATGTTCTATGATTGATCTGTATGCGGATGATAGTGAGCTTGTGTTGTCATCACTTCACCTGTTACTCCAGTTCTTCGGGTTGTGAATGAGGTCGAGAAGGATAACGCTCGAGTTGAATTCCTGTTTATGTTTAAATTCATATCTAACTATTACAATTGTAGTTTATCTTATATGTTAAGTAAATTCTACTAGAATGTATGTGCAGCGCAACAAGAATTTTAAGTTAAATATTTATAAAGAATAGCATTAAATATTTATATACTATGGTAAAATAACAATTTTTCTTTCTAATCGGCTTATTTTAAGACGTAAAGTACATTTAATAAAGACGTTAATTTCCATTCATTTTCTTTCATTTCCTTAATGTTTCCTTTCATTTCCTGTCCTTGAAGTTTCTTTTCATTTCCTTCATAAAAAAGATTCACAAATGCAATGCATTTTTTAATTTATTTCAATTCCTTCATAAATAAATTGTACTTGCATTTCAATTCTTTACTTATTAGTATGTACTTGTGTATCACCTTAACATAGATCATGACAGCACAAGTATACGGGTACTATTATTTTCTTCTATTCTTTTTATTGCATTTGTATGGGGGTCAAAATGGGTCGTTTTTTAGCAACCTGTTTGTTCCTTGATTTCTTTGGATAATCCGACTTCTGAAATAAAACGACGTGACTTATAAACAATAACCTAGGCCTGCTTATTCTTGCAATAAACGAAACTGACTTCTTATATATGTTCTATATTTCTATTTCTGTGATTTCTGCTCATAATTTTTCATTGAAACATATCAATTTGTAGGCTTATGGACTTTCATGGTTGGTCTTGTTGAGTGTTCTTCATGTCTTAAAGGTGTGCAAAAAAAGAAAAAAAAAAATTGTGATAATCATCCCATTATTTCGATTAAGAATAATACTACTACCACCACCAATAGCATGAAGTTTTAAGCTTCAACACACAAGTAATTTTAAATGTGATCAAACGATTCTACAAGCATTGGCCGATAATAATATTATGTTTGCTGATAAAATCTAATAATGTTACCATATGGTCTCGATGGGAAGAAAAGATTTGGAACCGACTGTCAACGCATGTTTAGGGTCTTAAACACTTTTTTTCATTGAATTCCTATCTTTGGTTGTCTTATTAGTCAAATGTAGACTCACATTAAGTGACTTATATGCTGCTAATATTGCCTTTTTTCTACTAGATGGGCTTTTCTCCTTGTAAGTTTCAAGTTTATTTTATCTTACATATAAGTGGCAATGTATACACCTATATACAAGACTTGGCAGATTTGACTTGTTTTCTTACTTTTAAAAAAGGCCGAATAAAAGATGGAGAAAATAGAGTCATTCGGACATGATTATCTCAAACCAGGATAATAGTGATCCTCTTCATACTAAACACATGATTTGACCCACCCTACATTTCTACCATCAGTACTAGATAATACATGTGTTTGCTAATAATGATTTTATGGTGGTTGTCTAGATTGGTCAAGCCTGCAAGTCATGCGTAAACGTCGCGGGTTTTTGGGATTCAATAAAGGAGCTTGGACGTGCATTTGAGTCTATAATAGGAGTGATAATATTCATACTGATTGTTATCATGTCATAATTCCCATTCGTATCTGAGTTTTAGACTAGGATTTTATTCAATCAAGCATTAGTAGAGAGCTGCAAATATCAATGATTCTAGTTGGGAATAATGACAAGACTTAATGACCATACTTTTAGTGTTCCAGACAAGGCTTTTATTCAGTCAAGCATTTAGTAGAGGGCTGCAAATATCAATGATCCTAGCTGGGAACAAAGACAAGACTCAATGACCATACTTTTGGTGTTTCAGATAAGGCTTTTATTCAGTCAAGCATTTAGTAGAGGGCTGCAAATATCGATGATTCTAGCTGGGAACAAAGACAAGGCTCAATGATTCTAGCTGGGAACAAAGACAAGGCTTTTTATTCAATTAACTTCTTTCACCAAAAATGAAAAGCTAAAGAACCATTATTTTTTAATAGTTGAGTATAATTGTATGTAAAAATTATGTATATCCACTTATTATTACACCATCCTTATTTTCATATTTTTGAACGCATCATTTCACTCATCTTCTTCATGATCTCTCCCTAACTCATTCATCTTCTCCATTTTTCCTTTTAACTCAAATCTGCTTGCCTAGCTACTTTTTAGTTATGGCTAGCACGAGTGATACAAAAGATGTTGGATCCTTTTCGAGACGAATGCAATGAAGTTCATGTGCTATGATTGATCTGTATGCGCATGATAGTGAACTTGTGTCGTCATCACTTGCGCCCCTTGCTCTAATTCTTCGGGTTGCGAACGAGGTCGTGAAGGATAACGCTTGATTTGAATTCATGTGTATGTAATATCTAACTATAACAATTGTAGTTTATCTGATATGTTAAGTAAATTGTACTAGAATATATGTGTGCAGCGGAGCTAGTTTTTTAAGTTATATATATATATATATATATATATATTAAAATATAATGTATTTCTTAACTAATCTAGAATTATTAAACAATTAAATAATTAGTTGTTGTGTAAGATATTTTAGAGGACATTACTAGAAGGTAGTAGATTGTTTAAACATTTCAAAATATCAGAAAATGCTAGAGTTAGTATTAACCGACATACTAGAGGCTATAAATAAGTTGATGGTGTCTTGGTCAATGTACAACAAAAAAAAGCAAAAGAACACTTGAATAAATAAAAAAGGCTCCACTCCTTTATAAAAGTAGTAGTCTTCATTACACTCATCATTATTCACATTTCTACCTTTTAGAAAATTATCCCCTCATACAATTAATCAGTACTCATAAATTTAACTAATATAAATCAGTAACAATTCTAACAAGTGGTATCAAGAGCCGTATTGGGCGTTGTTCGAAGACACCATGACTACCGTTGGTGCATACAATATTCCCGTCCCCATCTTTGATGGCGACAACTATGATTTTTGGAGTATCCGAATGAAGACATATTTCCAAGCACAAAGCTTGTGGGATATTGTCGAAGTCGGGTTTACAAATCCAAAAGACGACGAAACTCTGTCCGCGGAAGAACGGGAAAAATACAACAAAAATGTTGTAAGAAATGCTGCCGCTCTAGGATATATTCAACAAGCCTTGACACCGTCTATCTTTCCACGAATCATGGGAGCTACGACAGCCAAAGAGGCGTGGAAGATCCTTCAAGAAGAATTTCAAGGAAATGTCAAGGTGAGATCCGTCAAACTACTAACTCTAAGACGTGATTTTGAAAACTTAAACATGAAAGACACTGAGACCGTAAAAGATTACTATTCTAGAATTAAAGAAATAGTAAATCAAATGAGAGCCTACGGAGATAACATAACTGATAAGAGGATCGTAGAAAAAATACTTATCAGTATGACTGAAAAATACGATCATGTCATTACCGCTATTGAAGAGTCAAAAGACATCGAGACTCTGTCAGTAACGGAATTAATTGGCTCTCTTGAAGCATATGAGGCTAGACTGAGTCGGCGTAGTGAAAACTCACTAGAAAGTGCCTTTCAGTCTAAACTCAAAATAAGGTCTCAGAAATCTAATAATGAGGGGAAAAGAAATCTCAAAGAAAAGTCGAGAGGAGGAGAAAAACCCAGAACCGGGTTCGATTCGAGAAGAAAAACCTATCCTCCATGTGGCATTTGCAAAAGGACAAACCACTTGGAGAAAGATTGTTTCCACAAAGGGAAGCCACAATGCAATAACTGCAAAAGATTTGGGCATCTTGAAAAAGATTGCCGTTTAAAACAAAATCATCGAGCTAACTTCACTGAAGAAAGTGAAGATATTCCGGAGAACAAAAATCAGCTATTCTATGCCTGCCATGTCGCAAATAAACAGAAGGACGATACTTGGTTGATCGACAGTGGGTGCAGCAACCACATGACAGGAGATGAAAAGTTATTTGATAATATCAACACGTCCGTCAAGTCCCGCGTCAAACTTGGGAATGGAGCGCTTGTTGACACTAAAGGCAAAGGTACAATTACTGTTCAAACTAATAACGCCACTCGATCTGTTAATGACGTTCTTCTAGTACCAAGCTTAGCAAGTAACTTGCTAAGTGTTGGACAAATGATGGAGCACGGCTACTCTTTACTCTTCGAAGAAAATTCATGTGTTATTCGTGACAAGAAAAACAACTACAAATTAATAGCTGAAGTGCCAATGGAAAACCGCAACTTTCCGCTTCGTTGGGAGTATATCAGAGACACGGCCATGCAAGTTCAAGTCGAAGAATCATGGCTATGGCATCGAAGATTTGGCCACTTTAACTTTCACGCACTAAAAACCCTCCAACAGAAGAATATGATGAGAGACTTGCCTAACATAGAAGAGATCACTGACACGTGTGAAAGCTGTATGATGGGCAAGCAACATCGAAAACCTTTCCCTCGTGACAAAGCTTGGAGAGCGAAAGGTATACTAGAGTTGGTACACACTGACGTATGTGGACCAATGAGGACCCTGTCTCTTAACCAAAACAGGTACTTTATTCTCTTTATCGATGACTATTCTAGAATGACGTGGGTTTATTTCATGCGTGAAAAATCAGAAGTATTTACTATATTCAAGAAGTTCAAGAATTACGTAGAAAAGACTAGTGGCCATTATATAAAAACACTAAGAAGTGATAGAGGAAAAGAATACACCTCTACACAATTTAATAAATTCTGCGAGGACGAAGGAGTTAAACGTCAACTCACTGTTGGTTACGCTCCTGAGCAAAATGGCGTCTCTGAACGCAAAAACAGAACTGTAATGGAAATGGCCAAAACAATGATACACGAAAAAGGCCTTCCAAACAGTTTCTGGGCTGAAGCTGTATACACAGCTGTATATATACTAAATCGATGTCCCACGAAACCTGTAGAAAACAAGACTCCGATAGAGGCATGGAGTGGAAGGAAACCGTCAGCGAAACATCTGCGAGTATTTGGGAGTATTTGCTACATCCACGTTCCTAAGGAGAAACGTCACAAGCTCCAAGAAAAATCAGAAAAAGGAATATTCTTGGGCTACAGCACACAGTCTAAAGGCTACCGAGTATATAACCTGAAGACTAATAACATCGTGATCAGCCGAGACGTAGAGTTTGATGAAGATGCTTCTTGGAACTGGGAGAAAGACAAAGTTGAAAGACAAACATATCTTCCGCGAATATCTATAGAAACTCCAGCACAACAACCATTACAAATGGAGCATTCTGAACAACAGGAAAGTACCGGTGAAACAAGCCCTGCTACACCAACTTCTCCATCAACAAGATTACCTTTGGCGCAAGACGAGTCAAGTCCAGAGTCAACACCTGGAAGAGTCAAAGCGTTAGCAGAGATATACGAGACTTGCAACTTTACAACTATAGAACCTGAAAGCTATGAAGTTGCAGCCAAAGATGAAAAATGGGTGACTGCTATGAACGAAGAAATAAGAATGATCGAGAAAAACAACACATGGGAGTTAGTTGATCCTCCAGAAAATAAAGAAATCATTGGAGTTAAATGGGTTTACAAAACAAAGCTTAACCCTGATGGTTCTATACAAAAACACAAAGCAAGGCTGGTAGCTAAAGGCTATTCACAACAACCAGGGGTCGACTACAATGAAACTTTCGCACCTGTAGCTCGACTGGATACTATAAGAGCACTTGTGGCACTAGCAGCTCAACGAAGGTGGAAGATTCACCAACTAGATGTGAAATCAGCCTTTCTAAATGGGTTTCTAGAAGAAGAAATATATGTAGAGCAACCACAAGGGTTCATTCAAAAAGGAAAAGAAGAAAAAGTCCTAAAGCTCAAGAAAGCCTTATATGGACTTAAACAAGCGCCACGTGCTTGGTATAGCCGCATTGACAGCTACTTCACAAGTTCAGGTTTCAGGAGGAGTCAAAGTGAGCCTACACTCTACATCAAAACCCAAGGTAACTCTGACACTCTCATTATTTCCTTGTATGTCGATGATCTAATATATACTGGAAACAATGAGAGAATGATACAAGAGTTTAAAGAAGACATGATGAAAACGTTCGAGATGAGCGACCTTGGATTGATGCGCTATTTTCTTGGCATCGAAATCAGTCAAGAAAATGAAGGCATCTTCATATGCCAAAAGAAATATTCGGAAAATCTCCTGAAAAAATTTAAACTATACGGTTGTAAAACCGTAGCCACACCACTAGTTGTCAATGAGAAGATGAGACAAGAAGATGGATCGGAGAAAGCGGATGCTTCAAGATTCAGAAGTCTCATTGGAAGTCTACTATATCTAACAGCTACAAGACCAGATATCATGTACGCAACCAGTCTACTATCCAGGTACATGCAAAACCCTACTCAAATACATTACGGAGCTTCTAAAAGGATACTAAGATACTTGCAAGGTACCATGGACTATGGAATATGGTACAAGCCCACAATAGACTCGAAGCTTTATGGATACACAGATAGCGATTGGGCCGGATCGGTGGATGACATGAAAAGTACTTCAGGATACACATTCACACTTGGATCTGGTGTATTTTCTTGGGCATCAAAGAAACAAGAAACAGTGGCACAATCATCAGCCGAAGCAGAGTACGTCGCAGCCGCTAACTCAGCTAATCAAGCTATATGGCTAAGAAGAATTCTAGAAGACATGGGCGAAAAACAAGACGACGCTACACAAATATTCTGCGACAACAAGTCTGCAATTGCAATGGCAAAGAATCCGGTGTTCCATGGTAGAACAAAACATATTGACATTAAATATCACTTTCTACGAGAAGTCTCAGCCAAGAAAGACATTGAATTAAAATACTGCAAGACCGAAGAGCAGGTTGCAGATATTTTCACTAAAGCACTACCAAGACCCAAGTTCGAGCTCCTACGTAACATGCTCGGAGTAACTTCGAAATACATTAAGGAGGAGTATTAAAATATAATGTATTTCTTAACTAATCTAGAATTATTAAACAATTAAATAATTAGTTGTTGTGTAAGATATTTTAGAGGACATTACTAGAAGGTAGTAGATTGTTTAAACATTTCAAAATATCAGAAAATGCTAGAGTTAGTATTAACCGACATACTAGAGGCTATAAATAAGTTGATGGTGTCTTGGTCAATGTACAACAAAAAAAAGCAAAAGAACACTTGAATAAATAAAAAAGGCTCCACTCCTTTATAAAAGTAGTAGTCTTCATTACACTCATCATTATTCACATTTCTACCTTTTAGAAAATTATCCCCTCATACAATTAATCAGTACTCATAAATTTAACTAATATAAATCAGTAACAATTCTAACAATATATATATATATATATATATATATATATATATATATATATATATATATATATATATATATATATATAGATTGCAGTAAATATTATATTATATGTTATACTAAAATAATAGTCTTTCTTTTTAATCGGCTTATTTTTAGATATAAAGTATATTAAATAAAGACGTTAATTTTCATTCATTTCTCTAATGTTTCTTTTCATTTCCTTTCATTTCATGTCCTCTAGTTTTCTTTTCATTTCCTTCATAAAAAAGAATCACAAATCTAATACATTTTTTATTTATTTCATTTCCTTCATAAATAAGATTCACAAACGTAATGCATTTTTATATACATTTCCTTTAGATTTATTAATATTTCGTTCATAATCTCATGGAGATTGTACTTGCATTTCGATTCTTTATTTATCAGTATGTACTTGTGTATCACCTTAACATAGATCATGGCAGCACAAGTATACCGGTACTGTTATTTTCCTCTATTCTTTTTATTGCATTTGGATGGGGTCAAAATGAGTCGTTTTAAAGCAAACTTTTCGTTCCTTGATTTCTTTGGATAATCCAACTTCTGAAATAAAATGATGTTCCTTATAAACGATAACCCAGTTCTGCTTATTTTTCGACATAAAACGAAACTGACTTCTTCTGTATGTTCTATATTTCTATTTCTGTGATTTCTGCTCATAATTTTCCATTGAAACATATCAATTTGTAGGTTTATAGACTTTCTTGGTTGGCCTTGTTAACTGTTCTTCTTGTCTTGAAGGTGTGCAAAACAGAAGAAAAAAAATTGCGATTATCAACCCATTATTTCAGTTAAGAATAATACTACTACCACCACAAGTGGCATGAAGTTTTTATCTTCAACACACAAGTAATTTTAAATGTGATGAAATGATTCTATAAGCATTGGTCGATAATAATATTATGTTTGCTGATAATATCTAATTATGCTACCAAATAATATCTAATTATGTTACCAGATAGTCTTGATGGGAAGACAAAGATTTGGAAGCGACTGTGAACGCATGTTTAAGGTCTTAAAGATTCTTTTTTTCATTAGATTCATATCATTGGTAGTCTTATTAGTCAAATGTAGACTCACATTAAGTGACATATGTGATGTTTTTCTTGCCTTTCTTACTACACGGGCTTTTCTCCTAATAAGTTTCAAGTTTATTTTATCTTACATATGAGTGGCAATTTTTACCCATTTATACAAGACTTGTCCGATTTGACTTGTTTTCTAACTTTTAAAAGAGGGTGAATAAAAAATGGAGAAAATAGTGTCATTCGGACATGATTATTTCAACCCAAGATGACAGTGATCCTCTTCATACTAAACACAAAATCTGACCCACCCTACATGTCTACCATCAGTATTGGACAATATATGTGTTTGCTAATAATAGTTTTATGGTGGTTGTCTAGATTGGTCAAGCATGCAAGCCGTGCGTAAAAGCCACGATTTTTTGGGATTCAATAAAGGAGCTTGGGCGTGCATTTGAGTTTGTAATGGGAGTGATAATATTCATACCGATTGTTATACTATCATAAATTCCATTCGCATATGAGTTCCAGACAAGGCTTTCATTCAATCAAGCATTTAGTAGAGGGTTACAAATATCAATGATTTTAGCCGGGAACAAAGACAAGACTCAATGACCATACTTTTGGTGTTACTTGTATATTTATAACTAGGTGTTGAGCACGTGCCTTGTACGGCTATTGTCAATACAATTAAAGAAAATGTTAGAAATCGGGTATGAATTGACTGCCGGATTCATTCTTGAATCGTGTAATCACTATCTCTATAAAGTATTTCGACCCTACGATTGCCTTGGTTGCACGAAATCTTTACAGGGATAAGACAAGAACGCAATCAGTGTTTTTGGCAATGAAATCACTGATCAAATTGTTAGAGAATATGTGTGTGTTTGTGTTGGTTTGATGATGAATACATAAATTAATGAACAAAAACGTCCATAAACTGTTATAGGAAAACAGTTAAACCGAAAGGGTGTAACCCTTCAATTTTGGCGGGAAATTCGGTTATACCAAAAGGTACAACTATTTGCTGACACTTATTCGAATGCAACGTTTCTATGTAACGAATAGTGCAATTTCTGTTGAGGTTTCGGGGCGCTGCCCCGAGCCCCTCGAGGGGCGCTGCCCCCTCGACCCCTGCATCCAAGTAAATCGCAACTAACTAAAATGTACGTTGGATGGCACTAAAATCACCAACAGAAAATAATAAGCTTGAGTAGCTTGACAGATAAAGAATCACATATGTTTTTAGGAAATTGACCATTTTTTATATTACTTCGCTTCCCAGTGACAGTCGTTTTCTAATTATTCTCCGTATTTTTATAATTTATGTTGATGTACTATTAATTAAAATGCATTTTACCTGAAACTTTATACTTTCCAGAATATAATCCTAGGTCATTTGATAGATCATCAAAATCTTGTACTCATGTTACATTCATAGAAGCATCCATATGTGCTACTGCCATTACTTTTAGATGTTTTCCGGACTTTGCTCTGTTTGCTTAGCGTCTAGAACAAAGTCTACATCATGGTCATATAATGCTTCAACATGCACATATTTGATATTATGTAAAGTCTAGAACCATATTGAGTTCATGCTAATATGTTCAACCCAAATACACACACCTTTTGTACAGGCAAATCAAGTACATGTTGGTTTTACTATCATAGTAGTCCAATGATTCACTTCTTATAGTAATTACCTGACGCTATATTATTTTTCATCTAATGACTAATTCAATCGTAACCTTAAGTTTGGTTTTGATTTTAGCCTTTGTTGTTTTCTTATTTCACAACGCGTGCATTTTCCAAGCGAGATTAATCATATATTAGCCAAAAATTAACCATAGATAATAGATTCATGAGTAATAATGTGAATGAAAGTCGTATCCATAACATCTTGAACTTGCTGAAAACAGTAGTTTCACGAATATAGTTCAAAAGCTTATACATGAAATAAATGGCACACCGATAATATATACAAATCACTGATCCTACAATTCCTATAGTGGTGCTGATGTGAACATTTATTTGAGAGCATTTATCACCAATCAAGTGATTTTTTTGCCGAAAATACATATATATATTATCAGTGGTGGAATTAGGATTTTTTTCACCGAGGACAAATAAAAGATCTAAGGATTTAATGGAGTCACATTTGAAGCAGAGATAAAAGATACATGGATCTAATGGAGGTTCATTTGAAGCAAAAATCTGATTCTTGGTTAATAAATGTTCGTGTGTTCAACATTAAAAGATAGCTTTGATATCACAAAGGTGTTTATTTATATTTACATATTGTTCATGACTTTTCTAAAATCATGGACAATATTTACTTGCCATATCAATAGCCGACCTATACATAAACCGATCTATATACGGGTTCTAAAGCTATACGAGTGCTACAATAATTCTGTTAGCTATCAAACATGAACCATACAATTTTTTTTGGCAAAAATAAAGAAAACTCTTATAGAAACGAAGTCATTTTCAAAACGTCAACAAACTGTGAAAATAAAAAACAAAACGGAGAGGTACATTTTCCTAGCTATGTTTTAGTCCTTATTTCGTTATTAATTATTTATAACTCAATTATAGCACATCACCCCTTCGTGGATTCGAGATAATCTCCCATATAGGAAGAATGTGCGGCCAGATTTACTTGGTGACCAAGTTGTGAGCAATCCGATTTTTGGCATGTTTTTGTGGCTAATTATATTATACTATATACTAAATATGGACAACAACCTCCAATCATAACCCGCCACATATCCCAAAAACACTGTAGCTACTGTAGCGCACTGTACCTACAGTAGTGTTTTTTTTTTCTTTTTTTTGGAGATAATTTATTTAATCTTCTGATTTTATACAACGACCACCGGTTAATATTCGTCTTTTTACATATATTCAAAAAAAAAAAAAAAAAAAAAATCATGAACTTATTAATTTTTGAGTCTCTTTTCCATCTACACCAGTATTCCATGTCCACCAACCACCTGCAACCGCCACCATCAGCCACTTTACACCACCATGCACTGCCACCTACCACCGCCGATTTCACGGCCGGCTACGACCGTCACCGTCCACAACTTTCAACCACCGTCAAATCTGATCTAAAGAAAAAACATCTAGATCCACACATGAGACAAGCTTCCGGAACAAAGGGCAATTTAGTGTTTGATGAAATATATAAACATACCTGAAAACTTAAAAGACACCCAGCATATCAAATACCTCACGAGTCCACCCAATTGGCTGATTTAGGAGGGAGGGAGGGGGGGGGGGGGGGGGGGGGGGGGGGGGGGGAACGATAAACATATATATTAAAGGAACAAAAACAAATCTAAAAATCAACCGATCAATAAACAAATCTGAACATAGGACGGTTTGGTAGTGGTTAGAAAAAACACATACCTGAAAAGTAAAGTTTTTGAGTCGGGTTTTTCACGACCGTGGCTCTGATAAATGTCAAGCGCTGGACCTCCTGTAGGAGAACAACTATAATAGCCCAACACACCACAAGAGTGGCGGTGGAAAGCTACTTCCGGCAACAGTTACGATCACAACAGCCGACGCCGCCGTCGACCTTCACCGTCGGCCAACACCTTACTATTGTAAAAAAAATCAAAAATAATAATTTTTTCCTTACATGCATTCTTGAGTACAACTAGCTATTCACATATATATTACAACTAAATATGCACACGGTACAACTAACCATACAAATAGTACAACTCTATTGAGAGATGGGTGTTAGAAAAACCCAAAAACTAAATCGAGTTCAGGTGGTCGGAACTACTGGAAACCACCGAGTCAACCGCAACCATCGATATAATTTTTCTTGATTTTTTTTTTTATGATTTTAGTGTAAGATATTATAATGGTAGTGAAAATGAGAATGGAAAATTGGGGAAGATCGGTGGAGAGGATAATAAGCTGTTAAAGGAGAGAATACGGAGTACTAAAGATAGGGTAAGATGGATATGTGGATGAAATCAACCCATTTTACTTTATTTTTTTTATTTACACCCCCATTTACGATGAAAATGACAAACTGAACTTCTAAGTTATAAACATTACCACTTTAAATTCTTTTTTTTAGCTTCAATATGTGTTACACAAAACATTGAACCTACATAAAATTGTAAAGATTTATATTTCGAACATCAATTAAATTAAATTCTTATATTATACTCTATATAAACTTTAGAGTATGTTAATATTACCGGTAACCGTTTTCCTTTTACGTATAATTAACTTATCGTTAACCGATCAAAATCATCCCGCAGCGAAATATGATATCGGGTTGGAAAACTAATTTTTTATCTCACGACCGAAACCACCTATTCGATTAATCGAGAGTAAAGGGGTAAGACAAAGTAGTAAAGTAATTGTTGACCAAATCATGTGGCTACCAAATACGAAGTCCAGTTGGCCGTTGCATCTTCCAACTTTTTTTAATCAAAAAAATACTGCAATATTACGGAGTATAAATCCTTTCATTTTTCATATATTTTGCTCTCAAAAACATAATAAAAATAAATGTCTATAAATTTATAGTTGGGATAAATGAGTAAATAATCAACGCTAAATGCGTACAACAAATGTTTTATCAAAACACGTTATTGCAAAAACGTTATGACAAAAACATTGAGAACCGCAGCAATGCGCGGGCTTCCGAATCTAGTTAGGAATCTAATTGTTAAACTTAGAGAGTTCAAGTTTTATGTTTCACCTATATAATGTAACCCTAGCTTCTTGCCTCTTGTAACTGTATACATGAAAATAACAAGAAAAATCTCTGGTTTGCGCGTGGACTAAACCCTTCTTTATCCGACTAAATTTCGGATATAACCACGTAGAATCATTGTGTCGTTTGCGTTATTTATCATTTATGCTTGTGATTATCCGTTTGTTATTCAGTTGTTGTGGTTATAATTGTGATCAATCACATGTCTTTTAAGTCCATAAATCCCGACAAGCATTATGTGGTAGACATAGAAACTCATATTATAAAGAACAAGTACGAATCCACCATAGTTGCTGCTATAACATAACACCTGTAACTTGTCAACAAAAGAAACAGGTTACCATTATTTCTTCCTTTCTTGAATGTATAAAGATCAAGATGGAATAAAGCCTTCCATACAACCAATTTATCAAGAAACTTTTTGGATAATTCAACCCAGCGAAACGTCTAAACGCGTTTTAGATAGTAAAGTATAGTTCATAGCTTCATTCCAGGACCATTATATGGTTGTATACATTACAATGTATATGCCTGCACCTTACAAAATTACAAAACCCTTTACTTGTTAAATTTATAATTCATTCATTAGCTTTTTGGATCATCATAACTGCCAAAGTGATGAGGCTCGCGTATACTGAATTGGGAAGCTTCTGAACCACCTTTCCGATGCCTGGAACACCTTCGGTTGTCCTCTTTGTAGCTATAGCAACTGTCGGTGCAATAGCCAAAGTGATGAGTAATCCTTGAGTGACATACACGAATGTATCGGCTGTTAGCCTCTTCATGAACTCTTCAAATTCTTCATGGTTCAGTCCCCCATCAAGATCAATATCACATTCCTAGTTAACGATAAACCATAAAGCAAATATCAGGTCGTATAATGAAGATGAAAAGTATTTTATATAAAGAAACATTTGAAAATTGGTATAAACAAAACAATTTTGCTAACGGCAGCCCTTAGGGCTAATGTTAACACGCTTCAAACATTTGTACATAGTGGTTATTTATTACTTTAGTGGTGGTACAACTATTTAAAGCGTGTTAACGACAAACCTAAGGAGTTTCATTATCAAAATCCTAAACAGAAAACACTTTAATCAAAATATTCGATAATGTTTTGATAATTTTTTACTAAAGAATGGCCGAATGGGAAATAGTATTTTGGGTTGACCAAACCCGACCCATACTAAAAATTACCATTTAACTTGTTGCTGACCAATTCAACCTGCTTACATTGACAATTCTAATATAAACAATATAAGAGTATCAGATCCACAACAATAATATTTCAAAAACACCCGAATTCATCAATGCATCAGTACATGACCATACCTTCATCAAGGTTCTGATTTGCTCCTTCTTCGGGGGATCAAAATGAGGCCCAGGTAGACGCTTATTGATATCACTAAAATTCAAAACGAATGAACCACATAAGTTCAAGATTATTAAAGGTTTGACATTTTGCATAATACAGTAAATGACCTTACTTGAACACAAGTAGCACAGCTATGTATAATTCTTCAAAAGTCATGTTAGCCTTTCCGTATTCATTCTTGTAGTAATCAAAAACCTTGTCACTTATCTTTCGTATTTGCTTCTCTCTCCATTGCTTCCCTACACGAAATGTTTAAATCATCAATTATTTAAGGACAGATCTTAAATTCTGTCCCAAAAGGTAGGTTTTAAAAAAAAAAAATGAAGGACAACTGAAAAAATACATACAAGTATGCTCAAATGAGCATGTTAATCAATCATTTTGGTAACTCGGTCGCAAAATCTAAAGCATAAGACAGTATTTATTTTGAATTTTAATAAATGCAGCGTCTACAACAAAAAACATTAGACAGTACGATTACTAACCTACTTAGAGCACAATCATTAAGCATGAATCGTACATAGTACACGTCGTAAAACACTATCTAAGTGATTCGTAACCATACTCAGCTGGAAATCATAAAACATCAAGTAACTAAAGTACGAATTTTTAACAAAAATCATATAATTATTCGATTTACTTCAAATTTTGCACAATCATCACTAATCACTAACACTTACAGGTAGTGACGAAAATATGAAGGGACAAGGGGGCACCCGCCCCCGGTGGATAAGTAATTTTTAGTGCAAAAAATTTTGAATTTTTCGATTTTGGCACCAGTGGACTTTTTTTCCCCAAAAGTGTCCATATTTTGCCCCCAAAGCCTTCATATTTTGGCAAAAAAAAATTGTTAGGATTTTAAAAATTTCGCCCCCGGGTGAAAAATTACTGCTTCCACCACCACTGCTTACAGGATTCAATCTATCAAAAGCTGTACATATTTAACCTCAAAATATTATACATAATAATCTAGTCATATTCAGATTAGACAAAATCCACCCAAATAAAATTAATAAAATTTACAAAATCTTGAAAAGCATGGTGTCTCTGTATTATAGCCTTTAGGCAAAAAAAAAAAAAATTTAATTCAATTCACCGCAAAATTATAGTACGGAGTAAATTTTTTGAAAGAATACAGACAAAAAGAAGCACTAAATATGGCAGAAAACGCAAAAGCAGGAATCTATGAATGAATCTTTAAAAAATAACAAAAATCTAAATCTAAGATGATGGAAATTACCTTTAAGTTTATCCAAGATTTGTCCCATATCGAAGAGAAAAAGAGATTACGAAGAAAAAAAACAGAGATTGGTGATTATATGTGATGAGGGGTTGGTAATACGTGTACGTAAGATCCAAAATTACATTTTTATTGTTTATTTATTCATTTATTATTTAAGGAAAAAAGAATTTCATATTCATAGGGGAATGATTCTCACACACACACACTTTTTTGATTCTCACACACCAATTCAAATAAATGGAGTATTATTAGAAGAGTAAAAGGTTAAGGATCAAAAAAGGGTGTGTTAGAATCACCCCCTTAATCATATACTCCGTATAAATTAATTAATTTTATATTTATAAACAATCTTTACCATGAATAACATAACACTAATATTAAAATTTTAATAAAAGTCGATATTAAAAATAAACATTTATTATGCTTTACAATTAAAAACACAATTTTAAAACTTAAATATGGTATGTTTAAACGTATCACCAAGTGCAATTTTTAGCGTTACCCATTTTTTAATTATGGTTAAATTATACTAATAATTAAAATTAATACGAGTACTTTGTTTTTATTTTATTTTTTTTGCTATATATACGAGAACTCGTATAGAACCGAAGACGTTTACAAAAGAAAAACGTAAACAATTGGGATATAAAAAAACAAGGCTTGGGGCGACGCTCGCACCTAGAAAACTACAAATGAACAATCGAGAACAACTATCTATAATCGAGACTCTGTCTCGGTAAACCAAGAAACTGAATAACAAACCTATCTAAACAAAAAAACAACCACAAAAGCCTAACCGCTAAAAACAATCATAAGCAGCAACAAAACATACAAGTAACCAAAGATCGCAACATCCCAACACAAAGAAGACAACAGACTATGGAGTAACATTTTTAAATTACCGTTGAACGTTTCTCGTCAAATCTTCTTGTCTCCCTGGTTCTCGAACTTAAAAAAAGGACGTTGGATGATCCATCACCAATTAAAGTAACCGATGAAAGAATACCCACCCCGCGATCTTCGCCACATACCCTCTAGTTCTTCGAAAAATCTTTGGACCGCACCTCCAAATAATGATTATAATTAGGATTATGATTAATTTTGATTATGATTAAAAGTAAGAGAGCACCGACATGTGTCAGATTCAATATTCAGTTTAGTGTTTTTCAATAGCATTGAAGGTAAAAAGTGAGAGAGTGATATCAATTGTAACGACCCTGGTTTTTCCAACGTTTAATTAATAATATTTATTATTAATACTTGTGTTCTAACGAATGTATTTTATTACATTTACTTGTCACCATGATTGACTTTTAATTGCCCGACACGTCTTTGTGACACACGAACTTTTCACGAATAATATTCCGGATATTATTTGCATTCATGATTAAGTTTTATTAATCATTTTTAATTAACTAAGGTTACTAGTTAATTACTTGGGCTTTGTTGGATTAATTTGTTAATTACTTGAACTTGGGCTTTTATTATTTGATATGGACTTAGAAGCCCACCCTACTTATCTTAATGGATTAATTTAGGAGCCATTTTGTTGTAAGTAGTCCATTAAGACTTAACTAGTTAGTTAGTGTCATGTGAAGACTAGTTACTTGTTCCATTACAACACTTTCCCATAACAACTCACTTTATTACTACTTTGAGCCAAATATATGCATATAACTTGTGGACTTTTCCCTCCCCCCCTTTTCTTTTGAAGCCGTCGGCCTAGAGGGCCTTGGAGGGTGGTTTTGTTTTCAATTTTTGTTCACTTAATTACTTGTATTCCATCTCATTTCTTCACACACATAAACTTGCATTTTCCTCTCAACTTTCTCTCATTTCTTCTCTCTCAAATATTGTAAGTAACATGAGCTTCTTTTCTTCTTTTTTTCTTGTCCAAAACCGAATATATACATATACATCATCATCATCATTTGTTGTTTTGTTACTTGTTCTTGTTGTTGATTAATTTCTTGTTCTTTTGTTATTATTATATACTTACTAGTAGTTAAGAATCAAACTCTCTAGTTTGTTCTTCATTTTATCTTGTTCATACAAGAACATACAAGAACAAAACTTTCTAGTTTATGTTCTACACTTAATGTTTTAAAAGATTGTAAGTTCATGAGTTATAATCATACTTGTGTTCATGATGTAAACGTAAAGTTTACTTTCTTAAGGATCAAAGCTTAGGCTTGAATCTTTCCAAGTATGAACAACCAAGAACTTATTACTTGTAGATTTAACTTACTTCTTCATTTTATGTACTTTAAAGTTGTAATTTGGTCAAGTATTACTAGTTAATCTTGATCTCATATTTCTTGAACTAAAGTTAACTTTATAATTTCAAGAACATGGAAGTATAACTTTCTAGTTATAACTTCACATACTTATGAAAGATCTAAGTTTCTATAGCTTATGGTCTACTTATTTTGTCATAATCAAGAGCTCATAAGCTTACATACACTTTACAGGATGAAAATCTAAGTTTCATAACTTATGGTTTCATTAAAGTAAAGATTCAAGTGTTATGACTTAGGATTTAACTTAGTAACTTTAGATCTAGACTTTTGGGTCTTGGATCTTCAAGATCTAACTAAGAACTATATTCTACAACTTAAGATCTTGATTAGTTAGTTTACTTTCAAGTTTGTAGCTAAATATTACTTTTAGAGTTAATGTATGTGTCGGATCTAAGATCTTGATGTAACTTTGGTTCATCAAACTACTTGCAACACTTAATTGAGTTGTGCTACTTATCTTAGACTTACACTTGTGTTATGATGGTCAAAACTTGGTAAATATGATGTAAACACATCAACGAGTTGTACACTTGAAGCTATATGCATCAAGTATGAGAACCGTGATGAACATCAAGCACCAAGAACCCACCGGAACACACTGTTTACTGTTTTCTGGAACTGATCAGAATACCTAGGCTACTGTAAAGTTTATTTTCCATTAGCTATGTTCGATTAGATAATTTTTCGTTTAAGACTCGTCTTAATCCGAGTTACGGTTTAGGATCTATGGCCCTCCGAACGTCACTATGTCCTTTTAACGTTGTGCTGAAAATTCTGACCTACTTGCACTTAAACCGTCGCCACGGTCAAACAAAGACGAGTTTGGTTCTGGAATTTTTACAGAAACTAAGGGACTCATATACGGAGCCATTTCCACTGGTCTCACCTTATTTCAGTAGGTATAGAGGCCGTGGTGACTGATCGAAGTCAGCCTTTGTTTTAAACTCTTTTCTAGAATGAAACATACTTTATACTTTTGTTTGATGATGAATGATGATGACCCTTAGGACCTAATTTATATACATTTAAACCTATTGGGACGATTTACTGACTTAGTAATATTTGACCTAGGTTGAGGACTTTCCGGACCTACATACTTGCTTACTTCCCGACTCAACTTTACTACTACTTTTCCACTGTGAGTTATAGCATCCCTTTTTACTTTAACTATTTTGGGAACTGAGAATACATGCGCATTTTACATTTTACATACTAGGCACGAGTACTTAAACTTTATATATGTGTGGGTTATACAACGACATAAACTTTTGTGACGACCCGGGAATTTCCGACTGAATTTAAACTTAATATTATTATGATTTCGACACGATAAACAAAGTCTGTATAGTTGTATCTCAAAATTTTTGAACTATTTTCATATATTCAATTACCCTTCGACCACTTCCGACGATTCACGAACAAATGTGTGTAAATAATAATGTAAATATATATGTATATATATATATATATATATATATATAGATATATATATATATATATGTATATATAAATAAGTGTATATATAATAATTTCAATTAATAAAGTATACGTGGAAGATAACAAACAAAATAATTAAGTTATTATTACAATGAATGTATGTAAATAGATATATAATATTATTATTATGAATTTATATAGATATATAAATAAAAGATTTCTATTAAAAACTAATGTATTGTAACCTGTATAAAATATATATAAATATTAAATATTAAAAATAAATAGTATAAAATTAACAACATATTAGATTTAATCATATAAATAGTTATTATAATATTGTTATTAATTTCAATATTAGTGTTATTAGTAATATATATATATATATATATATATATATATATATATATATATATATATATATATATATATATATATATATATATATATATATATATATATATATATATATAATCTATAGATACGAACATTAGTCAGTATTATTATTATTACCAATACAAGTATTAGTTACCCTTTATTATTATTATTATTATTATTATTATTATTATTATTATTATTATTATTATTATTATTATTATTATTATTATTATTATTAATATTATTATTATTATTAGTATTATTCATTAGTATTAAACTTAGTATTTTAATAAGATTTTCATTTATTGTTATTATCATTATTATCATATTACTATTATCATGATTATTATTATTATTGTTATAAAAATATTACAATTTATTAGTATATCTTTAATAATATTATTATCATTTTCATAGTTAATATCATTATTATTATTTATGATTATAATTATTATTAATATAATTATTATTATTATTATTATTATTAATTATATATTTATTATTAATGTTTATAAACTATAAAAGTTAAAACAGATAACTACAAATTTAATTGCAAATCATGATCTTTAAATTGTCTGCAAATCTTTACCAGTCCATCTCATTCAACAGGAATCAAATCCAGGTGGATAGCAATTGTGTTATTTTTTTATTTTTTTATTTTTTTTATATATCCTCGTGATTAAATCTGTCGACTTCAATGTTATTATAAACGATCAATTCAAACTGTATCTGGTATCACACGACCTTGCAATATCGAATATCAATTACGTTTCCTTTCAACAGTTTTAATTTATCTTATTTTTTTTAAAAAAGGGAAGAACACTAAATATCCTCTGTTCGTGTAACTTTTTAGCAAGAACTCGAATTTGGATTTAATTATAAAATCCTTAAATGCAGTTATGTGAGAAATCATTTACTTAAACTATCTGAAAAACCTCAATCGCCAATTTTTATTATCGAATTCAAATTTTGAGGTCAAAGTTTTGGTTTCCAAAGTCAACCGAAGTGTTCATCGTAAAATTTGAACTAGTTTTGATGTTTGCAGTTAAATTAACGATTGAGAAAGTTTCTAGGATTTATTTTAAATGTATTTCATGTTTTAACTTTTGTTTAAAACTTCCTAAAAATCGAAATCAAATTTTGGGTTTTTATTTTTATTTTTTTTCCTCACGAACGAAGCATCAGCCATTTTACTCTTTTAAATTTTTTTTGTTGTCTATTAAACACACGAGTCGACCTGTCTCAATTACAATTATAAACAAGTAATTTTTTGCTGTTATGATTCTGTTCCTGGTCGACTACAATCGTGAAGAAGAAGAAGAATACAGTTAACGAGTTATATAACTCAATAGGTTATATTAAAACAGAAAAGCAGGTTCAGTTAAGTGGTTAAGAGAGGTGTCGGGGATGCGTGAGGTCTCGGGTTCAATTCCCGGCATGGACTGTTATTTCTCTTTGGAACTCATTTAATTGAGGTAGTTTTTTTTTTCTTTTATTTTTATTATTGTTACTTTTATTATTACTTTTATTATTGTTATTATTATTATTATTATTACTAAAATTATAATTATTATCATTATTAGTGTTATAATTTTAGTTACTATCATTATTACTAGTATTACCGTTATTATATGAAAATGGTGATTATTATTATTATTATTATTGTTGTTGTTATTATTATTATGACTATTGATTATTGTTATTACAAGTATTATAATTATTATTATTATTACCATGATTACAAGTAAAATGAACACTATTGTTATTATTAGTAACATTATTAATGTAATTGTTATTATGAATTTTATCATTTAAGTATTAATTATTATTAATAATATATTTATTAATGACTAATATAAGCATTATCATTATTACTATGTAAACACAAATACTAAGATTAAAATTATTATCATTTTGTTATTAAGTATCACCATTATGTATTATTAATGTTATTATTAGTATGTTAATATTTACTTGATACAAGTATTATTACGATTAGAATTATTATTATTATTATTATGAACACAATACAAACTATTATTCCTATTATTAATATTAGCATTAGTATCATTTTAGACTTATTATTATTAACAAAAGAATTATATTTAGGATTACCATTAGTAACAAAATTGTTATAATAATTATCAGTATGTATTATTATAAAAGTTATTATTTTCATTATCATTATTATTAATACTAGTATTATTATTATTATTATCATTATTATTACTTTTATCACTACTAATATTTTCTTAGTATTATTAAAATACTGATTTAACAAACAAATGATATATATATATATATATATATATATATATATATATATATATATATATATATATATATATATATATATATATATATATATATATATATAACATAGCAAACTTAATATCTTAATTAGTTAAAATATATATAATTAATACACAGAACATATAAGTTATTAATATAATAAACGATATAACTAAGAAAGTTATATATATTTATTCGATTACGATTATGTGTATTAATATATATATACACAAATGATATAGGTTCGTGAATCCGAGGCCAACCCTGCATTGTCCAGTTGTTCAGTATAGTCATATGTATTTTTACTACAAAATATATTAGGTGAGTTTCATTTGCTCCTTTTTTTAAATGCTTTTGCAATATATATTTTTGGGACTGAGAATACATGCGCTGCTTTTATAACTGTTTTACGAAATAGACACAAGTAATCGAAACTACATTCTATGGTTGAATTATTAAACCGAATATGCCCTTTTTTAGTCTGGTAATCTAAGAATTAGGGAACAGACACCCTAATTGACGCGAATCCTAAAGATAGATCTATCGGGCCCAACAAGCCCCATCCAAAGTACCAGATGCTTTAGTACATCGAAATTTATATCATGTTCGAAGGAGGATCCCGGAATGATGGGGATATTCTTATATGCATATTGTGAATGTCGGTTACCAGGTGTTCAATCCATATGAATGATTATTTTTGTCTCTATGCATGGGACGTTTATTTATGAGAAATGGAAATATGAAATCTTGTGGTCTATTAAAATTATGAAATGATTATTTATGATAAACTAATGAACTCACCAACCTTTTGGTTGACACTTGAAAGCATGTTTATTCTCAGGTACGAAAGAAATCTTTCGTTGTGCATTTGCTCATTTTATAGATATTACTTGGAGTCATTTATGAAAAGCACACAGTCGCAACGTTTCCACATCAACAGTTATATGTATCCAATTTTGTATTTATCGATGAGATTAAAAGATAATATCAAATGATTGAATTATGATTACATGTCTCTATTATGAAGTCCACTTTGAATTAGGAAACCTTTACTTTTTAACGGTATTCGGAATAAATGGAAAAGTGATTTTCAAATAAGGACAAAGTATCACTTATCTAGTGTCAGACAAATGTTAGTGGAGAATCGAATTTCATACTACTTGATTGACCTATTTTCAAACGTGTAAAAACGATTTTCAATATAATAACTTTTTTATTAAAATGTCTTTGTTAAATAACGAAAGTGGAATATTAATTGTTTGATATATAAACGTGTATTGAAAACGTGTTTATATATATATATATATATATATATATATATATATATATATATATATATATATATATATATATATATATATATATATATATATATATATATATATATTATACGATAGTATCACTTGTCATTTGATTCGATCAACATTCAGATATATCATTTAGAAAGTCTAAGGAAATCAAAATAAACGTTGGTGCATAAAGGAATTAAATCAGATTAAGTTTTAAAGCGTAAACGTTATATGATTTTCGATCATGTAAATGATCTTAAAATTATACCTTGAAATATAATTAGTTTTGAGAAGTTAAATAGTATGTTATTAGATAAATATTTCAAACATATGTATTATGTATAAGATTATAAATTTTAAATATATATATATATTTTTAAATTAGTCATACAACGTTTTGATTTAAACTAATATTATTAAAATATATTTTGACAAACAACGAGACTTTGATTTATAAAAGGAAATGACAAAAATACTCAAAATATTAGGTGACACTTTGAGTGGGTTAGTTTTTCATTAATTTAAGTCAAGTTATTAATAAGGGTACGAGTCACAAAACGTAAAAGGCTAGTTTTCTAAACGTACGAAAGTGCGCTAGAAAAACCGAAAGTGGTACATGAGTCGTGAGACCACGACCGTGTCATTTTTGTAAAAATTATATTTTTACCATGAGCGTAAATATAATATTATATTTAATTAATTCTAAAGATTAAATATAATATATATTAAATAATATATATAAACTACGTATCTATGTAATATGTAAATCAAAATATGTCGGCAACTTTTGTAATGCGTTTGTGAGCTGGAAACATTCTATGGTTGGGGTTGGTGGGAGAAGTATTATAAAACGAGTGATTCTTGGTTTCAGTTTACATTCCATCCATTTTCCCATCTCAAGTACTCCGTAAATCATCATAATTATATTTATATTATTATTATTATTATTATTATTATTAGTATTATTAATATTATTATTAAGTATATTATCATTATTAATAGTATTAGGAGCGATATTATTATGTATTAAACATAAAATACTACGACGAGGTTCTGCCCGCGTGATGTCCAAAAATGAGTTTTTCGAGTATGATAGGGCTAAGGAAATTAAGGGTTATAGCTATGGAGATGATGGGTATGGTTCATGGGTATGCTCATGAGGTCAATCTAGTATTTATTATCTACGTTGCGTCTACGTACCTTTCCTGCAATATTGAATCTCAATATTGATACGTAAGCACTCATAATTTAATTTTTACATACTAATAGGGTATCCCTGACTAGTGCTCGAGAAAATAGGATTATGCATGCTTGTATATTTGATATTGCCCTTAGATAGGTTATGTCGAATCTCGAATTAATTACACCTACGGTTGAGATAAGGTATAAGATATGCATGTCCTTGGAAAGCTAGTGAAAAATTAAGAACTTTTTCTTTAGATACCGAATGGTTTTGACGGATGGATTAGAAGCTATAGTCAATTGAGTTTTTGTATTATTAATAAAAATGATTATTATTAACGTCGTCATTATCGTCGTTCTAGTTTTATCTAATTATTATTATTATTACTTATTATTATTATTATTATTATTATTATTAAGACTATCATTAACAATAAAAAGTATTATCATTAAAGATTATTATTCTTATTATTATTACTGTCGTTATTATAGTTAAAAGTATAATTAATATTATTATTATTATTATCATTAAAAATAGTTATTAGCATTATCATCATAATATTTATTATCATTAATATTACTATAATAAGAAATAGTAGTAGTAACACTTAATTAATATATATATATATATATATATATATATATATATATATATATATATATATATATATATATATATATATATATATATATATATATATATATATATATATATATATATATTATCATTAATATGAACGTGATATAAAAGACGATTTAAAAGCTATTAAATGAATCGATTAGGAAATAATGGGTATGAGTATCATGATGAAATTTAAAATATTGTAAGATATTAAATTAGATAAAATTATCATTTTTATCATTACTATTATTAAAAAAAAGTATCGTAAATATTAATGTTATTCTAATTAAAATTATCATTTTATCATATCATCATTCTTAGTAAATTTAAATATTAATATTTTATTAATAGGATAATAATAATTATTTTTACAAAATAATATAACTTTTACTTATTATTATTATAGATATTATTTTATCAAATAAATATGTGATTCAAACATATTTTACTACGTGTAATAAAATTAAATTAATAATACCTATTATATTATCTTTATGATATTAATTAAACTTTATAAATTTATTACTTAATATGTATAAAAGTATATTTTATTATATAAACTGTTAATATAAAATTTTACTTATTAATAAATGAATTATTCTAATAAATCTTTTAAAAATGTTTAAATATAAAACAACGATATTTAAATTATATAATAATTATGTATAAATTCTAGAAATCATTTTGAGTCAAACTAGCTTTCGTTAACTTTTGTATATTAGTCTCGAGCATTAGGATTGTGGTACACTATGACATAACCTAAATTGTTAGACAAATATTGACCAACATATAAATATATATAATCAATATAGGTTCGTGAATCCGAGGCCAACCTTGCACTTGTTCAATGACGTTATATGTATTTTTACTACGAAATACAGTATGCGTAAGTTTCATTTGCCCTTTTTACTCTTTACGTTTTTGGGCTGAGAATACATGCAATGTTTTAATAACTATTTTACAATATTTATATGCGTGAGTTTCATTAATCCCTTTTAAATGCTTTTGCAATATATATTTTTGGGATTGAGAATATATGCGCTGCTTTTATAAATGTTTTACGAAATAGACACAAGTAATCAAAACTACATTCTATGGTTGAATTATCGAAATCGAATATGCCCCTTTTTATTAAGTCTGGTAATCTAAGAATTAGGGAATAGACACCCTAATTGACGCGAACTCTAAAGATAGATCTATCGGGCCCAACAAGCCCCATCCAAAGTACCGGATGCTTTAGTATTTCGAAATTATATCATGTCCGAAGGAGGATCCCGGAATGATGGGGATATTCTTATATGTATATTGTGAATGTCGATTACCAGGTGTTCAAACCATATGAATGATATTTTTGTCTCTATGCATGGGACGTATGTTTATGAGAAATGGAAATATGAAATCTTGTGGTCTATTAAAATTATGAAATGATTATTTATGATAAACTAATGAACTCACCAACCTTTTGGTTGACACTTGAAAGCATGTTTATTCTCAGGTACGAAAGAAATCTTTCGCTGTGCATTTGCTCATTTTATAGATATTACTTGGAGTCATTTATGACATGTTTCTAAAGACGTTGCATTCGAGTCGTTGAAGTTCATTAGAGATTATTATTAAGTAAATGACAGATTAGGTCATTTATAGTTGGATATTATGAAATGGTATGCATGCCTGTCAACTTTCGATGTAATGAAAGGTTGTCTTATAAAAATGAATGCAATGTTTGTAAAATGTATCATTTAGAGGTCAAGTACCTCGCGATGTAATCATATGTTGTTGTATTTGTTCCTATGGATTGGGACGGGTCGCTTCATGTGGTATCAGAGCGGTGGTCTTAGCGAACCAGGTCTGCATTAGTGTGTCTAACTGATAAGTCGTTAGGATGCATTAGTGAGTCTGGACTTCAACCGTGTCTGCATGTCAAAAGTTTTGCTTATCATTTTAGTCGAAAATCATCTACCTACCATCATTAGGAAATTACCTGATTATTATTCTTTGGTCTAGACGCGTTTTCTTGCATTTAATGCATAATAGTGTATAGACGAAATCTTATCCTGGCATATCTGTTACTGTGAACTTTGACTGACTTTTTTTCAAAGATTCCTCCATAATTTATGGGATTTTGGTAATATATATACATATGTAAATTATGTATTGAAGAATACCAAATCTAACTCTTATAAGCTATTTCATATCAACATTCATTCCCTTGATCATACGAGATGGATCCCTCAACCAGTTCAAATTCCTCAGATTACGACAGCTATTCCGATATGGATTTCCATTCGAGCTCTGAAAACAGTGTGGCCGGAATGGATCAACCAATCAGCCATCATCTATTCTGGATGAAATGGGGATGGGTTCGTAGCCTCCTCAATCATTGGCGACAAGAAGAAGGTCATCCCTTCCATCCACCCCATTGCCCTCTTGGCGATGAACCTGAAGCACTTACCGGCGAACCTGTTCGAGAAACCATTTTCTCTCTCATCTCCAGAGTATCTCGTCACGATTATATACTACATCAAATTCTAGATTATATGTATCCGCTCGTCCGAACTGATAATCACCCCGGTGTGATAGAAGAAGTCAACGAGCTTCGCGCTCGGGTAGTGGCTTTGGAGAATACAGTGCGAAGGTTACAAACACCATCAGCAGCATCAGTAGCATAACTAGTACCGCCAGTAATATCTACATCGCAAGCCTCAATACCCTAAGCATCAGCAGCATCACCGGCATCAAAGGTATCACCATCATCGACATCAACTGGATCATTATCACCACCAACAATCACATCCGCATCACACGCCTCAATATTCCAATTTCGGATATCAACGTCACACACACCACAACAATCAAGAAGTACCAATAACAACAAACGATGAAGTATTGATTCATAACTTCATCAGAGAAACATCTTGCGGTGATTATGTAATCTCTAAAATCTTAGAGATTATTTATCTCGAGCTTAACCATAAACCAGATGAGTGAACAGAGATGATAGAGAGAAGAATCAAAAACCCTGACAAGAATGGTGCGCGGCTTACAAGCTAGACTTGTTTTACCAATAGCATCAGCAGTACCCATAGCCTTACCAACAAAGTCCGTGCTGTCAACATCATTAAAATCGTCAGCATCTCTAACATCACAAGTTTCGCCAGTTCAGGAATCACTGTGGAAACCATTACGAATCAACAACGAATATATTGTATCAACGAGTTATGAATTATTAATTCATTCTTTCCAAAGAAATTATATATATATATATATATATATATATATATATATATATATATATATATATATATATATATATATATATATATATATATATATATATATATGAATTCTGAAACTATAATAAACCTTTCGTACTAAGCTATTAAGTATGAATTAAAAAAGGATAGATACTACTCGTATAAATTCATATTACTAATATGCTATGATGTACATCCATCAATAACAACTTAACCATCGTTAACTACAAATCTCTGTTTCAACTTAATGAATTTTATAAATCAAGTGTATCATTCAATAACATGTTTGATTTTACACTTTCATCTGCGATGCACTCGAAACTTTCTAGAAAACATCAATTGTACATTGTGAAGTTCACAAGAATCCTTCAAGCGTCAACATCCTTCACTGAGGAATATCAATAAAAATAAATATTAAAGTATTGACTGCATTAGGGAAATACTCCGTGAAGATTATGTAATCCCTAATGTTTTAGAGATTATTCATTTCTAATTCAAGCCGAAAGTCAAATGAGCTTAATATGATTTTAAACTCATTGAATCTGTATTACATCTGAAGAAAATATACTCACATATATTTTCATAAAGACTGTAATAAAAATTCTTGTTCAAAACATTATTTGTGAAAAAAAAAATTTAACGGGTAGGTAATACCCGAGAGATATTTAAATTCGCAATTAATATGTTACATTCTTTGAATCTGATTCAGCAATCACCAACTGTATCCACTACTCTCTCAACAATATACATTCTTTCGTAAAAATCAAGACAACTATTCTCATCCAAATTTAATTACCTATTCTGATTATGACAAATCAAAATCCAACCCAAGATTTAACAGAAGACATCACTCTTAGAATTCCTACATCTATCAAAGTCATACTTTGAATTCAAAACCGTGACAGAACATCACTTCTATTTGTAACACTCAGAATTATATGAAAATCATTCGAGATTCAGGAAGATTTCATCATTTGGATATTGACTATGACAATCTGTATTTAAAACCCTTCGAAATTTCGAAAGACACTTCAAATAATGAACAATCGAGATGATGATCCAACCACACATTACACGAAGTCTTGTACCTGAAAAACTATCGAAACCAAAGTCATAGTTTAACACGTACCGCGTCGAATTCTTTAGCATTTATTAGCAAAAACAAACTTTACGATTCCCTTCAAAGTAGCCAATTTTGTCACAGCTCCAGCAAGTCAACTTCGACTTTTCAGTCGGACCAGTCTTATTATAACCCCGATAGATACGTTGCCCTTTCGCCATTGTTAATGGGGAACCTTTCATATTACACCACAATAGCAGAGAAGTTAACAACAACTTCATTGATCAATGGTTCAAGTCTCTTCGAAAAATAATTATATTTGTTCGTAGGAACTCGACCGTACATTCACCTGTATCTTAAACTGACGTGCCAATCACCAGGGAATTAGCAATCAGTATTTTGAATTCCGTAGCGTCTCCACGCCAACAGTTATACCTATAATGTCTACCTCCAAGACTTACAGATTTCGAATGTGAAGTTTCTGAAAACACCCTGGACTGCGAGCCAGTTTTCTAAATACTAATGAAGCAGCAAAAACTGTAAACGACCTTAACAGTAAAAAGTTTGATGATAAAGAATAGCGTGTCGGTAAAGCTTAGAAAAAGAGAAGATTTGGAACTGAAAAACGGATTGAGCAAAGTATGAAAGAGGCTGTGGATAAATCACAAGGACTGAACCTGCTTTCAAAGGATCCAAATGATTCAGTGTCTGCTGAAATCGTTAGCAAACACGTTACCCCTCATTCTAAACCTTCATAGACAGATATTCTTCATCATCATCTTAGCTTAAATATTATAAGGTATCTTCGTATCTTCCATTATACATATTCTCCATATCTCTAGAGATATTTTCGCAACTATTCTTATCTGAAATCATCTATCTCTCTGTAATATCTACAACATAAAAGAAACTGTGTTAGTTTCTAAATTCTGAAAAATTCGAATATGAATGTTTTTGAAGTAGTGTTGGGAACTGATGCATGAGTTAGTATAATATAATGACACTTGATCAATGTCATTATATTACCGTAATTCATGCTGAGTTCTAATGGAACGTGATGATTCACATAACATACCGTCATCATGTACCATTTACACGACTCTTACATTCTATCTAATCTCTAAACATATCAAGAAAATATTTTTTGATGATTCGGTCTTTTCCAGGGTATTCTGGTAATTTGACAAATCAAGATCGTACCCTTTCAAATTCCTTCTTAGAACATTAACAATGTTCATTCCGAAATCCATAAGTGCTAATTCTGGACCATTACAAGAGCTATTTAATCGCAAGAAGAAGAAACGAAAGGACAAAGCTACGAAATAGAAATTTGGGGTATAAACCGCAGCAAATAGAAGAGAGCATTAACTGTGGATGACAATGATTATAAAACACAGAAGCAGGGACATCGAGGTATGAGGGAAGATATGAAACCCAACAACCACCCAGAAACTATAAACCGTATACGTCAATACATATAGCGAAATAAAGACACGGAAGAACTAGAAACACTATAAACCCAAGAGTAGTGTAAAAGTAAATAGATTCTTCCGGTGGCAGATTAAAAAGAAGAATGACAGATATGAAAGTTAAGAGTATATCAAGGATCAGAATGGGATGGAGCATATTGATGAATACTTTAAAGTATGAATTGAGGGAGAAAGAATGGAAGGTGTGAGTTGTAAGGAAACGAAGTGGGTGGATTTATAGACAGAGCAATCGAAGCAGATTATCGCGTATAACCAAAGAGGATCCTAATCTCCTTAATTACCGATGAACCAAATCTTATTATGAAGATTTCTTCTAAATTCCCTAAATTCCAGAAATCAATCATAACTACGTCATCGGTTAAAACGAGTATATTTTTACTCATCTCACTCTTTTGTGATAGCTTCATTTATATTCTTCGCGTAATCGAATCATTTTATCTACATTACTCAATGATGATAAAACTCTATTTATGATGATAAAACTCTATTTATTAACTCATATTCGTCAGGAAAACATTCTTATAGTTAGCCATGACGACCTCGATCAAATTTCGGGACGAAATTTCTTTTAACGGGTAGGTACTGTGATGACCCGGAAATTTCCGATCAAATTTAAACTTTAATCTTTATATGTAGCTGACACGATAAGCAAAATTTGGAACGTTGAGTCTCGAAAGTTTTGAAATCTATATTCATATAATCAAATATCCTTTGACCATGCCTGACGATTCATGAACAATTATGTGTAAATAAATATATATACATATACATATGTGTGATTTTTAAATTGAGATATATTAATAAAACATTGAATGGATTAGTTGATATGAATATAAGCTATGAGATCTATTTTATGAACTTGGAAATGTTATCAAGGTATTGAATGAATAATACTTTACATGAACGTATTTTTCGGTATAAGTTTATTGTATTTATCGATGAGATTAAAAGATAATATCAAATGATTGAATTATCAGATACATTGAATTATGATTACATGTCTCTGTTATGAAGTCCACTTTGAATTAGGAAACCTTTACTTTTTAACGGTATTCGGAATAAATGGAAAAGTGATTTTCAAATAAGGACAAAGTATCACTTATCTAGTGTCAGACAAATGTTAGTGGAGAATCGAATTTCATACTACTTGATTGACCTATTTTCAAACGTGTAAAAACGATTTTCAATATAATAACTTTTTTATTAAAATGTCTTTGTTAAATAACGAAAGTGGAATATTAATTGTTTGATATATAAACGTGTATTGAAAACGTGTTTATAAAATATATATATATATATATTATACGATAGTATCACTTGTCATTTGATTCAATCAACATTCAGATATATCATTTAGAAAGTCTAAGGAAATCAAAATAAACATTGGTGCATAAAGGAATTAAATCAGATTAAGTTTTAAAGCGTAAACGTTATATGATTTTCGATCATGTAAATGATCTTAAAATTATACCTTGAAATATAATTAGTTTTGTGAAGTTAAATAGTATGTTATTAGATAAATATTTCAAACATATGTATTATGTATAAGATTATAAATTTTAAATATATATATATATATATATTTTTAAATTAGTCATACAACGTTTTGATTTAAACTAATATTATTAAAATATATTTTGACAAACAACGAGACTTTGATTTATAAAAGGAAATGACCAAAATACTCAAAAGATTAGGTGACACTTCGAGTGGGTTAGTTTTTCATTAATTTAAGTCAAGTTATTAATAAGGGTACGAGTCACAAAACGTAAAAGGCTAGTTTTCTAAACGTACGAAAGTGTGCTAGAAAAACCGAAAGTGGTACATGAGTCGTGAGACCACGACCGTGTCATTTTTGTAAAAATTATATTTTTACCATGAGCGTAAATATAATATTATATTTAATTAATTCTAAAGATTAAATATAATATATATTAAATAATATATATAAACTACGTATCTATGTAATATGTAAATCAAAATATGTCAGCAACTTTTGTAATGCGTTTGTGAGCTGGAAACATTCTATGGTTGGGGTTGGTGGGAGAAGTATTATAAAACGAGTGATTCTTGGTTTCAGTTTACATTCCATCCATTTTCCCATCTCAAGTACTCCGTAAATCATCATAATTATATTTATATTATTATTATTATTAGTATTATTAATATTATTATTAAGTATATTATCATTATTAATAGTATTAGGAGCGATATTATTATGTATTAAACATAAAATACTACGACGAGGTTCTGCCCGCGTGATGTCCAAAAATGAGTTTTTCGAGTATGATAGGGCTAAGGAAATTAAGGGTTATAGCTATGGAGGTGATGGGTATGGTTCATGGGTATGCTCATGAGGTCAATCTAGTATTTATTATCTATGTTGCGTCTACGTACCTTTCCTGCAATATTGAATCTCAATATTGATACGTAAGCACTCATAATTTAATTTTTACATACTAATAGGGTATCCCTGACTAGTGCTGGAGAAAATAGGATTATGCATGCTAGTATATTTGATATTGCCCTTAGATAGGTTATGTCGAATCTCGAATTAATTACACCTACGGTTGAGATAAGGTATAAGATATGCATGTCCTTGGAAAGCTAGTGAAAAATTAAGAACTTTTTCTTTAGATACCGAATGGTTTTGACGGATGGATTAGAAGCTATAGTCAATTGAGTTTTTGTATTATTAATAAAAATGATTATTATTAACGTCGTCATTATCGTCGTTCTAGTTTTATCTAATTATTATTATTATTATTATTATTATTATTAAGACTATCATTAACAATAAAAAGTATTATCATTAAAGATTATTATTCTTATTATTATTACTGTCGTTATTATAGTTAAAAGTATAATTAATATTATTATTATTATTATCATTAAAAATAGTTATTAGCATTATCATCATAATATTTATTATCATTAATATTACTATAATAAGAAATAGTAGTAGTAACACTTAATTAATATATATATATATATATATATATTATTATTATCATTAATATGAACGCGATATAAAAGACGATTTAAAAGCTATTAAATGAATCGATTAGGAAATAATGGGTATGAGTATCATGATGAAATTTAAAATATTGTAAGATATTAAATTAGATAAAATTATCATTTTTATCATTACTATTATTAAAAAAAAAGTATCGTAAATATTAATGTTATTCTAATTAAAATTATCATTTTATCATATCATCATTCTTAGTAAATTTAAATATTAATATTTTATTAATAGGATAATAATAATTATTTTTACAAAATAATACAACTTTTACTTATTATTATTATAGATATTATTTTATCAAATAAATATGTGATTCAAACATATTTTACTACGTGTAATAAAATTAAATTAATAATACCTATTATATTATCTTTATGATATTAATTAAACTTTATAAATTTATTACTTAATATGTATAAAAGTATATTTTATTATATAAACTGTTAATATAAAATTTTACTTATTAATAAATGAATTATTCTAATAAATCTTTTAAAAAATGTTTAAATATAAAACAACGATATTTAAATTATATAATAATCATGTATAAATTCTAGAAATCATTTTGAGTCAAACTAGCTTTCGTTAACTTTTGCATATTAGTCTCGAGCATTAGGATTGTGGTACACTATGACATAACCTAAATTGTTAGACAAATATTGACCAACATATAAATATATATAATCAATATAGGTTCGTGAATCCGAGGCCAACCTTGCACTTGTTCAATGACGTTATATGTATTTTTACTACGAAATACAGTATGTGTGAGTTTCATTTGCCCTTTTTACTCTTTACGCTGAGAATACATGCAATGTTTTAATAACTATTTTACAATATTTATATGCGTGAGTTTCATTAATCCCTTTTAAATGCTTTTGCAATATATATTTTTGGGATTGAGAATACATGCGCTGCTTTTATAAATGTTTTACGAAATAGACACAAGTAATGAAACTACATTCTATGGTTGAATTATCGAAATCGAATATGCCCCTTTTTATTAAGTCTGGTAATCTAAGAATTAGGGAATAGACACCCTAATTGAAGCGAACTCTAAAGATAGATCTATCGGGCCCAACAAGCCCCATCCAAAGTACCGGATGCTTTAGTACTTCGAAATTATATCATGTTCGAAGGAGGATCCTGGAATGATGGGGATATTCTTATATGTATATTGTGAATGTCGATTACCAGTTGTTCAAACCATATGAATGATATTTTTGTCTCTATGCATGGGACGTATGTTTATGAGAAATGGAAATATGAAATCTTGTGGTCTATTAAAATTATGAAATGATTATTTATGATAAACTAATGATCTCACCAACCTTTTGGTTGACACTTGAAAGCATGTTTATTCTCAGGTACGAAAGAAATCTTCCGCTGTGCATTTGCTCATTTTATAGATATTACTTGGAGTCATTTATGACATGTTTCTAAAGACGTTGCATTCGAGTCGTTGAAGTTCATTAGAGATTATTATTAAGTAAATGACAGATTAGGTCATTTATAGTTGGATATTATGAAATGGTATGCATCCCTGTCAACTTTCGATGTAATGAAAGGTTGTCTTATAAAAACGAATGCAATGTTTGTAAAATGTATCATTTAGAGGTCAAGTACCTCGCGATGTAATCATATGTTGTTGTATTTGTTCCTATGGATTGGGACGGGTTGCTTCACGTGGTATCAGAGCGGTGGTCTTAGCGAACCAGGTCTGCATTAGTGTGTCTAACTGATAAGTCGTTAGGATGCATTAGTGAGTCTGGACTTCGACCGTGTCTGCATGTCAAAAGTTTTGCTTATCATTTTAGTCGGAAATCATCTACCTACCATCATTAGGAAATTACCTGATTATTATTCTTTGGTCTAGACGCGTTTTCTTGCATTTAATGCATAATAGTGTATAGACGAAATCTTATCCTGGCATATCTGTTACTGTGAACTTTGACTGACTTTTTTTCGAAGATTCCTCCATAATTTATGGGATTTTGGTAATATATATACATATGTAAATTATGTATTGAAGAATACCAAATCTAACTCCTATAAGCTATTTCATATCAACATTCATTCCCTTGATCATACGAGATGGATCCCTCAACCAGTTCAAATTCCTCAGATTACGACAGCTATTCCGATATGGATTTCCATTCGAGCTCTGAAAACAGTGTGACCGAAATGGATCAACCAATCAGCCATCATCTATTCTGGATGAAATGGGGATGGGTTCGTAGCCTCCTCAATCATTGGCGACAAGAAGAAGGTGATCCCTTCCATCCACCCCATTGCCCTCTTGGCGATGAACCTGAAGCACTTACCGGCGAACCTGTTCGAGAAACCATTTTCTCTCTCATCTCCAGAGTATCTCGTCACGATTATATACTACATCAAATTCTAGATTATATGTATCCGCTCGTCCGAACTGATAATCACCCCGGTGTGATAGAAGAAGTCAACGAGCTTCGCGCTCGGGTAGTGGCTTTGGAGAATACAGTGCGAAGGTTACAAACACCATCAGCAGCATCAGTAGCATAACTAGTACCGCCAGTAATATCCACATCGCAATCCTCAATACCCTAAGCATCAGCAGCATCACCGGCATCAACGGTATCACCATCATCGACATCAACTGGATCATTATCACCACCAACAATCACATCTGCATCACACGCCTCAATATTCCAATTTCGGATATCAACGTCACACACACCACAACAATCAAGAAGTACCAATAACAACAAACGATGAAGTATTGATTCATAACTTCATCAGAGAAACATCTTGCGGTGATTATGTAATCTCTAAAATCTTAGAGATTATTTATCTCGAGCTTAACCATAAACCAGATGAGTGAACAGAGATGATAGAGAGAAGAATCAAAAACCCTGACAAGAATGGTGCGCGGCTTACAAGCTAGACTTGTTTTACCAATAGCATCAGCAGTACCCATAGCCTTACCAACAAAGTCCATGCTGTCAACATCATTAAAATCGTCAGCATCTCTAACATCACAAGTTTCGCCAGTTCAGGAATCACTGTGGAAACCATTACGAATCAACAACGAATATATTGTATCAACGAGTTATGAATTATTAATTCATTCTTTCCAAAGAAATTATATATATATATATATATATATATATATATGAATTCTGAAACTATAATAAACCTTTCGTACTAAGCTATTAAGTATGAATTAAAAAAGGATAGATACTACTCGTATAAATTCATATTACTAATATGCTATGATGTACATCCATCGATAACAACTTAACCATCGTTAACTACAAATCTCTGTTTCAACTTAATGAATTTTATAAATCAAGTGTATCATTCAATAACATGTTTGATTTTACACTTTCATCTGCGATGCACTCGAAACTTTCTAGAAAACATCAATCGTACATTGTGAAGTTCACAAGAATCCTTCAAGCGTCAACATCCTTCACTGAGGAATATCAATAAAAATAAATATTAAAGTATTGACTGCATTAGGGAAATACTCCGTGAAGATTATGTAATCCCTAATGTTTTAGAGATTATTCATTTCTAATTCAAGCCGAAAGTCAAATGAGCTTAATATGATTTTAAACTCATTGAATCTGTATTACATCTGAAGAAAATATACTCACATATATTTTCATAAAGACTGTAATAAAAATTCTTGTTCAAAACATTATTTGTGAAAAAAAAATTTAACGGGTAGGTAATACCCGAGAGATATTTAAATTCGCAATTAATATGTTACATTCTTTGAATCTGATTCAGCAATCACCAACTGTATCCACTACTCTCTCAACAAT